>NC_137738.1:64590822-65190822 GCF_963264785.1 Psittacula echo | reverse complement strand
TCTCTGGGCCATCTGTTCCAGTGCCTCACCACCTTTACAGTAAGTAACTTCTTTATATCTAACCTGAACTTCCCCTATTTAAGTTTAAACCCGTCACCCCTTGTCCTATTGCTACAGTCCCTGACGAAGAGTCCCTCTCCAGCATCCTCATAGGCCTCCTTCAGATACTGGAAGGCTGCTATAAGGTCACCACAAATAGCCCAAACATACTGAGCCCTTGTCTGCAGAATAATTTAATAGGGTTTTGTCGGAGGGCTGAGTTTATGAGAGGGTGAAAAAAGGCTTTTTCATCACCAGGAGGCTCTCCAAGATCCTTCTGAGAGAGACAATCACTGACTGCTGCCAGGATTGGTTTTGTTGTAATATTAATGATCTCTCTGGGCAGCTTGAGTTTCATGTGCACATCTTTTTATTCAGATAAAAATAGCTAAGGTATAACTGCAAAACAGTCATTCTGTGCTTCAGTTTGGATTTAGAAAAGGGGTTAATGATAACTGCAATGCCATACAAAGGTACAAATATGTAGGAAATGCAAACCATCCAGAATCCAAACTTCTTCCATGCTATACAAAATTACCTGTATCTAAGTCCACATTAAGTACAATTCCAGTAGTTCCCCAAGGTTTACCTTGCACTTTCTGGTAAACAAAGCCATAACAAAGACTACACACTTTTATAGTCAGATCTTTCATGCAGAACAGTGTTGGGAACCAGCTACAAACTGCTTGCCATAGCCTGGTACGGTAGTTCCCAGTCTTTGCCCATTTGTAAGTGCTCTCCCATTGACAGCATCCTCAGAAGAAGTAACATTTGCAGTATATACTGTCAAGACCTGGTTGGCATCTCTGAGCTGCCACATCTCTAACAGCTGTAAGGCAAAGCTGTGAATTAAACCCCAAATTTCAGTGCTGGAGCTATGCTTCATGAGAGAGCATTCAGGGTAAATGTGCTAACTTTGGCAGTTACTTTCATGAGGTGGATATGTTCTTCTGAGGTCTCCTTTTATTTTATGCTTTGTTTACTTCTACTTTTATATGACTTCAGGTTGTATGTGCTTATCTAATTCAGGAAAATAAACACATTTTTCTATGTCTTCTTATTGCAAGTTTTTACACTACAGCTACTGTACAAGGCAGTATTTGAAGTTCAAGCTCCAAGCTGTTTCAGGGTTGGTTTTTTTTCCAGTTAACACATCTCATGAGGATGCAACAGAGGTTTCAGATTTATTAATGGAACACTAATGGTCTTCACAATCCTTTTAAGAAGAAAAAAATAAAGATTATTTTAGAAAAAGTGAATATTGATTATATTGCTGGAGTGACTCCATGGGCAAATTAAAGCACAATAAAATGCAGACTAAAATATATATATTGCATTCCTAATGCACTGAGAGGTGGCTGTGCAACTAATGCATGTGTAAGTCAAGACAGGTCAGGTGATTTTACAGCCCAGGTGAAATCCCAGCCCTTCTGGCTAGAATAAAACATGACATTTTACATTGCTTCAAGAAAATGAGACGTGTCAATACAAATAAAGTCTACTCGTAGCACAAGCTTTATATGATTAAGATTTTTTTCCTATAACCTGGAAGAAATGGGAAATATAGCATGATTTTTATCACAAAAACATGATCTGAAAATAATGTTATCTTTATTCAAATGTATAGTACTATTTAGCCTAAGCAGAATCAAATTATTTTGAAAGGATTATAAAAGCAGGTTTCTACTTTCCATTGGAGAAGGGGCCAGGGAAAACCTGTGGTTATGATGGCAAGACAGTGTGCTACATAAAAAGAATTTTTTGGTCACTCATCAGTGCAGGAAACAATCTCATCAAGCACTCATGGTCACTCATCAAGCAGGAAACAATGCAATAAAATTCACCCCAAGCTAGAAATCCAGAAAAGTTATTGTGAGACAGCACAGAAACAAATAAACCACAAACTCTGCTTTAGAGGTACTGAAGTAGTACCACGTGGTACTACTCCCTCGCAGGCTCAGCAAAGCCCAGCAGAGGCAGTAAGGGAGAAGCAGTACCCTCAGCAGTTTGCGAACTTCATAGATGAGGTGATGGGGCAGAGAAATTGTGCATTTGGTCTTCTGTATTTTCCCTTTAACAAGATAATGTTAGTAGTTCTACTAAATAAATGCTGACTCAAGTCAACAGAGATGCAGTTTCAGGACGTAAGTTGTTCATACCTGTGGGCATCTTGGAGTAGATAGTGAAGAAGTTTTGCTCTAGGTTATTGCTCCTGATAAAAGGGAATTTAATGCAAAGAAGTGTGAATACACTTACATACAAAGTATGTGGCAGGGTAAAAGATCCTTCACACTAACATAGGGCGCACAATTAATAAGGGAGCTGGCAGCAACTCATGATTACCAAGTGACCAACCCTCAGCGTGAAGTGAGAGGAGTGCTCATTTCCTTCCCAGGAGCTCAGCAAGGGTGTGTGGGCATTTACAACAACACACAGAAGGCTAATGTGCAAAACCAAGTGGGAGGCTGCAATACCTGAACTGTTAGGATCCAGACTGACTCAGAGCAACTCTCCCAACTGTCAGTAGTTCTTCTTTGAAGGCACACTTGAACCTGACTGCCCTCTGTAACTTTACTTCACATTTTGCATCTAAATCAGAACTGTATTTATCTTTCAGGCACCGCACTTCTTCCTTCTACAGTTTCTGGCTTTTCAATGAGAATGACTGTCCCCATTCCATGTACTCCTGGGTGCATCTCAAATCCCTGCAACTGCAGTATGTGATGATTCATGTTCCATCTCACTTTTTCTCTTCCTGTCTGCTTCAGGAGGCTGGCTAATTACAGAAGCTGAGCGTGCTGACTTCTGAACCTCCAGGCTACATCTGACTGTCCCTTTCAAGTGTTTCTTAGAAGTGTGTGGAACATAAATAAGCTGCTTTTTTCTTTTTTTTTTTCTTTAATTACAGCTGAGATTTCAACATAATGAAAGAACTTGAGAAGCCATTTTCAGGAAAACTTTCTACAAGATAGTCTTTATTCTTATCTCTGCTCATAGCCACTGTATATTTCTTTTCCCACTACTTTCTCCCTCCTTTTCCTAGGAACCTGACATAGGGTGTTTGTGGAAAATACGTAAAGAAATTGTGAAGTCCTTCAAAAATTACCATTTAATGTCACTGGATCACCAAGGAACAATGGGCAACGACACAGTGTAACAGGACATGATGGAATTCAAGTTCTGGTTTTATTTTACACAGAAATTAAATGCAAATCTCCTCTGAGGCTCTCATACAGCTCCAATTGGGTTTTAGTGCAATTAATGTTTCAATTATTATCTGAAACTGTTGTTCCACAACACAGGTTAAGCCAACCTTAAAGCTTACTGCCCCTCTTCAAGGGGCTGTTCTGCCCTACCTTCTCCCTGGCTGTATGCTCCCTCCTGGCACTGCTCACCTCCTGGCTGGCACTAGTCCTCAATAAGGGGAAAATTCAGCTCCTTGAACAGCAAAACCACCAGCGGTGCCTCAAAGGAAAAAAAAAGGAAAAAACCATATATTTACAATTCAGACAAGCATCAGTCTCAGTGAAGGGCTGGGGCTGGGACTCTCTGGAGGAATTGGGGAGAGATGAGACAAAACGATGCTGAATAGCTGAGACCACCCACACCCCCACGGTTGGCTTTGCTTGACTTTTTTTGGGCAGAACAGATCCTTGCTCTGATTGCAGTGTTGCAGAAACAAATAGCTGGGAACAGGAGAACCAGGGGTCTACAACCAGAAATAAACACAGAGACTGAAAAAGAGCCAGCCCCAAATACGACTTCCTCAATTTCAAGGTGAGAGTCACCTCTTGCCTCACCCCAGTCCCAAGTGTGTGCCTGATGCTGTAACATGACTTTATCTCCTACCACCATTATTCCTGTAAGCGTCAAAGCTGCGGCTTCATACCCACGAACAAGTTTCAACAGGAAGGCCAAAAGATTTGCAGATTTGACTTAAATGCTGTCCCCTTCAATAGCACCTATTACATTTCCACAGAACTGGGCTAAGAGAAGTGTGAAATCTTGATTGGTTTCCTATGTACAGATTAAGTAAACGCTTTCTGCAGCATGAATATGTAGCGTGTACTCAGTGCGCAGTACTCAATTACACTGTGCCAGAGGTGCACATTTATGAATAATACAAGGATTTTTAATAAAAAAACCAAAATAGCTAAAAAGCAAGGTGCAGGATATTCTTGCACTGTTTATCTTGCTAAAATTATCTCTAGTGCAATCGTTTACATTCTAGCTTTAAAACAGATTGTTTTAACCAGAGGAATGAAGTACAGCCATAACAGATAGGATACTCCACCAGGAGAGTAAACCTGAGGGCTACAGAGTGAGGAAAGAGCACATGGGGACATCTGGAGACATGCCATGGGTACGCAAGGACCTGCTTAAGCAGTCCCACCCCTCTGCCCACACCATTCACTGAACTCTCCCAGGTTGGCAGGGCTTCTATGCATGCATAGAAGCAGAATGTCAGGTGCTCATGGTTAAGGTTTTTGTCAAACACAGGGGTATCCACAGACGATTAGGTCCATGTACTTGTTGCTTTAATGCCAACCACTGTTAATTAGGTACATGATCCCTCTTACCAGATGCAGAGAACCAAGCAGCATCAAAGGCTTTTTGTATTAAGTGAAATAGGAAGAGCAGTCCAAAAAAATACAGTTCCTTCCCCAGGCAGCTCACAGTTTAATGAAAAACTACAAGCAAGCAACAAGCAAGCGGGAAGAAAGGAAAGGATGAGAAAGCCAGGATAACAGCTGGTCACACAAACCTTTGGATCTAAGGCTTTTAAAGCAAACAAAAATCAGCTGTTCTATTCCAGTTTTATCTACAGTAGTTTTATTTCACTTGATAGGTCTCAAAACAAATAGATGAAGTGGGAAACTGTGCCCCTTGGGGGACGTTTCTAGTGGGCTAACCCAGGAATCTGTGCAGGTCTCAGCACTTTTCAGAATCTGTTTTCTTTCAATTCACTGTTGGCAAAATTTGAAACAACCACCATACAGCTGTAGTAACTTACGCTGAAGCTGTTAACTTGGTTAGGGGAACGTTAGGAACAAAGACCACTGGTTATCTGCTGTGGCTCCACATTTGTCCCAGTGCCACTCCTCTCCTGAACATTATGTGGTATGCTGCATGCATAACCAATGGAGCAGAGACTCCCCTGCAGAAGAAGGTGGTCAAGCAGAAAGAAAGATGTATTCCTCTTGCAGACGGCATTAGTGAAACCATTTCTGAAATGCTGCATCCATTTCCACTCTCATGCTTCAGAAAGGATGTTTACGACAAAATTTTATGCAGTCTCAGCATTGTAGCGGTAATAGCTATAGAGATAATGTCACTCCATTTATCCAAGAGAAAATTAAGGGCTTACTTGACTTGAAACTATAGCTGATAGGTCCTTACCCTGAAAAATGAAGATGATAAGACATCACTGGCTAGGATCTGAGGTTAGACCACTTCAACTGATGAGCTTTTGGAACAATTGACTTATCAACATAGTGCTTCCTCCATCACTCAACTCTCTATATGAAGATGAATCTTCTTTTCAAAGCCAAGCTATAGCCAAATATTATAAAACAGAACTTACTGTCACGGAAATGATCACACTAGATAAACCTTTTTAGTCTTAATACCTATAAATTAGTAGTATTTCCATTATAAATATTCTTTCAGGCATCATCAGATCAATCATGAAACTTGGATCCTAAGGCAGCGTGCAGATTCAGCAAAACAGTAAGAATGCACATGCAGAACAATAATTTAGTCCACTAAACTGCTACAGCAGGAGAAATGCACAATTAATAAGAAAGAAAACACAAAGAAAAAATAAAAACATTTTTAAAAGTTTCGGTTTCCTCCCTTCAAACACAGCCAGGCGGCCTCTCTGCCTGTATGCAAGCTGAAAGAAGAGCAAGAGAGATAGAGCAATGGATACACACACATTGTGTCTCTGTAAACCAACACTTTTCCTTCCCCTATCACCAGGGCTGTAAGGCTGAGCAGGTATGGCAGTTCAATTCTAGGACAGACTGCCAACTTCAGTTTTCTGCCATAAAGCTCTGGTTGCTTAGAAAAATTTTACCCACAACTTTTACTTTATTTGGGCAGAGGAAGAGAGTTGAAATAATAGCCACAAGTACCTTTATGGTGAAGAGGCTTCTGACAGCTGGGGCAGTCTGGTCTAAGAGACTCTTCTTCCACCGCACAATCAGCTCATGTCAACTGTAGAAAACAGCATGACCCAACAGAAAAGGTTTGCTGCTCTTTTTTTAATCCTCTCAGGAAGAGGACGTAACATGGAAATAAGTGTTTATGTTTTTTAAATACTTGTTTCCTGTATTTTAACTGAGATAGGTAACTTAAATACCTAAGGCATTTTATTTATTGTACATCACTGTGGTTTTTAGCTCATTCTACATGCCATCTGAAAATGCCATCACAAACAAGAGCTTCCTCCAAGCTACACAGACAGTAACTTGCATTTTCCTGTCCAACAATTTGAAAACTACTTTCTTATAAAAATACTCTTTAAAAGCTTTGCTCATTTTGATCTTAAAAGATTCCTGAGATAATGGGCACTTGTTTTTTTCTGAGACTGCCCAAAAATATCTGGCCAAAAATAGCATTATTAATACAAACAGCAAGCTTGTTGTTACAAAAGGTTTTATTATGTTCGTCTGGGTAAAACCTTCTTTTCTGTGCCTGGTGACAGCCCATCACCACACATCTCAGACCATCATACGGCAGTGCCAGCTGTGGCTGAGGGCTGTTTGCTTTCCGTCTCTGATGGGGCATCTGTTGGGCTTGACTGTCCCTGAGCCCCAGACTTCACAGCGTGCATTGCATAGTTAATGCTTGTGCTTTCTGTCCAGCTCCACGACCCCCAGAGGGGATTATACAACATCCCATTCACTGTCTTGACTGAAAAGCCATCTAGAAAAGAAAGAAGCCATAAAGCAAGTGATGTTCTTAAATACTGTAAGTCACTGCAACATCAAACCATTTAGAACAGCAAGCCTTAAACAGGCTGTTTCCTCTGAGCTGGGGAGCAGTGCTTCACAAGCTGGCCTTTGTCAGACAGTACCACAAGCAGCAGCAGCAGGCAGCAGTGGTAACAGTGGGTCCCATTATTGGCAGCAGCAGCAGCAGTAGCTCTGTGCCTGACCATGTACCATTAGCATGCTATACAGTGAGCCACTGCAGAGTCATAAGCTAGAAACCCCAACTTCACCACATCTGTGTGACTGGTAATGTTTTCTGTGGGTGGAAACATTCTTCAGATTGATGTCACATGCTTCAAAGTGAAAACCTGATCATATCTTTGGAAGGGTTCTGCAGATTCCCCTTAGGAGTAGAAAAATGTAAGAAAAAGGCAGAAAAATGCCATCAAGGACTCAGTGCAAATGAAAATTGATTTGGCACTCCCTGCTAAGCAGCTCTCAGTTCACTGCATGGCTCTGCTGTGTCCCATCAGGGTACATGATGGAAGTACAAACACCCTATTGAAACAAATCACTGCACTGCACCTCCTTCTCCTTTTGAAGGCAGAACAGAAAGAGGCACCGATATGTGAACTGGTATTAGTCATGTTCCTTACAGCAGTACTGCAAAGCACCAGGAAAAGACCTTGCCAAGAGAACAGCTCAACTCATAATTCAGCACTGCACGAGCTATTAGGAAGGAGGAAGATAACTGTTATAGCTGAACCCAGGACAGCTTCCTTACAGTGAACTAAAGCAAAATGAAATTTTCAGTGAGAGGGTTTTAAAACATCTGCAGAGAAGGAGGGAAATGGGTGGAACTCTTCCCAGCTCAGTGTTTTGTATATTTTAAAAGCAATCAAGCCACGGCAATTTAATTATTTCTTCAAATCAGTATCATACAGTTTCTCAAGAACTGACTAATGAATTTGTGGTAGGTTTAATCTTCACATTTTTTTAAGAAATCTTTTAGTCATAGAATATGAATAAAAAGCATGGAACAGCAACCAAAAATAAAAACACCTTCTTCCAAGGAAAAGATGATAAACAGTGCAGCGCAGCTCTGCAATGCCAATACAGTTATTTTCTCAAACCTGACCTAGAGCATATGGAACCACTTCAGCGCATACATTCTGTCATCTGAACAGGATGGAAAACCTTGGGATTTTCATTCAGGCTATCAAACAGAGGGCAGCTGTACCAGTGATTTTGTTTGACTGATCTCTACATCCTTAGGGCTCCACTTAGTTTATTTAGTTTATGCAAAATACAGTAAGCAGTAGTGTCCTTAAACCAGAAATCATAATGTACGACTGGTAACTCACGGAGGAAAAGCTGTGTACTGTGTTCCTAGCACACACCCCACCTAACTTATCTCCTTGCCATTTCTACAGGGACCATGTGAATACCTCTTTGCATTCCCATCATCCAGCCTGGAACTCACTTGATTTCAGGAGGCGCTCCAGGTCTTCAGGGGGAACAAACTTCTCCCATTCATGTGTTCCTTCTGGTACAATGCCCAGAATTTTTTCTGCAACCACAATTCCCAGGACATAGGACAACTGTGTTCTGTTGATTGTAGTAATGAATAAAGAACCTTCAGGCTAATTAAAAGATTAAAATATTCAATTAGAAAAATATTTATTATTTTTAAAAAATGTACATTTAATGGCATTAAAACACATAATTTGTCTATCTGCAAGTCTACATGCTGCAAGAGTAAGAATTAATTTCATCCCAGGATAAGTATTTACAAGTATACTATTAAATACAATAAAGAATATAGTGTTCTAACCATATTACTCAGTAGTCCTTCAAGAGTCGACCTAATCGAAGTCTTGGGCAGTTTGGAAACCACATCCTTCCTCAAAAAATGTCTAACAAAGTCACTTATAATGCACCATTGCCAAAGAAATGGATAAGTAGAAGATATCAAGGTACATAAAATACCTGTTGCAAAAATAAACACTTCGTAAATTTAAAACCAAAGTAAAATGTGCAATACTGCCTAATTTTTAAAGCTGCTGAATGCTGTGCTTGTTTTAATGATTACAGGGTCAAAAAACAAATCCAGAAATTAATTCTAAGAACTTCAGAGATTGTTTGGTAGAAATAAAGGATAATTTCCATGACCATAGCAGGCTGAAAATTAGTTCAGCATTTCATTCAAATCATCTATATTCCTTCTGATGACCAGAAAGGTAAATCAAGAGATTAAATGAAAGCTGTTACTTGTGTAATGGGCCCAACATCCTTCTTTACCAGAGAGGAATAAAACAACATCTGATTACATCCAGGCATAACTATGACCTTTTATAAGCAATCCAAGAGCACATCTGACGAGATGCTAGAGCTGGAATAGAATCTTAGGAGCCAAACATCATTACAGTCAGCTTCAGTGCAGTCTGAGCCACAGCCATCGATCAACAGCAGTAACGTCATGTTTTCTCTCATCTGAGTGAAATCAGAAGCAACCAGATTTCTTAAGGTCTTGCTTCAAAGCAACACTGCTTTTTCTGGGTAATTCTGGGCAATGCCAATATCACTTTTCTAAGGGAGGGTTGGGGAAACAAATCTCCTCTAACTTTAGTTACTGAAGTTGGGAAGATGTACCTGCATGATGGAGGAGAATGGAATGTACCTCTAGAGCGTGGTTCAGACTTCAAAGTGGAGAAATGAATGCAGACGTAGGTGCCTTCACACCCATTCAAATGAAAGCGTTAATAATAAAAGAGAATAAATGTTCCCAATAATGAAAGCAAAAACTCTCTTACCTTTAACACCTGAGAGCAACACTTGATAAACATTTCAAGGTCAGCCACATGCTCCACTACTTCAGAAGCTACAATTACATCAAAGGTTTCCATAGACTCTTCCACAATCTCCTCCAGTGAACTGGACTTGTACCGTATTCTCTGGGCCAGGACCGGATCAAATGACTTGTGCTGATCTGCTGTTCTAATGTTGTCCTCCAGAGGATCAATTCCAGTAACTGAAGCTCCCAGTCTACCTAAAGGCTAATAATACAGAGTATAATTTATTCTCTGCATGAAAACAATTTACTTAAAGGTGTCTGCAGCTTTGCAAGGTACATACACGAAGCAGAAAACATCCACGAGAGCACAAGGCAAACAAAAAAATCATGAGCTCTGACATGGCAGTTTTATATTAAATGTTTATTAAAGCAAGGAAATTCTTAGATATGGAGGAGGTGGTGTTAATTTTCTTAGAAAATTGTGCATTGCGATAGACATACTGAAATTGTCTTTTAGAATAAATTGTTCCGAACCTGCCACTATTACCTACCAATATAGGAAAAAAAAAGGAGGAAAATCAACACAGTCCTCAAATGCGGGAAAACAATGCAGTATTTAATTACAGTCATTACTTTCTTCAACATCCACCTGTAATGGTAAATCCTCATCTCTTTTTAATGGTTACTTAATATATGATTATCTCTGGGACTTTCTCACTGTTAAGAACTAAACACTGATGTTTACTAGGATAGTATCAGGCTTGGCTGTCACTCAGGTTTCTCCCGTGTCTTCTTACTCATAGGTTAACACCTCAGCCATCACCTCTTCTGAAACTGAAACAGGCTGCAGAACATGACCACATGTATGTTATTCCAACCTGAAATTCACCATTTGTGCAGCCTGAGAACCTGATGCAGCACTCTGGTTTTGTCAGCCTTGTCAGACAGTGGGCTCTCACAAGATCACAGGGTTTTGCTCAGAATAAATGAGAAACAAAACAATAAAGAAAGCACAGGGAGAGATTCAGGTCCCTCTTTAACACCATATTTCAGATGCTGATAAAGTTCCCAGATCTGTAATAGTAAATTTACAAACAATCCCTATTGTCAGGATACAGCACTGTTCCAAGGCTGTGCAACCAAAAGGTTCCACCACAGACAGTGACTTCTCAGTCCTAGGTTTGTGCTTCCTCTGGAAGCAGCTGTAACATCAGCCCCTGTACCAGGAGAACTTCTCCTGATGGAGGGAAGGTATGTCTCAGGTATTTGACTTTATTCCCTGCTTTTCCCATGAGATCAAAGCAAAGGCAGAATCCCCACCCCCAATATAAGAAACCGAAGATAAGCAATTCAAAGAAATGAACGTGTAAGAACAAGTTTGTAACAGAAAACACTTCTTTGCTAACGAGGATTGTCATGATTAAAGTGTTCTTGCCTAGGCTTGTAAATTGAAAAAAGAAATAGCTGTCACATTGTGACTGCCCAGAGGAGTACTCGAAGACTTTGCCATTGTTCTTCCCCTCTGCTTTTCTTCACAGTGTTTGAAATCTTACTTATCTGATGAACCTTGGAATTTCAGAACTTCTTATTACCAGCTCCTTCTCTGGGGTTTGTAGAACACTTCACACTCCAAACCAGGCAGTCACTAATATATCATGCAAAACAAAAGCTCCTCCTCAGAGGATCAGAAACTAGGCAGTGTAATAATAGAACAACTTAAACACTGTATGCTTTTTAATGAGAGAAACCAGAGAACCCCATTTCTTACCTCACTGAGCAGTCCACCTCCACAGCCAATGTCCAGAATCTTTACTCCAGAAAGTGGACTTCCCAAGTGGTAATTACTGCTCATGTTCAACAAAGTATCTCTGGAACAAAAGGGATGGATTAATGGCAAACACATGGGTGCTTTCGTAGCTGCAATATGCAGCTTAAGGGCTTGTAACTGCTTTTCTCTTACTGACCTTATGTAGAAATAGTATGTATTATTTAAAAATCTGTCTTCAAACCCATACCTAATAAAGGGCACTCTAATATCATTCATAGAATGAAGGGCTGAATATTCTCCTTCTTCATCCCACCACTTCTGTGCGAGGAACTCGAATTTTTTCACTTCTTTGGGATCCACTGATGACCGTGAAGTGCTGAAAGGTCTCTTCACGGTGAGCCTGAATAATGAAAGCTGAATGCCATGAAACTAATACCGGTATTCATGTCAGGTAAAATATGGGAAATTCTGCATCACAAAATGAAAAAGAGATAAAACTCACACTCCTTTAGAGGCTCCAGTTACACCTGATTAATAGCAAACAGATTTTATACACTTTGTGTGTACAGATGGCCAGACACCTGTAATTTTTAAGCTAGTAATTAATAAAACAAAACTAGGCCACATTAAATGTTTAAACATTTGTGAGATTTAAAAATGACTTCACGGGACACTGTCACGAAGTAAAATTGAACTGTTACAGAAAACGATGGTCCTTGTCACGCAGGATATTTTAAATACCACACTTACACGCTGCTTTTCATTTCGGACAGAGGGACAGGCAGAGTACTTCTGGCTTTCGGCTGTGTTTTCCAGTTGCAGTCCTGAAGGGTACCTCTCAGGCCTGCCTGAAAGGACAGATCAGCATGGTTGTTTGCAGAAATAAAAGGAAGGCAATCAAATGGAAAACATCAGCTTTACAAACCTCACTTGACAATGCTGTGCTAGAACACCACCACTAACCACGCAAACCTTTACACGGTGCTCACTATCGTACTTGGTGAGTGCACGGGATTAAATAAAAGAGCACATGCTAATTCAGAACACTTGTACTTCTCAAGTTATGTACGGTGGCATTTTTCAGAGCCTGGATGAGAAGGAACTTTTCACACAGCTGATGTATTTCAATTACTACACAAAAATATTTCCTCCGACAAGCTGTGCATACACACACCTCCTGTTAATCAATGCTGGGCTCTGATTCCTGTTTCATCACCTGTTGGAGTAAGAAATACACAGCTGCACGCTCATTTTATGTCTTATGAACTGGTGACAAAACATAAAACCTGTCAAACAGTGCAGACAGGCCACAGGCACCGTCTCGACAACTGTCCGTCACACCAGCCCTGCCAACAGGCACTGGGCTTTCCCGGCATAACATATACACACACGATCCAGCTGTGGCCAGGCCACCACCAACCAAATCAGAGCGATACCGGAGTAACAGCCCCTGCAGATGGGTTTAGGCAGCAGCGAGCGATGGGGTGGACTAGGTGAACTACAGGTATCTCGGCTGACGGGATGGAAAGGAGGCAGCAGGAGGAAAACGTCTCCATTAGGAGAGTTCCGTTAGGGGTGCGTGGAGCCCACCAGTCCCCGCCGCACCAGGCCTGACAGGCCGGCGTTAGCCTGGTTTGGCACTGCCAGCACGACTGGGTCATCACTGGCACGAACGCGGTGCCGCGCAAAGGATCAGCAACGCCCCAGCCCACCGCACCAGAGCGGGGTCAAGCTGCAGCCGGGGCGCCGAGCCTAGGCCGCGGGGACGCCGCCGCGGACTGCCAGAAGCAACAGCTAGGTGGAAGCCGGTGGGAGGCTTACGGGGCCCTGCCGTGGGAGCCTGAGAAGCGATTCCCCGCTAGGCCACCTCGGCCGCGAGGGGGAAAGCGGACCAGCCAGGCCCCGCGGGCACCACGCCGGGGCCCTCCCACCCGCGCCCTCCGCGGCCGCCTGCTCACCGCTCGCAGCCCGCCGGCGCCCCAGGGTGCGGGTGAGGGCGCGGGCCGCCCAGCCGCCACCCCACATCGCCGCGGCCACCGCCGCCGCGCTCGCTCCGCCCCGCTCCCCTTTCCTTCCCTGCGCTCCCCTGCCAGCGCCGGGCGTGCGGCGGCGACACGGTACCGGCTGCCTGACGGACCGGGCGCCGGGAAGGTTGGTTCCGCCCGGCACGGAGCCCGGCCCGGCCCTGACGTCAGCCGTCGCAGCGCCGGCAGTGCTGCCCTTGATCGTGGTAGTGTCCAGCCGCCGCCCCAGGCAGCGCCTGCTGCGGCCTTAGGTGTTGTGAGGTACCGCCGCCCAAAATGTGTTATCAAATCTATTTAGAGATGATTGTTTATTATACATTTTCATTAATATTTTATAAAATGCAAGGGAAGCAGAGCAAAACGCTGGACAGACCATTGCAAGCACTATCATGCTTGCTAATATGTATTTATGTGTGTGTATATATATATATATGTACTTCAGCTGAAGATGTGGTACAAGACAGATGAAAACACTGGTTTTACCTTTCCTTTCACAACAGTGAAGCACGGCACTGCTGCTGATGGCAGCAGCCAGGCGCCCTTCCTACCCTGCACATGCCAACCCCAGGTACACCGTGGCTTGTGTCAGCAGGGCTTCACCTGGGCGCCGTGCTCAAAATTCAGTCGTTTTATGTAAATATATGTCCCCTTACTCCTGCGTGTGGGCGTGATCCTTGCACGTCCTGGCAGAAAGAAGCACTTCTTTAGGAGAGGCTTGTTGCAATGAGACAGCAATTAGTTTTCAGTCTCTTGTATCACCAAGTAACACACTGAACGTGCAGGGGAAGGCCCGGATCACAAGACTCCTCACTTCTGGGAGAGGGGAGACGCGGGGAGGAGTGATCCCCAACCGCCTGCACTGCATATCCACGGCTGGAAGCAGAGCTCTTGGGCCTCCAACACAGCCAGGCTTGAGACAACCCCCGGGGCGCTTGGGAACTTCCTGAGCTCTGTTGCTCCTGCTTGTTGCAGAGGCTGCCCTGTCACAGTGTGCAGGCAAAGCCCTTGCTGTGGCCCCAGGAAGGACAATGCTGCCTTCCCCTCCCCATCCCTTGCCTCGGCACAGCTGCCCAGGGCCCTGAACAGAGGTTCAGTTGGGGGTTTGAATCTGCATGGCTCTTTGAGTGACTGTCGGAGCTGACACACAGGGACCCTTCTTCGCCTCCTGTCTCCCCTTGGCAGGCTTTGGCCTTTTCCGATTCACATGGTGAGCTAGTTTCACACGCTTAAATGGTAAGGAATTCAGCCAGTTTCAACCAAGAATCGTTTTCTGACACTTTATTCAGCTGCAGGTCTCATGAGAAAGTCCCATGAAAACCCAAGCTGTCAGGAAGGGAGGGGTGCGGGGCAAGGCAGGGATAAGCCATGAAAGCAGGAGCTGGCAGCGCTCCCATCCTTTCCACACGGATGACTGCAGTAGCCGGGTTCCCTGTCCAGCCGCGTGGATGGCCGTTGGCAGCCACAGGCGGGAGCACGGCCTGCACAAACCACCCGGCAGCAGGTTTGGAGCAGTACGACCTCTATCCATAGCCAGGCTGTTTCATTAACTGAGCTTGATCAGTGCACCAACCCTCACTGCTTGAAATCTGACCACTGGCAGGTCTCCTGCAAATACAGTGCAATTCATCTACTAGATAGTGTTCAGATTTACCTTTTTTAAAGCTAAATAAGGACTGCTGAAAGGTCTCAAAAGAGCTGGTCTCGGCAGCAAATAAATACGTGGCAAAGCTGCTCAGTGTGTGTGTGCACCACTTCACTGTGCACCTACCTCCCATCCAGCAAAGTTCACACTGTAGTGGACTTAGGAGTCATGAATGACATCTCAGAGCTACTGGAAAAAGAGAGCTCAAAGAAATCCTTTATGCTGAGACACACAGTCTCTTTAAGACACAAAACTAACCCTTCTTTCAAGTGTGCTTCTGCATATTATTTATGCAGATTAATTTATTACTTGCCATTTATTTAGCAGAGCAAATGCAAAATCTGGAGAGAGCCAATCCTTCTGCTGCCATTGCTTTTATATTTGTGACTTCTAAAAATTTAGTAACAAGCAATTAAATACATGCACAATGGCAAGTATTTTACTTAACAGGATAAGCTGGTTTTAAACTGGAGGCAGCTATTCCATTTTTCTGTTACTAAGCACAGACTTCTAAGGTAACTGTAATTAACAGCAGCAGCCTGGGCACCAATCTCTCCCACAGGACACAAAGTCTCTCCTCAAAGACACAAATGACAACAGATTTTCCCCCCAAAACCAGCAATTAGCCCATATTTCAAAAAGCATGTAGTTGCTCAATCTTTAAAGTTGGAATATTTTACCCAACTGGCCTGTCCATGGCCACAGCCGGTTCCTGTTCACAGATGGCGCAACGGGTGCCTTGGGGTTTGCTCACATTGGGTTTGCTGTATTCATCTTCAAAACAATTTGCATGGAAACCATTTTTTACTCGATTCCACACCATCCCTTACTTATTAAAACAATTTTTCAAGGGAGGTGCCTCCAACTGTCATGCTGCTGCTTGCCATTCAAACTTGTATGCCTTGCTCTCCTGCAGTGCACCAAAATGGTTTTTGCAGTGTTTATTTCAAAAAGTAAAAGAACAGAGCAGCAGCCCAATTCAGATTTTTCCAAAATGATACATTCCCATTGTGTAATATTTGCATGTTTGAATTCAAGAACATTTTACATGTGTGGAATTAAAAGACTAGAGGTCATGTTAGCTTTACCACTGAAAAACAGTCAGAAGGGAGTTACTAATCCACAAAGAATTCTAATGTAGGTGAAGCTGACATAGCACTGATGTATTTTTAATTACTGGTGTGCTGAGTATGCTGTTTAGTAAGATTTCTGAAACAGTTAAATACAGAGATCGTATGCTCTTTTTATTGGCATACACTCACTACCCATATAAGTGCATTTGTGTCAAAAAATAATTCTCATATTTACAGGAAGTGACAGAATTCCAGTTGTTGGCAGAGTATATAAAGCTTTGCATACACAATCTTTTTTATTATTAGACAGAGAATATAAAATCTGAACTGAAAATTAAATTCAATGCATCATGGAAACTGTATTCCTCAATAGTTTTTCTTAAACTTAATTCCTGCCCTCAAGAGACATCCTTCCGAGACACCTGTTATGCTACCTACTTCTCCTAAAACTCTCCCTTTTACCAAGAGCAAATCATGTACTGCAATTGGATTAATGTATCTTATTTATATCCACACCAATGCAATTAAAAGTCGTGTGCTGCAAATGGTGCCTTATTTTGCTAACAGGTATGAGTGCATACACTATGTAAAAGGACTTAATTGGGTGGGGGAGGTATGTTATTTATAACCAATTAACTTATTATTTATCTGTAACAGTGTTTTGATAAACATGCATCATGTATTCGCCAGCCATTAGCTTGCTTAATAAACATGTATTTAAAATGTGATTCTTTGCACTGAAGCAGTTTACTTCTAACTTATGAAGAAATTACACTGGCAAAAATGCTGCATAACTGAGTTCTAGTTTTAGTTAAATGGATTAAACTGTTTGTGAAGACATGCTCTGCAAGTTGCCCATACTACTAGGTTTTTTTCTCAGAAGATACAGCCATCAAAGAGATCTTACTTTGATGTTAAGCCTGTTGTCTTTTTCACAGTTGGTATCATAACCAGACCTTCTAGGCACAGATCCCCAGTCTTTTCCTGCATTAATGTTCCTTGTTAACAGTCACTGGCCTAGAGTTAGGTAGTGTGGCTTTTTTTGTTAATTAGTATTATTTCACACTCCTGTTACTAACAGCAGCAGTTAATTTCCTGAAGAAGGAGGCAAAATCAGTGACCTTTTTCACTTCATGGTGATGTTAAAATGAAAAATTTAGTTACATTGCTGTCTCATGACTGTGATTTACAGGAATCACAATTCTCGTTCGTAACACTAACAAAAATAAGCAGCTTTAATGTTTACTACACATTTAATGCCATGTGCCAAAATGTAAAGTTAACCTACTGTCAGTTTTCTACTGTGTACTGAGTGCCATTTACAAATATATTCCGTAAAAACATCTAAAATAGAGTCTTGTTCCTGTAATATCCCTGGACATCCAGAAAGTCCTCTCTGAAAACTGGGTGAGGAATATAGTTCCAGAGCTTAACAATGTCACATAAGATCAGTTAGTTGCACACATTCCTATAGTGGGGTTCAGTCTGTTTCAGTATAGCTTGTATTACAGTGACCCATATTTTACACACACAGCATATATTACTTGCTAGTCCAAATAAAAAGGTTATAAAAAAATCTCTTACACAAACCTAAAGAAAAAATAAGATGTCTTTGCTTTGTTCTTCCACCCCCCAATAGATTAATTTCATCGTGTCCATGGATTACATATTCTGACAAGTGGTTTACGTTAAAATCTTTTTCAAGTACTTTAAAAACTGTTATACCAAAAAAGCTGCCTTTTTCTTTGCTTATTTTTTTCCTTAAAAAAAACCTGTACCTTCTACAATTTAACACAAAATTCAGGTGCAAGAATTTTAAACAAAAAAAATGAACTAAAGAGCTTTATTGACATCACAGTACATTCAATAGTAATTTTAAGAACATTACAGCTGAAAGAGAATGGCCTGGTTTATATTCTTAATAAGCACTACCGTTCTTGGGGAAAAAAAAAAAAAAAAAAAAAGTAATGCAAAGAAATCCTATTAGGTATTTAATTCTGAGCAGCATTTGGAAAAAATACACCTATTTACAGATAAAAAAAGGATTCTGGTTTCACCTACATAGCCACAATGTGCCTCTATAATGAGACAAGCCTTTATAACTCATGGAATTTTTAAACATCATAGCACTGGTGCCATAAATTCCTCAGCGTTTACGACGAAGAGGAGTCGTTGATCTGAAAAATAGAAGGAAAAGGGGGGAAGAGTTAATTGGAAAAAATAAAAGACCCCCAAACCCACACACACTTTAGGCTTTAGTTATTAACAGTTTTAAAAGATTTTTCCAAAGTTACTTTTGCCTAAGACAAAAAAATTAACAAATACCATACTTTATTAAAAAAGTTCATATGCCGTACACATGAAGACGAATATCAAAAAATAAAAGTAAAAAGTCAGACAAAATACTTAAAAAGTATACTACCTTGATCGTGACTTAGACTTGTGTTTGCGGCTTGCCTTCTTACCAGACCTTTGAGATCTCTCCATGGAGCATGACCGAATATGCTTCGATTTCTTAGCCTTCTTTTCTTTGCTGCTTCCTGGCGATTCAGAACTACTCCTCGCACTAGATTCGGAACCTGACCGTTTTTTGCTATCTTTGGTAGTAATTCTTTTGCATTCTTGCCTGGAATCCTGTCTTATTATTTTCACACATATGGAATCACCACGAGTGAAAGTTCTTTCACTATCCCTTTTTCTCTTTAATCTACTGTCGTCATGATTGCCAGCCTTACTTTCTTTTTCCTCTTTTTTGGACCTGTCTTTCCTTTTTTCCTGATCTTTCTCCCTTTCTCTGTTCTTTTTTCTGTCTTTATCTACAGCTCCACCCTGCTCCTTCTTCCTTTCTTGGTCTTTACCCTCACTTTTATGTTTGTGCCTATTTCCAGGAGGGCTTCTACGCTGGTCTTCAGCTTTACGCCTATCCCTGCTTCTGCTGCGGCTTGCACGATTGGCTCGCCTATCTCTGGAGCGGCTACTACGTCTATCCCAGCTTCTCTCTCTTGAAGGACTCCGATTTCTTCGCCTCTCCCCTCTTTCAGCACTGTGATTTCTACTAGATCTTCTCCTTTCCCTTACTTTCTCCCTGCTCCTACTTCTCTCTCTCCTGTTTCTGTGAGTGTAACTCCTGCTTCTGCTGCGCCTAACTTTATGTGAAGGTGTCCTACTGCGACTGTGCCTCTTCTTCCTTTTAGGAGAGGAAGAACGTGAAGAGCTGCGACTACTACCTGAGCTAGTGCTATAGGATGAACTAGATACACTGCTGCTGCTGCTACTGCTTCTGCTATTGCTGCTACTGCTACCACTGCTAGAGCTTCCTGACCCGCTCCTTCCTGTCCTCTCTTTACCCTCTTTTTTAAGCTCTGTATCAGGTGCAATTGCATTTGGAGATCTTTTCTTTTCATGAACCATATCTGCTTCAATTTCTTTTGCCTCCTGTGATGCTGAGTTACTATTTTGTTCTTTGTTGATAAATTCATTCATCTCTTTTGAAACTTTTTCACTTTGTAGCTTTTCTTCTGGGAAAAAAAAAAAGTATGCAAAAGAAAAAAGCAATTAATTTGGAGTGAAATGACAATAATTTCCATACCATTACTTTTAAACCAGATTTCCAAGCATCTTTCATAATACTTATAATAAATACACTGTCTGCCATCATGCCAACTACCCACCAAAAGACTTGTTTTCTTTTTTTATAACTCTAGAAGAGCTGCAGTCCTGGTTTAGAAAAAGTGCACAACCCACTTTTAGAAGTCCTTGATCTTACTTCATGTTTCAGTGGCTGAAGACAAAGTTCTCTTAACAAATATCCTGGAGCACCAGACCTCTCAAACTCATCTACACAAACATAATTTCTTCCTCCTGCAACTCTCTAATTCTTTCCCTCTCCTTCCTACAACACTCCTCTAGCAGTACCTACACTTCCTGCCTTTCTTCCAGCCCCACTTATTTGGGTTCAAGTAATCACTGGCTGGTCTGAAGAAGCTGCATTTTCCATTAGAGCGCACAGGCAGGCTCTCAACCTCAGAACAGTGGCTGTACCTGCATGTTCTGTAGGACCACAAAAAGCCTTAGAGGAGTACCTTGTGCTGTAATGACACGTTTGTTTTTTTGAAAGAAAACACTGGGTTTACAGCATAAGATAACTTAGATTAGTCCTAAATGCTAGCAAGTACCAGCAATTCAAATTTTTCCTTGTTTTTATCTGTTTTATAGCCAATGAATTCTAAGGAAGGGAACAACAGTATAAAAAGAGAGATTTCTAGATAACTCTTTGCTTAAGATTTAGCTCAAAAGTTAAGACCACAGTATTTAATGCAAATAGATTGTGAAAATCTTACAAAACAAAAAATTAGT
Source organism: Psittacula echo (assembly GCF_963264785.1). NCBI lineage: Eukaryota > Metazoa > Chordata > Aves > Psittaciformes > Psittacidae > Psittacula > Psittacula echo. The sequence continues at coordinate 65,170,188 of NC_137738.1, read as the reverse complement.
CAGTTTGGATTATATGTAAGCTTGGTAGTCAGCAACACATGGTAAGAAGGCAACAGAAGAATTACAAATACATTTCTTGAAAGTAATGTAACAAATATCAGGCCAAGATCTTCACAGAGCAAAGTGAAGAAACTCAGACCCTCAGAGCATTTTCCAGAGATTTCCAACTTTAAAAAAAGTTTTACTGATTTCTAATCAACCTAGGATCCCTTGCATCATTGGCCAGGGTTTATCTCCTCTTCCCATGTTAAACTGAACCCAAGAAAAAAATAACTGACATACATTTTTAGCCAAAAAAACCCCAAGCACAGCCTTTTGATGTGGGCTATCACACTGATGTGGGCTGAATTAACTTACGGAATAAAAATGCATCTGTAAACCCAGTGATCTTAGTGGCAACTGAGAGTCAAATCTAACCCACAAAAAAAATTCCACCTGCTCCCCGAGTTATTAGGTGATAAAGGCAGAAGCCAGACTATGTTAGAAGATGCTGTGTTGTATTGTATAGTAGAAATATGCTGCCTTTCCTAAACACCACTACTGTGAGACCCTGAATTTAGTATTCTTTGGTATTCTGGATGTATAGAGTCAGCTTCTTTACTCCAGAGTTATATTTCTGTAAATAGCCCCATGGAGATGTCCCCAAACTGACATGCGGCTTCCTGCACTAGGAATACAGCAGTCATAGGCCACTACTCAGTCACTCTCCATAAAAAGCTATTCTATTATGCATACATCTTAAAATACTCAGAGAGACAGGAATATAAAGGAACCCCAAAGTTTAGCTAGTTCAGACTTCCAATAAGAGATCCATGTCTTATTTCTAGGCCTTTAAAATAAAAAAGGAAGTCATCCATCTTGAAATAAGAAAAAAGTACGCTATTGTAACAGCACTTAATTTCTTCTGCAGCTTATGAACTTAGCTCATGACTTCTGCCCACTGTATTTGTACGTTGATCTACGCTGCTCTTCAGCAGTGCAAGGTGACTGTGATTCCCTTCTGACCTACGTTATTGGTACAAAAGAACAAACCTTACCCTTGCATGGAGAAGAAGAATTAAATTAGAGATTTAGTTTTGTTTTGTATTGTAAAATCAAGACTGCCACCTTACCAGAGGCTAAGTGTGAACTGACTGGGTTCAGTTATCTTTCCCCAGTATTAGGTATAAAACCCCAGTTACGAAGAGCCAACAGGTGGAAACAAACCTCTGCTACAACTGAGAACAGCGAGTTTGAAGAAGCTGCAGTCTACCACTGTATGTTCTGAATGGAGCACTGCTCAACATTATGTAACAGAAAAGCATGTTTTTCAGATGAGGCAAAATATGCTTTATATACTTAAAAGTATAACTTTAAGGAATCGAGTTTATACAAACTGCAGTCTGGTGTAGAAAGGTGAAATTTACAGTCCAGTCACAACTGAGATACTAATAATTTTTTAAAAATACATTATACACACACATGGATTTTTATAAAGCAACACTAGTATTTACATAGTACAATATCTATAGCATATAGATATGCACCATGCCTTAACTCTTAAGTAGAATATTTTATTGAAAACACTACATGGATGTTTTTTCTTCTTATAAATAAAAGCAGCAAACCCCATTTTGATCAAGTAGCTCAAACCATCTTTTTTGTGAAAACTTTTTAAAGAACATTATTTCTAAATTTGTTTTGATATCTTTTGGCTTAAAATGTATTTTCTCTAAGTAGTAAACCCCATATACAGCAGTACATATAGCGTATGTGTATGTAAGTAACAGTGTATGTAAGCAGTATATGTAAGAAGACATTATATGATTTACCTTCTAGCTGTTTTTCTAGTAGTAGTTGCTGTTCTCTCTCTTTTCTCCAAAATGCTTCCTGTTTTTGCCTGATTCTGTGTCGCAATTCCTCATCATCAGTATCAGATGATTCAGAGCCTCTGTCACTCCTCTCATCTTCACTGTCTCCTGATCCATAACCACCCAGTCCACCTGCGTGCATAAAGTCCAGTCTATCACGAGGAAAGATTAAGCTTTGTTCCTAATATTTCTGTGGGGCAAAGAGGAGAGTAACATTGCCCTTCCTTCACTTCCTCTTCTCTGATGAAGTCACTTTATTCTGGTAAGCGCCAATGGTGTTTGACTGGTGTGATCAAGGCCCCCATATCTGCATTGATGCTCACTGTCTGGTTCTACTTCTTCTGGAATGTCTATTTTCAGCAGGCAACCACTGTGATCATGGTACTTTTTCCATTGCATGGAAGAGCAAAAAAGCTCTCTGTGGAGATCGTAACAGTGCCTGCCTCTGTATCAGCAACCGGACAGAAAATGCCTGCGACCTTTCCCAGAAGACACCTCTGAAATTACTTCAGCCGCCTCCGTAGTCCAAGGCTACAGAAATTCTGAATGCCATTTCAATTTTCCTATATTGATTTAGAAAACACTGCACTTTGACAGGTATGGAGATGGAACAGAAATGGACTTTCTTCTCCCCTAGAGATATTAATGATTACTGGACTGATAAGAAAGATAAAGTCAATTTAAACTGACATGTTTTACTTTCTTTCAGGCTGAGGTTCTTATGATCTTTATTGACTTAGTTTTAAAACATGTGAATAACTGTGATAACATTTAACCTAATTAATCAGAATTCCAAGTTACAAACACATAACTGATCACTGACACTGATAGTCTTAGATGATAAAAAGCATACTGGGAAAGATCTTTTGCCATTGTTTCTCAAGCTGGGATTTCAATCTCTTTTTCCTGTATTGTTTCTGGTAATATATGATATGGGAGCCTCTGTGCTTATGTAGCTTTTAGGTAGAATAATAATACCAAAGATAAATAATATTTTTATTTCTAGACTTTCATATTAATCTATCAGCTTTCCCTTCCTGCTTGGTTGGATCAAAATAGGAAAGAAATACAAACAGTATTCCTCTCTCTGAAGACTGCAGTATGCCTTTGAAACAATCATACTTTGAAAAGTAAATTTATCTGAAGTTTTTATGTATTTTCAAAATTTGGGCAAGATTCTCACACACTAACTCACACTGACTAGTCCTTTACTCCAAAAACCATCCCACTTATATCATTAGGATCACCTGTGGAACAAACAAAAGTGCTGATAAAGTTATCAGAAAGTGACCCATACTTCTGGGCAATGAAAATCAAGTTTCAAAATGCAATTCTAGAAACGCAAGGCAAGAGTGAAACTCCCCCTTTAAGCCCTCTCAAAAATAAGGAACATACTTACCGAGTCCAGTGAGGGAAGCCAGTGCACTGGACTGTGCCAGCTGTTTTGCAGGAGCTTTGTATCACATCAACAACAGGAACAACATGTTAACACAAATAGCCACGATTTCATAGTCATGAGTCTATGGTATTGTTAAATCTACTACTATTGCTGTTCTTTGGAGGGAGAGAAGAAACATTAAAAATGCATCATCCATTTAAAACCACTTCTAGATTTTCTGACCACGAAGATTTGGAATTTAACTGCAAATTAACAGTGAACAGAAAAAAAGACACAAATATACTCATAAATCACTTTCCAAGTTACAGCATCTGCACATCATTTTCAAGTTTCAGTAGTTACATGTTTAGATTACTCAGTTATGTTAAAGAAATCTGTTATGCAAGTACAATGTGTTAATACTGAAAGGAAATTAATTACTAATTGAGGACTCAACGCTTGTCTCTTTTCACTTCTGAACAGCTAAGAACTTGAGATAAAGATGACAGCATTAAGAAACAGCTACAACTCAAGAGCCATTGACACACAGGTACCATTTTATCTAAAATGAATTGTATGAAAGAAATGGAGTAACTGAAGTAACTCACAATACACTGCACAGGATGACAGTACATGATTACTGCATTTGAACTCTACCAAGTTGGATGCATTATACTAAAATTGTTCTTGGGGAATAACTATGGAGGTTAAATGTTCTAGAGACATGCAAATATAGAATATTCACTGAAGAAACTAACAAAAAAACCCAAAAAGAGCTGGCATACCTTTAGTTGCTTTACGGTGAACATCTTTGGCCACGTAATAAATTTCTTCATTTGTGACATCTAGGAGAATCTCTGTCAGCAGCATTTTCGTCAGCATCATCTGAAGTAAATGGTATTTACAATTAAAGGCCAAAACACCTTGAATAAATACTATGTTCAAATTATATCCATAGAGCTTTCCTTCTTTTGATGGCTGTTAAAATACTCTCCTACATGTGTAATTTTATGACTCCTCAGAACACATGATTTAAAAACATAGTTCTGAAACTGTTTAAATTTGATCTGACTTCAAAAATTTTAGAACAGTTTGTATTTTGACTGTGAACTGTATCCATGTGTATTATACACCGCTGATTCCTAATGTCAAGAATGATACAATGAATATGTAAATCAGAAATGTACTTGGACTGATCCCATTTATCTTTCAAAAAAGAATAAAGAGCACATTTATGTCTGGTATGCTGTCTCACTGACCCAAATCCTGCAAGAATCATCAGAGGTAACTTATATAGGATTTTATTATGACATATTTCCTACAAAAATTGAAAATGTTGGTAGCTAGTTCTCCAAGCTGCTCAGTCTGGCCACATGCTTTGCAAAAATACAGGGCTTTCAATTAACAAGGTTTCAGTTGTACAATTAGCATGCAACTTTGATTTAAAAATACGAAGTTTCTAAGTTCCTGGTGACATAGCAAAATTGTTGCTCATCTAGGACTTTCTTGCAAGAATACATTTCTAAAACTCCCTTTCACAAGAATTGAGGTTTAAGCATAGATTTCAGACACGTCCACTTAATCATCAGAAGTTTTCAGAAATTAGACAAATTAAGCAAAACCACAGAATTAATAATGATCAGTGCGTAAAGACCACAGTCATTACATTATTTCACTGTTGTGCTAAATATAAATTATGTAACCTACGTCCTTGTATATATGAGAAAGACAGCAATATAGAGACATGCAAATATAACCCCGCTTTACAGTACGTGTGCTATACCTCTATTGACAGCATCAGGCAGAGAAAAAGTGTTTTACTTTGCTATGCCTGGAAAACAGGAGCAAACAGAAACACTCAGTGAGAACTACATTATTAATACCATTTGATACTCCTTTTCCTCTTCTGTCATTTCTGGTTCGCTTTGCTCCTCTTGAGGAGCTGGGGATGGACTCCTGCTGGTTTTCCCAGTGCTCACAGCTTCTGTGTTTTCAGCATCTTCATCTTCCTCATCACTGTCCTACAAGAACAGCATAGTATATTTCAGGGAAAACTTAGATGCCAAGCTCATTTGTGTCTACTGACAATAGTCGATTTACTTTGTACTGAAGTCCGTATTACAGTTATCGTAAAACTCTACTTCTCCCCTCCTAATAAACACGCAACTCCCTCTATACCCACAGGAGATAACAAAATACATAGTTGTCAGTTCACTGCCAGAGAGGTACTTAGAATTGCAAACAACTGAGATAACTGATAAAGTGCACGGAACATAAGGTTTCCTAAATGGGCTCAGTTTAGCAAATACAGGTATCTGAGTTTGTTCAGCTGCTTCCAAGACCACGCATGTTCCCAAAATATAGAAAAGAAAAAAGCCCAATTTCATCCCTGCTTCTTTGCTACACAGATCAAATAATACACTTTTACCTTTCATTCAGACATTAGCAACTCCAAAACACCAAGTAATTATCTACATAGCAGCAGCTTAACCTTAGTTTTAAGCAACAGAATCAAAGACAACCAGGAATACACAGTCTCTCTTTTGAGGTGGCCAGGAAGTTGATACCTTTCAGGAAATACAAACCTGAGCAAAAAGCAAACACTTCTACTTACAAATTTACTTTTCTGAGGTAACCGTGGGCCATCCCCTTCTCCAGCCTCCTCACTTTCCTTTTTCTCTTTTTTAGACAACTGTGAACGTTGCTGCTCCATCCTCTCTTTTTCCAACTTTTTCTGTTTTTCTCGTTCCATCTTTTCCAGGCCCTCACGAATCCAGGCAGGCAGAGTTCTACGCTTCACAGCATCTGTATAAACAAGGTTTACAGTTCTGTAAGATGAACAAACCCTTCCCCCCAAAAGAAGAAAAAAACCCAAACAAAACAAGCAAACCCAAAGATATAAACCCTTCACCCCAATCCAAAAATTCCACACATCTGACTGTGGGAAGAGATAAAAAAAAAAGCATTTACGATAGCTTTGCCTTTCCCTTCTTTTGTACTTTATATACGCATATATGTAAAAAAAAAAAAAAAAAAAAAAAAAGTCTTCAAATTTTTATGTTTTTTTATTAAGGAGTGGTTAACATGTACCAATCTGTGGAGGCTCCTGCTTCACAGGCATCGTGATAGGTGAACGCTGTCGGTCTCTGAATGAGGGTCTTTCCCTTCGATTTTGAGGAGGTGCAGAAGGTGCTGGTGGACCTGGTGGCCCTGGTGGTCCTGGCTGCCAATAAGGTGGATGAAAGCCACCTTGAGGTGGACCAAAAGCAGCCCCATGCTGAAAGAGTAATGCAGTTTATTTTTCTTCACATGGTAACACTAAATATAGCATGTGTGCAAGTCCATGCAAGTAGAAATCCACGATTTCTAGGCTACTGAGAGCTCTCAATCTCTTTCCGTGGTCCTCAAGAAACAAGTTTTCCTTAAATATTTAATGAGTCAACTTAGATTTAAGCAGGGATCCTAACAAAGCTGAAAGGGCTTCAACCAGTCTCCTTTCATATTGTGCTAAACATTAAGCCCAACAAGCACCACCTATCTTCAGCAGTTCCTTACCAGCTTAACATCGGAGCATGCAGTTAAATGAAGAGTATACAGAATTAAAAAGTCTAGCTATGGGAGCAGTCTTTCCTTGTAACTACAACATGAGGACAAAAATGGAAAGTTCAAGCTTTTATTACAAAAGTGTTTTGCACTGTGCACTTTCCAGAAATCTTTTATGGCTGCTACTAATATGGCTGATTAAAATATTAACTGCATCAATATACAGGTTTAGTAGAGACCCTCGGTACTGAGGAAGCTGTATACAACACAAAAATCACAAGTCTTGAAGCAAAGATGGGGGGATGGGAGTGCTTTAGTATTTTCTGCCCAGAAATGCCTAATTAAACTATTTAAGAGGAGAGTGTTTAGGAAGAGAGTTACAACATCAAATCTGGTTTTATTTAAAATATTTATATATACTATAAATATTTATATATACTATATAAAAATATATATTAAAAATATTCATAAATACTGTGTATTTAAGTCACTAGTGCTAAAACCACTCTTCCACTACAATTTCAGCTCAAGCATCCTTCTGTTATTCAATGCAAAACAAGTTTTCTGTAGAATTTAGAAAAATTAATTTTAAGAGTTGATCCCATAATAGTAAACAAAGGAAATTATAATAAATCGGTGTATTTGAAAATTACTGGTTCACTTCCTACCAATATTGCTGAAAAGCAGAATTTAATAATAGAGTAAAGTAGGCCAGAAGATAAACACTCATTTCTACCCATCTTCACTTGGGTTTATTTATGAACAGGAGGTAGGTGTTTTAACAGGTACAGCTGGTCATTTATATCAAAGTTTTGGAAGAAAAATACTGAAAACAGGGAGAAGATCAAAAAACTACATTTAAAGATTTGTGCAATGCCCCCTGCTATTATGAGTGCTAAAACCACCTACAGATTTATTATGCTACGCAATTTATATGCCAGAATGAAGAAAAAAAAGTGTATGTGGATTTTTTAGAAATACCATTGTTTATTCAAAGAATCACAGTAGATAGGTATGGAGAAGCTCAATGGATCATCCAGTCTATCTCCCTGCAAATACAGGACTGTTCCCTAGGGTACGTTATCTAGTGGTTTTAAGTACATATTTCTGAGATCTTTTTTTTTTCCTCTTCCTCCTCTGTTTTTTTTACTGTGGTTTTTTTGTTTTTTTTTTTACCACAAAGCTACATAATGTTAATTTCTATACTGGAACATGATGATTTGTTTTAATATTGCAGACAACAGCAATTTCTCATTACTAGTATAGGAAAAAAAAAAAACCCTTTTGCCTCAGAACAGAACTAAAGTCTCTTCTGCAAAGTATTTGGTAAAAATGTATCTTAGCAGATAACAGATTCTGCAGATGTTTGTAGAACTGAAGAATGAAAGTCGCCGCTAGATGATATTAGAGGAACACATCCACGGAAGAGACTCAGCGCGCCTACAATATTAAAGCAACAAATATGTTTCACCTGATAGTCAAACTGGTTCACTGGCCCCATTGCAAAGTTATCAGGAGGTCCCCCAAAGTTGTGATTGTTCTGGTTAAACATATGCCTGTTGTCGGGAGCAAATTCCCCACTGTCCTGACTGTTGCTGTCTTCGGACGGAGGAACAATTTCCATTTGACCTGGGGTTGGAGTCATCCACTGCTGATCTGGAGGTGGGTGAGGGGGCTGGTGAGGCATTCCCCATTCTGTTTAGGATTTAGAATATAATTCAATACCAAGTTAGTACAATTTATGAGTCACCAATCACTCAATGTTTTTGTACTTCTCAGAAAGTTCCTCAAAGCAACACAGATGATGATGTTATGAAGAATCATTAATCTACAGACTGTACTATGCTGTCTCAACAATTCCTTCAACTATCTGAAGGAAATAAAAATAGCTGTAGCTGAACTAACACCCAGGGGCTGGGGGCAGAACTGGATGTACACAGATACACCGTACATTTGTTTTTATAAATTTCCAGTGATACTGAGTCCATAGCACTTATAAATTGTATAAACTGTATAAGTGACCCTACTTCTCTGCTTCAACTTTATAAGTAATGAGCTATTTTATTCCTTCACATAACAGGCTTAGAAGACCTATTAAGGAAAGCTAATGGTTTTCTGAGCAGCACAGCCACTGAAACGTGCTTTCCAAAGTCTTGTGTCTTGATAATGGGTGATTCCCAGGATTCTCCAATATCTAGCAGAGGTCCTAGCATAAGCTACAGTCATAAGCCCTCAAACATAAGTTACAGCTGGCTAACAGAGCGAAAAGTGCTTAAGGAATGAATTAACAGGTCATGTGGCCATAACCTTTGTCTTCCTAGGAAATAAGCCTAAATACTCCTAAAGTATTCTAAAGGACAAAATCCTTTATCCTTTAAATACAGCTTACAAGAATTATTGTTCATAAATGTGTTAACATTTGACACTATTTAAATGCTCAATTTACCTCAAGTCAACTGACTTGAAAGCTTGCAAGTTGCATACAAGAGGTGCTCTTTTCACTTGTGCCATTTTGCTTTTTTTATTAATAGCATGTAAAGGACTTTCAGATCCAAAAAGAAACTTGGAAGGATATGGAGAAAGATTAAGCTTTGTAGAAACAGAGTAAATATGCAAAGGGAACTCTGGGTAGCAGTGCATGCTACGATTAAGTTTGTCTGCTTTTATACATTAAGAATAACATTGGCTAAATTAAAGGAAGCTAGGTCATATCTTCATCAGCATGGTCTTTTATCAGCATCCCAAAAAACTGGGAAAACAGCATACCCTTTGAATGATATACCCAATCATAACAAAATGCATTGGCACATTGTTTCCTGTTAACAAAAGGTGTTACATTCTTCTCACTCCTAGATCTAGGCTGTATTCCTGTTCTGCACTTTCTGTGTGAGTTTGGGCACCAAGCATTTATAATTATCAGTAAAAATGTCTTCCTCACTTTTACCATTCTGTGACTGTTTGCAAAAGATACCATGTAAGATATTACTTTCTTTCACCTTAGAGATGGCAAAGCATAGGATGAATATGCTTTATGTGAGCATACTCACACCACAGGATCATATGAAAAACAAAGTTGTCCAATAATGACACAGTATTTCTGTGAAAACCTCTACTTACTTATACAGAAATACTGCTAGAATACACTCTGTGTACTGCCACATAGTAAAGTTCAAATTCTTACATATGGCTACAATAACTTAGAGCCCACAGCAGGCAGGTGAAACTTATGCAAAACCTGATGGCTACCTCCCTTTTGTAAAGCGTATCTAAGAACTGCCAAGAACATTGTCAGCGTACTTCTATGAAGCACTGCAATAAAGCAAATGTGAATAGTCACAGTGAAAACTGGAGATGTTACTCTTTCAATCATTAACAGAACCAAACATGAAGTGCAGTTTTCACCAAGATGGCGGAAAGCATGCATACAGGCTTACTAACCACCTTGCTCATGCATTTCCAATTGCATTATAGAATGGTGAGGTGACAAACCTTTCAGAAAACAACTTCAGAAAAATTTCAGCAGAAAATACCCAATCTCTACCCTATGCTTATTGCCAGTGTTACTTTATGAAGTTTTAAAAAGAAAATGAATTTTTGGCCAAAACTAAAGTTTTGAGGAAGTTATAAAGAACTGAAATAATTAACAGAAATGTTCAATCAACTTGAACTTACAGTAACTGAAAAGTTCTGCAGATGACAATCACATACATAAGCAAAAAATGGCAAATACTAAGTATATGTTAGGGATAGGCTGGAGAGTATGGAACTCTGTCTGGGGACAGGTGAGCAGTCGACAGAGAGTTTGTGGGTCAGGGTTAAAGGGAGAGCAATGATGGGGGACATTACTGTGGGGATCTGTTACAGACCGCCTGATCAGGAGGAATCTGTGGATGAAGTGCTCTAGAGGCAGATAGGAACAGCCTCACGCTTGCAGGCCATTGTTCTCATGGAGGTCTTCAACCACCCTGACATCTGTTGGAGTGAAGGTACAGCCCAGCACAAGCAAACCAGAAGGTTTCTCGATTGTGTGGAAGACAACTTCCTTCTGCAAGTAATAGAGGAGCTGACAAGGAGAGGTGCCGTGCTTGACCTCGTGCTCACCAACAGGGAAGGGCTCGTTGGAAATGTGATGCTCCAGGGCAGCCTTGGATGAAGTGACCATGAGATGGTCGAGTTCGAGATCCTCAGGACAGTGAGAAGAGTGTGCAGCAAGCTCACTGCCCTGGACTTCAAGAGAGCAGACCTTGGCCTCTTCAGGAACCTGCTTAGTAAAGTTCCATAGGATATACCCCTAGAGGGCAGGGGGGCCCAAGACGCTTGGTTGTTATTCAAGGATCATCTGCTACAAGCTCAGGAGTGTTGCACCCCAACTAGAAGGAAGTGCAGCAGGAGGGCCAGGAGACCTCCTTGGATGGATAAGGAGCTGCTGAGGAAAATTCAAAGGAAAAAAGAGGCTTATAGAAGGTGGAAGCAGGGACAGGCAGCCTGGGAAGAATACAGGGATGTTGTCCGGGAAGCTAGGGACCAGGTGAGGAAAGCTAAGGCCCAGTTAGAATTAAACTTGGCTAGGAATGTTAAGGATAACAGGAAGGGATTCTGTAGGTATGCAGCGAATAAAAGACAGACTAGGGACAATGCGGGCCCCCTCCGGAAGCTATCAGGAGAACTGGCTACCCTGGACTTGGAGAAGGCTGAGGTTCTTAATGACTTCTTTGCCTCGGTCTTCACTGGCAAAAGCTCTGACCGCACCACCCAAGTCTTGGAAGGCGGATGCAGGGACTGTAAGAATGAAGACCCTAGGCCCATTGTAGGAGAGGGTCTGGTTTGAGAGCATCTTAAAAACCTGAACATACACAAGTCCATGGGACCTGACGAAATCCATCCACGGGTCCTGAAGGAGCTGGCGAATGAAGCTGCTAAGCCACTGTCCATCATATTTGAAAAATCATGGCAGTCAGGTGAAGTTCCCAATGACCGGAAAAAGGGAAATATAACCCCCATTTACAAGAAGGGGAAAATGGATGACCCGGGGAATTACAGACCAGTCAGTCTCACCTCTGTGCCTGGCAAAATCTTGGAGCAGATTCTCCTGAAAGGCATGCTAAGGCACATGAAAAACAAGGAGGTGTTTGGTGACAGCCAGCATGGCTTCACTAAGGGGAAATCCTGCCTGACCAATTTGGTGGCCTTCTATGATGGGGCTACGGAACTGATGGACAGGGGCAGAGCAGTTGACATCATCTACCTGGACTTGTGCAAAGCATTCGACACTGTCCCACACGACATCCTTGTCTCTAAATTGGAGAGACATCAATTTGATGGGTGGACCACTCGGTGGATAAAGAACTGGCTGGATGGCCGCATGCAAAGAGTTGTGGTCAATGGCTCGATGTTCGGCTGGAGACCAGTAACAAGTGGTGTCCCTCAGGGATCGGTGTTGGGACCGGTCTTGTTCAACATCTTTGTCGGTGACATGGACAGTGGGATTGAGTGCGCCCTCAGCAAGTTTGCCGATGACACCAAGCTGTGTGGTTCGGTTGATACGCTGGAGGGGAGGGATGCCATCCAGAGGGACCTCGACACGCTTGTGAGGTGGGCTGATGCCAACCTTATGAAGTTTAACCATGCCAAGTGCAAGGTCCTCCACCTGGGTTGGAGCAATCCCAGGCACAGCTACAGGTTGGGCAGAGAAGAGATTCAGAGCAGCCCTGCAGAGAAGGACTTGGGGGTGTTGGTCCATGAGAAAATGAACATGAGCCGGCTTCAGTGTGCGCTCGCAGCCCAGAAAGCCAACCGTATCCTGGGCTGCATCAAGAGGAGTGTGACCAGCAGGTCGAAGGAGGTGATCCTGCCCCTCTACTCTGCTCTCGTGAGACCTCACTTGGAGTATTGTGTGCAGTTCTGGTGTCCTCAGCATAAAAAGGACATGGAACTGTTGGAACAAGTCCAGAGGAGGGCCACGAGGATGATCAAGGGACTGGAGCACCTCCTGTATGAAGACAGGCTGAGAAAGTTGGGGCTGTTCAGCCTGGAGAAGAGAAGGCTGCGTGGAGACCTCATAGCAGCCTTCCAGTATCTGAAGGGGGCCTACAAGGATGCTGGGGATGGACTATTCATCAGGGACTGTAGTGATAGGACAAGGGGTAACAGGTTCAAACTTAAACAGGGGAAGTTTAGATTGGATATAAGGAAGAAATTCTTTACTGTTAGGGTGGTGAGGCACTGGAATGGGTTGCCCAGGGAGGTTGTGAATGCTCCATTCCTGGTGGTGTTCAAGGCCAGGTTGGATGAGGCCTTGGGTGGCATGGTTTAGTGGGAGATGTCCCTGCCCACGGCAGGGGGGTTGGAACTAGATGATCTTAAGGTCCTTTCCAACCCTAACTCTTCTGTGATTCTATATGAAACTGAGAATCACAGAAACAACTAGGTCGGAAAAAGCCTTTAAGATCATCAAGTCCAACCATTACCTCATGACTGCCAAGTCCACCACTAAACCATGTCACTAAGGGCCTCATCTACACAGTGTCTGAACACTTCCAGGGACAGTGATTCCACCACTTCCCTGGGAAGCCCATTCTAATGCACGAAAACATATTTTACAGATGAAATTTTCCTCATCTCATTTTTCAGCATTTTAAGACACCCAAAGCCAGCATCTACAAGCTATATTGTGAACTCGTTCTACATGTCGAGATTACACAAGAAGCAGGTATTACGCTATAGGAGAGGGCAACATATGCACTTGAATTCTGAGGCATCCTGTTGCATTCAGCGCTGCTGTTCCTAGTGCAGTGGGATAAGCAAAACACAACATAAGATGTAAGAATAAGAACCCAGGGAAATAAATAGTGAAAATTGCAGTTATCTTTCTACAACATTCAGGGACAGAACAAATCTTTTGCATATGTGTATTATAAACACGATTTATTTTATACAGAGATTATAAAATTGTGTTATCAGACGTTTGTGTCTGTACTGTTACACATTTTGCGGAACACTTGACTGGGTAGTAGCAGCTGTGATACTCAGTTATGATGCTACTGGTAGTTTTGCATCTTGAAACCTGAGGGACAGGGCATATTCACACCCAAAAATGTCTGACAAAATTAAAATTTCATTGTATATTAAAAAAAAATAAAAATGAAGGAATGGTAAGGAAGACAAACCTGGCTGCCACATTCTGTTGAAGTTGGGATCCCCCTGAAAATTATTATGGTTGTTTGGACCAGACTCTATTCCTGAAATATCCTGTCCATTTGGCATCATTCCTTGTTGTTCCACTACACTCTGTTGCCCTGAGGCTTCTCGCTGAGCAATCCATGCTTGAGCTAATGCAGCCCAGTCAATCTGGCCTAAAATAAACAGAGCAAATATAAAAGGTTAGTATTCATGTGTCTGAAGTTTAAATGTTTCTCAATTACATGTATCACTGCTCAAGAGAAATAGTCAACGTTTACCTTCAGCAAGTACCATGAGCACCATTAAAACATACTCACAGTGTGGAGTAAAACAAACTGAAAGCAAATGTCAGTGTACATACTTGCTGAAGTAGCGTTTCTCTGCATATGTTCAAAATGCCGTAAGGCAGATTATTTTAGGTTCACATTAGCGCTGTATGGGTGGTAGCAATACATTTTTTACCTAAGTGATCTAATTTTGATATCAGAAAGAAGTATATATATAGCCTTAATTTCTAAACTCAAGTCTAAGAAAGATGCATAGTTATAAACTACATTTTGCAATGTATAGTCTTTGTATAACCCCCTATTTCAGGAATGCATATTTCTCTCCCCTCTTTCTTTCTTTACTACTATTCCTTCCAGTAAGTAAGTTGCACTCTCAGATGAGGACACTAGTCTGTATTCTGCTCCTTATCAAGTCAGGAAATCTCTCTAGTGAAGTTAGAGAAACTGAAGTGACAGAAAACAATGTAAAACCAGTGTGCCCAATCACTCAAGAGTATTTTGCTCTCTTTTATCTATTCCTATATTTCTCTTGATGCTTTGAATTGCTATCACCTCACTCTCATTTTCAGGTTTATCGCTTTGGTGGGTTTATTTTTTTGGTGGGGGAAAGAAATCCAAACAAGAGATCATGATCATCACTGCTGTAACCTAAAACAAATACCATACTAATCTTCCAGTGAGAGTTTTTCTGTGTATAAACTTGCATTAGTATTTCTGCCACACAAGCACTGAATAAAAAGCAGATTTCCTCAAATAAATGATTCATCTTGGCTATAGAACTGGCAGAAATACAGATTCTGTAACTCAGAGGGATAGATTCTGTAAAAGTACATAAGGTCTAAATGTTAATCAGTATGACTCGTAAAATGTTGATAATTTGTCCAGGATAACTCAGGTTGCTTGTCTGTACTTTGCATATTAAATATTAACTACATCAAAACATTTGGAATTGATGCTTTCTATTTTTCTAGCTCTTCAGAAAAACATTATAAATGTGTTATCTTGGGAGAAGCTACAAAAAAAGCAACTATCAGTCATGCTCTGAACAAAGATTCAAAAATACAATTGACAATAGGAAAAATAAAAGAATCCACAAAGCTTTCCACATACTTACTTGGATCTTGCTGGTGCTGAAATGACTGCATCCACTGCTGTTGGTTCAAAGGCCATTGCTGCCAAGGCTGTCCACCTTGATCCCACATCTTTTAAGTCTTTATATAGTCTATATTTCAACTAAAAATAATAGTTGTATGTTTAAATAGATGCCCATGAAATATCACATAACTGAAACTTACATAACTGCAGATATAGTTAAGCCTTGCAAAGCAAGCTGAAGCAATGCTGGCTTAATATTTTAAGCTGGAGGAAATGGTTCACCCTTTAGGGTAATATCTGCAAATATTATCATCAGATTTCAGAAGCCCAGTATGCTTTCTCTGTATTTTCACAAAGAAATTAATGACAAAATGACGTTCAAGGAGACAGGTTTATAAGACAAGAACTCATCTGACAGTAAATGCAATTTAAAGTCAAAATGTAAAAGACATTAAGTGATACCCTTGCCTGTTTCTTATGGAAAAGATGTGTATTTTTCTATACAAGTGTCATGCAAGTCTGTTAAGCGAGACAAAGGAAAATCACTGAATGGTAAACCACATCATTAATGATTGCACAGGTACAACATGGTGTCCACATGCATTTTACCTGCTGTACTGGCTCACTGTAATTTCTAAATAATACATGCTTTCTGAGGAAGAATTAAAAAAACCCACAAGCCTCTGCTTAGCTGCACATTTACCACATGGCCTCTTAAAATCGTAAGAAACATTTGTTGGCACTGTCCTCTATGTCCTGAGCAGGCAGCAGAAGCTCTAGGACCTGATGGCTCCATAACCTGCTTTAAGTGAAGCTCCAGGACCAGCTTTGCAAGAATCTGACAAGGCAGAGCAGTCTACCAGGTCGGTATGCCTGTAATGGAATGCCAGCTCTTTCCGGTCATTTGCACATTCTGCGTACACCTAACCTGCTACTACACATGGAGGACCAGACAGCGGCCATCTGCACTGCTCCAAACAGCTTTTCTGAAGACAAACCCTGGGCACAGTTTTGAGAACATTCTAGAAGCTGTTCCCAAACACCAGTGGGGACACCTCTGTCGTACCCACTTCTCAACAGGCTTCACTCTCAAAGAACATATCCTCGTACCATCCACCAGCCAATCTTTGATTTCATGCAGTAAAACCATCACCCATGTAGACTATGAAGAGAAACATTCTGTGTTAACAGAAACATTCATTCACAGGAGGAGCACACAAAACCTCATAGTGGCTCACAGCCAAGTGCAATATAGGAAGATGACTACAGCCTGTCAACTTCAGGAGAAAGTAGCTCAGAGCAGCCAGTGCCACTTAGGTGGCCAGCCAGGAATATAACCCCAACTGCTCTTACAGGGCAGGATGCAAGCAGCCCCACAGAGCTGGCTTTCAGCACACAGAAAAACCAACCAGTGGATCCTTCTTGCAAAGGGATCTCATGCTTAGTGCTTACACATTCGTACAAATAATTGCATGGCTGCACAGGAAGAGCATCACACTGCAAAAACGCACAACAAAAAAAGCTGTAGAGAACATCGTGGGGTGTTGGGTCGTGCAGAGGTGAATGCAAGCCTGTCTCTTGCATACTTCTGTCATATTTTTAATCTGAAAAACTGGAGAACACCTTTGTTCTGAAACCACTTATATTCAAGCCAGTACAAAAATTATACACGTATAGCTCAGAAAAATTCAGTTGCAAATGCCTTTTTTTGGGGGGGGGTACAGGACTCGAGGGAGGGAGCTTTAAACAAGGCAAGATCAACTTGAGAACAGCAGGAGCACTGAGCTAAACCTACTTTACTATTTTCACTCTCTTTCCCCACCAAATTAAGTATGGTGGTTGGTTTTCTGTGGTAGGGTTTTTGGTTTGGTTTTGGGTTGTTGTTGGGGTTTTTTTATCATCTTTTTTCTTTTTTACATTTTTATCTGTACCTAGGAAATTAACTTTCTTACACCAATTGAGTGCAAAGCTGGCTAATAATGCACTTAATGCAACATTTAAGCAGGTCCTGACATACATAGCTCTTCAAATACTCCATGTGCATATTTCATACACTAAGTATGAAGTAGTAACCTCATATACTATTTCCACCCTAAATAAGAAAAACATAAGTTTCTTCCTTCCCTCAGTTCATCTTTCCATCCAGAATCTAATTCTTTCAATTGTCAAAATAAACTTGTTAACATCTTAAACCAAACTTGTAACAACTGTGGTTCAAGATAACCACCAGCCTCAAAGCCCTGCACAGCCTCTCCTTTCGTTCCCCACTGTTAAATCACACTAACAATAATAAATTTTCAGTAATTCTGGTAGCATTTTTTTACATAAATACATAACACCTTGGAAAAATTTTGTGAGATTTACTAAAATAAAGTCAGCAAAAAATTTAGAAGATTGTTTCACCAATAATGTAAGAGGCAGGTTTGCATATAATTCAATAAAAAAAATAAAAATGAAACAGTTAAATACCAATTTCTCTCATGGAAGCATAACAATATTAAGGGCACCTCTACAAATTCAACTGAAGTGGAACCTCCTACATACAGCTTTTACTTGATAGGATCAAATGAGGTTTAATTTTATGGGACTGTCTCTGTCCTAAAAATCTTAGATATTTTGGATTTTTTTTTGCATGTTCCATATAACACAATTAGCTTGTAATAAACTTTTGTACCTGACAAAATGCTTATCAGTTGTCTGTTTCTCATGGATTCTGCACTGAAAAGGACATTTAGTATTTGAGCATTTTCTTGTTTATTTGCAGGCCTTGTTCCTAACTGTGGACAAGCTGAAGCACCAGTTTGGAGAGTAAGAAGGTCTAAGGTAACAAATCCCTGCAGATCTCCTGTGCATATCATGTCGCTGAAATAGCAACTATCTTACCATTTTATAAAGTGTTCAAAGAAATTAATTCAACATTTCGGTGATGGAGAGATAAATTATTCTGCAGCTATATCAACAGGCATCTGAAAAGGTGACCAAGAGACACAGAAGACAGGCAGTGATTTTAGGCAGCAACTCTAGGCAGCAGCAACATCCATTCGCCTCCTGGCTTCCCTCTCAGCAACTTATCATGCCCTAGGATGTCGAGGCCAAATTCACACTCCAAAGGGAAGTGGTGCCAAATGACTCCCCATTAGAGAGCAGCACTGACCTAGGACACCTAGTGTTCGTCCAGGCTGCTCCCAAACACGTTTCAGGTATCAGCACATACCTGGGACTCAGACGGCAGTTAAGACGTGTTAATTCCAGCTTAGAAGGTCAGACACTCACCCAGTGCCAGCTGGCTTCAGGGCCAGAATGAAAAACCCTGTCGGGTTTTAGCTGTTAGTGTACCTAGCTGCTTCTTCATCAGTCTGCAACATAATACGGCCTAGAGTTTTCAACTTTCAAGAGATAATCTCACCTTATTATTGCTATTTTGGGGAGAGAAATCAGGTGGGGCAGTTGATTTCTATTTTGATGCACAAGACTATGACAAGACAGCAACAGCTGTGTAAAACCTTAAAGAACTTCAGCTTTTGGTTAATTCAATTTATGCCATCCAGAACAGACTGATTTAAGATCACTGCTATTTGAAGCTGCTAAATTTTGTGAACTGTATTTGAAAGCTTTTAATTCTGTATTGCATTTGTACTCTCACTGTTTTCCTGAAGAAGGGTCGATTTTCTTAGGTTGGCAACTATAAAAAATGCTGGCTTTCAAGTACACAGATTTATTACCAAATTCAGTATAAAAGCTTTCTTTACTCAAGAAATATGTACTACACCAATACTTCAGCAATTGCATCACTTTCTTTATGAAACTGTATGGGCAAAAGCCCTTTTTCAAATATCATGTGAAAAGTGGCCAAAACTATGATTAATTCTTATCTTTATTTCAATTTGATCTTCAGTATGCTATTCTTTGGAAAGAAACAGGAACTAGATAAGAAGGAATATAATGAGCATCTTAAAATGTTTATAAAAGTAACCTTAAGATATATTGGCTAAAAGACCACATGTATTCAAATTCTTTAATACTGAAAACTAAATTATGTATTTTAATACACTCCATTCAGAGACAGTGAACAGAAGAGGTTTGCTGTAGGGCCTCTCCATCTATATGGTGACCTGAAAGAGAGGGACACCATTGCTACTTCCTCCATTTTTCGCTCCCCACTTGGTTTCCTGCACCTTTTCAAAGTTTTCACTCACTGGTATAAAGTAAACATGAAAAAGGTACTTGATGTACAATCTTCTCACTACAGAGAGGCTACAGGCATTCAAAGATAATTTACTGTCTTTACAAAATGTTCTGCTAAGCACTGTTTAATGGTTTCATCTCTTATTAAGTTTCTGAGGCAAACAAACTGGCTTTAGTTACTCCTTTTTACATAAAAGTAATGTAACTTTGTATACTGTTTGGGAAACTTTACTGTGCATATAAAACTCTTAAAGAGAATCTCAATATTGTCCCAGGAGACATCTCTGACAGTTTCCTTTGCTAATGACGCTAATTTAAAGATGTCGAAAATAAAAACAGCCTGAGGCAAGTCTTCTGATAATGAACAAACCAAATCAACACTTTTAAACCTCAGTGCCATAAACTGAAAGGGAAAGGGCACAAACTGTTTCTAAAAGAATTCACAAAACACAGCAAAGAAAATGTAGACTGTTCCCAACAACTTTACATTTACTGCAAGGGATTCACACCCAACCTGGGGAAAGCAGAGACAACACCAAATCCAAAACCAACCAACAGTGCCTCTCCACCAGCCAAACAGGTAACTTAAAGCTTGAAACAGTTGAAACCTCTTGCACTAATGTATGTGGACAAGAAGCAAACATTATTTTCCTGAGACACATGAAGTAGTAACAATGGAGAAGAGTGAACCAAAGTCTTCTCCCACCTAATTAAAATCTGCACTGCCAAAACTAACTTAAGGTGCTGCTACACGAATTATAAATGAGTTTTAATTAAAAAAAAAAATAAAAATCAGCATCACCTGAAAGACGCTTCACCTATCACAGCGGAAGGCTCTTAGGCCCACTAGTAACACAAGGCCAAATACACATCAGAACATCCAAATTGCAGTGAAACAAGTTTTACTTTCCACTGAAGGGGGGGAGGAGAGAGATGAATACTATCTATAATCTACTAAATTCAAACCTCAACAAGATGCTAACAGAGAGGTACAAGAACTGAGAAATCATTAAGACACACTGGTTCTAACATCACCAGTGCTTACAACCAGTTTTGAAAAGCAAACAGGTTCAAAGAATGGATCGATTTTACAGGTACCTATTTGCAAAGGAAAACGCAGATACTACCCCTCTCGTGATGATGGCATAAGGTTTTTTTATTTACCTCTTCTACCCTCCATTTGGACACAGCCTTTATGCTTTCTCTAGCAGACACAAACAAAAGAACACTTATTGGTGCTTAAAGAGACATTTCCTGATGTCAGATCACAGAACAGGAACCTGAATCTATTAAAAATCTGTTTACCAATGAAGAAACAGAAGCCAATTCAGGAGTCTTTTTGTTTTATACAGAAGCACAATCACAGGGGAAAAACACCCCATCGATTCGCATTTAATTTCAGTTACATGTACTTAACAGATCATGAAAAGTTAACAAGAGATCTCAACATTTTGCCAGAGTATTTAAGAGCAGCCATGCTCTGAAATATGTTCTGTTGTACATTTACAAGAAGAAGATTCCCATTCAAAGGGGGGACCTACTGGAACTTTATTCAAAGGCAGGATCTGCTGAAGTTTTATTACAGCAAATTACTGGTACTAAATGTGCCACCTTTGAGAGGACTGCTGGTGAAAGCTCCCCTGTTGACAATAAAAGCTGACAACAGCAGCATAGATAGGACTTACCTTGATCCCCAGCAAACAGCAACCTCTGAGAGCCAACAGCACCCATGAAAATTTAAAGCTGGTGTCAAAATCTCTACTATACTCCACTATTTTACCCAACAAAAAGCTAGCTTAAGACAGAGAAAGAACAGGTATTTTAAAAGACACCTTTGCACTTCTCAATTGCGATGTGCATCTCAGCTATAGATTATACAGTGTTAACCTGTTCTTTTAGGAAAATGCCATCTCCTTCAACATGCTTATCTGTCTGCAAAATAAGTTATTTTCTGATATGGTTGTATGATGTGTCCAGACACACCACATATACTGAAAAGTATTAGAAGCTACTTACCAGTAACCAGAGTTTTGACTGATAGTTCACATGCTCACCTTTAACTCTGGGAGACTTTCTGCAGCACTTTCCATAAAACACAGTTACCTTGAAGTAATCACAGACTTTCACACAGATGAGGATGTCACCCTGTCAAATAGAGCATGGTTTCCTGACAATTTCCCAATGGCACAGTACTTGGTGAAGGAGCTCTTCAGTTATTTGCCCACTGATGTAAAAAATGGGCCTGTTCTTTGGACAAGGCCACCAACAGAATTTGAGCTCTACCAGGCTCACTCAGATTCCTCAGACAACTCTACATTGGCAACTTTGTAGTGTAAGCTCATCAAATCTGCTAGTCAGTTCAACAGCACTGATGCAGACGTAACCACGCTCAGACCTCTCAACAACATGTAGGAACAGTCTTAGGGAGCAAGGCTCAGTCCTGTGAAGTTCAAGAGACAAAGCCCACTTACCATCCTGGAGATGCTATCTTTCTTATACACCTGACATTGGCTGCAGCAGAACTGCAAAATATCAGGAAGTTTCACCTGAAAAGGTAAGCAAGACTTGCCCTTACATAAAATTTAAGAGAGCTAATGGATAATCTCAATTGCTACAACTGATGCAGATAGTCCAAGACAAGAAGCACAGATACTTACAAAGTTAGCTCAGCTCCAGGTGAGCATCAGGAAAATAGCTAACCATGCCTAGTTGGCCAGGTGAGTACACCAGGCACACTGTTTTCTTGCTCCAGCAACCTCCTGTTGTGACATTATGCTTCTCCTCAGTATGAAAGTTACATAGCAGCACACCTTGCACACTGATCCCTTCTGCAGAAGAGATTTGGAGATTCTGAATGGGTTGTCCCAAGAAATTCCTGGAAGTGAAATACCTTGGCAGTGAAATACAAGTAATCTCCAGAAAATGAAATTAAAGAGGATATTTGTTAGAAGGAAGGTTACCTCAACTCCACGAAAGAAGGAGAGAGCCTAGGACTCAAGCTGTCCCTAGGAGGAACACAGCAGGCACCTTCTGCTATGTCACGAGCTGAAGAGATCAAGGTCAGGAACTCCTACATTAGATATCAACATCATTTGACTAGATCTCCAGGACACAATCTGGCAGTCTGGTTTATTCAAGCCTGTAGACAGGTAGACTAATGACATGATTCTGGAGTCTCAGAACCAAAGCAAATAATCAAGTGCTTTCTGGTGCAGAAGAGAGGCTATTGCATCACCTTCCTGATAATGTTACTCATCATCCCTGGACGTCTGGTCCACAAGTGACGCAAGATGGCCTGACAAGTTTTACTTGCAATCTGAGCTCTAACACATAGCTGCAGAAGTTCTTGCGCTGACTAAAGATCTCACCTTGAAGGCCTTCCAAATAGGCACTGCATTTTAGCAAAGTATTCACCATCTAAATAAAGAAAGAAACTGAAACCACAGGCAATCATGCATGCTTTGAGAACACCTACATAGCTAGCCTTTGGACCCCAGGGTTTAAACGCAACACATACTTTGTGATATTGCATTCATAGGGTAAAAAAAAACCCAACAAAACAAGCTTACAGATACTGCATCTCCTCTAAGACAACCTGCCATTGCGGCCATGACTTCTGGCTATCTTTAGATCTACAGAGTAGCTGAAGGAAAGGATCCCAAGAGGTAGGAGTCCTGGTTTGTAATAAACTGTAAGTACTGTTTTTGAAATGAATTAATATTAAATAATCAGTGCCATTAGCTTTCGGAATGAGTTCAAGACAACACAAGCAGCAGTCTCTGATGCTCTTCATGGAACTCCTGAGCTGCAGAGAGTCATCCATCTCGCATCCAGAGAAGGATCTGAAAAGCACCACATACTGTATGGACAGAGTTTCTCTGTCCCATACAGGCTTAGGCCTGGAGATGGACCTAAAGGAAAAAGATGTCTCAGAAGCAGCGGTCCTTGAAAGCAAAAGCCTGGTCTCTTGACCTTTTGTATAAGCACCTTGTTCTAACGTTAAGGTATCTTCCTTCATTCAAGGTAGTCAAAATTGACTTTGTGAAGTTTTAGCACAGTGACTGAAGGTTTACAGCGAATTTCCATGATGAATTTTAAGGAACCACTCATTCGCACACCAGATAAATCTAACCATACATTCACAACACCTAGAGCAAAGCAGGTAGCAGAAAGACAGGAATCAGACCAATGACATGAAGAGTTCAAGCTTGAGAGCTGCTCCTCCCCCACCTCCCCCCTGCTCCCTCCCATTACGCTATTGCTTCATCAGGGTCATGACAGCAGAAGCATCAATGATGAGGCTGGAAGGACTAGCAGATAAATACAGATACAACTCCAACAGTTCACATTTCTCCCAAGGAATGACACAGAGCAGCTCATCCATGTGAACTGGAGTCCAAACTCAATAAAAGACACAATGTATAGATTAGAATACCTATCTCAGTGTACTCCAAACTGGAAGGAAACTTTAACTAAGCACATCTTCCCCTACTGTGCCACTGGAATAAAGAATAATTTACTGTAATAATATGTACACAGCAGGTGACTGAAAAGAGAGGTACAAAGGAAAAACCACCTCACACAGCCAAAGGAGCCCTTCTACCAAGACAAAAAATTTAATGCAAAAGGGTACAAGAAGAATCATCAGTTGATGGTCTTAATGTGGGGTACCCACATAAGTCAGAACACCTCTGCAGCTGAAAAGATCTGGGAGTATGGGAGGGTGCTGCACCCTATGCACCTGTGTAGGAACCAGCTCTAGGCATTACTCCAGAAGGGCTGCAGACACACATTCACTCAAGAGTCATAACAAATGAGTACTTCCTTTCAGACAAAAGCACACCAGCTTCCATTTCATTTGGGAAAATGAATATTTAGTACTGTATTATACTCAGCTGCTGATTAGAAAATGAAACATTTCTGGGGTGAGATAAGTTTGTAATCAATTAGGAAAAAAAAATTAAAATAACTATGTTGGCTGCTACTCTGTTTCACCTATCACACTTTAAGTTGACCAAAAACTTCTATACATCCCTTAGGGCATTACCCTAAGCTGTTGCAGGTATTTAATGCCCAGATACTATGCATCTTTACTCTTCTTAAGAGCTTGCAGCTACACCGATGTGTCTGCTGCGTCCAGCCAAAAAAAATGCAAAATTCTTCCAGCCTATTTACATTTGTGCATCACTAGAATGCTGGAAGTCAACTTCACTTACTCCACTGCATCAGTGTAACTTCAGTTACACTCATTCTGCCATATCAGAACTATGCTTTCTCAGATTGAAGAACAGAGGCCTTCTAAATGTGTAACCAAGATCCAAAATACAGAACCAGAAAAAGAACTGAAGCTTGTTCTGGGACAAAGTTTTCCAGAACCAGGTTCACACATCAGCATGTCTGACTAACATTTACAGTGCTACCAAGATGAAGTAGGCTGAGCAAAGGCCAAATTAAAAAAAAAAAAAAAAAAAAAGGAAAAACAACAAAAAAAAGTACTATGAAAACTTCTTCAGTGAGTCATTCAAGCAGTGCAGCTTCCACAGTCTGCTATTTTAAACTTGAATCTACATATCCACTCAGCTGAAGCCAACTCTTTCAAAAGAACAAAATGAATCTGGGGGGAAGTCTGATCTGCTTATTTTTTGCATATATCATTCCAAAAGAAGACCTGATGCTAGATTTGCAATTAGCATTATGATTTTTCTGAAATGAACCGTCCATCTGCAACTTCCTTCTTGATGAATATGCACTGCACAAAGAGTATTACCAATAACTAAACAAACAAACAACTATTCCTTGCTGGTCAGGAGCAGATATTACCCTCAATGATAAACACTGTTATCACTTAAGGAAGAGAGCTCAGCTAGTGATGAAAGAAGGTTTAATAAAACCTACTCATAGTGCTACTTGTTGCCAAAGGCAGACTTACAATCATCAGGTGCCTCAGTCATGAAAAGAAGGGAGACAGGACACCCCTGTCTCCACAGTATCTTTGCATAATCCTGCACCTAACTGAAAATCAAACATTGTTAAGACTCCTTTCTACCACTATAGGTTACATATGGCAAGTTGTCCACTAAAACATTGTGGAACTATGCTAAATTCATGGATTTAAGCCCTGCAATACCTCCGAGCCCAAAAGTGGAGAAACCACTCTTTGAGAGCAGGAGTTTGCATGTCACTCTGTCAAAGACAGTAAGGAAGTCTTGTAATGACATATTAGCAGAGATGACACCAGGTTTCCTGCTGCCCCAGACAAATTAGAAATCAGTAGCTTGTCTTCTGACTTGTCACTGAATTGTCAGTAATGCGAGTGCCTTGTCCCTGGACAAAGCTGAGGCTCTCAGTTCCCCAGTTTTACAATCAGGGGGAGGCACAGCTTCTGTCACCTTCAGGAGCGACACTATCTCTTAGCATGGCCTGACCTTTGAATTTGAAAGGGGTTTCTTACTTCTACACATGATACAGCTATTCAGCTGGACTGAACTGTTATTCGTAAACTCTGCCTTTGTAAAATGATGCTTAAATATTGTCTGCTGGTAGACATGACTTCTGCTTTGAAGACTACCATTCCTCATATTTAAAAGGTGGCTGACACTCTGACTTAACACAGATCCTTTAGGGCATACTTTGTTCCCTGTATCGCACACCTTTCAATACTGTTTGCACACAAACATTTACAAGTATGGCTGTAAGAGAAGAAATAAACAATAACCAAGGTGGCTGAACAGTCTGTATAGTAATTTGTTTCAGAGACTTGGTAAATTTCAGCTGGAGTAGCACATCATAAAATCATTCAATGGTGTGGGTTAGAGGGGCCCTTCAAAGCTCATCCAGCTCCACCCATGGGCATGGGACACCTTCCATTAAGCCAAGTTACTCAAAGTCCTGCCCAGCCTGACCTTGAGCACTGCCAGGAATGGGGCAGCCACAGCTTCTCTAGGCAATCTGTGCCAGTGTCTCACCACCCTTATCATAAAAAATGTCTTCCTTACATCCACTCTAAAAGCTCTGCTTTCAGTTTAAAACCATCGCTCCTGTTACTGCAGACCTTAATAACAAATCTTTCCCCATCCTTGTTAAAAGTGCCCTTTAGATAGTGAAAGGCCACAATAAGGTTTCCCCTGAGCCTTCTCTTCTCCAGGCTGAACAACCCCTCTCTCTCAGCCTGTCTTCACAGCAGAGCTGCTCCAGCCCTCTTACCATTTTTGTGGCCTCATCCTTAACTGTAAAGCCTGGCACATCCCATCCAAGTTTAGTTCAGTGTTTAACTTCATGGGATTGTCAGAGAATCTGTGCATAAGTCATCAATGCAAAAGGGCTTGCAAACTTGTGGGCTGTTTAGGATCAATGTAGAAACATCCTGCGTTTATCAAGCTACTGAACCAGGTTCAGGTATCTTCAAAATGTTGCTGCGTGTGATTCAACTGTTAATGGTAGTTCTCTGGAGCCCTCCAGCGGACTGCGCTCACGAGAACCGCTACAAAACCCATGAAACAGCACAAATATTCCACGGAGACATTTTATCTGCAGGAGCCAGGCTGCTGACACGGTCAGCTACGCCTTCCTGGTACTCCCTAGCTAAGCTACTGACTGCATCAGTGGACGTTCTGCCCTGCGCATCTGAGGGTATGTTGCTGCACCGGCACCGAGCAGCACCGGTCCCTCGACGAGCCCGGGCCGGCTGCGCGCTCCCCCCGCGAGCCCGCTTACGTGCGCTCCTCACGGGCCGCTCCCGGTCACAGCGCTGGGCGAGCAGCACCCGCGGCGGCTTCACCCCGAGCACGGGCGTCCCCGGGGCATGCGCAGGAGCAGGTAACGGACGGAGCCTCGGCAGACACCGGAGACCCCGCCGGGACGGCGGCGCATGCGCGCTGGGCGGGACCGGGGTCCGAGGGCTCCCCGGCGCAGGCCGCCCCTCGTCTCCCCACGGCGCATGCGCCGCGGGCCACCGGGCGGCAGGGGAGGTCGAGGAGCTCGAATCTCCTCTTCTCGCCCAGGCCACCGGCTTCCGCTCCCAGCTGCACGCCCTCCAACGACTGCCGGCCCGGCTCGGCTCGGCTGGGGAAGGAGGAGGAGGAGCGAAGGGGAAGCTCGGGTCAGCTCGACACACGCCGGCCCCCGGAAGCGCTGGCGAGCGCAGCCTGCCCCGTTACTTACACTCTCCCCCGCCTCCTGCCGCAGGCGCTGCCGCTGCTACCGCTCCACCGCCGGCTCCTCTCTTTCGCTCCTCGTCTTCACGAACAAGACAATATGGCGCCTAGTGGCGCTCACCCGGAAGTAAAACGCGTCACGGCGTTGACCCTTGCCTGGAACACGCGAGCGCCTCTCGCCACCATCTTTGCTAAGGGCCCGCGGGGTGTCGGGCGGTGCATCCATTGCTCCACCCAGCGTCAGGAAGCGAAAGGCCACGGGCAGCGCCAGGTGCCGCCATCTTGACTGTGGGCAGCCACACCAGTTCCTGTCTGTCGCCGCTCTCCAAGGCAGCCCCGGCGGGGGGGAAAGGCGGGGTCGTGCTCCTAACAATCTGCGCCTCCAAAGGGAAGCCGGCCTCTGAGGGAGCGGCGCGGGATTCTGCATCCCGCTTGTATGCGTTAGTGTGAGGGGAGCCGGGAAAAGTCGTCAGCCCTGCGGTCTCCACAGGTGATTGCTAGTGAGAATGTCCCAGGGTGGAGGAGGGCGGAATCGGCATGAAGTATATAAAGTTGTTTCGTTAAGTGAGTGTAACTCTGGGTAGTGATACTGCACTGAAATACGTAGGTAACATAGATGCTTCATGGCTGCAGGGTGTCGGCGTCCTGAGTAAGTCGGGTCAGTGTGTGCGTATGTGGAGGAGGACAGTTCTTTTAAGTCTATTGAATATCCAAATTAACTTCAAAGTTATAATTATATTTTAATGGATGAAGATAAGCCAAAATTGGTATGTAGCTCTTGTATCGACATTAGGGTTGTTTCTGTAGGCAAGGACTTGGTGGTTGCATTGCTTTTTGTGGAACAGACATTGTCATTAGCTAGCACATTACTCATTACCATGGTCACTGCCTGTCGTTCCTTCAGTGTCATCTGATGTAAATGCCTAAAACATCCATCACCTCTTTGATCATTGGAAAAATTAACAGTAGCAAAATAACTTTTTATAAATCTGTAGGAAAAGTGTTAAGAAACTTGTGTTTTACTTCATGTAATGATTTCAGTGTGAGATTTGTTGGTGCCACTTACGCTACATATTACTGTTAGCTGAAGTGTTCTAAAATTTTCTCTTTTTGTGTCACAAAGAATGGCTAGACAGAGAATGGTTTCCATGGATTTAAGTATTCTGGAAGTTCTAAATCTGTGCAGCATTTACAGACACACAGCTGGAACCCTGGAGTGGTGCTTATGAATGGATGAGCTTCAAGCTACTACTGAAGCTGAGGATGTGAGGAGGACCCACTCTTTGTCTTGGTTTTATCACAGAACTAGAGAGCTTGGTTTGTGCAAAGGGAAGAAACTGTCTTAATCTGTGACCTGTGCCACAGATGGTAAAGCAGGGGGAACAAATGGTGTAGGTTGAGTTTAAGGGTGTGGACTCATCTCTGGGTAGCTCTTCCAAATGCAGTGAAGTTGTGACACAAGGTGAAAGGAAAAAATACTGTCTTTTTGAGGGGGGAAAAAAATGGAAGCTTCTTGAACTCAATCGTACAACATACAGGTTATATTTAAACAGTAGAGTTTTCCAAATGGTTGGATGTTCTATTTATACGTTTGTCAAATAATATATAATATAGATGAAAAGACAAAATGAATAGAAGACAAATGGCAGCTTTATTCTGAGAAACTTGTTAAAGCACCTAGGACAGGCTGGAAAACTGATCAGATTGTTTTTTAAATACAGTCTATGTTTAAGGCTCTGTTTACTTAGTAATATTAGGAATTATAAATCTACAAATGAAGTGTACAATGTATCAGGATGCTAGAAATTCTAAAAATAGTGTTATTTAAATACCTGCGAAAGAAAATTAGACTATTAGTTCAAACAGATGAAAAATAAAATGAATGAAAACAAGGTGAAATTTCTAACATGCTTGATTTATTGCTCACAAGTATTTTGGACCTAGAAATGGGCTTTTTTGGTTACTTGGATTGTCTTTTGTTTAAGTGCAAGAACATATGAACGTACCAGGGATTATCTGAATGAATAAATAATTATATATATATATATATATAAAATTCTAATATATATATTATATATATATTATCTATATATATCTATATATAATAATATCTATATCTATATATAATAATATCTATATCTATATATAATAATAATGAATTCTGTAGAATCAGAATTCAACTTTGTGAAATGACTGCCACTGACACGGTGGTTTCCTTACCGAGTTCACTGTAATGGTCCCCATGTTACACAGCTCAAAACCAAAACCTAGCAAAGCAATGGGGTAAGTGTTAAGAAATCATAAACCTACTCAAAATGAATACTTTTCTGTTTTCTTTTAAAAGCAGTACTGCACATTTTTATTTTGTACTAGAAAAAATATCGGAAGCTGCAATAGATGCAAGAAACATTTTTGACAATTGCAAAATAGTTTTTCTATTAGTATCAATGAAGACAGGAGTATTTATAGTTTTATGTCAATGGAATTTATACCAAGTAGTCTTAGTTAGAATGCATTGCAATTGTTTTAACAAATAAATTCACTTAGACTTTTTATATAAGGTTGTGCAAAGTAAGTGTTTTGACTTATACTAACAGCCTGCTGTCTGAAAATGTATTTTGTAATCACATACTCTCAGTTAACAAGAAAAAAACAGATTTTAAATCATATTGAATAATCACTTTCCCACTGTTTCTGCAGTTTATACACCACGCCAAGCTAAAACAGCTGGCAAAATGACATCCTAGGACAGAGTAAATAGATACAGAAGCAAAAGTAATCCATTCTAAAATAATTAGACGGAAATGGTTCTGCTGAGCATTAGTGGCATCTCTTTATGATTTCACATATAAATCTTTGTACAAATGCTTAAATGTGTACAGGGCACAGCAAGAGAGCTGCTAAAACCTGAGGAATATCAAATCTTTGTTTAACCAGGACTACTGTGAAGCTGTTTGGTGAAGCAGGCTGCTGCTTTTTATTTTAAAGTGGATTTGCCAGGTTATGCTAACAGAAGCATTGTATTCAAATATTTCATTCCCATTTTAATACATCTTCAAGTTTCTTCTCAAGAAATTATTCCTTTCCAAATCTTAGTTTTTTTACTAGTGTGTTCAAATAAGCTTTTTATAATGGGTTTAGAATGCAGATGTGTTAATTTCATATGTTCCTTTATGATTCAGTTGGTGTTAAGATAAAAAAAGAAGTCTGAAGAGAAGCAAATGGTGAAGTTAAGACATTTCAGCCCTTTAATGAATTTATAAACCACTCTCACCTGCTACCACTTGAAGTCCATAAGCAAGAGTATGTGAATCAAGTACTTCTCTAAATTAGATTTACTTACTGAAGAGTGAGCAACTGTTTACTTTGCTTCCTTCCTCATTGTTTTGAAGGCACTGTCTTGTGACTGGTTGGCAGAGAGCTGCTTGGGAGTCAAAGCTTTTCTCAAGATACCTGTACTGCAGTCTGTAGGAAGAGGCAAGACTGCAGTTACAGTAGCTCTTCCAACAGGAATGTTTCTAGTTCAAAGAATGCAAGCGATGGGACTGGGAAACATTATGGTTAAGGATCAGTGAAATAAGACATTGACACAGGCTTATGGAGATCTTGGAAATGTAAATAACAGATGAGGGTGATGAAGAAAACAGTGATGCCCTTGTGAGAAGAGAAGGGTGGAACAAAGAGAGAGCCATTTCTAAATTAATCCACATGAAGATGCAAGGTACTGCACTTTCTCAGGGCTAGGGGGGTACCACAAAGGTATGGTGCAGCTTGATGACGAGAAGACGCTATAAGCCTGAAAAGATCTTTGGTCTGGTAACAGGAGATTCTAGATTAAAAGGGATATTAATATAGGTCCTTAAGTTTAGTAGTTTTAGAGAAGTCAGCAAAGGTAGGACCAGGCCTCATCTAGTCAGTCTGTCTGCTTTAGGGTGGATGAAATACACTCCATGTGTGGTCTTCTAGCAAGATTGTGTCACAGAAGTGAAACTCAGTTGGTATTTGCTGTGACTCTTGCCCACAACCAACTGGTGAGTTTTGATCAGCGATATACAAAGAGGGGGAAGGTGTGTGTAGGTGGATGAAGGGTATGGGAAGACAAGGGAGTTAAAGCAAATTAATATATTTTTATTAACTCTGGTATAAACATTACTTTTTCTTTCTTAGTGTAGACTCAGGTTAAGAAGTGTTTAGTTGGAATACAGATGGCTAAAGTTGACTGCTTGGTTTCTGTTTTAATCAGTGGAAGGAAAAATTATTGCATTGGCCAAAATGTATAGCCTAATTTTGACCTAAAAAGAGGAGTCTTCCTTTGGAAAATAAAATCTTGTGCAAGCAGGGGCTCATTCTGGTATGACCATCAGTTGTATGGCCTAAAAATCCTTAGTACCTTGCACAAGTATGCACAGGTAATGTGGCTATAAAATGTATCTCAGCAGTTTGAGCAAATGCTGCTATGGCAGGTTTTGCTATTTTCTTTCTACAAAAGAGTAAATACAGGTAAGATGAAGCCCTGAAACAGAACTAAAGAATAGGAAAGCTGTCCAAATAGGTACGATGTACAGATAGTAATAGCGACAATATGGGTTGTTGGGTTTTGTTTGGGGTTTGGCTTTTTTCCACCAAAACACATTTCCATAAATGAAAACAGTAAACAGAAATAAACCAAAGAGCAAGTTGGACAGGATGGAGCTGTTACAGAAGTAATTTGTATTGAAGTAACTTCTTATTAAATACAGTAATTGCCACATAGCTTCAAAGTAGTCATCAGATTTTGAGCTTATTATGTATGTATTGCTCTCTGAGATGGAAATGAGAAATTGCCAAAAGAAGTAACAACTCCATACAGGGCAGTCAAACATGATAGGGAAACAAGTTCTGCCACCAGGACACCTGCTGTCCTCCAGTGATGACAAAGGGAAGTCCAGACACATATTGGAGGGCAAAAGTCATCATTTACTGTCCAACTCAGACACAGTGCAAAAATAATTTATAGTTTATTACTCCTGTGAGAAAAGTATTCAGGAACAGATAAACAAATTCATGTTTAGAACCATAAGTAACAGAATTACCCAGTTACACTTAAATTCCATACATATTCATACACAAGCTTATATGCTGTACATTGTCATAAATATGAAGTTGAAAATTTACTAAATACAGAAGTATTTGCAACTGTCTTTCCTAGCAGGTAAAATGACAATATATATTGATGTATTTATGGTGTGCATATATAAATATATATATATATATATAGGAGGCTATACGTATGCACACCAAGTATGTATTTAAACAGGAATACATTGTTATACCAGTGCCAGGTGGGGACAGCTGAAAAAGGGTACTGGGTATCTGAGGATTTACTGTTACTTGGAGGAAGCCACTTTTTCCCTATCTATTCCCAGCTCAATTGGGAAAGCGCACTGCAGCCTTATCCAGAGACAGCTGTTGTTACTCCATTCTGGAAGCACTGTGCTTTCCAGTTACTACATGTGGAAGCAACACGATTTGACAGGTTCTTGTTTACAGGATTCTTAACAGCTGACAACCAACCCAGACATGGGAAGGATCTGGACTAGATCACAGAAGTTGAAATACTTTATATAGTTACTGTACACCACCAAATCCAGGCACTTAACGCTATCAGTATTTTTATTCTCAACTGTTCTAGTACTATGGGTGAAAGCTTATCTTCATCAAAAACAAACTTTCTATAGACCTCAGTAGGATAGGACATCATCTTACATTCTAATGGTACTGTATCTTAATTAATCCAGGAATTTTAAATGTTTGGAAAAGTGCATACTTCAAGAGAACAATTCAGATATTTATAATAGCTTGACTGAACTTCAGAGTCAACATATGATAAATTCTCTACAAGATAAAGGCACAATATTTACAGGTACTCTTACCACTGCAGCTTTAAATAAGATAAACTAAATAACCACTACCATCTTTAAATTAAATCATTAAGACTTATAGTAATAATCTTTCATAAAAAAGTAGATATGCTTGTGCATTTAGTACTCTTGATTCTGGAACCATCTGAACATGGGCATCACTAACATACACCCACTGTCCTCCTGATGCTCCCATGGCTTCTTTTAAGCCTGAAATGCAAAAGCAAAGTAAGTTGTTTCTTGTCTTTCACGTCATTATCAAACAAATACAGTGGATATTTCAAAAAGCTCCAAGAAGAACTCATGACTTAGATGCAATCCAGTATTTTCAGTTTGAAATTTACATGCCAGAAAGTACTGTAAGAGAAACTGGTGGAAGACAAAGCTTACAAACGCACACTTCCATTGCTTTTTTCCTATTTTGTTCAAAAAGCCTAAGACATTTCAAGTAGAGCTTGCTGAGTTCTAACAACAAGTTATACTAGCATACAACCAGTTCTGATGTAGAAAAAGATCTTATTTCAAAAGCTGACCAGTGTGAAATTAAGAACACAGAAAGATCAGATCTATTCTAAAAAACACTGCATGGGAAGCATAAGACTGAGGGAGACTTCCATTTCAAAAATCATATTAAAAATTTTATTTCTGGGAAATGAGCTTCAAATGCAAAGTCACAGGACAGGCAGGATTCTGCTTAGTTCTCGCTCGCCTCATGAAGGGAAAGAATAAATACATTTACCTTGCTCTGACAGCTCAACATTCTTGCCTCCACAAGTCACTCACTAACAGATTCTATCCTAGAATCTGACTTCATTCTATATATCCAAAACATATTAATGAGAACTAGTGTGCTGTCCTCAAAATTCAAGCAGAAACCCTACAGCAAATCTCACACAACTGTTCATTTGGACAAATTACTTTGACTAGGAAAGAGAGAGTTTTCCATCAATTCTCTCTTTAACAACTGAACCAAAATTCCATTATTCACTCAGCTCTATGTGGGGTTAATAACAGAAGTAGGTCATGTAGTGGGTGTAACAGAAAAAAGAAGAATTTATTTATGTGGTACAGAAATAACAGAATATTCTGAGCTAAAACAATTATTTGCTATGAATCCCCTTAAGGATAAGGAGCTGTAGCCAGTGGTTGCTTTTGGGTTTACTCACAGAGAAAAGAGGCTCTGTACATACCCAGAACATTTTTAGTGGTAGAAATATGCTCCAGTAATTTCTTGGAGGGTGTCCTGACTTTTACATATGCTGCATAATGACCACCTCTCATTGACCCACTGTGCTCCACTATTCCATAAAGACTGTACAGCACTCTTGCACCATCCATAACATTCTGCATTCCCAGAAACACAGAAAATAAAAAGTAAATTACTTCACAATGAATTTTACAGATATCTTAACTAGCTATCAACAGTATCACTTTAAAAGAAGCAGACAGACATCTGCAGCTTTCCAGTGGTGAAATACATCTATTAAAAATACTCTATAGTCTATTAATTGAATTTAGTTACCATGGAAGCAGCAATACTAGCTTAAATGCTGTTAGATACATCAATACCATCAGGGCACCATAGCTTAATTAATACTACTTAATTTCTGTGATATTCTTGATATGAATGGAATTTCAATTAGTTCTGATCTGAGGATACTATTTGAAAAATTCAGTCTGTAATTTCTCTAGGAAAGGCAGGAATAATAAACATTATCATCATCATTATCATTAATCCAGTTTAACTTGTGCTCAGAACCATTACAATAAAGATTTGAAATTGGTACCTTGCAAGATGCAGCACAAAATGGTGCTAAGTCTAAAATCACCGGGAAATCCACATGCCTATTCACTTTCCGTAGACTCAAACCAGCCTTCAAAAGAAAAGGAAAAAAAAAAAAAAGACTGTAAAATAAATATTTTAACTAGGAAGCTTTTTAAAGCTAAGGTGTATTATTATACTATTAAAATAAACCAAAACCAATAATAAGATTGTAACTGATTTAAACATTCTTATGCTTTCAATACAATGCCTGCTACACATAAGCATGATGGACACGTAAGAGGTTTCCCTGGATACATCTGAATGGCTAAATGCACTCTGAAGGTATGAGACAATTAAAAAAAAAAACCAACACAGGCATGTTTCAGATCCTGGTTCTCCACATAAAAAGCAAATATCAGTATACACGACAACACTGAAAGAGCTGCTTGTCCACCAGTGGGGCAGAGGAATATACAGGAGGGTTTTGGCCTTTTACCTGGTGGAATCTTTTCAGATGGAGAATAAGAATAGCAGGAACGGAAGAAATCAGCAGCTGCTTCCGAGCATTTGTGTAGACACCTTCCATTTTCTTTTCTGTATTTATGAATATCAAAATAATTTGTAAAGTGAAGGCAGTCACACAGAACTTCGGCATTTTTTAAACAACTGACAGAATATTCTATGTTGCAATGATGTGTGCATGTTATATAAAATGCAAGCGAAAATTTTAAGAGTAACAGAAAAATATTTCCTCTTTTTTCTAGTTTTTAATAAACAAGCTGTCAAATCTGAGCATTATTTTAGCTCTTCCTGTGCAAATCAGATCAAAAGTTGAAAACATGTACACTATCCAGGTCAGCTTGCACACTGAGATACCAACATCGTCTGTTACTATAGCACCCAACTTTCCTGTTAAAACCATTTCATCTGAAATTAATGGACAATCACTGGAACAAGAATTGGAAGGCACAGGTCTCTTTTACCTATGGTAATGTCCTAACCACTAAGATAGAGATTAATTTCCCATTCCTCAGTTCTTTCTGAATGACTACACACTTTGAAGTCATTTATGTTTATTTAAAAGAAGTCATTTATGTTTATTTAAAAGAAAGGTCTGAGGAGGGGTGTCTACTTAAGGCCTCATAACCTGCTGACTTAAGCACACAGGACTGGGATATGTGAACTCCAATCTCCTCTGGTGCGGAGGAAATTGAACCTGGGGCTCTTGCCAAAAGTAGCTCAGTGATTAGCTATACAGTAAAAGGGAACATGGCACAGCTTTTTTTTTGCTGACAAAAAAGAATTTATTTACTGGTTTTACACATGTCCAAAGGAAAATATTTTTTTAGAAAGAAAAGAATAATGTTTAGTTGTGAACAGATTTTCCTCTTCCATTTTTCATTGTGCCTATGGAACCAAAACATTATTTATATAGCACTTACTCTCAGTCCATTAATGAATGATTAAAAAATACTATGCTTAATTATTTTTTCTGAATTTACTCATGCTCTAAATTGTATCTCTTTAAATAGCTATAAACACACAGCATATGGACAATTTTTTGTTACTGTACCTCCCTTTATATTTTATTTACAAATTATCTGAAGAGCTTAATTTTTTATCCTTCTGAATTACTATACACCGAAACAAATCCTCCAGTCCTTTTTAATAGGTTATTTTTCATTATTTTAAAATTGTTTTTCTCACTCAAGGAACCCTAATGGTCTGCTTGGGCTACACAAACATCAAGGAAACCATTGTCACAAGGTAGTTCTCATCTCCATCCTTACAAATCTTCGTGTTTCGCCCCCACCTTCATCATAAGTGTCTTTTTTTCCCTCTTACATACTAAATCACTTCCCATAGGATGTGAGTTGATAGAGCTGAATATTACATACAGCATTTATTTCAAAGCTTCTAGTATTGTAAGGAACAGAAACAGCAGCGAAGATTAATATTGAATGATGTGTCTACTCAATTTATGGTCATCTTTAAATTACTTATCTTGTATCAAGTAAAGAAAAGCTGCAAAATTAATTCTAAGTTATATCTGCAGTTATATTGTAATATAAAATTTTGTCTTGTCCTTGGCAGGATGAAGTTTTAAGTTGTTAGAAGTTCTGCTTGGGGAAACATTTCCTATTTAGCCACAAGGGGGAGGCCCGTGCTGGAGCAACAACGCAGCAGCCAGGGCACAGGTTTTGAGAGGCAATTTTGTGAAGTGTCCAGACAGGTACAAGCACTTTACCTGTGGAGCTGGTTTTCTTCTGATACTTCTGTTTCTTTTCTGTGCAGCTCTCACATAAGAGCTTGTTGTTCCCCATTAGGAGCTCCACAGAGGTGAACTGGTAGAGGCAGGACTGAACAGAACATTCCTTTGAGCTAGTTATGTAACTTTGGGAAAGTGTCTGGAAAGCATTTTGAGGGTTTTGGGACAGAGGGGATTTGTCTCCTGAGAACATGGAATTATTTGATAAACCTGTTGCTGGATCTCCACGGCTCGATTTTTTATCTTCATGCATAGTCTCACATAAGCTGAGTTTGGATATGGCACTAGAAATCATCCCTTCGTTACTGTCACTTGGTTTGTTGTGGGGCATTTTGGCATTTATGTGGTTGACATGCAAACCAGACATGTTGCTGGATGGACTGAAAGCTGTTTGCTTAGAAGCACTTTCGCTTTCTGAGGCTTCACTGTCTGCATCAAAGCTGCTTTCAGAGCGGCTGGCTTCCTTCTCACTGCCATCCGTCTGACTTCCATTTACAGCAGAGTCAGCAGTTGTGTCTTTGGAATATAGAACGCCAGAGCCACCTTCCAGCTCAAGCTTTTTGTTTTTTTCCTGTATTATAACAGGACTTCTTTCTTCTTCATTCGAGGAAGGTTTTCTGGCAAGCCGTCTTTCCTGGTTCAATTGATTCTGTAAATTATGGCATTATTGTTTCAGTAATATAGAGGAAAACAGATCTGTGATCTAACATAGCTTTTGAAATGTGACCAATTCCAAGGAAATTCAACCTATTACTTTATATTCTCCATCTCCCACATGTTTAAGCTAGTTGATTTCCTTAAGATCTTTTTAAACCAATTTAGGATTAGAAACATACACCCCAGCCAGCTAAGAGCATTACAGTTACTGCAAGATCAGTACTTCCCCCAGCTAATTACGTTCACTTTGACAGCTGTGATGGCACATTTGAAGTGGTTTGAAGCTTAATCTAACTTAAGCTTCTAAAAGGTTCTTAAGTTTAAGCTAGTCCCCAAACCTCCCTTCAGAGGCCTTAGCTGACAGGCAGCTCCAGAAGAAAAACCAACTTACCTTGTAGGCATTTGTCTTAGAATTATATAAAGCATCCCTGGCAGTATGTTTCCTAATTTGTATATCATCTGAAATTGCTTATTTTATCAAGATTGCAAGAAGGAAAAAAACCCAAACCACTACCTTTGCTGCCACAGAAAACTGGTACTATAGATTAAAAAAAACCCAATGCTGCTATAATTTAGGTGATTTATAATCATTCATGATTCTTTTCTTTCATTTGGCTGCTTTCCAAAAGAAAGAAGCAAAATAAATTAGCAACTTTTTTACCCCTTTGCCTTATAAACAGCAAAGAGGGTGAGGAACCTGCCCCTCACTTCAGGAGAAAAGCCTTACAAGGAGTGTTCAGGTATTCTGTTAGTTTACAAAACCCCCAACAGGACACACCCCAAGTTTCACAAGCAAACTTACAAACTGATAAACTGAAGTCACAGAACATGAGCAAACACTGACTGAATTCAACAGCTGTTTGTTTTGGATTATAAGTTTAGTGCAAAACAGACCTATTACACTGAAAATAGTAGTAATAACAGACTAAAATAATGATAAATATATATCTGAAAAGAAAGAGAGCAGAGAATCACAAAGCCTCACCAATTAGACAGACATACTTCATAGGTCAGTTTATCTGTTCTTACTGAAAGCAGAGTTGTTGCTTCTTCTGTATTAGTCCATCTAGTCTAGTTTATTGAATGATACTATATTTTATTTTATTTTTTTAAACATTTCAGTAATTGTGTTTGCATTTATAAGTATTAACACTATTATTCACACTGTTGGATTTTTCCATGTCTATTCTAGTATAGATTCTAACTGGCCACATAACCCAATATGGACGATAAGGCTTACTAAAAAAAAGTGTTAATAATGATAATAAGACCCTTATCACATTTCATTAACAATAACATGTGTACACAATAGTTACTACGTATTCCTTTTGATCTGCAAACACTAGTATGTAGAAATCATCAGTTCTGTTAGGCCGGTGTATCTGCAGAACCCTTTTGCTACCATCAGAAAAGACTGTATTAGGGGGCTGCACTGGAGATGGGCTGAAGCGAGCACCCAACCCTCAGGCTGCTGAAGGCCAAGTCGACCACAGAAGCCATGCTCTCAGTCTCCCAAGAGCGTCTGCTGGCTGTACTATTTTTGTTTTGTCCACTGCCAACTAATCCCTCAGATGGCACTAATGCAGACTTCTCTTTTAGCTCGCATAGAGTTCTTGTGATTGCAACCAGGAATGAATTACAGGGACACCAAAAGAAAACCAGTCAACAAAAAAAGCATGATTTGAAACTAACTTGCAGATAATTTTTTTTCTTACAAATGAAACCCTGTAACTAAAAACTAAATGGTTCCAAATGACTGTCATTTCTCACACTTTTAAGAATGACCTAAATATTCTAAAACAAGTCTATGGCAGCTGTATGTATACAAAAAAACCCCATTGATATGTGTCAAAATTCCCACCCTTGAGCCATAGAAACTTCAGAATAAAGTCAAGATTTAGTGTATTTAAGTTCTTACCTTATCTTTTGTTAAAGCATGTTTCTTGACAATTTTGGGTTGATTATTCAGTGTAGTGACAGAAGAACAGTTATACTGACCAAGATCTGCTTCTTGTACACTTTTACCTTTACCTGTTCTTCCCAAAGGCACAGGTTTTGCAACCTAAGAAATTAGACAGGAAATTAGGGAAGGAAACATGCCAATTTTTTATTCCTTTGCAACCTACAGAAAAGATAAATGTAGGTGTGTTTTTTTCCTTTACTGTAGAAATCAGTAACCAACATAAATCCAACTAACTGGCCCCTGAATTGTGTTACAAGACTACTTTCTCACTTTATTTATCATAAACTCACTGTCAACATCTTTGAAGGATTATCTGAGAGCCACAAAAACAGGAATGATACAAAATTCATGCACAGAACACATGCCAAACAATCTATTTTAGTATTGTATAAGCACATATGTAGAAGTTGTGGATTTATCAAAGAGGACATAGCTCCCCATCAGATAATCTCTGGAGCAGCCTACCACCATATGACGTGATGAAGGAACTGCCGCACGTCCCTCCATCACATTAATGGCAGCAGCATATCTAAACTATAACGGAAAGAGATGACCATAAAGTAATGCATGTCCTCAAGTGCAGCGATTGCTAAAAACCCCCCAAAACACAAAATAATAGACTAGTTTGTGTTGGAAGGGACCTTAAAGCTCATCTAGTTCCAACCCCTCAGCCACAGGCAGGGACACCTTCCACTTGACCAGGTTGCTCAAAGCCCCATCCAACTTGGTCTTGAACACTGCCAAAGATGGAGCCTTCACAACTTCTCTGGGCAACCTGTGCCAGTGTCTCATCTCTAACATGTGAGGAATTACCTATGAAGTACTTGTCTGCTTCTAAAATTAATTTCTTGCACTTAGAAACATACAGCTAAAACATTATACTTGAACTATCACATATAATTAATATATTTTAAAAGCCAGCAAGTCTCTCTCTCAAACAGAACCCATGAAGATCCCATGTTTACACGTATGAGCCAGAAAGCACAGGGGCCCACATACTCAAAATGCTCTTAAAGCTTTAACTCCCACAGACATCTGCAGTCAATGCAGCAACAAAGATGAAGAATTTCTTATGAGCAAAACTGGTGTTTAGAGTACATTTTATACAGGATTGAATATTACATTAAATACGCTTCCTTAAATACACATGAACATATGCAGGACGGGGGAAGAACCACTCCCAACCCACCCTTCCTACTCTCAAATGAAAACATCAAGCCTCACAAAACCAGAATGTGTGTGTGTGTGTATATATATACACATATACATATGCCTTCAAAAGAACATAGTTCCTCTGCAGCTAATGGAAGCATTTTGTGAAATGCCAAAAAAACTCCAGAATATATTCAAAGCCTATTCATTTTTACACTGTCTCATCCCACAGGTACACTTCAGCCCAAGGGACTCATGTTCTCTAGATGCAAAACCATATGCTAGAATCTTAACTTTCTGAACCATCAAAAAAAAGAAAGTTTATAATCATTCTATTCATATAAGTATATAGTAAAACTACTGCCGAATTAAGCTCATCTCAGCCCTCCATATGGTCATTTGTTGCAAGGTTGGACTAATTTAAAAATATATGCACTTAAGACACTCTATGTCTATATATCTATTTAAAATCATGAACAAACGTATGACAGTAAAGCATACATTTTTAGGCTTGAAATCAAAACTGTATAAACATCTTCATGAAAGTATGTAAACACAATCCACTGAAGCAATAGTTACTTATTCTGTTTCTTACCCTCTCCTCTATTATAGGTAGTGAAAGATCAATGAAAGGTTCTTTTACTGTTGAAATCTTGAAGAAAAAGAGAAAACTCATATTAAATGCAAAGAACATTATGTGGGTTTAGCACACAGCTCCCGTTTTTAAATGAACTTGTCAGAAACTATTAAAAAAAAGCTAAACAGTTACAAGATGTATCAAACGACAATGAAGAACTTCCCACAAACTTTATTTATTTATTTATTTCAAATTAGCTCTGATTTTCTCTCTAAGACTGCACAAAACTACAGCATACAGACAAAAAGGGGCAAGACCATTCATCTGGGCATGAACTGCACCTAGAAGCAGGGTGGTGCTCAGAGTCTCTGAGCTCCAGGCAGATTTTCAAGTGATGTGGGCCTTCTAGATGGTACAATTCTGCTGAAAGCTAACTTTTAGAGCTTCCTGATCCTGGATGCTTCTGCACAAGCATTTGATCTCATACACTGTTAAGCAGCAAGGACTGGTTAATGACAGTTAATGACAGGTTCCAACCTGATCCTCTCAGAAAAGATTAAGTCAGGCTTACTGGTTACAGCCAAAAGATTTATTAAATTTTTTCATACCATAATATACTCTAGTAATTGTTCAAATAAATCCAATTAGTGGGGGAAAAGGGAATGAAAAAACCCAACCAAACAAAAAAACCTTCTTTCTTTTCTGTACTTAAGTTTTGTCATGGCTTATAGAAGCCATATGCAATCTAAGCTGAAACTGGAAATAACCTGGCAAGGGGTACCTAAGGCGATTTTCTCTCAGCACTTTCCATCTGCCTTTATGACTAGAACATACCATCCAAGCCTGTTCCTTAAGCTCTCTCCCATGCCGTTCTCAAATTCCTTCCAGAACTGACTTATTTTATCTCTGGAAAGCCTCTGAAAACAAGGCCTTAAAAACACAAAAAGGATCATGTAGATGTAAGTTACTGAATACAGTCATGCCCTCAATTACTGTCATCGTTGTCCTTATCTTGTATTTGTGACCCTGTCTTCCACCTGTGACATTTGATACAGACTGTAGGCTTATTTTCACTTGTTGTGAGAGAGACTCAGCATGGTTTAGTTCCAGTAAAGCAATAAATGAGTTCAAAACTATTGTAACTATGATGTCTGACTGCCTGATGAGAGATGTTCAAACAGGGGTTCCTCTAAAGAGCGAGTGTGCATGAACAAACATTAGTCAAAAGTACCTTTGCCAATGCAGGCAAAGGAAAGCAAATGCTAAACTCTTCCTCAGAGGGTTACAGCTAGCAAATTCCCGAGTCCTGCGCAGGCAGAATGTAAGAATCCAACAAAAATAAATGCGACATGCAAAATACATACAATTTTTACAATTTTTACACTGTCAAAGTTCTTCATTTATACTAGTAGCACAGTGAGGTGTAATCTGCACATCACACACAGGGAAGTTTACCTGGCACTGCAGGACTGTGCTTAATTATTCAGACAGATTGATTTGCTTAATCTCTATAATATGAAATATAATGTTTTAAACCAAACACAAATGTAACATTCAATT
Organism: Psittacula echo; assembly: GCF_963264785.1. NCBI lineage: Eukaryota > Metazoa > Chordata > Aves > Psittaciformes > Psittacidae > Psittacula > Psittacula echo. The sequence continues at coordinate 65,126,675 of NC_137738.1, read as the reverse complement.
AGAAAAGTCATGCAAATAAGATTTTTCTCTTCCAAAGTTAAAGAAAATTATAAGGATCATGGAAAGTATTTATGATGAAATGTCAGTAATATTAATTATGAAAGGAATATGCTGTTCGTTAGGTTATTATGTTAATTATCAAAAATACTTCAAGAAAATAAAAGGTAATTTTAGCATTTCCCCACTCAGACTAATTCAAAGTAATTCCCAATTTTCAGATATATCCCAGAAGACCAGGCAGGAGGATTTATGTTTTAAGATAGGTACATGTTTTAAAAATATCAAATAAAATCGTGGTATAACACAGATGATTTTAGAATTTGGAACCTCCAGCCTTAAGAGTTAGATGTAAAATCAAGCCCAGTACTTGGATCCTTTTTGAATTCAAAGGACTCCTCTTCTTAGGTTTGGGAGGATAATGCTTTAAAGAAGGAATAAATCATTTTAAATGAGAAACTTTCAATAAAGTCTTGTTTTTACAAACAAACAAACAAGTATAAAATTGGCAGTACAATTTTATACTTTCAAGACAACGTAATCAAACCAGTATGTGATCTATTCCACATCAAACCAAATTCCAGAATACCTACATTTTCACATTCCTCACACATGACAGTGCTAGTCAATTCACCAACAAAGATCCTATCTATGAAGTTCATCTTCACACCCTCTCTTCCATATGCTGAAAAAACATTGCCTTTTTTAAATGTGAAAAATAACACGTACTATAAGTACAACAAAATTCTTTCCAAGATATATTATGAAAGCACAATTTTTAAACAAACTCAAAACGTTTTGAACACAATACAATAACTAATACATCATATACTGTATTATCTCAACATTTAAAACTATTTTAATGAGATGGTTCCCTTTTATCCTTCCCTTCCCCACCTACTGTAACACAATTAATACTCCTGTATCACTCAAGAAGAAGCCTTTAAAATGAAATTTCAGTTTTCTTTTTAATGTATTACTTTGATAAGGATACCATGGGAAGGTTGACTTTCAAAATAGCTTAATCATTATTAAGACTTTAATTTAAAAAAAAAAATAAATCCCCAAATTAGAACTTTTGCAAAAATACAAAAAATTAATCAAAAAACTAATTTTAAGAGAACATGCCTGCTTTTGAAACAGCTTCTTATCTTGGCTTTGTAATCAGATTTAGTGTCGCAGTATCTGTGACAACTATTTCTGACAGGAGTCAGTGTTATTTATATCAGTGGCCTCTCTGAGTGATACAGTAATTGTGGCTTTGTAACAAACCTGAAGATGCAGCAGGCTATTTTAGGAAACAAAATTAAATTCTATCTATCATTAAATGAGGCATTATTAATACAGTGAAAGCCTTCATACTGGACATAAAAGATGCAAGTCAGCCCATACAAAGCTCTATACTTTAGATACACACTGGGTGGCACTAGAATAATACATAATAAAAGTCTTGTAACTACAGTACTTCAGGACTGCTGTTTGCAGTAGTCAGTTTTGAAGAAAATGGCATTTAGAAACTTCTGTATTTTTAGAAGTTTTCAATAAAGAGTTGCATACCTTTGACTTTTCTTCTGGTTTCTTCATCTGCTGTCTTAGTAGTTGGATTATTAAATGCTTTTAAGATACCAGTTTGTATACGCTATAATTAAAAGAAAAAAACCCCAAAACATTTAGCAAGTATTGTAAGTTTAAACATTCTAAAAACTACTACTATATTATTAGGTTTTATCTTGTCTTATTTCCATACAATAATTGTAATTCAGTATTTTTAAACTACTGTTGTTATTCACTAACAGTGTCAAAACTACGTAAGCTTAACTTTAGTGAGTAAAGATCCAAAAATTTCCTACCCTTAAAAAGGGAGCCATTGTAAAGCCCTCAATAGGTTATCAAGAAACTATAGGTTTTTCAGTGGATAAATATTATCCATTTCTCCTACTGTTAGGGAAAAAATACACTGAAGAATGGACTATTACTGATGGACTAGGACACAGAATACTTGAAGACAGCTAAGTATCTTTCAACAGCCAGACTTCAGTGACTGTGTTTGGACAGTCCTTTTATTACTTCTGTTTTACTTTCTAACACTGCACATTTCAGAGTTATGTTAGAAAACCTTAGGAGAGATAGAAAACTTTTTATGAATCCATACAGATGTCATCAGCATTTGCTCAAAAAATCTTAAACCCTAAATTTTTGAAAGAAGAATCAGAAAGAAGCAAATTCATACAGGTAGCTCAAGACAGGGGGTGGTCCCTTCCCCATTGCTCAGTTGCCCTGGCACAAGGAAATGCTGTGTTCCTAATAGGTGTACCTTAGCAGTAGTACAAAAGGCAGCTCATCCCAACCTCCAATGTTCTGTGGAAAGGGAAGCAGGAGGATGAACTGGGTTCCCTGACAGGAAACTGTAGCATGCATGACCTGTACTTCCCTTTTTCCCAGCAAAAGTATTGGCTCTCTAATCCACAAACTCTAGTAACATGTACAAGTCTCTCATGCTGGTGTGCAGATTATGTTTATAATTCAATGTATCACTGAAGTCACACTTGGAGCAAAGTACCATCTAGAGACAAATGGCGATACCAAACTTTCTTCAAGTAACTCAAACCCTATGTCCTCGCAGGAAAAGAATAATAAATAGCTCTTGTTTGCAGGCAGCAAAGTACACTTTCAAGCCATATATCACAAAAGCATTAGGATGACAAGCAGCGTCAGAGGTTTGGTTTCCAGTTCAGGCACCCATCAGACCAAGTCAAACTCCAACCTTATGAGTATGTGACCTGGCTTGTGAATTAACTCCCGCTGCCCCAAGCTCAGCTTTGTTCATCTTAAAGCCAACAATATACTAAAAGGACTAATCAATAGGTAATTCATGAAGTTGAGCACCATAAATGGGTTTAGGGCCATAAGCAACCCTTTTGTTGGGATTAGCGCGTTGAACCATTTATTTAGGTCAAAGAAAGACACAGTCTTTGAATGGGCAGGGTGCTGCGGACAATGGCAGCAGACATTAATCAATTAGCAGCAGGGTTCAGCCACTTCAGGCCCTGGTGTGAAACCATCTCCAGCCCACATTGCTGGAAACAGCAGACGCTATGTCATCTTTATTGTAGTATCGACAAGCTTTTATCTTAAAAGTCCACTGGTGTACATATGCACTTGCTAACTTTTTTTAATGGAGACAGGAAAATGTTCAATGCTGGTGTCAGATTCAAGATACAAAACCAGAGGAGATGCAGAAGTGTAATGTGACTTTTTGTTAGTTCTTATTACTAGTGCCATGTTACACATTATATTTATTTCTCATCAACACTCTTAGGGTTTAAAAACAATGAATCCAATAAGGATAGGGAAGCAGGGACAGCTGTACAGGTTCAGCTCTCTTTCAGGTGGACAGCAAAGCAGCTGGCTGTCCTTTCAGTGGGGACATTCCTTCTTCTGAGAAGAAGTTTAAAAGTGGTGTAAAAGAGAAAGGTTAGGGGCTGTAACCCCTGCTATAGGGCTCTGATGGCAGACACGTTGCTGCAGGCTGTCCCTTGCCAGAGCCTGTGTGGTGGGGAGGCCACAGGCGCAGCTGCCAGGCTCCTGCGGCCAGCAGAGCTGCTCCTGCCTGTGTCCAGCCAGCATGGGCCTGATGTTTGGTGTTTGTCACACCATCTATCCCATGAAACATGGGATAATTACAATTAATAGAGTGCTTTTACTTGTACTGTCCACAGAGGAGCAGCCCAAGGTGATAAAGACCGTTTGCAGTGATGCACCATTAGGGCAGCAGAGGGGTGTAATTGCAGGGACCAACCTTTCCCTGCCTGGTGATGGGGTGGCAGAAATACTGCCCCAAATGTCACTTAAAATTCTCATTGGCTTCTGTCACTCCTTTGTGGCAGCTCTGTAGCTGTCACTGCTCTCTAATAATAAAAGATTCAAAAGGCGAACACAAATGCAGGTTATCATAATGATAGCACATTCACTCATGAAACTGACTTGAAGGGAAAGCACAATTGCCTGCTGGAGAAGCTTAGTCATTGTAATAATTCTGCTTTCAGTGAATCTTCATTTGTTAAGCAAATACATTTTCAACCTTTTATTACATGAAAATCAATGAAGAAAAAAATGAAGATTCCCTCTACTGCAAAAACATTACAACCACTTTCTACCTGAAGTCATCTGCTTCTGTTATGGGCCCTGTTCAACACATAGTCTTGTAAATGTGACAATGTCAAAGTTCAGCTGTTTCTCCCTGTAGTTCAGTTCTGTTTATGATCAAGTATACTGCTGACAAGATCAAGGTATATTAATATTCTGTAAGGATGGCGATTTGTTCAGCTCTAGTGCCAGGAACTGGGCTCAAACACAGCTTTGTATCTTATCTGCAGTCCTAGTCCTGATCCTGATCTTGACATTCATTGCATTACTAAGTAGAGGGAAGAGGAAGTACAGTGGTCAATACAAGATTTAAGGCCCTCCTTTTGAGACTTGGCAAAGAATATTTACCAAAATGTCATCTGAAAAGGAGAGTCCAGTACTAAGGCAGATGAAATGTGATATGGTCAAAATAGTTCAAGCAAGCAAACACACACTTTCTTGCATTCAACAGTGCAGGAGACAGAAATAATGAAGTAATTTTTCATATAATTAACTGCTTATATACTCAGCATACTTAAAAGCAGATTTTAAGTAATGAAAAGCAGCACTGTATTTATAAAACAAGTAGTTCTTCACACTTTCAAGAGGATACCTCCAAAGTCTTTCTTGATTCATTTTTTTTAAACACAGACAATTGAGATTCCTAAAGTAATCATGATCTACTTACCATACTCCTTCTAATGCTGCCTGAAACTTTAATACCTATCAACATCTTTCAAATAAAGTCATTATTTTTCTCAAAATAACAAAACCAGCCGCTCTTACTTCATTAAGTACATCTTTAAAACATTGGAAACATATAAAGAACATTGAAGCAATGACTGTACAGTCATTGACTGTTCCCTGTACAGTCAAGTTCTTTAAAAACACAAACACATTACCTTTGTTTCTTCAATCCTCATTGCATCCAACAGATAGTGCAGAAGCTCCTGGCTGTCCTGCTGCTGGAACCCCTTAAATCGAGGAGCCCTACAAAAGAAGCAGTGAAGAATCTACATTGACCTTGGGAGGTTCTTAATGAGACAATGTCTACATCAGACTCTTTTGGAGGCCAGGGGTACAAATAGGTAAAATCCCTGCTGGAACTCATGGGGCTTTTGGAAGTTCCTGCTGTGGTAGCACTTACACCAACAAGACTGCACTTCAACCTGAGTAACATTTTGACCCTGTTGGGTATAGCTTGACTAAAATACAGCTTTGCCAGTAGAGTTTCATCCATGCTAGCAGAACCTTCCTGACAGTCTACATCAGTAGACAGCCACTATCGCTGTTCAAAAACTGTAGATTCCCTTTTTTACCACTCACTGCAGCATAGATTACACAGAAATTACAAAATACACTTATAATTACATGGATAGATCCTTAAGGTGTTACCTTTGCTAAGATAACCATGGCTAGAAGGCTCCTCCATCTCCAGCTTCTTGCAACTCCAAGTGAGGAATTTTATCAAACTGGCAGAGCAGCCAGAGAAACCAACCACCAACTCGGTTACTCAATTTTATTAAACACATATTGAGCCAGTTTTCATTTCCAGCCTCAGACTGCATGCTCTGGATGACCAGTACATCTAGCTGTAAATACGTGTCACTATTTCCTCCAGGCACAATGATCCTACTTGCCCGCCAGACACCCTCTTCAGCTGCTGCAGGTTTCCTGAAGGTGAGGTTTCTCTCCCACTCACACACTAAAACTGCTTAGGCTTGCCTTGGAAGCTTGTGCTCAGGGATAGGAGGTACTAATGGCAGTCAGAGAACGCATCAGATGTGCAATGTGCCTATGCCAGTAAAACTTCAAGCTGGGCAAGATGTCAAGACGCAAAGTTGGGCAGAGTGGCTCTGAGCTACAGGCAGGCAAGTGATACAAGGGTCTCAGTTCTGAACTGCTCCCTGAAGGCAGTGTGGGATGTAACTGAAGAAGGATCTAAGGTGACAAGGTACCTAAGGTCAGTGCCTGAAATTAAGTGGAATCAATCTGGACCTGCATATGAAAAACAACGTGTTCACATTTACAAATACAACACTCTTACACTTGTACTTTGTATCTACTTTTTGACATAAAGTTGACAGTAGCCCTAGTTTACAATGATTCAATGATGGTGCTCTACATACGAGGCTTACTACAAAATCCGCAATCAGCAGAGTGGTTGATTTTTTTAAGCATTCTCTTTAAAGTCAAGTTTGTTGGTTTTTTTTTTGCATGTGCAGGTCAACCTAAAGAATTATTTTCAAATTAATAAAAAAAAAAATTAAACTTGAGGGACTGCTCTTAAAAATTAAGCATTTTAGGGTTTTTATGAAAAATGGATTTTTTTTCTTCTATTAAAATCAAATGTTTTATTTCCAATTAATTTGATTATAAAACCCCAAGTACATTTTGAAAAACACTGACTATTTTGGATCCAATAATACACTTAATATACATTTTAAAAAAATAATAATACATGTCCCTGCATGCAGTTTCACTTTTCAATTTGCTAAAACAGTTTTCTCATTGATGGTTTCACTGAATGGCTGAGAATCTGAAAGAATCTCTTTTTTCTTTTTTTAACCTGGATGCCAGTATCAGTTCACTTCTGAGAAACCCAGTTAGTTAGCCACAGTGTTATCATTAGTTTTATTTATGAGAAATGTCTTCTTTTCCTGAGACAGTGAGAATCAGTGAGTATATTCATCTGTCTCCTCTGATATATGCATATTAATAGCTCCAGTGTACAGTGAGAAAACAAAATGTTGCATTTACATGACCTGGATCCTGGTACTAATAGGGATTTTTTTTGTTTGGTTTTTTTTTTTTGGCCACAGAAGCAGGCCAAGAGACATTACAGTAAAAAGGAAATAATAATAGTAACTACTTGACAAAGAAGCAAGCAAAAAGTGCACCGGTGTTACAGGAGGTTTTTCTCACTGTAGGCACACCTCACAGAGCTACATATTCAATGCAAATGAAAAAAAAGGCCCACACGTACCTTTCGTTACTGTTTATGGTTTGCAGTGTAACCTCCCACTGATGAACATACAGTAATCATTTCAGATGAAAACTGATTTAATAAATGATATTTCAAGGGAAAATAGTTTGCCTGTACATTTCATACAGTTTATTTCGTCTAAATGAAAGGGGTGGTGGGGAGGGGAAGAACTCAGCTATGCCAGTTTTTCGTTTCTTTCATTTTACTAACACACAGCACATTTACAAGGACAAGATTATTTAAGCTTCTCTGTACTTGTACTAAATCCTCTTCTAGCCTCAAACCAATCTACATGCTTGAATTTTTATGGCAATAAGGATGGTGGGAATGTAACAGCTATCACTTAAAAAGTGAAGTGGCAGGGAAAGTGACTTGTAAAGATGCTATGTAAGGTTTGAGTCATTTAATTGGACAAATGATGTAATTGTTAACATTGCTTAATGTATAGGTAATCAGACACTCATGTACATAGCATGCTATGTAATGTATATAATTCTAAATATCTCATGTTCTCTATAAAGCCATTTGAGATAGTGCATTTGTTTTCTAGGGAAACCACAAATGAAAACCAAACACCTACAATAAAGAAAGAGGAGGGAGGGAATTTCACGCCACACAATGCATTTACTGGAAACTTCCTACACTTTACAAACCAGTATGAGGGAAGGAAAAAAAAAGGAATTAATCCATGCTGATACACACAAATCTGACAACTAAAAGATGTGCACTCTCATCTCCTTGAAAATATGCTTCAAGCAAGATCCTTGGCAAAAGTGAGGGACTTGAAGATGGTTGGTTGAGTTGACCGCTCACAGATGTGCTGACATATGGAAGCCAGTGCCAATGCAATACAACCTGTTGTACAGTGTCAGCAGGATAATGACAGAACAGGTTGAACCCCTGCTAATGGCCATAAGTGGTGAAGGACAACTGTGACATCGACATGCATGCTACTTATCTAGCCTCTCCTTACTCAGCTGGAGACCAGTTATAACTGCTTGACTGTCAGTTAAAGAAATACTACTCATGTTCATCTACTTCCTAGAATGTTTTAATAACAATGTAATAACATAATTTTTTAAAGGAGAAAAACCAAACAAACAAAAAAAAAGTTTTCTAAGCATTAATACTCTTAATTCTTATCTTACATTCATTTGAGGGAAATTAAGCTATGCTTCAAAAGCAAAGCTGGGATACAACTACAGTCATTCAGTCATACTGCACAGAACTCCCATACCTCTACTGTCTCTAATAAAAATCCTTTCGAAAATCATCCTTTCAATAATTGCTGTCTTTGATAAGAAGATAGCCTAATACCTTGGAAAACTTCAGAAACAATTAAGTGCTTGGAAGAGAAAACAGACCATACCAGTTGATTTTCTCCAGTAGTGCAAAATGCAGAGGAACCCCTTTAATACTGCGATACACTATAGAGAAGCAACGAAAATGTTCACCTAACATTAGCCTGAAGGAGTAAATTTTGCTTATCTGCAGATGAAGACATTAATCCCTCAAGACTGAGCAGTTGCTAATGAAAGTTACAAAAAAGCAGATGGAAAGGACCGGTTTATAAAAGTTACCACAATTCACAAGACTTATCTTTCCCAGTTACAATATCAAATACCTATTCACTGACATTATAGAATAGCTAGAAGAGAATGAAAAGGTTTGTTCTTCCTAAAGCAATGGTTCTCATTAGTGATCCCAAGTTACATGCAGCACTGTGACAGAAAAGAGATTGAAACCTCACAGCATGATTAAATTCATCTCAAACCTGCCCCACAGACATAAGAGCTCAGCTACCATGAGGCACTTGGTAAGAAAAAGCCCAACCAGACATGGGTTTGCCCCCACATGTAACGAATGAATAACACCAGACATGCCTGATGTATCTTGATGGCATGGACAGACAGCACTTAGCTCTCCTTTGGACGTGCTGGCTGAGTTCTTTCAATCTATTTTTGTCTCACTTTCCCCTCAAAAAAAAAGAAAATGAGGCAATATCTCTTTATTGCAATGCACCAGATCTCTGGTACCTGTGCAAAAAGCACTTGTTAAACATAGCTCTGGATGGATATAACAGCTGATGTGATGCTACAACAGAACCATTTCCCACATAACAATCAGAGGGAAAATACAACTCTTTCATACCAAGTAATGAAAATACCTGTCTGGGGAAATTTTTTCCTATCAGCTGTTAAGACAAGTGAAGGCCTTTATGCATGAGGCCTTGCATCCCTATAAAACATGGTTTCTCTTTATATGGATGTCTAACTCTTCTTTAAGTCTTGCTAAGATTTTTCAGCAGAGCTCTGTGATAGTAAGTTCCACAGGTTAGCTCTATAAAGTGTCTAAAAGAATCCCTTTTCCCCTGGATCTAAATCTGTTGCCTTTCAGTTTCACAGACAGCTCCTTGAACTCTTAAGAGAGCAGTTACATAAGAACAGCTAATTCACCTTCTATCATTTATTGTCTTCTCTTGCTGTCATGCCTCTTTTTCATGTCCTCTCCAGCCTAAATTCCCATCATTGAAGTCCCTCTTTACATGAAGGCTTCCTTTTTTTGTTACCTCTCCCTAAAGCTCCAAACTGGCTTTAACTTGTAATGCTCTATTCCAGTTAACGTGAACATCGCTACTGAGGATACGTCCCCAATATACCTCATGAAATTACTGCTTTTCTCCTTCGCTGTACCTACAAGCATGGCTTACACAGCTCACCAATACCACACACATTGCAAATACTTGTGTTGTCCAAAATGCTGCACAGGTCTTCCTCTGGAGTAGAAGGAGTGAACACAAAACTCAGGAACAAGTGCAGATGATTCCTGCCAATGCACACTACTTACATATGCCATTCATCTGCTTTGCACTCATAAACATCCAGCTTTGTTAACTTGTACCTACATTAAGGAAACTCTGACACAGCCAACTGAAATAAAGATGTGCAATCTCTCAGCTGCACAGAGAAGATTCAATCTCCTCTGTCAGTGAGGTCCTGAACATGACACAGCACCGTCAGCAAGGCATGTGGAGGCACAATTGGCAGAGGCAGTATCAGCTGTGTTCTACTGCTATTACCTTTAGATGATAAAAGTCAAAAGAGAAAACTAAGCAATTTGGAAAGCCTTTCTAAAAAGATGTTCTCTCTACCAATATTATTTTAAAAGAAAAGGCTCAAAAAGACTCCTAATTAATACAAAAAATACTGTTTCCTTCACCCCTTAAATCTTATACAACATTACCTCAGTTTCCCTTGGCATTTCCTCTCAGACGGGATAAATGCTCCAAGCATTGTTTAGATTTCCCTCCAAAACTAATTAATAGTTTTAACTAATAATATAACTAATAATTTTAACTATAACTAATAATTAACTAATGGGATGACCTCCAGTCCCACCTCTGTCTCCAGTTCTTCTTTCTGCACCTGAGAAGGAAGGATGAATGCTCCTTGGGGAGGAAAGACCTATGACCAGTAAAATCTTTGTCAGGCAAGTAGATTTTACTGCATGCTAACGGAGCAATATAATACTCCTATAAATAATTACTTGGTCAAGGTTCAAAGCAGCTAAATTCTCTAAGTACTTTCTGGACTCATCACTTATATGCTACAACATTTACTTGCTACACAAACCTAAGCTTCCTTCCACCAATAAAATTATTCCATCTTAACAAATAACAGAAATAAAATTCATGTCCTCTTAATACATCAGTGTTGCATTAGTCACTAAGTCTCCAGATAAGTCAGAAGTCTGCAGTCCTGATATTCAGCATAGTGGAAAACTAACAGAAGGGCCCCGTAGCTATGCTCACAATCTGTCCTCACAAAACATCTGACAGCTGCAACACTAACAAAATTAACAGTGGATGAATTAGTACCAGACGCTAAACAGTTGCTACAGAAAGACTCATCCATTTCTTTTCGTCTTCTCCTCTTCTTCAACCTGGCTACCCCACCACTTGATAAAATTAACACTTGGTATCATTTTTTTCTTTTGTTATTTAATAAAAAAAGGCACCACAAATACCCTTTCGTGCACAAGACAATGAACTTCGCTCTGTGATCTCCACAGACTCTTAAAGAAGTGGTTTGCAGTTGAAAGGACAACGTCCCAGTTCTCTTACTGCTTTTGAGCTGCAAATACACATCCACTTCCAGAGTTTCTCACTTGCAGGTTTTGGGATCCCACCCAGAGCCATGACAGAGCTGCAGCTGAACAAGGCAGCACCTGCTCCCTTTCTTTACAGGCTCTCTGCCCACACCTAACCACTTGCCTACATGCCTTTGCCACTCCTTTTTAGCATTCCCTTCCTTACCTGCCTCCTTAGGTCTTCTTTCACTTAGCACTTTTCAATTTTTGAGTGAGGATGCCCAGTTCAAATGTGAGCATTCAAATTCTCACATACTGCAATATCTGAAGCAGGTGCAGTCCTGAAGTCCTACAATGGCATCAAAAAGAGCAACTCTAGATACTAAATTCAAAAGCGTTATTCCAGCACTGAGCTGGAAATGAGGGCGAGTGTCAGGTGTTCAGTTATACAGCTACCTTTACTATACCTTGGAGCAACTGATTCAACATCAAAACATGTTACCATTCACCTAGATTAAAAAAAAAAAAACAAAAAAACAACAAAAAACCACACACGCACAAAAAAAAACCAACAACCCAAACAAACAAGCAAAAAAATCCCCACCCCACCCAAACTCATCAATATCAATTTAATGAAAATTTGTATAATATATATAATCCAATTATGTCATCAGGAAAAAGCAACCATTTTTAAAGGGTCAGCCTTCTGCTACACGTGAGAAAAATGTTATTAGGAAACTGTTTTAAATTGCTGTGTTACTTCTTGGCTAGATAGCATACTATAACAGCCCTGCCAAGTAGATAAATCTAAGTATATAAAGAACAGCAGCATACCTGCTGACAGCTTCAGCATTTCAACCATTCATGTTTGTAAGTAGCCTAGTAGGATTGGGAAGCAACTATACTAATTATTAAGTAAAACATCTGTACTCTGAAGAACCACTTAGTGTGCATGTCTCTGTTTTGCAAGCTACAAGCAACTATACAAAACATTGTTATGGTAAAGACTGGGAAGACAATTCCTGGGTCACTGAGTCTATATGAAGACAGGCTGATAAAGTTGGGGCTGTTCAGCCTGGAGAGGAGAAGGCTGCATGGAGACCTCATAGCAGCCTTCCAGTATCTGAAGAAGGCCTACAAGGATGCTGGGGATGGACTCTTCATCAGGGACTGTAGTGACAGGACAAGGGGTAACAGGTTCAAACTTAAAGAGGGGAAGTTTAGATTGGATATAAGGAAGAAATTCTTTACTGAGAGGGTGGTGAGGCACTGGAATGGGTTGCCCACGGAAGTTGTGAATGATCCATCCCTGGCAGCGTTCAAGGCCAAGCTGGACAAAACCTTGTGTGACCTGGTCTAGCGTGAGGTGTCCCTGCCCATGGCAGGGGGGTTGAAATTAGATGATCTTAAGGTCCTTTCCAGCCCTAACTATTCTATGATTCTATGATTAACATGACTTCTTGGCAGGATTCAAAAAGCAGTTTATGGAGAATTCTGCAGCAACAGAGACTTCATTCTAACTGGGACTCACGCAATCTTGGCATGGTCTCTCCTTCATTTCAGCTTTGCTACAGAGTAGAAAGCCATCTTTAAAAGATTTAAAAATAGTTCATAAAAATGGCATGACAGAAAACTTCACTCACACTGTTTAAGTTAATATATCGTAAATTTATTGTTTTCAAAGACAAAGATTTCCAGTTCTCCTACTTCCACCACTGCAGACTGCTGATTTTGTTGACATTCTCCCTTTCTTCTTTCTTTCTTACATCACCATCAACAACAAAATAATCAAAAGACCAAAGCCTCCTGGCATACCTGTGCAGCCACTTACTGCCCATGAACACTTAACTTCTTGCCAACAGGATGTGGCTGACACTTTTTTTATTGATACTAGAGCTAGAAATCATTTATATCCAAGTTATGTTCTTTAAGGCTAACAAAAGATAGAAGTGGGAATGAAGGCAAGAAATGGCAGAAGCCAACAGATAGATGTCTAAACAGCAAAAGTCTGCTGCCCACATTAACATATGTTTCAATTTTAGCTAGTAAAATGGTATATGCCCATGTTAAAGATTAAACAACAACAAAAAGAACAACTAGGTGTCTGAGACTTAATACCAATACATTGTGTAGACATCACTTGATGACAACACAAACACACATACACAGAAAGAAGAGCAGACACAAAATAGCTATAAATTAAAAAAATACAGTGCCATCTGAAGTGTACTGCATCATTATTATTTTACAATGACTTTGCTAAGGTGGGCTTCAAAACACGTTTTACATCATCTTTTCCCTTCTGTCCTCAATACTTACAGAGAAAAAAATACTATTCTTATTTAACCATTTCCCTTTAATTTCTTGGCCAAATTTTGTTCTTATAATCACATTTTTTAGTCACCCCTGAAATAGGAGAAGGAGTGAAGAAACAATTTATTTTTCTTCCAGGTAGATAATGCCAAACAGAGAACACTGCTGTTAGACTGAAAATCACTGTAAGGACAATTATACACATTTCCTTTTACAGCTCAAAAAAATCAACAGGAGTCAAGTACAAAAAATATAATATTACATTTCTGAAGTTGAATTTTGAGGATAAAGAAAAAGCAGTAAGTGATTTCTTTATCAGAATTACATTGTCCCTTGTCTAGTCTAAAAACTTTTATTTCTTTATACCAGATCATAAACCCCTGTTTACAGAGTGAGGTTACCCTGGAATGACTTGTAAAGTCAATATTTAAGTACATGTATCAACTTTTGAGTAAGTCTTCTACAGGTGTTTTAAAAAGCAAGACTGCTTGCATCATAATTGAAGGCACCTACAAAGCACCACTGTAAACATTTTCCATGCCAAGAAACAGGAGTTTCTTTAGGGCTTGTAAGCTCTTTGCAATCTGGAGCCATATGCCATTTCAGTACTGCTTCAAGTCCTTACTTGTTAGACCCTTTTTAATTTTGAACTGATGCCAAGGTCAGACATCACAGCAGAAGTTTCCCATTTAAAGCTTACCCTTTTTTTTTTTATAAAACACCTACATACACTTTGCAGTATTAGCACAGCTTTATGCTAACATACAACAAAACCTGAAAGGTAATTCTGTTTTCTTCAGTTTTATCACACCTTCTTCTGCCCCCTCACTTTGTTCAAAGCCCACTGAAATTTACTGGTTCTGGACGGGGCCATACATCTGAAGAGCAAGTAGGTACAACCCTGGAGCGCAACAAGGAGCCCTGCAACTTCAAAACATGAAGACAACACTTTCTGGACTACCTGGTAAAAATCTAACGGCACCTTAGAAAGGACAATAGACATGGCACATTTAGAAACTTATCACTGGAAATTGAAACTAAATAAGCAAGGAAAAGGTACTGACAATACATACTTTTGACAAAGCTGGCTGAACAGCACTTTGGGAGAAAGAGGACCTTTTCCAGCCTCCCTCATGCTGTGAAGGAACAAGAACATCGCTGAAGTCAAAGGTCCTGGGCTTGAGAGGTTTACCACCAGAGGATCCTTCAAAGCAAAGGTATATTGTACATTAGATTTCAAAGGTAATGATATAAAAGACTTATTTCAAGTTAGTAGATTTATGATAAAGAAAAGTACAACTTTCAGACATAGAGTGTTCTGGGGTTTTTCTTTTTTTTTTGAAATGTTGATGTCACCTATATGATTTAAATAGTTTAAGAGAAAGCTTATTACTTAAGCAGTAACAATAGTAAAGCCAAACAATACTTGTCAAGTTAAATGGTTGGTAACCACTAGTTTTAGGAACAAGGCATGTCAATGAGCCAGTCTGATTCTCACAAAAACAGACTATCTCCTGTATTACCCACTTTACTCTCACTCCCATGTGCACTGAAATTCAGTTGGAGAGACAACACAGGTGGCCTCTTCGATGGGCCAGCATGAGTTAGAGCTCAGCAGCACTTTGTCTGCTCAACCTTAGGGGGTTAGGGGTGGCCTCTGACCTGTGAGCCACACACTGAGATTTTCACACATCCAACAGCCACAGAAACATACCCTGTTCCTTCAGACATGAGGTGCCAGGTAAGCACCAGCAGTGGCTCACAGCAGGAGCCGATAGCAGACCCCACAGGTCCACCGTGGCAGCGAGAAACAGGCACAGGGTGCATCCTGCACAGCCCATCCTGGTGTGGAATTTGCACCAATCAGCGGGCCCGGGGGCTGGAAGAAGCTGGTCAGCAGCTAACCCAGCCAGTCTCAGAGCAGGAGACACTCCTGCATTGCTTACATGCTACATGTGTCTCAACAGCCACAGATCACCAGCTCTCCCTAACATGCTCCCATCATACATGACCACAGGGCTTCCTCCTACCTGGCCTGACTCACAAAAACAGATTACAACTGCCAGACAAACAATTAGAGAGGCTGCCTCATCCAGAAAGGAGATCCACACAAAACATAAGCACTACGGATACACATAGATGTAAGGTATTTGCATTACATGAACTATCTAAAGGTAGAAAAATGCCCTCTATCAAGCAGGAAGCTGAGATTTCTCCATTAGCATTAGACAGACTGCTGAAGCACTCTAATTGTGTGTTGACATACAAAGACCAGAAAACACAGTCTCTTCTCCAAAGATCCCATTTACATTGTAAGCATTCTCATTAAACAAAAAAAAAATAAATCTTTCAGCCTTACGGCTGTGCAAGTTTTGCATCAAGCAAATAAGCCAACATACCACTGGCTTTCTAAGTCTCTAGGCACAAACAAGCTCCAGACCTCTGCTGTGGCTCCGGATAACTTAGTGAAACATGCGGCTGCTCAGAGGAAATACTGGAGAAAATACAGGCAACACCACAGTGAATTCCACACTGTTCTTGCCTGGAGAAGCTATGAACATCACTGACAGCAACATACAGAAATCTTCATCATTTCAGAGGTAGCTGAAACAGAATCCTACCCCTCAACCCTAACTGCCACCAGAAAACTCCCAGGAAAGAGCAGGAAAAAAAAAAGGAAAAAGAATAAAAAAACCCTCTGTAAATTGCTTTCTTTAGCAATTTTCTTTAGATACAACCTGGAACAGCAGTATATATTCTTTTGATAATAACCACAGGAGTCTCTTCCTCATTTGTCTGAACGGAACTTAAGGACAAGAAATTTGGTCCTCACCAAAATTTTACTTCTCCCAGTTTAATCCTCTGGCCTGTGAAGGACACAATACATCTTAAAAGCCTTACCAATGAAGGGCTGGACAGGCTGGAACATCATATTTCATGAACACTTTCTAGAGCCATATATACTAATTCTTCTATCATACATTCACACTGAAAAAATGAAATGGGAAACAAAATAATCCAACCACTCTTTCTCAAGGTCAAGCATTATTTGCTACTTCAGTGTCACAAAATGTGAAAGGAAGTGATTCTTCCTCCTCCAGAGCTGAATAATTAGTATTGTAAAAGTAGAGAGTTCACAGATACCGTAAACCAGCTAAAACAATTAAAAGGCAAAAGAAACAAGAAGAGTGTGATTTCCCACCCTTCAGCTTCTTCCCACGTCTCCCCAGATTTGTATTTCTCACTGCATACTCACCAATTGGGAGTCTGAAGTATGACAGATTTTTAACTTTGTTCCTTTCTCCTTCATCTCATACATCAGTTCATTTAGTACGTGAGTCTGTGCCAAGTTCTTAACGACAAAAAAACAAACCCAAGAAACACAAGCTAATCTTTCAACTATACATTTGTGTTAGATATAAATTCTAGCTTCAGAGATAGACAAAACCATATATATTTCATAATATACATGTACAACTGAGGTTTAAATCAGACTACTATAAAAAAAAATTGTATCTACTTCTTCTTCTGTAATTCCAAAATAGTTTCCTAGTAATAACTTTGTTATTTTTGTTGAACAACAAGGTATTTTATTTTACCTTTTATTTTATTTTATTTATAGTGAGGACATTAGTATCAGAAATCGTTTATTTCTCTAGACCCCTTCCATCATGCCCCAAGAAGCACAAAGGTTTGGGAACACTGAGAAGCATTACCTCTCTGTATTTAAGACAGAAACCAACATATCTCAGCTTTGTTTCTGCATTTCTGGCTAACTTTGACTGCAGATCACTTAAGTTTCTACAGTGCCCTAAGTATGGACAGAGAACAATTTGCAGTAATTCTACTCAATACACATGTATTATTTGTTTGCTGAGTTTTGTAATCACCACCATAAACACAAGGTAAACTGTGCCAGTTCAGAACACTTTTGTAGCAGTTCTCTCTCATCTATGATTTATTCACTCCTGCCTGCAGGCATACAGATGTATCTGACAAGCAATAGGATGGTCCAATATAAAACCCACTAAGACTGCTGCTTTTTTTGAGGATGTTGAGTTAGTTGTACACTAAAAATGTATTAGTATAGCTCATTCCTCCTATTCTGGTCAGAAAAAAAAAAAACCACATAATCAATAAAAGTACTTTTATAACTGCATCCCTTGTAGGGGCTTAAAATCATCACAACGCTCTGTGCAGACATTTGCATTATGCATAACGTACCACTTTTCACACTCACCAGTATGGTAAATACTGTGCATTACTCATGACGACTAATGCTGAACTACAAATAAAACCATATGCTAGAGTACAACCCACACACATACGCAGTGTGTAAAACACTTTGACATTTTCATTTGCCTCATTACCGCAAAAAATGCTACTGATCCAGGAATCCTTTTTTGTTATAATAGGAAATATATTTGGACAGCAAGGAATAAAAAGAATTTGAAAAGGACCTTCAGAAAGCAGAATGAATACTGGTAACAGTCAGAATCTTTTCTGAAGCCCACATTTTATACATATTAAGTATTTCTGAAATTTATTAAGAGAAAGCTGTATGATCTTTCCATCTTACCTGCATGACAGCATTAAAAAAGCACGTATTTCCTAAATTATTTATTCCTTTAACTGGAACTGATGCACCATTTCCAGAACTTTTTCCTTTCAGTATTTCACTAGTTTCACTGTTCTCTTCACGGAGTCGTATGATTTTTGATGAACCTATAATTAAAGTATATGTTAATATTACTATCATTGTACTATTGTGATTACTTTTAATAATTGTAACACTAATTGCATAGTTTAATCACATCAGCTCTTCCATGGATTATGTTTATCGTT
This sequence comes from Psittacula echo, assembly GCF_963264785.1. Lineage (NCBI taxonomy): Eukaryota > Metazoa > Chordata > Aves > Psittaciformes > Psittacidae > Psittacula > Psittacula echo. The sequence continues at coordinate 65,108,320 of NC_137738.1, read as the reverse complement.
TTTAACATATGCAGAAACATATCTCGATGGTACTCTAAGCTGCTTTATGAAATCTGAAAAAAATAAAAAATTAAAAATTAAAAAAAAAAAAAACCCCACCATCAGCAGTTAAACTTCTGGGGGAAAAAAAACCAAACCCAACAACTATGTATATCCAACAAAAACTTCCACATAGTGAAACTGTACCTTCTTCAATTAGCCAAGCAATAAAGCAAAACGGCTCTATTAATTTATTAACAATAGGCAGTTAAGATGTACATTCATTAGACACACTGGAAACATCAAACACCTTTGAAGAGAGGTAACCAAAAGTTGCCACCTTTATCAGGTTGCAAGCCTTGATCAATTATCGCACTCTGTTTGAATTCCCTCATACAACTCAGTGAACAGCCAAACTGGTGGTGTTACCAGTTTCCCCAAAACCTACATTTGCTCCTCGACCCACCTCCCTTTGTGACAGCCTCACAAACTGCTAAAACAACCCAAATACATACAGTGCTAGTGTTTTAATTTCAAACAACAAAAATTTCATACATCTGTAGTGGAATATGCTACCAGTATAACATCCACATTTCCCTATTTCCCTTATTATTTAAATAGATGAGGGGCAGCAAAGTTAGACAGTCATTAACTTGTAGCCTAGAGGTAATGGAAAGACTTGAGATAACAATATTTAGCCTCAAATTCTACTAGCAACTTTCATATCTTCATGGTTGCAGAACAAAATGTGAACATTACTGACATATGCAGTGTCTTAAATATTGATTAACAATGCATGTCAATGTAAACGAGTTATGGACTTAATAAATGCCAAGAACTGTGATGCTGCAATCTCTGTCTTGACATATGAATTCATATATTTGTTTTAATGAGTTTCACATTGAAGTCTCATTACAGTATTCTTGAGAAATAACTAACAGACCTATTTACATTAATGAAATGGTCATGCCAAAAGGTTCTTTTATGTACACTCCTAGGTAGCATCTTGCTTACAAGATGAAAAAATATAATTAAACAAAGAAGAAGTCATTAAAACATCTACTGTATCTGGCAACAAGCTTCTGATACAGCCTGTCTGCAACCCACAGTGCCACAAAGGCATAATCATTTTTTCAAATTGTGCCCAAGTTTGTCAAAACGCACTTAGAGGTGCTTTGCTGGTTAGGAACATTTTTAAATGCTCTTGGTAATACTGCTTACACAGATTTAAAATACTCTTCTTTCCACTCGTGTTTAAAATTAAGACAGTACAAGGGCAAACTAAGAGACCAAGTTCACCATGAAAGAGGAGATAGTGTGTTTCTCAGCACAATGAGTGACAAACATCTTGGGAGCTGCTCACACCCTCAGTCACTGCTTTATGGGCTATGTGCAGTAACACCTTTTAACTGACACGTTTACAAGGGGCACGCTACAATATGTGAGACTTGTCCACCCACAGAGAGCTCCAAAAAAATCATAGCAGAACGGGAGCTCCAAGCATCTGCAACAAGAAGGCACTGCTCACTCTCAGAAATTCCACAATGTAATAGGAGACTTCTTCCCCATGGAAGACTGCCATACAGAGCAGGGCTGGGGAGAAGAGATGGTTAAAAAGTAAAAAAAAAGCCAAAATTGTGTAAATAATTTGTGTATTAGTATACCACAGTTGCTGCATTTATCCATCGGCATTCAAAAACATCTGGGACAGCATCTTAAAGTAAACAATGTTCACAAGGCCATCTGGACAAAACTGCAGGCAAAAATTAAACCATAAGCATATGGAAAAGCAGATTTTTCTCTTCCCTTTAGCAGTACAGGATGACAAATGTCAAACCTAGATCTGTCCACGCTTCACTGTGCTATGCTTTGCAGCACCACCTGGCTCTCCTTGCACAGCCACCAAATATGGACAGCACTGCCACAGCGGACCATATCTGCAGGGCAAACTCGATAAAAGCATTTCACTTCATGGTTAAATGGCAGCTTCACACAAGTAGCAAGGTTCCATTTGCTGAACCTTACATACAAATTATTTAAGGGAGGGAAAACAAAGCCGAGGCATCCAGCTTTGAGATAAGAGCTGGGTGAATATGCAATTATAAAGGACAATAAATGAGAACCAGACATCCGACTGGCACAGAGCTGGATAATTAGTATAAGGATAGGAGAACTAGTAGTAAATTAAGAAATCTAATAGTAAATTAAGATGTTGTTACTGAATTCTATAAACCTCCTTTCCTGCAGAAAGTTTTAATTACTGTCTCTTGATTTCTAAGGATTTTACAGACACGATCCATGTGACATTTTACTGGGTTTTGTCTATCTGTGAATCAGTCTTGCCAGAAAAATGTTGCTTTGCCACTACACGAACAGTAGCTGCTGCTTTCCTTATTTTTAAGGACATTTTTAATGATATTTTTAAGGACATATACAGAGACAGAGGAAGGACAGCAGTTTTTAATTTAACTCTGCTCAGCGTCCCCAGCTCAATGACACATGACAGACAGGCCTGAAGCTGAATGTTGAGTTGACACGTGAAGAGTTGGTCAGTCTTAATAGAAGATGCTGGTAATGACTATGATAGCTAAATACTTCTACAGATTGGGGCTGGAGGGTCCTTCTGCAAGATTAACCCAAGGCTACAAGCATGCTATTAATCAAAAGGCTAAGATGTAATTTTTTAAAGTGAATTTGCACTGAACTGTTTCATGGACTCTTGACAACTCAATCTCGCTACCCTGTAACGCTTTAACAGGCATGCTTTTGGATATGAAAAATTACTTTTAAGCCAGTATAGACACAACAAGAAGCCCAGCAGAAGGATTCCATGGAAATGGCTGTCATCTGCTGCTGCCCACAAGGGCCTTCAGCTCCTGGCCAAACAGGAGAAATGAAGTAGCCCAAACCATCCGTGTGCAATACCTGTTATAAAATACTTTGTTAACATTAATGAGAGCAAGGTGGATGAAAAGCACAGAGTAATTAAATTCATAGACTGATTTCTGTCTGTAGCTTGCTATTACATCTTTTAGAGTTGACATGGTGACTTTCAACCCCTCTGTCCATCTCTGCAGTGGGGACAGCACATGAAACTGTGACTGTTTGGGGCCTCACACATTCAGACTGCACCTCTCCGTCAGACTACTTCTGCAGTTTTGTTGTAGAGGTGGCCTTTCTAATCCAGTCACATTGGGAAAACTCTCACCCAAGTTGTGCCTAGATCACCAAAACCTCCTTTTCCCTTGACAAAAGGTATCCAGCTACTGAGATGCCCTGCTGGAGCACCCTGCCAAGACCCATTGCCCAGCTCTCCATTCTACTTATCACACCCTTCTTCCTAGGCACCAGGTTAGTGACTGCCTACGGTCCCACCATAGAATTACAGAATCCTAGAATGATTTGGGTTGGAAGGGACTTTACAGATCATCTAGTTCCAAACCCCCTACCATGGGCAGGGATACCCTCCACTAGACCAGACTGTCCAAAGCCCCATACAATCTGGCCATTGATGCCTACCTCCAGCACTCACTCTGGCTCTCGCACAGCCGCATTTGTGCATAGGCACAGCCTTCATGCTTTGCAAAACTTCCTGACGTCACCCTGCTCTCCCCCATGCTAGCAAACCCCCTTCCCACCACACCCACAGGAAAGAGGACAGCACAGACTGCTCCTTTGCTACAGCTCTTGCCTTTTCTTGCCACTCTTCTTCAGCCTTTTTTTTCTGCTCACCTGCCATCTTGTCTAGGAAGTTCTCGGAATGCAAGGAACATCATTTTGGCCCACAGTTGCACAGCACCAGCCTCACAGATATGTGACTGAGATTCCTAAGCCCAACGTTAACATAGACAATGATTCAGCCCATGAAGCATAGCAAGTCACAATACCAGGTGCACAAAAGCACACAGTGCTCATACATCCACTTGCAAAAGACATTCAGAAAACTTATCACAGGTTCCATATCAATTTGTTTTGCCAGCGCTTCAAATGTTTGCAGGCACATGGGCTTCTGTACCACTCTTGCTGAAACTGAGCTGTGCTTGGGAGTGCAGATGGTATGCAAGCAGAAAGACAAATGACATCCAACGTTTCTTTCAGCCAGGGGAGTAAGCAGTTTTGCTCATCTTTTCAATGCAACTTTTTATTTCAATTAAAAATGAGAGTTCCAGGAATATGCACTTTAATTGCAAGGTCAAGCGTTTTCTCCTGAATACAACTGTGGTACATCAGCTGAAGGTCTTCACAGTAAAAGCAAGGTTAATAAATTGCCTTTCTTTTACCAAGTTCTCATCATGCTGTATTATGAAATGCTACTAAATTGTCTGGCACCCCCTTTTCATTTTAAAAAATTTGATCTTTTTTCAACACAGCATCTAACCGTTAGCAAAACAGCATGGTTCTCTTCTGAAACAGTCACTAGCTTTACGTTTGAAAAGCCCAACCTTCCTTGCAGTGTTACAATCCTACCAAATTAAAGATTCCAAATGGCAGTTCTATTTCCCTGATTCTGCTGGAATGTTATAAACTGGAAAATACACCTGCAGAGTGTGAAAGAGCAAGCTACTCAAGTACCAGTTTTGATCCCTATGCTCACATGACTTGTGCTACAACTCACAAGCAAGTAAGTATGTGGACAGGAAAGGGAAGACTGTGGAGAAAAATGACAGAGTGTTTAAAAATTTTTTTGCCAATTATCAGGCTTTCGTTTCTTTGCAATGTGCATCACTAACAGCATCCCCTAACACGGAAGTAAACTTGAAAGAAAACTTATGACCAGCAACAGAAATGTCTTTTTGCTGAAGCATATTTCATATTTGGAGAATCAAAATACTCTGCTTTACTTTGCTAGGTAATATTCTTTTAAGTAGACAGAACAGACTAACATGACTTCAAGCTCCAAACTACCATTTTTTTCAGTGTGATTCTTTGTCAAATGCTAATATCCACAGATGAATACAAATCTGAAAAGTTATTGACCATACTTCTTGTCTCTCCTTACAAGTTAACACCTATTACTTGTACTGTAAAATTATGTATTTTTTAATCTTTGTTTTACATCAGTTATATCCATTAAAACAGAGATCAAGTTTCTGACTTTCACCTACTGGCAAATCTGAGCAGCTGAACTTATTAGCAAAATCTCATTCCTCTGCTTGACCTTCCCAACAATAAATTTAACTACAAAATTTGAGGATAAATATGCTTCCTTCTTATTCTATTGCCACACAAACCAATTTAATTAACTGCTCTATAAAAAAGTGTGCAATCTCATGTCTCCACCGATGTCTAATTTGGCCTTTGTAAAGGAAAATATGCGTAATATTCACTTTTAAGACTGAAAACCAATTTATTTTCTCCAGCAAAAGAGCAGGCACGCAGACCGCAATGTCTCAGCATGGTTTCTGTGTACTACATGTGCATTATGTCCATGTGAAGCTCACAAGTGTGCCACACGGACAATACTGCACTTGCCTTTCTGTGAAAATCATCATGGCCTGCTAACCTTTTCCACAAAACAGATTTCTGGGTGGTATACCCTAGAAAGCAATCTTGCTTTATTCTTCCATCTTGTGCCCAACACGACCTCTTAACCAAACAGACTCCTCTAAAACAAAACCAAGAAAAAGGAAAACAAAAAAAAAAGCAGGCATTGCTGGGTACAACAAACCACAGGATCAGATGCGAAAATCACACAGCTGCAAGCATTCTTTTGGGAACCCAGCACTGGGATTTATCTCAATCGCTTAATGTAATTACAAAAGTCAGTCATGTAGTAGTAATGTAATTTGCACATTTTTACAGCTGAAGTGAAGTTGAATCTTTATGAGAGGCCGAGTGAAAAGCAGGGATCCTGCTGCCACACTATTCCACCACATTAGTACCAAATGACAAGCATTTTGCTTTTGTTTATTTTCCAAGATGCATTAATTAGGAAATCCATATACCCCTCCCTTACATGTTTAAGATGATTATTTTATCTTTCAATGACTCCTGCACTTTTGAGAACCAAAAAAACCCTAGCAGTCCTCATCCGTTACTTAGATCCATGTTCATCCTGCATTTCTGCAGAAATTTCTACACCGTGCTATTTGAATTTTAATGACGCACCATGCCAACCAGTTGTTACAACAGAAAGAAATCCAGACAGAAGATGAATTGTTGCTACAGTGCCACATTCTCATATGAAAATTAAGTGTCTTCACTTGGGCTGCTTTCTTCAGAAGAAATGGAAAAGCGATGGGAATAAAGCACAAGACTGATTTTTAAGTGAGAAATATGAACTATTCACCGTCACTCTTACATTACTCACAAGTTAATTTACATTTATTTAAAATTAGTTTATGTTTTTAATGGCCGAATGTACAAAATAAATTTAAAAATCTAAGTCAACTAATAATTTAAAGGATGGCAGTTACACTGCAAATATCATTGTAACATGAAATAAAATGCTACACTAAAAAAAAAAAAAAAATGATAAATTATTAATAAAAAGTTAATTTTCACTGTTATACTTTGTGTTCTTTGTATTTTGGACAATAACATGACCTATATTTCAATTTCAGATTTAATTTTCAAAAAAATCCTTAAAGGCAGTGTAATTTAAAGAAAAGGAAAAAAATCTTACTTAAGCTACATTTATTTAGAGGAAGTACCAACTGTGTCAGCCCAAGTATTTGACATAAAACAGAAAATGCATTGCTGTCACATTTATCAAAGTGAAACAAGAATGCCAGCTCTGGCTGGAAATTCCCAAACCACACATACTATATTTATCAATACACAGCTGTTTCCCCGCCTTTTCCTGGCCCAGAGCAACATACCAAGCCAGGTAAACAGCTTTTTCCTCTTTTCCTTGCCACTTAAAACCCAACAAATCATATTTGGGCCAATGTTCCTAGAGCTCTCAAGAACAGGACCAAAACTGCTCAGCACAGCCATACTCTGCCATGTGGAGAGGATCACAGAATCATAGACTCAACTAGATTAGAAGGGATCTTTCAGATCATCAAATCCAAGCATTACCCCAGGACTGCCAAGTGCATCACTAAACCATGTCACTGAGGACATCATCTACATGGTTTTTGAACACTTCCAGGGACAGTGATTTCACCACTTCCCTGGGAAGCCTGTTCCAGTGCCTGACTACTCTTTCAGCTGATAAATTTTTCCTAACATACAATCTAAATCTCCCTTGGCAATTGCTTGTTCTAGCAATTAAAACCCAATAACATAAGTGAACACAAAGCATTACATCCATCAACAAAGTACAAGAAAATCCACTTAAACAAATTTAATTAACTGTGGAAAACAAATTTAAATAAGAAAAATTTTAAGATGTGACACACCCACACTAGGAAAATACAATTATTTTATGCTTCTATATAGTTTTTGTGCATTAATTTATATGGCATCTTATTTAAGATAACTTCTTTACAATAAACTTTCTTCATTAAAGACAAAACTAGGAAAAACTGTCCTACAGTGCCCAAAGTATTTTTTGAATGTAACCACATTGCAGGAAAAAAATTGGCATGTTTTGACAGGCATTACTTGCCCAAGTAATTGTGCAATTACCAATTGCATTATACTCGCACCATACACAATTTTTCAGTTGTACGTTTAACATGGCTAAAAATCTGAAACTATGATTTTTACAGGCAGTAACTTACAGATCTCTCCACATAAAACTATTCATGTAAACTTACTTGGTTCAGCCCTGGAACCATGTTTTTGAAGAAAGTCAACTATCTGAGCCAAAACCTTTTTGTTGCAATGTGTTGACAGCTCTTCATCACATTCGTAACACCTAAACAAGAGAAGAAACAAACTGAAATTCAGGATAACTGGATACATCTCCCACCTCTAACAAACCTCACAAACAACTTTACACAAATTACTTAAGCTCTAGGTTTCAATTTTCCATACTAAAAAGAAGAGTCAAACTGAATTCTCTCATCTTCTATAGGCTCTTCTACAGATCAGTCCCAATTCAGTGCGATACTTGCAGATTTAAATAATCTGAGTTTATAGTCTTGCAAATAATCATATAGAAACAAGCAGGAAGGACAAACTGCTGTAACTAGCCAACTCACTACAGAACATAATGGACACAAACTTCTTAGTATTGATTTGTGCCCCCTCTGAAAGTCCTAAGGACACTGATTTTCTCTCCAGAAAGCCTGCCTTTCCTCTATATTAATTTTACCTGTCAGAATCATTATTTATCATGAGAAGACGCTGCTCTAAGTTATGCTTTTAAGTTACAGTCCTTATATATAAGCATATGCAAACATCTGCGTACTCATTCTTACCATATGATCCATGTGCTGAGGTTGATAACAATGCAATGAGGTTCTGTGCGTGCTGTTTGGAAGTGTTTCAGAGAATGCTGGCCTTCGGAGTTCTTACTACATCCCTAGAAATGGAAACATCAGCACAGTAAGGAATAAAAAAGAGAAGTAGGAAAAGACTGTATTGTAAATCAACTACCAAAACTTTGCTTTTCAAAATGAGGCAGAAAACTGTAGTGCCCTAAATACTCATTTAGCATTCCCATGGATTGAGAGGGTTTAACATTCTTTATAATCCAGTATTATAAAGACATCAACTAACTTTTTTTTTTGTTTGTACTAAAAAGCTACTCACAACACACCATTTATATACAGCAACGTCAAAAGAAAGCATTTGCAATTTTTCAAGTATCTACACAGTGGGACTTAGAAGAGTCAGGACTGGTCTCTGAATAAGGCATGAGTTTTGGAGAGTACTAACAGCATAAACATGAAAAAAGCACAGAGTTAATTTCTTTTCAAAACCCTCCTTACCTACAAATTTTCAGAGACAGAATATATGGGTTCTCCTCAGATCCAGTTAGCTATCTTCTGAAGCCTGCAAATAGCATGGTTCTTTGCAAAATTAAATCTGTTCAGATAATAGAGGGAGCTGGCTTCTTACTTTACTATGGCAAGACCTACTGAAAGTTTAAGAAAACTGTGAAATGTTTTGTTCAGGCAACTGTTAGCTAAACGAAGCATGATACTTCTTGTAAATTGATTCTTTTTCTGTATTTTTACTTCACTCACAAGGCAGAAACCTGTGTAAGCCTTTGGGTCAGGACCCGCCATTATAAACTCCTGAGGCCACGATTTGACACTATAACTGATCCAATCTAATGACTAGCTACCACAAAAAGCAGAACTCTCACTTCAGCACAGTCCTTTCTCCCTAGTTTCAGTCAAATCTAGCAATTGAGTGTCCACAATATAAGTTGATTCAGCAATATACATATTTACATGGGTTTTCATTCATTTGTCTTTGTGGGATCCAAAGGTAAACAAAAACACTGCTGCAAACAAGACAAGATCAAACTAAGGCTACATTCCACTCCACTGAAGAAGCTGAAGAAAGCATTTATGTCACACTGTTTCACTGGAGGCAATGAGATGCCCAAGAGACAAAGATCCACACCAGTCATATCCTTTAGGAAATCAGGGCCAATCCACCTCCACAAATTTACAGCATACGCTTACCTGAGAGCCACATTTGAGACACAGCCATATGTCTGAAGGTGCCACAGGCTCACCATCACTCATCCGTCTCTCCTTCAAACATTCTGCACATATTGACCAGACGCTCTGAGCTACCGCCCTCTTCACATGATGCACATCTACTGCTTGGCTCACGTGCTGGCAGGTTAAGCCTAGAGAAAACAACACATACTTGCTTTCATCCGTTAAAAATAATAGCTATGAAGGGGAACACGTGTACACTAGAAGAGCAGAATCTTCAATGGATTTAGCATTTGGAAAAAAACAGCAAAGAACTAAAAGGGGAAAAATCATCCAGCTGCTCCCCATATACTGAATTTTATTAAGAATCTATTTCAGTCTTTCAATAATGAAAATCCTTTTCAAGACAATAAAAGCCACCTCTTAAAAAGAGATAAACTACTTTGTACAAAAGTACAAGGATTACTTCTGTACAAAATTCATTTCCCTTTTTTTTTGTTTGGCTTTTTTTTTTTCGTGAGCAGTAAAATACTGCATAAATCTATTTTTGCATGTAACAACACAGGCAGTTGACCTCCTTTTCAACCTATAAAGAAAGATTTTCAAATACCTGTGCATCCCTATTACAACTGTCCATTCTGAACATTCATATCAACCACCATCCTTCTCTGTCATATTTTTTGCACAAATTCCACTGTAATATTACAGAATAACACAAGTTTGATGCAACCTCTGAAGGCCATCTTGTTTAAACCCTCATTTAAAGCAAGACCAAATATAAATCTAGATCTGGTTGCTGATGGTTTTGTTCAGCTGCGAGTTTAATATCTTCAAGGATAGTGGTTTCACCAATTCACTAGAAAACCAGTTTTCTGTCCCTCAGGGTGAAAAGAAAATAAATTTTCTCATACCTACTCAAATTTCCCTTGCCCTAACTTTTGTCTGTTACATTTAGTGCTTTCATTGTGGACCTTCTGGAAGAGTTCGGATGTGCCTTTTCTATAACCGCCTATTAGGCAGTCAAAGGATACTATACTTTCACACACCTTCAGCTCAACAAAGCCATTTCCTTCAGCCTCTCTTCACACACCATGTTCTCAATCTCCTTAACCACATGGAGGGGGTGAACCACTGCTGGACTCACTCTGACAAGTCAGTATCTTTCTTGTAACACAGAGCCCACAGCTGGACACAGTACTCCAGATGAAGTCTCACAAGTGATGGGAAGATAGAAAGAATCACATACCTCACCCTGCATTCCAGTTAATTTAGTCCAGCATACAGCAGGCACAAACCACACTGCTTGCTTTTATTCAGCACGTGCACTGGGAATCCCAGGCCCTTTTCTGCAAAGCTACTTTCAAGCCACTGATTCACACCCTGTAATTGCATGTGGCTATTTTGGCCCCGGTGCCAAACTCTCAACTTGCCTTTGTTGAACTCCAAGAAGTTTCTGACAGTCCATTTCTCCTGCCGGTCTAGATTGCTCTGAATGGCAGATCTACCCTCCAGTGTTATCACCTGCTTTCCTCAATTTGTTATTATGAAGATGACAGAGAGTAGCCTCACAGTGACATCACTCATCTCCCTCAGCACCATCAGATGCATCCCATCTGCTCCCATGGACCAGTTCACTTAATAGCTCTCAATCTTCTTCTAATCTGGGAAATGCTTAAAACCCAGAGTCTGCCACTAGACTCAGGGACCAGGGAGCACTGAGTGCAGAGCTCACACGTGAAGACAAAGACAGGATTTTGTTCCTCAGCCTCTTCCCATGCCTCATGTCCCTATATCCTTGTCGTGGTTTAAGCCCAGGCCGTAAATCAGAACCACGCAGTCCACTTCCCCCCCCACCTTTCTTCCCTCCGCTTCTGGAGGGACGGGGAGGAGAATCAAAAGAATGCAACTCCCACGGGTTGAGATAAGAACAGTTTAATAACTAAGGTATAACACAAATCACTACTGCTACCACCAATAATAATAATGATAAAGGAAATAACAAGGAAGAGAATACAACCGCTCACCAACCGGTACCTCACCCCCACCCTGCAGTGCTCCAGCCCTTCCGGGAACTCTCAGTTCTACATCCTGGGCATGACGTGCTGTGGTATGGAATACCTCTTTGGTTAGTTTGGGTCAGGTGTCCTGTCCCTACTTCCTCCCGGCTTCTCCTCCTCCCTGGCAGCGCATGAGACTCACAAAGTCCTTGGTCAGGGTAAACATTCTGACCCACAACTGAAAACATCGGCTTTATCAATATTTTTCCCAGGCCGAAAGTCAAAACCACAGTGCTGCACCAGCAGAAAAAATGACTGCTACTGCTAAACCAGGACAATCCTCTGCCCCCTCAAGCAGCATGTTTGCACTTGCCTTAGCCTTCATTTTACTGTCACAGTATCCATACAAGCCCACCTTACTCTTCACCCTCATCAGATTCAACTTTGACAGAGGCTGACTTAACTAATCCCATCCCTGCACACTTGGGGGCCCTGCAAGGGCAGCCCAAACCTGCTTTCAGCTTCTCTGCCCCTCCTTTTTGTCAATGAGCTCAGCTGGAAGCTTCCCATTCAGCCAACCAGCCTCCTGCCACATGTGCTTGACCTTCCCTACATGGGAAAGGACCATTCTCCTGCTTTGAAGAGGTTGTCATCAGATATCAACCAATTTTCCAGAGTTGCCCTTTCAGGGCAGTCACGCAGTGTAACAACAGATCATGTCATAAACACTTGACTGGGGATATTTCTGTTACAAATTCAAAAAAGAAGTGTCTCATGGTACCACTGATTTGTGGATTTCATCAGTCAACACTAAGTTATTAGCCCTCAACTTCAAGACCAAACATCTCATAGTGTATTTACCTGAAATATCATCTGAAGAGTCCTCATCCTGTGGCCTGTTAGGCCTTTTGCTTCTTTTTGGTTTCTCAGGGTTGGCTCTTGATGGATCTTTCACCCGCATCTGTTACTTACTAGGAAAGAGAAACAGAGGTTGTTTTACTGGCTGAACACTTCATCAAATGTAGTGAGTTTAAAGGCATGAAATCAAATCACACATTCAAACCTCATGAACACAGTTTTAGGCTTTGACTAATGTCCGTTGTTGTGTAACGAGGAGTACAAATGTGCCAGGAATGAATTCTTAGGCATGCCGCAACATCAGTTAGTTACACTACATGACATTATAAATTGTATCTGTAGCTACAGGGGACACACTTCCAGACAATGGCATTAAATACTTGAGATACCGAGATTTTCTTCACGTTTGTTACTGTAAAGTACTACAGAGCTCCAACCATACCGTACCAGAAAAACTTCATCAAAAGAACAGCTTCTCTTCCTTACCATATCTCTCTTTGAAAAGGCTTCAGTCACCATTTATCCTTCCACATTACCTAAAAACTTTTGAGCAATTTCAAACAATTTAATACAATACAAAAGTCTTCCAAATCTCATGAAAGTGTCCTCTCTCATGAGTGAGGACAGACTGGAGTGCAAGCTGACCCCCACACACATTTAATATCAAAGAATACATATAGATGAAGTCTCTCATTGGAAATTAGGGTCATTAATCAAGGAGTCCTACGAGGAAAAGAATTAAAGGATAAGTATTTGCCACTAAATTTTAAAAAACAGCCTTCACAGATTTCAGCACACCGTTCATTTAATCAAAATCCAAATATGAATTTACCAAAGGAGCGTAGCTGTGTGTCACACAAACAGCTCCCGAGGCAGGTGTTTACAAGCTGTCTTTCAATAATGTGATTCATAAACAAATTTATGTTTTCATACACAAAGCATATGAATCTAAGATAGCCAAATATTCATACACTGCAAACCTGTGGACCATTCTGTTACGAAAAAAAACCCTATGTCTTGCTGTATACCCCAAACAGACTAATGTCACCTGAGCCACCACTACCAAGCATTTTCAACTGTGCTAATAAATTTATGTATAGGAAACCTCTACATTCATAAAATCATAGAATGAATCATGGAACCACAAAATGGTTTGGGCTGGAAGCGACCTTAAAGCTCATCCAGTTCCAACCCCCCTGCCATGGGCAGGGACATCTTCCACTAGATCAGGTGCTCCCAAGCCCCATCCAACTTGGCCTTAGAACACTGCCAGGAATGTGGCAGCCACAGTTTCTCTGGGCACCCTGTGCCACTGTCTCACCACCCTCACAGTAAAGAACTTCTTCCTCGTGTCCAATCTAAATCTACCCTCTTTCAGTTTAAAGCCATCCCCACCTTGTTCTATCAGTATATACCCTTGTAAAAAATCCCTCTCCAGCTTTCTCGTAGGCCTCATTCAGGTACTGGAATGCTGCTATAAACTCTCCCCCGAGCCCCCTCTTCTCCAGGCTGAACAACCCCAGCTCTACATTTGGGAATAGCTAAAGATACATTCTTGCTACAGATAAGCAGATGATTGCCAAAGTTTAGAAAGTTTGTCTATCTAAGGTTTTAAATCTCCATATATGCATTTAGACCTTTGTACTATTGAAGCTTTGAGAGACAGTTGAATTGACTTGTATATTGAACTCAGTGTTCCCTCTCCTTTCTTATCCATTAAGCCAATCAGCAGAACAGTTGTCAATATCTATATTAGAGCACCATCACTGCTGGTATTTGAACAGCCTTCACTGAAGCAAAGCAGGCAACCATACCTCAATGCTCCTGTTCCAGGTTCCTACAGATCTGGACAGACATCTCTGCATCTGTCACATATACTGTTAGCGCTAGAGGTTTTTTGCACAAACAAGTAGAGATTTATTCTGGACAAGTCAAATTTCTGTAGAGTATGAAATAAACCTTTACTCTTTGCTTAATGGCTTCATGTCTCCTCAACCTTTCAAAACACACTCCATTTTTTGCAGAATGCTACATTTACATAGCAGTCAGTTTATACTATATTAAATAGCATTGTCCTCTTAAACTACAGATTTCAAGATTTCCTGTACTTAAGGGTATAAAGCTTCCAGCATTTAGACATGCAAGTAAACAATGACACTGAATTCAGCTTTGCTCTTTTTGTAGGTTTGCAATTCATGTCCATATAGTAAGGAAAATGTCAATATTCCAGCTCTTGACTATTTATATTCAACAAATGTTAGCATGTCTAATGTACATCAACAGCCTTCTTAGAACACAAAAAAGTGCTTCAGACCCAAACAACTTCAACTGCATGCTTCTGTATTGACACCTTATCACAGATATACAAGCTTTATGTGAAAGTACCCATCACCACCTGTCACTGAGACATTCATCAAACAGTAAAGCAGATATAAATCTGCTGTTAGAAAAGCCATGATTTTACACTAAATTATATAAAGAGTCAATAGCAAAGGCAGCAAAAATGTCCTCCCTAAAGGAATATAGTTGTGTTTAGCTTACTCAACACTGACATAAACAATCTACAAGTTCATTTCAGCATAACAATTTTTATCTCTTTGGACAGATTATATAAGACTGTCCAAACCACAGATTTCACCCAATGGAAGTCATGTTCAGATCAGTACATTCTGAGAGCTCAGATAACTTAATGAAAGCACAATCATGGACTAAATCAGCTGAAATACAGGCAAGCTTTACAACCCGTGAAATCCTGTGGCACATAGGCCAGGTGATACAATCTGGATCTGGGCACACACAACCCACCACTAAACTCACTCTCCGGGGTCCTTCAGGACACATGGAAAGGACAGTGTCAGCAGGTATCCGCAACGACTGAAAATGTGGCATTTCTAGCCCAGTATAATGAACATGGAATTAGAAATAAACATTAGCTTAAGAAGCCAGCACTCATACTGCAGGCTTGGGAACCCACCGAGCAACCCAAAGACTTTCAGTCTTCTTTCAGCAAAAGCAGGCAGAACAAAAGATAACATGGACCATTGGATAAATCAGTTTTCCTGAACACACATATAGACAGGCATCCATCAGACAATGTTTACTGACCTGTGAGCACTTGGAAAAGCCACAGCATGTCAAGGACCTAGCCAGCCACGGTTTGTGCCCGATTTTGAAAACCATAAAACCATGTAAGTGGGATGGAAGGGTAAGAGCAACAAGCTACTCAGCATGCATCTACAATGCAAGCAGCACAGTATATATGCAGTGCTACCTGCCCTTTTCCAATATATTTCGGGATGGAAAACATTACCAAGAAAAAATCTCATTTAACAATTAAAAACATGATCAATGTTTCAAATTCAAGACATTTACACTAGGAATTTGATTATCACACTTAATTGAGATAAATAAGGAAGAAACCTAAGCTGCTACAGAAACTACTTTTCAGAAATATTTCAGTTTACGGGAAATAAAAGATTTTATTGGCATTAAACCCTTGAACAAACAAAAACCAAATAAAGCATAAAATACAGCTAAGAAAAAAGCAAGAGAAAAATTCTGTAGGTTTCTGTTGACTATAGGTACAAGCCATTCACAACAGGCAGGCAGAGGAAAAATTAACTATTCACACAAAATTAACCTGATACACTGAAGATTCAAAACTGTGGGAATATTCCCATTATTTGCCTCTTTTCAACCCATTCTCCTATTTTTTTAATATGTTCAATGAGGACTTTGTGGCTACAGCTGTCAACTGTGGAGTGTTCTAGGAAACTGACTCTCCCTCTTCCCCTGTAAGGAAAGAAGTCTCCATGACTTCCTTGCCTGGAAGTTTCCTTTTGTGTTGGAAAAACAAATACAGGAATGTTTTTATGTTGTATACAAAAAATTAAGTCATAGTGCAAATGGCACGTGACTAATGAATCTGACAAACAGAAAAACTCTGATTTTGGGGGTAGAAAAAGCTGAGTTCAGAGGGTATGTTAGCTCCATCCCAATCTCTATTTGCACACAGTAAAAATCTTAACTAGAAAAGTTAAAAATAGAAAGAGCTAGATCTCTTCCTTTTAAACAATCACTTCATACAAAACTAAGAACAAGTTCTTGCCAAACTCATTCAGATTCTTTGAGCTCAGTTTCAAGTGTAATCATCATCACTTGCAATTCTCCCTTTGCTTTTTACTTCTTAAAAGGCTCCTAATGCCAGTCTGCCTACAAATAGCTGATTAAGATCAAAAGTTTCTCACTACAACTGCTCATTTCCACCTTTGTAAAAAGAACAAGCCACTTCAAAAGCAATAGAATGATCTGCCTACAGAATTTAAAGAGCTTCAAAACTGACAAAATGCCAAAAAACAACATGCTAAATTCATTAAGTTAACTCTAAGGTATGCCTAGACTGTTAAATGTTAACTATGACTGAAATAGGCTATATTTAACAATGTTAATATGTTTATATTTAGAAATGCACCCTCTTCATAAAATATATATTCAGAAATTAAAAAGAGCTGGTTGCAGTTCCTGAAATAGGTACTTGTTATTTTTTTACAATTTTATCTTTTGCTGGAACTCAGTAGAGCTAGGACCAATAAAGGATATAAAGTTAGCGTGAACTACAATTCACTTTTCTGGTTGAGGAGAGATGTACAAGCAAACTATGTCTTCACTGTCTAGACTCCCCAAAACCTATTCTCGTCTTACCATCTTGCACTCCTGACTTAGAGCTTGAGTCCCTCCTCCTACAATGTCTACAGCTCACTTGCTTCAAATGTGCCACCTTAGCAAGTTTTCCAATGCTGTACCTTCACTATGATGTGTAGAAGAAACTCGAAACAGATCATCAGTATGCTAAAGAAACAACCTGCCATGCTGACTACTACCAATCACTGGTTCCATCTGCCTAGATCACAGTCTCTCCCCTTATGGTGGTGCCAGCCGTTTCAGGCAAGTGCCACATTTTTATTCTTATTATGTGTTTAATACCTATCACAACATTTTTCCTGATCCTTGATTAACTGGGAGGATTACCATTTCATTACTAGAATGCAAACAAGATAAAAATGGTGCAACAACCACCAACTCATCTAAGCAACTTACCCTAAGAAATATAGCCAAGTTTGTCTACAGATAGTCTCCAGGTACTATTTTGGATAGGGGTAAGATTTTACAGCAGGACTGCCCGTTAACTGTGAAACCAGTGTTGTTAATTATTTCATCAGTGAGCACTCGAATTCAAAGAAGCTGGGGCAAAGACATTTACCTCAGTCCCTCAATTCATCTGAGATATCCTAAATTCCAGCTGCCTCACCACTTGTAGTGAAACTTTCATGTTAAAATCATACCATTTTAGGTTGCTAATGCAAAAAAAAAAAAGCAACTGCATCATACTGAAAAGGCATAGAGTGAAAAATTAGCCATTTCACTTAAAAGAACTGTCCATTTGTCAACAGCATCCTGGCCAAAGGGGCTGAGGAACAGCACAGATGTGCAGTTTAAGTCCAAATGCCAAGATGCTCCGTAGTGCATCTGTGAAGGGCCTTTATGAACTTCCACATAACTGTCAGACTATAGAAAGAGCCTTGTACAGGTCAGTAATGACAGATCCTCAGTAGAACTGCTACATGTTCTGATGTAAGCTGCAAGTTGATCTATTTTGGACATCTGTTCCAAGCGTTACCTGTGGCATTTTGGCTTGCTTGCTGCTAGATCAAATGTCACCCAATCAGAGCAAGAACCGTGTCTATCACTGTTAGCGACTGGGCAGTGTCACCCATCTCAGCGCTCTGACAGCCACCAAAACCTTTGCGGCAAACAAGCCCTGCTGGAGCAGTAAAAGGACCAGAACTGCTGACTGGTAGTGGCAGCAACACTTCTTCCCCTGGAAAATGTCATCTGAGATTCTGAAAGTGTCTTCTCCAAGATTTCCTACCCCAAAGGCACATCACACATCCTACACCGTCACTGGAGCTCAAATGCCAACCCTGACATTATATTACAGTCCTAAAAGGGCGAGACACAGATGCACTTTTTGCACAAGGAATGAGATGGAGCCGTCAGACCACTAGATAAAACTTTCCAAGTGACAGTAAAAATCCTGCAGCATTTCTCACTTTTATTAATCTTTTTTATCCAGCTGACCATGCTAAACATGGTCCGATGACATTCATGTTTGCATCCTGAACAATCCCCCTCACATTTCCTCCTAAAACCAACTTGCCACAGAAAAATTGCTTCTAAAGATTAATAGAAATCAGATGTGTCCAGAAACAAGAATGGAGAGACGCTGTAACTGGGTTTATGACTAAAGTAAATGAAGGATTGAGTGGGTAAAAGGAGTAGTATTTTGATGACGTATTTTTGCTAGCATCTTACAGCACAGGTCTGACAGAAACATTTCCAGGATATCTATCAATATCCAACCTCATAAAGTAAACTGAAACTTCTGTTATGTTCTCTATCTCACCTTAAATGTATTAAAAAATGAATAAATATGAACACACCGAGAGGGGAAAAACATTTGATAGATGCATTCGTGGTCTAACATGGATTTTCCACAAATTCACATTTTAAAAAGCTGAACACCATTAAAGTACCATAAAAAGAGCCATGGCTTTTAACTGATGATGCTAGCCCGCAAGTGAAAACTTTGTTATGTGGAAAGGTAGGCAGATGACACTCTGTGTTACAGCTGTAACAGTTATTTTTCTCCTTTTTAGTAGCTGGTGCAGTGCTATGTTTTCAGCTTTAGTCTGAGGACAATGCTGATAACGCACCAAGTAGTACTGTTGCCAAGTAGTTCTTACCCTGATCAAGGACTTTTCAGTCTCTCATGCTCTGCTGGTGAGGAGGGGCACAAGAAGCCGGGAGGGAGCACAGACAGGACACCTGACACAAACTAGCCGAAGGGGTATTCCATACCATAGCATGTCATGCCCAGTATAAAGCCTACAGCACCCAGCATTCCCAGGCGGTCTCCCATCCAAGTACTAACCAAGCTGACAGACTATGCACTCACATGATATGAACACCAATGTAACAGTGCCATCACCACAGAAAATCTGAGGGCGTAACAACTGAAACAGCTGGAAAGTAACCACTGAAATCTTGTGAGGACAACTATGTGGACAAAAACTAGAGAAAAAAAGTGATCTCAGATGTCACTAAGAGAACACAAACGGCAACATCAGCAAAGGATGAACTTCAGAGAAATGCTAATTCTGTGAAGCCTGAAAAAAAACAAACGGAACTGGGGATGCAGTACAATGTGTGAGATAGCAGGCTGAAGCCCACACAAAACAATACATTAAGCTGAGACTCACTTTGTACCCATTCCTAAAAGGCTGAGTCAGAGCAGATGAAGGAAGACAACGGCTCCACGTAACTTCCCATCTACTGTGGAACGGTGTTGTGGGAGTGAGCTGAGCAATGGAAGTAAAACAGATAAAATGGTAAAGGACTATGGAAAACTGGTTTGAACTCTTTGAAAGTCAAAGTCTTGCAATTGAGACCAAAAAAATTCATTACAATTTCTTCCTCCACACAAACTGCCCCAGTTTCCTTTGATG
The DNA here is from genome assembly GCF_963264785.1 of Psittacula echo. Lineage (NCBI taxonomy): Eukaryota > Metazoa > Chordata > Aves > Psittaciformes > Psittacidae > Psittacula > Psittacula echo. The sequence continues at coordinate 65,088,412 of NC_137738.1, read as the reverse complement.
ACACGTGTAAAGTGGAACAACTTGTCCTTGATCCATGATTGATGCTTACAGCAGAGCCCATAAGATGCCAGCTGCATTTCTGTGAATCTTGCAGAAACAAAACTACAGAGTACCAGTTCTTCAATATTTCATGAAGAAATCTGACAGAACATTCACAACCGTAGTAAACTGCAGTGCAGTTTCACAAAGGCATATTCTGCTACCAATCTGCCACTACTATGCTTCCATTTAAAAAGCTGGAAAATGAGAGCAGAAAGAATCCTCTGAACACAACTCTGCTTTACATGCTTGTATAAGAAGATTATTTAATGAATTGGGAAATACTTGTAGCTAAAGACAACACGCAACAAGAACACAGTGCTACACCTAGATTTATTACCATCTGCTTCTGCATTCTTGACATCTTACTTTATTCTTCTGCATCTGCGTTTAATATGCTGTTGTGCATATCCTGTTTAACCATGTGAGTAGCAACATATCTACAGCAAGAGCACAATGAAGTTCTAAAGTAAGAGATATGAACAGCAAAAGGCTGAATGAAGTTCTAAAAACAAAATCCACAGAATAAAAACATTAACGCAAATACAACATGCAGAGTTGCAGTTATGGATCTACAATACCATCTCTCTGGTTGATCAAGAGGACTGTCACCATGCTGTCATCTAACCACCAGGCATGTACCAGTCTGCATTAGCTGAAAACCAGACTTCAGGTAGTGGAGCATGGGCACTGTGGCCACACGCAATGCCTGCGAAAACACTTGGTGTGGAGAGCTCCACGCAGCAGTGGCAGCAGGCCGGGCAGTGGCATCACCAGGCCGGCATATGCCACGCTGTCAGAGCAGGGCAGAAATGATCACGGCAGCCTCATGACACGGAACCACAAGACCATTTTATAATTGCATTCACTTGCTAACTTGCCTAATGCAAAGTGAACAGAGCATATGTTTAAGCCCGATGCTACCAACTCTAACTGAACAGGCCGAGACGCTTATTGCGGGTCATGGAGACGGCCCGGTGCTGCTGTTTTCATGTCACAGTAGAGTTAGCCTATTTCAGACCAACAGCGAACGGTCGGCACCAGCAGCTCGCCGCCAGCTACCCAAAACGAGCCCACATGAGCCGTAGTTGGCCATCAGACCGAAACACGTCGAGAGAAACGCTGCTCGGTACCGGGAACGGCGACCTGCCCGGCCCGGGGCCAAGGCGAGGCAATAACCGTTTCCGACCTCCCGCAGCCCGGCACCAGCGTTGCGCCCCATCCTCTCCCCTCCTGCGCCCCGTTCGGCTGCACCTGCGCGGCGCCCTCGGGACTCGGTTCCGCAGGCCGTCAGCCCGGCCGCCGCCATGGTGGGGCGGCGCGGCCCGGCTCTCCAAGCCGCAGCAGCCGCGCGTTAGCGCCGAGGCTCCGCGACCCCGGCTCCGCAAGGAGGAGCCCGCGCCGGACACGGCTTCCCCCGAGCTGGGCTGGCGCCCTTCTCCTTCCCCCCCCCGAGCGCCCCACACTCACGGAGCGGCGGGCGGGCTGCAGGCAGGCGAGCGCGGCGGCAGGAAGCGACGGAGGAAGCTGGGCCGCAGCCAGGCCCGCGCCGCTCCGCTCCGCCCGGCGCGGCCCGCCCCCGGCCTCGCCGCGCCGCTCCCCTCCCCAGCCCGAGCCGCAGCCCGGGCCCGAGCTCCGGTCTCCCCGCGGGCCCCGGAGCTGTCGCGGAGAGGGCAGCCGGGCTCGGGGGGTGGTGCCGATTTGAGGGCAGAATGGGTCTCCCGAGTAGGAAGGGCGGTGGGGAAGTGGGGCTGCCGGCCGGGTCGGAGTGTATTAAGCCCGACGAGAGGCAACAGGTCGAAGCAGGCCTGGCTGCGGGGCACCTTAGAAACTCAATGGAAAGAAGGGAAGGCGTGCAGAGGGGTTACCTTCGCATTGGAATTTGGTGAGGTCTTGCTGAAAGACCTGGGGATGCTGTACTGCATTTGTATATGTGGGGAGCAAGCTAACAGGTTTGCATGCCTGCAAGGGTGTGGATAGTCATTCAGAGGTCATACAGAAGGGTCTAGGCCCTGCGTAAGTTTTCAAGATAGCCACTGTGGGAGGGACAGGGGGGTGATCGGAATCAAAGGTGCAAATCCTTTGATTTGCAGGGGCAGGCGGAGTAAAAGGTGTCCAGCACACAAGGGAGAAGCTAGAAGAAACTGGGATTCAGATTAAACTCATCCTCTGGCTAGACAGCAAGGGGGGCTTTATTTGGAAGAAATCAAATCTGAATTAAGGACTAAAAAATAGTAGTTTTATTGGAATAAGATTAACCAGTGATAAGAAATAGAGAAGAAAGGGGGAAAGGGTGAAGTTGCAGTGGCACCCCTCAAAAATTAAGGATGGAGAACCTCTAGCGTGTCTGCTGATAAATGAGATGAAAGAATGGGAAGGGAAGCATGTAGAAGTCATTGAACCAAGCAAAGACAGGATATCAAGAAGAATATTGTTGAAAGTGGTTGACAGATTAAGTGGGATTTGATTTAGGTAGGAGGAATTCTTCAGGCACTTCAATGACAGTGGTAACAACTGAGCACAAAGATCTGCAAGCACACTGCAGACCATGTAACAGAGAAGCCCCAGACTCGAGTTCATGGAATCTATATATGAAAGAGAGAAAGAATGTGGGACAATAATCTGAAACCAATTTGATCAATAAGTGGGTCCTTCCTTCTCCAGATGGTAGAGATTAGAGAATTATTGTACTGCAAGAACAATAGCTAGATTAAAAGCTTAAAGAGAAAGGAGGTGGTTGTTTTTTACTACATAAAATACACAGTAAGTTATACTTGAAAATTTGTAGAGGTAATGTATTCTATCCATACCTTGTTAAAAATGGAAAATGCATAAATCTTCAACTCATATATAGATATACTGCCTCAAAGAGACAATTTGCAAATGCCTGTCAAGGCAGCCATATGGAGAGGCTGGCAGAAGGGCAGCTAGTGAACCAGTTATATGTGCCAAGTTCAATTTGTCACACTTTACAGTACTGAGAAATATTTTGTTCTCGTTTTGAGAAGGAAAACTCTCATTAGTACAGATTAAACAATACACTCCTCAAAATGCATCTTTTCCAAAGAAAATATCCAGCATGTCTGCCCTTACACATACATAGAGCTGGTGCATAATATATCTACAAGGGTATGTAGTAAATACAGAGCACTGATATAAACAAATGCTGAACAGGAGGACCCTCATTTAAACTTAAAACATGCCTTGGCCATCAGTCCTTGGAGCTGAACAACCAACAGCTTTCAATGCTAAAGCATATTGAAACTAGGGGTGCAGATATTACCCTTGGGCCACAGCCCCTGTGTCTGCTAGGGCAGTGGCAAGTGTGACAGTGGTGCAGGCAAGTGCTGGTGTCACCTCTTCTCCCCAGGTGTAACACTGAGGGGGTTTTTTTCTGATTACTTTGAGTGAGTTTGGCATCAAAATTCCTCATCTCTGTTCAGTCTCCCAGCCTTTGGTACTTCAAGGCTTCTCAACAGCCTGGCTTGGTTGTGGAAGTCACCCTGCCCAGACAAAGCACAGATTTTCATAGCTCTGGTGAAACCCAGGCCTTCGCTGAACCAGGGGGATGCCCTGCTGGCCACAGGTAACCATAGACTCCTAGAATGGTTAGGGTCGGAAGGGACATTCAAAGGTCATCTAGTCCAACTCCCAGGCAATGAGCAGGGACATCTTCAACTACATCAGACTGCCCAGAACCACATCAAGCCTGGCCTTGAGTGTCTCCAGGGATGGTGCATCCACAACCTCTCTGGGCAACCTGTGCCAGTGTTTTACCACCCTCATTGTAAAGAATTTCTTCCTCACATCCAGCCTGAATCTTCCCTCTTCTAGTTTAAAACCATTATAGAATCATAGAATAGTTAGGGTTGGAAAGGACCTTTAGATCATCTAATTCCAACCCCACCCTGAACACCGCCAGGGATGGAGCATTCACAACTTCCCTGGGCAACCCATTCCAGTGCCTCACCACCCTTACAGTAAAGAATTTCTTCCTCATGTCCAGTCTAAACTTCCCCTGTTTAAGTTTGAACCCGTTACTCCTTGTCCTATCACTACAGTCCCTGATGAATAGTCCCTCCCCGGCATCCTTATAGCCCCCCTTCAGAAACTGGAAGGCTGCCCCCTTCAAGTACTGGAAGGCTGCTATGAGGTCTCCATGCAGCCTTCTCTTCTCCAGGCTGAACAGCCCCAACTTTCTCAGCCTCTCCTCATACGGGAGGTGCTCCAGTCCCTTGATCATCCTCGTGGCCCTCCTCTGGACTTGTTCCAACTGTTCCATGTCCTTTTTATGTTGAGGACACCAGAACTGCACACAATACTCCAAGTGAGGTCTCACGAGAGCAGAGTAGAGGGGCAGGATCACCTCCTTCGACCTGCTGGTCACACTCCTTTTGATGCAGCCCAGGATATGGTTGGCTTTCTGGGCTGCAAGTGCACACTGAAGCCGGCTCATGTTCATTTTCTCATGGACCAACACCCAGAAGTCCTTCTCTGCAGGGCTGCTCTGAATCTCTTCTCTGCCCAACCTGTAGCTGTGCCTGGGATTGCTCCAACCCAGGTGTAGGACCTTGCACTTGGCATGGTTCAACTTCATGAGGCTGGCATCAGCCCACCTCACAAGCGTGTCGAGGTCCCTCTGGATGGCATCCCTTCCCTCCAGCGTATCAACCGAACCACACAGCTTGGTGTCATCGGCAAACTTGCTGAGGGTGCACTCAATCCCACTGTCCATGTCACCGACAAAGATGTTGAACAAGACCGGTCCCAACACTGATCCCTGAGGGACACCACTCGTTACCGGTCTCCAGCGGGACATTGAGCCATTGACCACAACTCTTTGCGTGCGGCCATCCAGCCAGTTCTTTATCCACCGAGTGGTCCACCCATCAAATTGATGTCTCTCCAATTTAGAGACAAGGATGTTGCATGGGACAGTGTCAAAGGCTTTGCACAAATCCAGGTAGATGACGTCAACTGCTCTGCCCCTGTCCATCAGTTCCGTAGCCCCATCATAGAAGGCCACCAAATTGGTCAGGCAGGATTTCCCCTTAGTGAAGCCATGCTGGCTGTCACCAACCACCTCCTTGTTTTTCATGTGCCTTAGCATGAATTTCAGGAGAATCTGCTCCAAGATTTTGCCAGGCACAGAGGTGAGACTGACTGGTCTGTAATTCCCCGGGTCATCCGTTTTCCCCTCGACACGCTTGTGAGGTGGGCTGATGCCAGCCTGATGAAGTTTAACCATGCCAAGTGCAAGGTCCTACACCTGGGTGGGAGCAATCCCAGGCACAGCTACAGGTTGGGCAGAGAAGAGATTCAGAGCAGCCCTGCAGAGAAGGACTTGGGGGTCTTGGTCGATGAAAAAATGAACATGAGCCGGCTTCAGTGTGCGCTCGCAGCCCAGAAAGCCAACCGTATCCTGGGCTGCATCAAAAGGAGCGTGACCAGGAGGTTGAAGGAGGTGATCCTGCCCCTCTACTCTGCTCTTGTGAGAACTCACTTGGAGTATTGTGTGCAGTTCTGGTGTCCTCAACATAAAAAGGACATGGAACCATTGGAACAAGTCCAGAGGAGGGCCACGAGGATGATCAGGGGACTGGAGCACCTCCCGTATGGAGACAGGCTGAGAAAGTTGGGGCTGTTCAGCCTGGAGAAGAGAAGGCTGCGTGGAGACCTCATAGCAGCCTTCCAGTATCTGAAGGGGGCCTACAAGGATGCTGGGGATGGACTATTCATCAGGGACTGTAGTGACAGGACAAGGGGTAATGGGTTCAAACTTAAACAGGGGAAGTTTAGATTGGATATAAGGAAGAAATTCTTTGCTGTTAGCGTGGTGAGGCACTGGAATGGGTTGCCCAGGGAGACTGTGAATGCTCCATCCTTGACGGTGTTCAAGGCCAGGTTGGATGAGGCCTTGGGTGGCATGGTTTAGTGTGGGGTGTCCCTGCCCATGGCAGGGGGGTTGGAAATAGATGATCTTAAGGTCCTTTCCAACCCTAACTATTCTGTGATTCTGTGATTCTTCTGGTCTTCGGGAACTTCACCTGACTGCCATGATTTTTCAAATATGATGGCCAGTGGCTTAGCAACTTCATTCGCCAGCTCCTTCAGGACCCATGGATGGATGTTGTCAGGTCCCATGGGCTTGTGTACGTTTAGGTTTTTAAGATGGTCTCGAACCAGATCCTCTCCTACAGTGGGCCTGGGGTCTTCATTCTCACAGTCCCTGCGTTCGCCTTCTAAAACTTGGGTGGTGCATTCAGAGCCTTTGCCAGTGAAGACCGAGGCAAAGAAGTCATTCAGAACCTCAGCCTTCTCCAAATCCAGGGTAGCCAGTTCTTCTGATAGCTTCCGGAGGGGGCCTATGTTGTCCCTAGTCTGTCTTTTATTTGCAATGTACCTATAGAATCCCTTCCTGCTACTCTTAACATCCCTAGCCAAGTTGAATTCTTAACTGGGCTTTAGCCTTCCTAACCTGGTCCCTAGCTTCCCGGACAACATCTCTGTATTCTTCCCAGGCTGCCTGTCCCTGCTTCCACCTTCTATAAGCCTCTTTTTTCCTTTGAATTTTCCTCAGCAGCTCCTTATCCATCCAAGGAGGTCTCCTGGCCCTCCTGCTGCACTTCCTTCTAGTGGGGGTGCAACACTCCTGAGCTTGGAGCAGGTGATCCTTGAATAACAACCAACAGTTGGGCCCCCCTGCCCTCTAGGGCTATATCCCATGGAACCTTCCTAAGCAGGCTCCTGAAGAGGCCAAAGTCTGCTCTCTTGAAGTCCAGGGCAGTGAGCTTGCTGCACGCTCTTCTCACTGTCCTGAGGATCTCGAACTCGACCATCTCATGGTCACTTCATCCAAGGCTGCCCTGGAGCGTCACATTTCCAATGAGCCCTTCCCTGTTGGTGAGCACAATGTCAAGCACGGCACCTCTCCTTGTTGGCTCCTCTACTACTTGCAGAAGGAAGTTATCTTCTACACCCTCATTGTATCACAACTGGCCCTGCTAGAAGTCTTGCCCCATCTTTTTTTACAGACCTCTTTAAGTACTGAAAAATGCGGTCTTCTCCAGGCTGAACAAGCCCAGCTCTCTAAACCATTCCTCATAGATGAGGTGCTCCATTCCTTTGACCATTTTTGTGGCCCTCCTCTGGACCAAGAGGTCCATGTCTTTCCTGTACTGAGGACTCTAGAGCTGCATGCAGTACTCAAGGTGGGAAATCACCAGAGCAGATCTGCCCTCTACGGGGCAGGATCACCTCCTTTGACCTGCTGGCCATGCTCCTTTGGATGCAGCCCAGCACGACTGGCGATTGTATGCCAAGGTGTAAATTTATAAGATGCGAGCGTGCAAATATTTTATCAACTGCGAGTCATAAATTGTCATAAATCTGAGAGATTCACAAGGGAAAAAAAAAAAAAAAAAAAGCAAACGCCAAACTAGCTGCTTTTAGCCCCAGAACGTCCCAGCGTCTGAAGGCCGTCTCCCAGTCCCCGCCTCTGAGGTGAAGGCGGTGCCGCCTGGGCAGCCGTCTCCTCCCCGCCCGCGGGGCGGCCCGGCGGCCGCCATTTTGGGAGGCGGGCAGATGGGATTGAGGGGTTGGTGGTGGGCAGCGCGGAGGTTGCGGGTGACGAGCTGTGGCTGGTGGGCGGCGGCAGCGCCCGGTGAGGCGGAGAGCGGAGCGGCGGCTGGGCCTCTGCGGAGGCTGCCGGCTGGGGAGCCCGTCGTAAAGATGTTAAACAGAAGGGGCGGTGGGCTTCCTTCCCCGAGAGGCGGGGGGGGCGGGCGCTTACGGTGGCCTGACGGGCTGCGCTTCTCCGCCAGGTCCCGGGGCTGCGGGTGCCACCAGCCGCAGGCTGTGCGCCGGAGGGGCGCCGAGCCTGTCCTACCAACAGCTCAAGGACTTGAAGAAGACCGGCGTTCTCCACATAGACGTGCGGGAGAGATGGGAGATTGATAGATCTGGGAAAATCCCGTCGTCCATCAACATACCGCGTGAGTTATTAGCACTGCTACATGGAGACATTGGGTGTTGTAAACATACGGTATAAGTTATTAACATTGCTGTGGGGATGTTGGGAGTTCCCCTTTGCTTGTTGAAAAAGGTGGTGGTGATTGAGCAAAGGGGAGCTATGCTAGACGGTTGCTAGTGTGTTGTGAGGCTAAACTTTTCCTCCAGAGGAATTAGAACCTTACAGTGTAAGCTTGCCTGTTGATGGAGAATAAAGGAGACTTTTCTTTGCTGTGTTTCCCAGTGGGTGAATTAGTGGAAGCTCTACAAATGGACCCAATGGAGTTCAAGGAGCGGTACAATCAAAAGATGCCGTCCAGGTCGGACCCTGTGGTTTTCTCGTGTTTGGCAGGAACCAGAAGTAAACAAGCACTTGGGTTTGCCATGTCTTTGGGTTTCAGCAGGTATGGCTTCTGTAAGGATGGGATTAATGTGGCCTTCCCCCATGAAGCAGAATGTTTACCCTTGCCTGCTCAGCTTCTTGTGGGCAAGGGTAAAACTTTAAATGTGGAGTAGTATAAACAATACTACTGATGTTTGAGTTAGACACCACCTCTTGCTTCCTCTTGAAAGACACCGTTGGGCATTCCAGGAAAGTGAAGTGTGTCACCTTGTGAAACACCCACTTGGCATGTGCCATGGGTGGTGCAATCTCCTGCAAGACCATGCTGCCAGTGACAACTCTCTCACCAAGATGATGATTCCTTATACAGCTTCATAAACACTAGCCCTGAGGTGCAGGATGATTGGAAAGGTGGAGAATTGCTCACTTTGGTAGAAGTATGATCTTAATTTATGAAACCACACCCTTTGGTAAATTGCAGTTTTACCTGTACAGTTCACTGTTGACAGAGTACACATTCACTTTCAGTAAAGCATGGTATTGTTTCCAGGAGTAATGCCATGAAGGCAATGGCTAAAAAGAGAATGAGACTGATAGGGATTGAAAGCAAAAACAGTGTTTGGTTGGCAGAACTGTTAAGCCCATGCCAGAAGGTGGCTTGCTGAAGACTGCAGATAAAATTTAAAAAACTGGTTGTTTGCTCATGTTTTCACTGTGCTGCAATTTATGAACTGGAATATCCCTAGTAATGCTAGTAAAAAATACGTAACCATGTTCTTATTTTGTAGATACATTGTTCATTGTTTTAATAAGTGCAGATATCCTCCATTACCTGTTTTTCATGCTGCCTAATTGAAAGAGTTGGGTTTGTGCAGACTTCTGTTTGATCTGTAGAGCATTTAGGTTTGCAAGGAAGATCAGTGTGCTGTGTTTGTTTGATGACATCTGAAGTATTCAACATAGTAGCATGTAAATCTCCCACTGCATTGAGTCTGTTCTTTTTTAAAAATGAAGTGGCAAGCTGTTCCGTTGACCCGTCTGCTGCTGCTTGCTTGATGTTTGATGTCTAGCATTGTGCCAATTGGAAACAAAAGAGTTACAAAACACACTGCATGGCAGCAGACAGCATTAGAGTATAAGGAATGTTGATCTGGCTCATTGAAGCTAAGTACAAGTGTATTTGATTGCAGAGAATTTCTGTAAGGTTTGGTTTTGTTTTGTTTCTCTGATTAGTTTTGGTTTGGGGTTGGATTTTTTGCCTTGTCCTCTTAGATACTTTTCTCAAGAAGAGTCCTTAACATTGTATCTTTTGTATATTTTCAGAGTTCAGCAATATGCAGGTGGCTTTGAGGACTGGGTAAAACATGAACCTCCAGCGACAAAATGAAGATAACTCCCCCAGCCCTTACGTCATCAAGGCTTCAGGATGGTTTGTAGGTTTTGGCATTCAAGCTACGTGTATTCCACTCCCAGAATACAGCCCACTCTTCTTTTCTTGTGTAAATGGACACTCAACTTCAAATAGCCATGCATGTTAGTTGCTTGGTTTAAATTATATTTAAAGACTGTGACATGAACAAAGAACATTGAATTTTCTCAGCCTTTATTTTGAGCTATGGTTTTTGGTGAAAGTATGTAAAGAAAACTTAAGAACTTATTACGTTTACTAAGATTTTTGTATGACATAGATTATGGCTGTTTAAACTAATGATGATAGAATAAATAAACTTAGCCTTCCCCAAGTAACTCTGGTGGTTTGTTTAGAGTAGTTAAACTGCAGATATTCTAATGGAATTGGTGTAACTTCCCTAAACACAGATTTATTATACTTCATGTGTAGCTGGAGTTCTAAAATATTTGCTGTGTTATCAAGGAGTACAAGTAAAGTACAAATGTTTAGGTTTGTACTTACACAATTGTAAGGTCAAAACAGCACTACTGATCAGAAAACACAAACGGAAACTGACCTGATGCTAGAATATTTGTTGTTCAAAATGTTGATTCCTTATTTAGAAGTGTATTAATTTTTATATGCAGATCTGTTTCTGAGCACAAAATGCTGTAGCATTCAGTCAACAACTTCTCTCAGCAGCTCAGTATCAAGTGAGAACTTGACTGTATTTGAAGTTATTATTAAAGAGAGGTAATTTTAGGCTGGAAAATATAAGGAATCTGAGGAAGTTACTAACCCCCCTTTCTTCTTTTATGTACGTTAATTTGCATGTCTTAAACTTTGAAAAACAAACCAACCCGTGTCATCCCCACCTGTAAATTTGCATAGTTATCATTGTAAGGATTTTTTTGTTTGCTTGGTTGTTATTTTCAATGCTGTTAGCATTTCAGGGGCACTAGCAAAGGTGAGCTGCTTTGCCTTCTAGAAAATTGAAGTCCTAGCACAGAAATTCAGGACTCTGCAGGATGTCTGGAAGAAGGAATTCAAATTTCTGGTCCTCCTCTAACCAGTATTGCAGGCATGGTGCACTTATCCTACGTCTCTTCCATTCTGACAGTGCAGTCTGCATGGTGAGAAGAGGACCTAAAAAATAAACCTTCTCAAGTTTAGAGAACAGAGAAGAAATCTTAATAGAATTTTATTTCTAGTAGATCCAGCAGTCTCTGCAGTCATTTGTTTCTAGACAACTGTAGCTGGCCTACCCAGCTGTGTTAGCTGTGCTGCTGGACAATGTATCTTACAGAGATTTCTGTTCTCTCCAGTAATAATTAAAGACCGTGTAGTGTAGCTGTCGTAATAATGAGTGCATTTTTTATTTTTTTTTTCAAAAAATCATTGTCTTTTTAGTGGTCTTATTGCTACACTTTATTTTCAATCCATTAAAAAAAAACCCAAACAACTTTAAGAACCGGAATTTAGACCAATTTCCAAAATAAATGCTTTAGTTTAACTGATGAATTAATAGGAGTAAGATGAAATTAAAATACCAGGATGAGTAAGCGTGTTACCTTGTGGTCAATTACTCTGCACTTACTCTGGAAAGGTCTTTTTCAGACTGCATCAGGGGAGTAAGGGGAGTAACAGATGCCAACGGTTTTGTTGGATTTAGCTAAATCCTATGATTTTGCCTGTTTACCATGACTTAAGACTGTCAGGTCCGCCAGCGCTGTGGGCACATAGTCAAAGGGATGACGGAAGCTCACTGCTGGCTGTGTTGTGCCAGGACTTGCCAGGACTAATGATGCCTTTTGCTCTAGATCATTAAGGTCACATTGAAAATGCTTATCTAAATGTGTAATTAAGCATGCCTAGCTATATTGATTGAGACACCCAACTTCAGTGTACAAATGAACAAAGCAAGGAGATCTCATCAACTACATTTGGTCAGAATTTAATCTAAGTGGCCAATGCTGCTTTTTGTAGTTTATGTTAAAATTTGTTGGGAATACCTAGAACTACATAACCTCAAAGAATGAACAACAGTTATCTTGGGTCACACCAAGATCTGTATAGCCCATTTGTTTGGCAGCAACCAGTGCTAAGTATCTGAAGAAAACATAAAACAGGGTAAGTGTGCAGTGATACAATCCCCAGATTATTCTCATTTACTCCTCCGAGTGCTCTGATACTTCCTTCAGGCTTTGCATGTCCTGGTATATTTGGGTATTTGTAAATTATCAGTACAAACTCCTGGCATTCACGGCAGGTGGCACTGGGTGTAACAAGGTGCTGTGAAAAGTCCTTCCCTTTGTTGCTTCTCAGCTTGTCACATACTGTGTTTATTGCATGCTCCTGCTTCTTCTGTCAGAAGCGACAAACAGTTGTCATCAGTCTTCACACTCCTTAAGATTTTTCTAGACCTCAGCTTTCTCTTCTGATCTGAAGAGTTGTGGATTTTTTAATAGGAAGGCCACTGTGTATCTCTGATTTTCATAATTTTTATTAGTCTTGGTAGATCCAGTTTTTATTAATCTTGGTAGTTTTTTGCAACATGTTTCTCGAATTACTTGTATCTTGTCAAAGTCGATGATCCTTTGTGTCTTACTATGTATCTTCCTTATATGGATATAAGGATATATTTAACTTGCTTTTCAAATTACGGGTTTTGAGTTAACTTGTCTGATCCAGATCAGTTTGCTTCCATTTAGATTTTTCCTCAGGTCTTTGGCATAGATGGACTGTGTTTGCTTTGAGACTCCACTGTCACCTGTAACCATGTATCTGTGAAGATTTTCAGATACCTCTCTTTTAAAGATACACCTCATTTTTACACATTCTCTCCTTTGAATGAAGCATGGTAAAGGTAGGGGTTTTTTTCTGTCTGGTTGGTAGCAAAGCTACTGAATTCACATCATGTCCCATTTCCAGTTGTTCCAATTTACATATTTCTTTTTACAACTATCCATCATCACTGGTAGTTCTTTTGACTGCACTTAATATCCTTTTACTGTTTACACTGGAATCACAGCTGGTAAACCTATCCTAACCTCCCCAGTAGAAAAATGACTTCTATTTACCATCAAGAAGTGCCTGAACTTTTAGCTCTGAGGTTTAGGTCACACAGCTAATTAAGGTGTGAAGTTAAGTCTGCAAAGGTTCCTGAGCAGCAAGAAAACTTCTAGTCACTCCAGACAGAATTCTTAATTAATTAATGGTGTGAAATCCCTGATTTCAAAACATTTGCTCTCAGCAGATTATGTGGTATCTGTGAGAAGACTCATGTTTACCTAAAGAACAGTTAAAGAACTCCACACAGCGGTCAAGTTGCATTGATTTATTTCTACTCCCCCAGTCCACATTACAAATAGCACATTTTAGACTTCAAGAAACAGAGGCAAATAGCCAAATTCCACTTCATCAATCAAGTGTCTATAAAAGATATGGATGAAATTACAACAAAAGTAGCAAAGACCAAGATGTTTGGGCTTGTTTGCCTAATGTGTTACAAAAATGACTGGAACAGAAATAAATGCTAGTAGCCAAAGGAGCTACATACAACCACACTTCAGTTATATTTCGCTGAATGACCAGCCCATTACAAAGACAGACAGTTACTCACAAAAACTGTTGAGGTTTTTTTAAGGGGATGGTTTGTGGAACCAAGATGCATCACAGAACAAGGGTTTTTAAGAATTTCCCTCCAGGATTTCAGACCATTGACATGTGTTGTTTCAAGGGGGAAAAAAAAAAAATAAAAAAAGGAGAACCATGTGACTGCACTCTGTCATTCAGGTTTGATATTTTTGGTCTTACTACTCAAAATGAAGTTGTACAGAACTGAATTAGAAACAAAGTTATCTAAAAAAATCAAGAAATCTGATTTAGGCCAATTCCTGACTTCAGTGGGGTATCTGCCTGAGTAAGGAACACAGGATACGGCCTTCTGCTTGAAGGAATCTCATTTTCTCCAGCCCATAGTTAACCAAGGAATCCCATTTCAGTTATTCTAAAAAGTTGCTCCTAACATCACAATTAAAATTAGGATGAAGCTCACCGAAATCTTGAACCTCTTAAATAAACTCTAATGAACCACACAAATTCACGCTAACAGTGAAGGCAGACTAGCAGTGTTTATCTCATACAAAACAAAATCCATAAAAAATGGTAATCATATCCAGATTGTTACTTGATTGTGAACTATTCCAATTGTACTACACAGAACGCTTACTTGCAGAAAAAAAGAAGTCATAGTATGTTGGTTTTTTTAATTCGTAACACTTGAAATGTTTAAGAAAACTGCAGAATCACTATACATATTGCACTTCTCTGGTCAGCTGGGGTACTATGCTTCATGGCAAAAACACCCTCCAAGTATATCTACTGAGTAAAACAGCTTTCTTCTAATCAAAAAAACAAAGAAAAAAGAACTGAATTTCTTTCCTGCAGCTTTCATTAAAACTGTAACAATATTCTTTGCTGGCTTTGTTTCTGAAGGATTGCTGTGTTGTTACTGAATCTACATTGATTGTTTAAAAAAAATCAACAGAACTCAGGGTAATGAATAAATTTAACATACAGGGCACTATCTTCCCTCAGTCACAAACAAAATGAAGACAACACAAGTCATTAACACAGTTACACTTAGGCTTCAGGTTACTGTCGCTTTAAAAATAGTTCACTTCCATGACAAGTTACAACTTCCTCAAAGCAAACAAACCAAATAATGACCTACTTGTTTTGAGTGGATGGTGTTAACCTTTTGCAGCTTGGTTTAATGTTTGATTCCTTACACTGAAAAATCTTAGTACATCTGCTCCAGCGTCAGAGAAAATGATGCAGTTTTAGAGAAAAAGCTTTCAAAATGCTTGACACAAACAAGCTATTTATTCTTCAAGTTCTTTGTCAAAGATGTTACTAAAACCTTCTGTCCATTTCATGAACACAGGAAAGATCCCAGGGTGTCTTGAGTCAAAGTGGTCCATAAAGAAATTCTTTGGAATGTCTTAAGATTGGCTATAGCTAGAGTTCTGGCTACCATTTGGACCCTGTTCTCCTTCACTGTTTGGAAGGAAAAAAAAAAAAAAGTCTTCAAAAAGAAGCATCATATTACATTTTTGGTTTTTTGTTGTTTTGGGCTTTTTTTAATAATTAAAAATACAGTATTTTGAAAGTAGTAAAAACCTTTTGAAGGAAAATACTTCCAATATATACACAAATAGGTTAAGATATTTGGCTCAGTTTCATTAAAAACACAAATGTTATTCTCCACATGCATAAATAACTTCAGTCTATTTATTTGAAGAATAATTTCAATATATCCCCACGCAGCTGCCTGCTGAATCCAATTCTGAAGTCAGCATGTCAAAGTTCACATTACGTAAGCATGTGCACAGGAATCGTCATGTACAGATATTTAAGCAGTGATATTTAATCACAGTAATTAAATACGACATCAAGCAGGCCTAGTTCCAACAGATCTGGCCCAGCATGGAGCCTCACACTGCGGTTCTTTACATCTGCTAAGTTGTATTGATTATATTCTAATCACATTAATGCCCTCCATTAAACAATGTATTCTGCTTCTCACTAGTTCCTGAACAATTAGACTGGCAGTTTGTAATAGAAAGGTCTGCACCATAAAAACGTAACACTACACCCGAAATTAAATATCAACTCATTCTGAATATTCCAATTTTTCCATGTGAAAGGCGTATTAAGGAATTACAGTACCTGTTTGGAGGTGGTTTTGGTTTAGGCATTTTACTAAGAATAGTAGCCATCTCTTTCCTCTCATCAAAGTTCTTCCACTGCTCATACAGCTTCAGAATAACCCTGATTATTTCTAAAATCTGATTAAAAAGAAAAGAGATCCTAAGGTCAGACACAATAATGATTTTATCTTTGCCATAGTCAGTTTAAGTGTGCAATTAATTAAACATGCCCTTAACTGAAATTAAGCAGCACAATTTTCATATTATAAACAGAGATGTCTCATATTTAATCTGGGCTCGCAATCAACCATTTTTATAATTAGGTTTTGATTTAATTTTGAAAGGAAGCCTGAACACAATACTTTCCCTCCCATTCAACTGTATATACCACTTGTCCCCTGCAAGCTAAACAGCTTTTTATTTATTTATTTGCAACTACTGCCACAGCTTACAACTGTGCTACAGGGAAAATGCAGACACCTGGCAGCATGACTGCAGCTAGATGACAATGGATTACTAATACAATAACTAATGGCTAGAAATGTTCTATACATATCACAGGCACAGCACAGGAAAAACAAAAAGCCCAAAACCACAAGACATTGGTCTTAATTCTCTCCTTCCAAGAAATAAAGAGTCCAGGAGTGTCTGAATCCTTCTTATTCTTAGAATATTCTTTCTTATTATTTTATATACATATAGTAAGAATAGTTGGAATTTCATATTCCATTTCTGGAACTGTAAGCATTCTCTACCAGTTTGGACATTTTCTATCTACTGAACCTCAACTACCTTTATTTCCTATTAAATTTCTAATGCAATATTCTGTATAAAAGGTGGACAATGTTCAGTCCGTAATTTGATGAATTATTCTCTAATTCAATAAAGTCGACTTCTTTCATAGAATCATAGAATAGTTAGGGTTGGAAAGGACCTTAAGATCATCTGGTTCCAACCCCCCTGCCATGGGCAGGGACACCTCCCACTAAACCATGCCACCCAAGGCTTTGTCCAACCTGGCCTTGAAGGATCACCTCCTTCAACCTGCTGGTCATGCTCCTTTTGATGCAGCCCAGGATATGGCTAGCTTTCTGAGCTGCGAGCTCACACTGCCGGCCCATGTTAAGTTTCTCATTGAAAAATCTTTTTAATACATGGACTTTGATTCTATATCCTTGAAACAAAAGTCACAGTTGGCTAAAAGGTCCATAGTGTTAATGTTAAAAAAAAATCATGCTTAGATTGTATCACTGGCATGAGAACCATGACATGTAAATATTAAAACATGTTCAGTACCAAGCTTATGGTAACCTTATCTCTCAAATGTAGGCTGGTTCTCCTCTGCTGCCAATTTATTGTCATTCTGCTTTTATATGCATGACAGCATAATTCACAGAGTGCCTGATGCAGCTGAGCATCCACACTGTGCTTAAATATGAAGACAAATCCTGGAATAAAAATGCAATGCCAGGATACCATCAGTGGGCTAAAGGGCAATACTGAGGGCACAGAGGGCAATGGTGTGTTTCATCCGTAATACTCTATTTAATTCCAGACAGTTTCAAAAAAGGAAGACTGAAAAATATGTGCCAAGTGAAATAGTGTGATAAGGAGCATGAGTGCTAAGCAAGCTCCAGCTTGCTTGCTGGAGCTAAACAAAGATTAAATAAATCAGCCTAAAAACTGAGAGGAACTAGTGGAGATGAACATTCTTACTGGTATGAGAACAACTGCGCTTTGGAACCTGATAAAATTTAAGAAGCGGATTATTTGACACAGATTTTCAATAGCAGGAACTCAACCGAATAATCTTGGCGTTCCTCTATTTAACATTGACTGACATCATGGTCCTGGTCATCCTGAAAGTGTTAAGCACATTCTACACTCTGCTATTCTATGCACAATTATAGGGAGAAAATGAGAACAGTATGCAGGCATGATGCTGAAAGGTGAATCAGAAAATCACATACACTAGAATTTAAATGTCAAACTCATGCTGGCAATCTTGGATGATGAAAACCACAGGGAATTCATTTTCTGGAAAAAAAAAACTGCAAAGGATATGGGGTTTGTATTTCCATCTGAAAAACAGCAACACTTGCAACGGTTCTGTCCTCACTTTCAGAGCAGGGTGATAACCAAATGACCTGACATTGTCTCTCTCCCTGAGAGATGCACCTAATTTCAACAGTACCTAACATGTGATCACTGAATGAAGTTCAAATCAGTACCACAGACATGTAAAACAGTAGTTTTATAACCATGACTACTATTTCTGGTCAGTCCACAACAGGTGGCAGGAATTACCTTTTCCATATCAACAGACAGCTCAGCAAACCATTGCCTTGCATCCTTCTGCTGGACAACACAGGCCACATGTAGGCAAGCTGCAAAGATCAGGTGACACGGATATTGAACAAAGATCCACTCTTTATATGGTTAGAAACATTCTATGTTTTATAAACAGCACATGGAATACATCCATTTAAACATGGCAAGAGATATTACTTCTGTTACTTACCTAGAGCTATCATGAAAGGAGGGTACAGCAGACAAAGATCAGTTCTATATGTGTCATTCACTATCCTCCTGTGCAAGAAAGAACTTGTAAGTATTGCCCTATTCACCTTTAGACTATATGATTTCAAAAACGGCTGTCAGTTTATACATATTTTGCCAGTTCCTCAGATGGTAGAAGTTGTGAGGCTGCAAGGCAAAACAGCAAAGGGAAGAGATCTCTTCCCTTGTAAAAAAACTAAACCCTTTCACTTTTTTCCTTGTAATCACAGCAGAAGTCTATTCGGAAGCACTATTATAGTACCATAAATATCTTTCTGCGGAGGGTGCTAACATACACCGTAAAATAATTATCCATATTTCACAAATAAACAAGAGCAAGCGTAAAAGTAGTACTTTCACTCTTTCTGTACTTGAGAAATAGTTCAAGATTGAGAGTTCTGCTAACACAGCTGAAAGCCCCTATATACTGCTTTACCTTCTATTACAAGATACAGCAGAAAGCCCACATTGATAGAAAAAGATTACCTCTAGTCATAGTCACCATTCTGTAGCATAAAAAACTGTGCTATTAGATCTAGTCTAAAAATAAAAATTAGACCTCAGTGAAGTAAAATCATTTCAGGGCTAAAGACAGAATAAGCTATGTCAGGGACATATCCTGCACAGGTTAACTAGGGCACCCCTCATATTCAAATACAGCTAAGCCTGCTTTTGCTTAACCACCTTTGAAACATAGCTGTTAAATACTTGCTTTCTTGCTGCAAGGAAGCACTATTGTTAATCACTGTCTTCATTACCATGCGAGAGGTAGCAGCATGTCTTCTTGGCCCATATCTTGTACATATTGGAGCAAAGGTCTATAAGGATGATATACTATCAAACAGCAGTCCTAGGAAAAATGTCAACGGGATGAAAGTTAGGTTACAATGCAGAACATGTTGTCAGTTCATATTAAAACCATCTGGTTAACAAGTCAATTACTGATTATTTTTTTAAGTAGCATTCTGACACCTAACCCTGTTCTAATGAGGGCAGAGCTCTCTCTAGAATACTATTACATAGCATGGTTGCCAGTCCGTCAACATCTTTCCCCTAAGAGACAGAGAAAGCCACATCTGCAGCACACTGAAACCTCATTTGCTTAGAAACCCATAATTCCCACTTGGAAATACAAAACACTGCCAGAAAACAGTCTGTCGCTAAATACCATACATGGAAAGCATGCCAAAATAATTGACACTGGTTTGGAAAGAAAGAAACGAAAGAAAAAAAATCCACTGCTCTCAAATCCCCTCTTTTCAGGCCCAGGTTGGTGTAAACAAGAAAGAGTAACCCTCTCACAGAAAGCAGCCAACTATATACTGAAGGAATACTATAGGGAAAAGCCACGTTAAGTTACATGTGCTGAACACTGAAGTGAGACAGTTATTGCACATACTATATATTACATAGCATACTGGAAAAACTAAGTTAATTCCCAAAATCTAACTTCTTGTAAACGCAGTTATTTGTGTAAAAGTCATGTATTCAAAACTCAAGAGTTACTGCCATGTACAGCAGAGGTATCTAGCACTAAATCTAAACAGGTTATCTATAAAGGGGTTATAACAACTCTAGGCACAAACAAAAACTTTTGATACAGCTTCCTCTGTGTCCTGTTCCCAAAACATATCCTTTCCTGGTTGCTGCCTGACTCGCTAGACTCCTCCCTGGCTTCTCTCTCCTCTCCTCTGCATTTGCACTTGAGCAGAACCACTCTAGTAGAGCAAGCTTGCTGCCTATAGACAGAAACTGAGCACCACGTTATCTAAGCCCCCTAAGAAGCCTGGGCTGCATCCTTTCAGCTGCCCTAGAAAATGCAGGAAACATAGCTCCAGGTTCTTCCAGGCAAGAAGAAAAAGGCATAGAAAGAATACAATTCTTCATGCTTTTGACAGTCCATTCATCTGGGGAAATAAGGATGCTGACATCCTTGTCTCTGCAGCAGGACTTATATACAGTTACCTTTCTTTTAAAAACAGAAACAGTTCTGGAAACAATTTTCATGTTACCCTTCCTAACAGTGCCCTAACCACTGGGATGCAAAGCCAAAGGTGATCCTCCTGGCCCCACTGCTCCCACAATATGCCCTCTTTCTGTTAAGTCCAGCTTCAACACAAGGAAGTGAGAACGCCCTCACTCAGCTTAGATGACAGCACAGTAATTATGGTATTCTGCTGGAAATGTAAATGCTAGACCTGCATGGACATAATTCTAAAATTGGAGGGGTGAGGAAAGAAGACAGCATAACGCATATTTCATAGCACAAAATTCAAAATATTCACCAGTAAAAAGTAAACTGAGGCAACAGTAAAAAAAAAAAAAATTAAAAAAAGCAAGCCACCAGAAAACCCCCACTTACCATTAATTCTAAGAGATAGAATTCACATTCTAGTATCTGCAAAGAAGTAAAATCACAGTTAAACAGCAGCATGTTTCAGACAGCAGAATTAACCACCATCCAGAATTTCAACACACATTTCCAACAGTCCTAAATGCATTTCACCTGAAGCTACAAAACCAAATAAAAATCAAACTACCATTAGCAATTTCCTTACCAGCATTGTAACTTAACTCCAGCCGTAATAACAATGCATTTAAGCATTTTGGATCAACTTTACTGGGAGAGACTACCTAATTCGCAGTACTCATCTGATTTGTTCCAGCACTTTGCAGTAACGAATTGTTTCCAGTGTATTAACAATTAACAGCAACAGAGAAATCCTTTTGTAGAATTAAAGCCTCTTCACCAGACCGCTAACATGCCAAATGGCCTTTTAAAGTATTTTCAGATTTAATTTCACATTTAATGTTCTGTCCAATTGTAGTAATTAAATCAGCTCTTAATTTTCCACAGAGATGGTGACATATTAGTGGTAACAAAGAAAAGATTGCTTTGGCTATAGGAAAGCAATATTCCCAAATATATTTCCATTTGCCTTTATCTCTAAAATAGCAGTGCAGTTTTACTGTGAAGACTTAGGTATTTTATATTCTTGATATATCATTTGGCTTTCTAGACTGGGTGAAAAGCCAGCCAACAAAAAAATAGTATTTGTCACAGTTGATCTAAAAATAATTAGATCTGGTTTAACCTTCACAATACTCCAGCACAGGTCAAAACTGGTTTCAAGAAAAAATGACAAAAATTCTTAACATTGTGGCCAAGAATGCCTTGAAAACCACTGATAAACCTAAATTTTAAGGCATAAATAAATTTATTTTTCAAAAGCCATTACATTTTACAGCAAAACCAGAACTGCTTTCTGTAAGCCAACTGCTCCTTTGTGCAAGCTTGGAAGCATCCCAGGTGCAAGGGCTATTTACTTTCCCTGCAGCAATGTATTTGTAAACAAGAACATTCAAAAAAGAGCTCTAAAAATCTTTCTTATCATCATACTACATTACCATTTCAGTAATATATATATATCATTCCTGTCAACAATTTAAGGAAAGGAGGTTATATAATATTTATGACTTTTAAAAGGCGACTTTGCCAAAAATCTATCAGAAACTCATTATGAGCAACCTGACATATGAGTACGAAAATATTTCTTTCTTAGAATTTAAAAGATAAGATTTCCCGCTACAATTATCTGTCTTTTAATTTATTTGATCAAGCTGTATTTTAAACAAAATACTTACATGGTTCATCCTATAAGGAAACTCCTTCGGAAAGGCGTACGAAAACCTAGTTTTCACTACCGTAAAGAAAAATCAGTATGTTAAATATTATGTAATTAACACTTTTATTTGTTTTCCTTTCTGTTACTTCATATGTATATAGCCCTTCACATCCATTAGGCAGCACAACTACTTGCAGTACAAAAGGTTTTTATTTGAAGGAGAAAAGTTAAGTTATAAGATTCAAGATCCTCAAAGAGAAAGAGAAATACACCTGAAACGTAGATCTGCACAGGTACTCAGCCAGACACTTGTCTGCTGCTTTGGGCATTATTAAATCTTCTGATTAACCAACAACAACTAGCTTATGGTCACTTAACTTTCCATGAGTTATCATTCACAGAGCTATCAGCCTACTGATGTCACTCCGAATCTGATGATCCCTTCAGGATCTCATTTCCAACACTAAATCCAAATGAGATTTTCATGTGGTGTTTTTTTACACAGGCTTGATCCTCCAGCATTCAAGATTTTAAATGACACCACGGTCTCCACTTCCATGAAATGCAGAGTATTTCAGGGCAGGCAGAGCTTCTAGGTCTGAAGGAATAACTGGGAGGAAAATCTGCTATGGGATTCTGACACAGGATTTTCAGAAACAGCACAGCTCAGGACCAGATGTCCAAGTAAAATCAGCTACTGCATATTTACCAAAATCCATCTTTCTCATTGATTCATCAAAACTGCCACATAGATCTGTGCTTTGAGATGCTACTGAGGTAAAAAACAGCAACTCTTACTGCTAAATCCAGTACTGGTCTTAGTTATGCTGGCACTGAAGATGCGTTTCAGTCCCTGGTGGTGGAACTGTCATATGGCCAGCCCCATGGACTGATATACTTACTGCATGTGGAGGCTACAGATACAGCCAGTCACCTGTCCCCTCAATGGCTAAGAGGGATTTCAAAAGCACTGACCTACATTTTGAAGACCACAGCCAGGAATTGTCTATTGAGAGCAGCTGGACCTTCTGGGTCAAATTATAATATTCAGTTAAGGAAGCCATCACTTTAAGAACTTGATGGATACGATGCAAGTTACAGGAACTGGGAAATATAAGGCGAGTGGAAAAGATAGAGAATTAAGTAACTACAGTGTGATTTTATTGCATTTATTTGTGAACAATATATAGGTTATAAAATGTACTTTTATAAATATCATGTGCAAAGACTAATTTTATGATGGGGTTGGGGGGAAAAAAGGATTAAAAAAACCCCAAGGAGGTATACAGCCTTCCAATAATTCTGAAAACAGGTACTTCCATTAAGCCATCTCTTTTATAAAGCAGAAAAATAAAGCCCTAAGTTTCCAATTCTACCTTTTGAGTAGTTCAGAATTCAATTTACTACTTGAGACTGTTTATAAACCTCAGTAGTTTATTACTTTGGTTTTGTTTATGCTTGGCATAAGTTCCAATCAGAATCAACCAAAACTAGTACAGAAAGGACCTATCTGTTTCTGTATTTAGAAACAGAAGTTATTTATTCTAAATGGCTTTAACTGGCTCCTAGAAGTCAACACACAAGCCCCACCAAAACATGATAGAAAGACACCTTTTAACAGCAAGCAAACATAAAAACCCACAAAGAAAATGTCAGATTTCCCTATAGAGGTACCTAAACAGTGTAATGTAAATCACTGATACTTACATACAGAAGTAGCAGCAGAAATCAACCTTGTATTTGAAACAACACCAAATTCCTGAATAAAAAGAATGATAAATGATGTGAACCCCCTGAAACACTACATACTCACACTGTTTTCAAATTAAAATAATAGCTTCTTAATAAACTGGGCTTCTTTTATGCAGTACTTCTTTCCCCCCACACACCCCTTTTTCTTTCGTTTTAAGGTGAAGAGGGTCAACTCTTAGGTAAAGAGTTTTTTTCATCAGTTAGTTACTTTGTTGTTTGAGTTGTGAGGAACAGTAAACATTTATGAAAGGAACTAAAGCCACAAAAGCTCAGTTTGCTACCACTCCACATATAAAATAGACAAGAGGGCTTCAAGAAAGTATAGTGGTTTTCCTTAACCCACTTGGGAGAAAAAACTGCCTTTAGGAACCTATCTTTAACTACCCTTTTTATTATGTTTCCATGAAGCCTTAGCTCCTCTGCTGAGACAGTCAGCAAGCTGAAAATTTTCTGTATATGCTGTTCTTCCAGAGAAGTGTATAGCTGAAACATTACTGCTAAAGATGCCCTCTAAAATTGCAGAAACTTTAGCATAGGGAGGGCTGCACAGACTTCTAGTATTCGTTCTAAAATATAAGGTACATGTATATATATATATACTCTATGTCTGTACCTTCTTAAAGGCTTAAAATACTCTCTCCAATACTCTTCCAAACACTGAAAGGTATCACAGTATTTGTACAGACAACAGCACCACATGCAGACACTGGTTTAGCAGGACTGCTTCTACTATCACTAGGTATTTGAGTTCCCCCTGTAAAATTCATTTGCACTGACATAGCACAAATCGGCCACTGTGATTATTTTTTTTTCCATTACGTAGACACTTCTCAAACAGCTGAAAAATTTCCTGCATTACAGAGGATTAAGAGCAGTGCCCAGCTGATGCTAACTCTAGGCCACATTCAAAGTGGACTTCTAATGGTAGAGGCACGGAGCCTTCTCAACACTAATGGATCAGTTGCTTACAATAGTTTCTCAAAGATGACGTATGAGCTACAATATACTTTTAATACAAGTAATGAAAGTGTGGTAAACTCTGAGAATCCCTGACTATATGTAGGGAAAATATATGAAAGGGAAAAGGGTAATTAGGAAAAAATTTCAAATTAGGTTTTCAAGTCTGAGTAAACATAAATAAGGAAAAACACACCAGAAAGGAGACACTGCACAATTTGAGATATTTGAGTATGTAAATATGTAAACACTGTATCACAGTGAAACAGCCATTTAAAATACTCCTTCCAATTTTCAGAGGTCCTTCAGGGTTAGTAGTTCAGACAAAACTGAAAGATCAAATATTAAATAACATGTTTGAAGGCCTTCTCCATCTCCTTTTCTCAAATGCTATAGAAATCTATATAAAAAAAAGAGAGAAGGTTTCAAACCCCAAAGCATGAAGAATGACAAAAAATTTACAAGTTCTAAACGTTTTCTCTCTCTCATACATCACATAATTTACATTAAAAAATCGTAATACTTCATACCTCTACTTTGGATGCCAAAAACACACACGTAGGAGCCATTAATACTGGATCTATACTTTTTAGGGAATATCTGAAATGTTATAACAAAATTATAATATGTTGTTTCATACACGTAGAACGATTAATCTATTAAGAGCACCACACTTCCTTTTGAAAAAGCAAAGCTTAAGTTAACTTTATTAGCATAAAAGTTTTATACCATCCAGAAAACAAACGTGGCACTGGTTTTAATACAGAACTGCATTTTAAAAGGGCTACCAAAATGTGCCTAGCAAATGTTTTATTCTTGTACCATCATAGTAAACAGTCCTACCTGGCATAGAATCTCTTGAAGTAGACTGTAGCAGTGGCAATAACTTGTTGTCTTAATTTAAGATGTTCACCTAAAGCCTGGATAACTTAAAAAAAAAAAATGAACAGAAGCTTGAGTTGAGTTTTTACAACAACTTGACACCAAATAGCACAGGATCTCAACACATGACTAGTTCTGGGGATGCTAAGGAGCAGCTGCAGTCTTCTGCCCCAGTTCAGATACGTAGTTCTGGTGAAATAACGCGTTCCTGTAAACCTACAGACCTGCAGCTGAAGAAGCAGCACTGCATCCTGAAGCCTGTGGACACCTTTGAAAAGGGAAAAGTAACTTCATTGTGTACAAAGTCAGTTATGATCTTTAAGAAGATGACAACACAAATCTCAGAGGGGTAAAGCTTGAGTATTCCATTTTAGAGCAAAACAAAATCAAGCACTTAAAATATAAGTCTACGGCTTTTCAGTGCCATGCAAAATGATGTTTTGGGTTCTGTTTTGGGCTTTTTTTCAAACAACTAAAGCTGCCAACACAAACATGGTCATTAAATTTGGCAGAGACAGCAGGTGTTAAAAAAATGACATATTTAGTCCAGGGAGAGGGGGTGGGAGACCAGAGGAAGCAGTCAGCTGCTCCATCACAGTGGTCCTCTGCCAGTTGGCCAAGAAACAACCCTGGTGTCATCTGTGCAGGTAGCTCTTGTTTGGCCTCCCAGGCAAAGGAAAGGTGCCAAGCAAATTAGATGCATCAAGCTGAGATTAAGTGCAGTGGTTGGATACAGAGAATGGCACAGTGAAACATAAGGTTATTACTTGTTATTTTTCCCATACTTCCTTGCAGCCATTATTCTGTACAAGGCTTGGCTATGTTTCTCAGACACTACTTAAGCACTCAAGTCCAGGTTTTTTTCCCTATGCTCTTATCCCATATCCCTTGGGAACAGTCAGGCTACACCCTACTCTCACTTCTAATGAGCATCACAGCATTTTAAACCACGCAAATATCAAGGGCATTGTTGGCTAGAAAAGGGTGGAAGGTAGGAGATAAAGGAGAAAACCACCCTGAACAGCATGGATGATTGACAACTTTTTTCCTCCCACAGGAAAAGGTAATTAATTTGATACCCACTATAATTACCCAAAGCAACATTAAGTCCCTGTCCATGTCACATCACTCCTTTCCTAAATAGAAGAATGCCAAATTGAGCCTGGCTTGCCAGTGTGTCCTGGGTTCAGCAGTAGCAGTCATTTTTCTCGTTCTTAGTAGCTGGTGACAGTAGGACAAGCAATACTGCCAGAAAGGAGGTTAAGCCTGGTATGCAGTACCTCTACAAATATTAAAATATTTATCTGCATACCTTGGGAGGTCTGAAAGGATTTTTTCCTTTGATTAAACCATGGGGCTGCAAAGCTGCCCTGCTACCAGAGCATCAGGAAAAAATCAAATATGCAGATAAACAGAATTCTCCAAATATGTTTCTTACTCCCATGGGATTTTCAGGAATGGTTAGGCCATCTGCTGTCAGAGAAAAATCAAGTGTGGTTTAGGGAAAAAAATGGACAAGAGCTTAGAGAGACTTAATGAAATGGAAGCATGTATATGTTGGGAAAAAGTCCAATACTTGTAATTAATTTTTAAATTATTTTAAAAGAAACTACTGGATTACTTATTCCCTTTTGTTTACAACACAAGTGGTTTCAGCGGGAAGTTAATAAAAATTATTTAAAATCTGAATATCTTGAGTAGCCCGCAACACAAACATTACAGCTTCTGCCTTAAACCACAAAGGGAAATCAATTAATGTGCTTTTCAACCAAAAACTCTACTAAGACTTGGTGATCCAAAGAAAGAAATCAACATCAGTTTCCCTTTTTGAACTATTTTAGAAGATGATAGTTTTCCTTCTTTAAAGTATTAACATTCTGAATAGTTGTGCATGGCCATACAATCAGTTGGTCATCTATTGTACTTGTTTTCCAAACAGAAGGCAGCAGGAAACTGCCTCTCTCCAGGCAATTTTTTGCTTGCTTTAGGTAACAACCATGTCTTGGACAGACACACTGTGAATGTGACAAGCCATGCCTAAGACTCATATCCCTACTCAGGTAATGCAAGAAGTAGGAGAGAAGAGGGGGAGGCTCTATGAACCCAAAGCAGGGTCCTATTCAGAGGCAGGTGTTGATAATACAACATATATCAAGGGTGTGAAGAAGGCAAGCTCTGCCTGAGGTGCCACCAGTGCACAGCAGCCCCTGTTCATCCTCCCTGTGACAGTGGCTCACTTTGCTACCAAAGGGGTGAAAGCCCAGCACCACTCTCCTCCATGGCAGGCTGTGTTCACGAATGCACAAAGGAGATGATGGCAGAGCTGTCCTCCAGCTGCTGCAGGTTGCACACTGTATCTTCAGGGGAGGCAAGGAGTGCCAATAAAAAGAAGCCTGAGAACCACAAACTGAAACCAACTTGTCTACCTTATAAACTTCTGTTTACTCAAGAAAAATATTGAAGTGAAACATTTTTAAAAGCCTATTTTGTAATTGAAATTAATGCTGGTGAAAATTAGCATAGAAATACAGTTTTAGAAATACCAGTACTCCATCTTCTCTTTTTGCGTTATGAAGCTATAACACTTTGTTTCAAACTCAAGGAATTTCAGGAATTGATCAAATAGGTAAATCATTACTAGCTTGATTTCCTGGTGCTGTGTAAGTGATAACACAGATGTATCCACAGCAATCAGATTTGCAGCAGACACCATTATTACAAAAATAGCTATACTAAGAGAGAAGCTGGGACAAGTATCTTTCACAGATACCATTCCAGCACTGACATAACATCTTTCAGCAGCCTTGGGAAAGTCACTTCTCTGTCTCCAGCCCAGCTAGATAGCATTCTCTACTTTAAAAGACTACAGTGAAAAAATATTTAAGCAGCTGTCTGCAAACAAACTGCTCCTTTGCAATATCCTTGCTTAGGGAGTGGTTTGTTTGGGGTTTTTTTAATGCTGAACTATTGCACAGAAAAGAGTTTAAGTGCCTGCGTAATCAGAAATGCTCTAGCACAACGGTTCATATGGTTAAATACTTTGCAGGACCAAGTAAGACTTAGATAACTTCACAGGCAAGCCCCAGACACTGTGGGAGAACAGGCTGCCTGCCAACAGCTCTTGGAAACTTACAGGCAACGTGAGAGCCACCCAGTGCTAGGGAATGAGTCACAAGGCAAGACACAGGCTGTGGTGCAAGTTTCAAGGAACGTAACTGAGCACTAGCAACAAGTTCCAAGCTTTGCTCTTCAACAGGACTGCACAGATGAGACAAAACACCACTGCTTAATGGCCCACCAAAAGCCCGGTCTGAGTATTATTGTTTACATTAAGCCCTTACTATACTAGCTTAGCAGGTTCTCCTTGCTTCTCCTTTTTGGTTAAGAACCTCTTGAAAATAAGAAAATGTACTAAATGTACAAATGTGATTTGTCCCGTGACACATTAAAACATTGTATGTGCAGCTAGCTTGCCCGTAGGTTCTCCTGAATTAATACCACGAACAAATGCCAATGTTATTGATATTCTAGTTCTTTGTCAAAACAGGTTGTAAAAGTATATGTAATATCATAATGAAAACATTACATTCTCTAGGCAATTCAAACTTGCATTTAGATGTGGCAGACAACAAATTTTACTGCAGAAATAAAAATAAAACAGTTTTACCATTAGTAAAAAATATCTGTAGCTTCCAATATTCTTCTTCAGTCAGAAATTTCAAGTCTTTCTGGCGTTCCTTCAATAGATCTTGTTTATCCAAAATCCATTGTAAACTAAAGGGAGATAAAATAATGTCAGCAACTCTTTGCCAAGATTACACCGTTTACTATATAAACAGATTACAGATGGAGGCTCAGGTCTGAAGAGCTAGTGACCTTTAACCAAGCCACATAAAATCCTCTCAAGCCAGCGTTCTCTACAGGTTTTCACAGACACGAAAAAGCACTATCTAGCAAGGACCAGGATTAGCCTTTACCTACAGCAAACTAAACTGCCTTTACAGACCTTACACACTGACACTTACTAGCAAGCTTTAAGTTACATATAGCACTTCACAAGCACCCATTTAAACCTCGACGTGCTCACCACGAGGTGTTTTAATGCAGCCCGGCCTGGGTGCCCCGCCGCCGAGAGAAAATATACCCCACCGCAGGGACCACGGCTGCCTGCCTCGGCCGCCCGAGACCCGGTCACGGCCCCGGGACGCGACGCCTTTCCCGGAGAGCCCGGACACTTTGAAAACGCGGCCACTGCAGCTGGGCTCCCAGTAGGGCTCCGCGCCGAGCAGGCCCGGCCGCCGCCAGGACCCGCGGCCCAGCGCCGCGCCGCGCCCCTCGCCCCCGCTGGGCCTCCGGCAGAGCCCTGCCCCGCGCCCCCAGCCCGGCAATGAATGGACAAAGAGCGGCGGTGGCCCGCAGCCCCCCCCGCCCGTCCCCCGCGGCCGCGGCACCCACTAGTGCGAGCTCTGCCAGAAGTTCCCGGCCATGGGGAGCGGAGCTCAGGAGCGGGAGGAGGCGCCCGGGCCCGCGATGCCCCGGCCCCGCCGCGCCAGCGCCGCCACCCCCGCGCCAGCAGCAGGAAGGAGGCGGCCGCCGCCACCGCCCCGCGCCCGCCGCCGCCGGCCGGCAACACGCGGCACGGGGGAACCGTTCCCCTGCGCGCGGGTTCCGCCGACCCCGGCAGGCCCAGCTGAGGCAGTCAGGCCCCCGAAGCGCGGCCACCCGCTGCAGTGGTGGGAGCGAAGGCACCACGCACGCACGGAGCACACACCGGGCTGCCGCGCGTCCCGCCAGGGCTTTCCCGCGCCGTGCCCGCTTCATACAGACTCGAACCGTTTCGGGACCATCCCGTTCCAACCCCTGCCACGGGCAGGCACACCTTCCACTACACCAGGTTGCTCAAAGCCCCTTCCGACCTGGCCTTGAACACTGCCAGGGATGGGGCAGCCACAACTTCTTTGGGCAACCTGTGCCAGTGCCTCACCACCCTCATAGTGAAGAACTACTTCGTTATGTTCAGTCTCAAACTGCCCTATTTCAGTGGAAAGCTGGTGCTGTCTAAATTCAGTACCAGTCCTCTCCCACCAAGGTCCCAGCTGCAACTGGGACTTACTTGTCTTCCACTGTATCTACCTCACTTAAATTTGTCTTGCCCATTCCCAAGGTTCCAGGGCTCAGCTTGCTCCACGCTGGAATTTCCAATGGAGATAGTCTCCTGAGGTAATTTTATTTAGCATCTAACAGGAAGAACGCAGGCGTGAGCCCTTTGCAACTTTCTTTTCATGCTCTTCCTTGTGGCAGCATACAGAACACTCACAGCTCTCAACTTCTGATGGGATCTGAGATCCGTGTATTGCCAGGAAGGGTGCATCAAGGCAGGCGCTGTGGGTCTGCTACCTGCACTGCCACTGGAATGCAGCGATCCCATCAGGATGAGCATGGAGGGAGGAGAGGATGGATGGTGCCTTCATTTCTTCAAGCAGAACTGTTGCTAGGGGAAGTGCAGCAAGATCAGTAAAAACGGATATGTTTTAAAAGTCTGAAGGAGTCTAGCTGAATACTATCCATCACCTCCCAGGTCAGCAGGTCTGCCTGGCATTTAGCAGAGCTGGGAGTGCTCAGCCACTGAGGGACCCTGGGCAAGGCTGCTGGGACTGATGTGGTTAGAGGCCAAGTGTCCACACTCCTATCACATGCTGGCTAACCCCCACTCCATATTTAGGGAGAGCACTCATTAATGCAGTTTGGCAGCATGTAGCAGTGTCTGACAGCCTTGGGGGGCTGAGATGGGCTCCCGGGCCATGAGAAGCGTGAGGTGAGCCCCAGGGGGTGGGCAGGGATGCCCAGGAGTGTGAGTGTCCTTGGAGCCCTGGCGCGTGGTGCTGGTGTGTGGTGTGCCAGCATGGATGCAGTAAAAGGGACGTCTTTGTTTCATGAGATGTAGTATTTCACCCAAGCATGTTTGCATTAAAGCTGCTGTCTAAGTCATTAAGTTTTGCAGTTTATTGCCTCAGCTTTCCAGAATAGTTTCTTGATTTAGAATCAGTCATAGAATCAACTAGGTTGCAAAAGATCTTTAAGATCATCAAGTCCAACCATTAAATTGGATTAATTAACCATTAATTTGCTAATTAACCAAGAATATTAAAAAGGTGAAACTCTTGGGGTCTTGAAGGCAAGCTTGACCTGTGTGCACTGGAGCCAGAAGTCACATTCATCCGTTCCTCTCCACTGTCCTCTACATGCACTGTATATGAAAGTAGTGGATTGAGTAAGTCAGTCCACTGGGTATATTTCCCATTTCCACACCTTCTACTGCAAAATCAACAGGCTAGTTGTCTACCCCTAATGAGGACCCTACTGTGGCATAACCAAGATTGGGGGATTATTTCCTTTCACACCCAGAGACATACATGTGTGGTCTCACCCAGATGAGTGCATACGCATCCCTCCTGCAAGCCCAGTTTTCAGGGCTGAATGCGGGCAGGAAAAGGAAGGCTGCCTGGACACAAGACAGGAAGACAGATAGACAACAGCTGGCAGCAGTTGTGGAAAGCTGCAGCCCTCATGGCCTCCCCCTTCCACCATGAACCCAGGCTGGGGCTCGGACCCACCCCTGCACCCGCACAAGTCAGCAGATTTCCTTTCAGCAATCATGGTGATAGCAAAAAGCACTCTGACAGGGTATATCCTTGGCAAGGTGAAATAACTCCTGGTATATCCTGCTGGGAAGGTTGTGCTTGGTGCTAGTGGATATCAAGACCTGTGAGCAGATGAGGACTACTTTTTGCATGGTCTGACAAAACTTATTTGTTCTGGAATTTAAGTATGCCTCACCCATCTGCAAACAGCGTATCGTGCAAAAAGCAGCCTGCTTGCTTCTTAGGGATTCCCCTCACAGTGGGAAAACTCCCTCCACTGCTGCCCATCACCTCAAACATCTCTCTCAGCTTCATCAGTCTGAACTAAGGGGCTGTCCCCAGAGCCAGAAGTAAATATCCTGCAAGGCAGCCAACCCCACCATCACCAATAAGCAAGGAAATGGCTTCATTCAGCAAAATTTAACATAGGAACTTTCTACATACTTGAAGAGAGGAGAGAGGAGGAGAGGAGAGGGAAGAGAAGTATTGCTACCCTTGGATCCAGTGACATGTCACTGATCCTCTTCACCCAGGGTATCATTGATATCATCAGAGGGAGCTCTCCCTCTGACTGTAGACATGCCCTTTTACGTTCATGTTCTTTGGGGTGTTATCCATCATTTGCATATGAAGCATGGAGAGGTGTTAATATGATAATGACGGGTGTAGATTAGTGAACAGGAGCAGTGTCCCTCATATGGTGGTGTCAGCTATTTGACTCCCTCCACTTGAGTCCTCCTCTGAGGTAAGCATTTTTCACATTCCTGCGAAGGCCCATCAGCTTTGAACAAAGGGATCTGAACAGTCCTATCTACTCAGTATGGAGAGCCAACATCCTTGCTTCTTTAAGCTCAAGGCCTCCCATGGTCAAATGCAAATGGTGCCTGAAACAAGCTCAGTTTCCTGTCTCTGACTCTCACTACGGAATGTAAGTGGTGTTTGAGACAAGCTCAATCTCCAGGCTCTCACAGAAGCTCAAGGGAGACGTTATTGATCTCTACAGCTACCTGAAAGGAGGTTGTAATTAGGTGGGATTGGTCTCTTCTCCCAAGTAGCAAGTAATAGAACAAGAGGAAGTGGCTTCAGGTTGCATCAGGAGGTTTAGATTGGATATTTGGAAAAATACGTTCACCAAAAGGTTTTTCAAGCATTGGAACAGGCTTCTGGAGTCACCATCCCTAGAGGTATTTAAAAGATGTGTAGATGTGTAGCTTAGTGACATGGTTTAGTGGTGGACTTGGCAGTGATGGGTTAATGGCTGGACTCAATGATCTCAAAGGTATTTTCCAACCAAAACAATTCTGAGATCCTGCGCTACAGTGTGGCAGGAAATAATTAGTAGGGACCGAGCAGGAGACGTAACACAACCATGATAAATACCACTGCTCCACTGCACACTGGGCACAGGGGACAGCTTTGCTTGCCCTGCACCTGACAACATATGGGCTGTCTAATGCTGCTGGAACGGGAGCACTTGGCATCACAGGGTCTTGCCAGCCTTGCTCCCAGACTGTCCTTTTCCCAACAGGACAGGCCTCGCATTGCATGACCCCATTTCACAGCACTGCTGCAGATCACACTAGTACCAGAGTTATGAAGGAAGAAACACTCCCTGCCCCACACACATACAGAGAAGCGAAAGCCTCTGGGATATGCATTGCCCTGCTCAGCCACCCTCCTGGTGCCCTACAAAGGGACATCCTCCCATGCTGGAGATCCTTCCTGTGCCACAGCACCCAAGGGGCTCCCAGTGCTTTGAGGGGTCCTTCCAGCCCAGCAGCATCCCTTGAGCAAAAGGGCAAAGGCTTGTCTTGACTGCAGCATGCTGGGAATGCCCATTGCCAGGCCAGAAGTCCTGCAGCTGGTGTGGAGCTGTGGAGCCATGTGCATTTTCCCATGTTTCTTAGAGGATGTGGATACTGCTGGGGCTCCATCTCCCTGGAGGCTCAGCTGGAAGGTGAGCCTGGCGAGGGCATGGCGGGGGGCAGACTGGCAGAGCTTTTTCCCGTTGACATTGCTTTACAGCCTTTCTTTTCCAGAAGCAGTGCTGAGGATTGCTTTATTTACCATGTCCTCTCTGTATGCTTCTGTCAAAACAGGCAAACAAAGATTTCATGAAGAAGATGTGCAGTGCTGCTGTGTGTGCCAATGTCTCCTGCTCAGCATTGGGCCTGGCTGCTGCTCTGAGGGACATCCAGATATGGGATGAAAAAATTGCAGCCAAGAACCTGCAGGTAAAATTATACTTCGTTGTATTTGTGAGATGAAATTATCTGTCAGCTCTCACTGATCTCTTCCCTCGCTGCCCCCCTGATAAAACCTGTCACAAACATATTGAATGTACTTAGTAGTGCTTCGCTACATATAAATTTACACAGGATAGTTTGACAGATTCTTTTTTTCTTACAAAATAAATGCTTCTTTCAATCCACATGTCATAAATAGCATTTAAAATGATGGAAAGATGATGCATGTTCCTCCTCATGGGTCCTCCACCACTGTTCCAAATACAATATTTCCTTTATCCCCTTCCCTTAGTTGCACACAAAAAAATAGTCTCTGCTAATACTCTCAGGTTTTTTACATGTTTACGTATTCATCTAATAACTGAAAACAGTGCGTATCTTCTCACAGACCTGACAATAGGCATTCCTGTTTGCTCTCTTCTGTTTAATATCCCCTCAGGAAATGAATGAGTGGTACAAAACCAGATTTCCTGACTTTAATCAAGCTTTCACAAAACATGCCAAGAATGTGAGACGTTTCAGGGAAGGAACAGGGAACAGAAATCTAAGTGGAATTGAAAACCCCTTCCAGCTTATGTTATGTCACTTCTAATGGAAGCCTTTGTTATGATTTCACTAAGATAGGTAATGTGACAGTTGTCTGATATTTTTCCCAATAATGGTGGTCTTTTAGGCTATATTTTGCAACGGAGGAGGTGGATTGGAGGAGTGGTGACTCTGGATGTGACCGCATGTCAAACCAGTACGGAGTATCCACAAATAATGTTTATACATATGAAATAAAAATTCAGCTGCTCAGTCATGCACATATCTGAACATAAGGATCCTGTTGTTCTTGAGTGACAATTTCAGGGGCAAAGGATTTATATTGGAGAATATTTTATTTGAAGCACCCTCCCCCCAATGCACACACAAAAGACTCTTGCAAAGGCAACCATTTAATATTATACATAGAAGACATTCAGGATAATTTCATTAGATGAGGGAACAACTTTCAAATAATGAGAGTCCAGTTTACAACATGAGGATAAATGAGAAGAGAAGAAGGTGTTACTAAAAGCATCAGCTCTGTTGTGAGAACTCCTTGATGAGGGTAGCTGGTCCAGAAAGATGCTCTCAGCCACCTCCTACCAACTTGCACAATTCTAAAAAACGCCAGTATTCCCACACAGTAGGAATCTCAAAGGGTTTCCTTTCTGGGTTACATTTAACCCCACCTCCTCTCAGTAAAACAACAGGAACATATGCAGGATATAGTATCAAATCAGTGTTGTGTTGGTTTGATTTTTTATTATATATTTTCTTGTCTGGTCAGCTGTTGGTGCATCCTCCATCCCCAAGGCTCAGGGGTTCCGTGCCTTTTCAGAGAGTGACCAGCGGTAAGGCTGGATCCTGAGCAGCATACTCAAGCTGAGATGGGGATTAAAGTGTCCTTCAAGCCGTGTAGATCAACCTGCAGCCCAGACACCGGATGGCACTTCTCTGGCAAGTGGCCCATCAGGGAGGGCTTTCCTTCCTGAAAAGACCATGTTCACAGGATGAAATGCAGGTCCCCGAAAAGGTATTTGGGGATTACTCCCTTTCCCTCTCCACAGCCCAGCGCTGAGCAGAGACCCGGCTTCTCCTTCCCCTGTGTTGATGCTGCAAAGGGCGGGGTGGCTGCTCTGGGCACAGGAGGAGGTGACCGGAGGTCTCTAAGGTAGCCTGCACCTCGCAGGAGAGTTTACCTCCCTCAAACCTTCAGTTAAACAAACACTAAGCGGTTGTGGGCGGTGAAAGGCGTCCTGAGAAGTTAGGAGGCTGACCAAGGCTGCTCCCCAGCCCAGGGCTGCCTGCCGCTCACCTCTGGGTGCCTCGGGGAACCCTCTGCACCCTAAACGCCTTCTGGAGAAAGCGAGTCTGTCCCGATGGTGTCGGGGTTTGCACTGAGCTCTTGGCCCTTCTGAAACAACGGAAAGGATGCTGCAGTAAAATGGAACCGGGTTGCGGTCCTCCCGCCGGACCACGGGAATGTCCCAGTACCACCCCAGGCTTGCAAGGGGGCTTTGCCCACCTTTGGCCCACCTGCCTGGGACTTCTCCTTCCTTTCTTGCTATCCCTCCAGGTTTTCATTCAGG
Organism: Psittacula echo; assembly: GCF_963264785.1. Classification (NCBI taxonomy): domain Eukaryota; kingdom Metazoa; phylum Chordata; class Aves; order Psittaciformes; family Psittacidae; genus Psittacula; species Psittacula echo. The sequence continues at coordinate 65,052,136 of NC_137738.1, read as the reverse complement.
AATCTGCGTTTGCCCCTCGGGAGAGGAGCTCTTGCGCCTCTAGCCCGAGCCGCCCGTGTGTACAAACCTGTTGTGCCGCTTTTCCTAGCTCAAATAAAATGAGAAACACGTATTTGCTTATTTGACTCGGTCTCGTGGGACCTCGGGAGCCGGGTATTCTGCACGGCTTCACGAAGGTACCGGGTAACCTTGAAGCAAGCCGGTAGGCGGCCAGTAGGTTGCCGCTCTTGGCCCGAGGAGAAGCCGCGTTTCTGCGCAAGCCCTGATATTACCGGAGAAAAAATGAGCGGAGAAGCGGGTTAATTAGTTGCATCTTTGACGGATCACGCTTGAGAGGCTTTTCCAAGGGGAGGCTTTGCTGCCTCGCTCGATCTGGCAGCAAACTGTTTCTCCCCAGCCCATAAGCTGAGGAGGTGTTTGTGTCTGAAACTAAGCGAGGCAAAAACTATATAACCGAGGAGAGAAAATAAATCACTGCAGCGTTGTGTATTTCCGCGTCTATATTCTCCCGGACTGGTTTCAAGCATACGCACATCTGTACGCACATCTTTCCCACCCAGCTTTACCGGCTCCCAAAGGGAGTTTGGGAAACTGCCGTCTTCTCTCCTCGGGTTACAATCGCCTCCGACACAACCGGCCCTTGGGCCGGGCCGGTTGGGCAGCGGGACCAGGGTGCCCCGGCAGCACCCCTCAGCCGCTTCTCGCAAGCTTCTCCTCCAGCGGACAGGCTGCGAGCAGAGCGCCGGGAGGCGGGTATTGACAGGGACTGAAGGACTGGGAGAGCCGGGCTCACTGTGACCCCGGGCACAAGGGGCCGGGTGACAGCCTCAGGTGCGCTGTGACGAATATGCGGATATTTCCCCTCCTGTGAACTCATCCCAGGGAACAGGCATACTTTTGCTCTCTCGGAATTAAAAAACCAAACAGGTTTGGGGGTTTGTTCCCTTTCGTTCTTTTTTTTTTTTTTTTAATTTTCTTTTTTCTTTTCTTCTTTCCCCTCCCCCCTTTTTTTCTTATTCTGTTTTTCATTGTTTTTATATTTTTCCTTTCTCCTTTTTTCTTTCTTTCTTCATTTTCCTTATTTTTTCTTTTTTGTGGGCTTTATTTTATTATTTCCTTTTTCTCTTCCTTTTTCTTCTTTCTTTCTTTCTTCTTCTTTTTTTTTTTTTTTTAATCTTCTTCCCCCTCCCCAAGGTAAAGCAGTGGTGGAAAAGAGACGCCCCTGCTGTAGGACGAGGCTGTCCTTTCTCAAATAAAAACTACCCAAGGTTGTGGGGTCTTCCGACGGGGCGGGCAGTGCATCAGCGCTCAGCTTGCAAGCCAGGATGGGGAGAAGGGGTGCAGGCATCTTGGCCCAGCCCAGTACTGGGGGATGCGGGCAAGTCGGGGACTGGCCTGGGTCTCAAATTCCAGACAAAAAGCTGTCTGGAAGGCTCATAAGGGATGAATGGGAATCAAGTATTCCCTTCATATGGGGTTATGTTTGTGGAGGGTCCAATCCCGCAGCCATCTGAGAGCAGTTTCTGTACCTGGGGATGAACTCTGAAGCCCCGGAGGCTGTTGAAACCTCTCCTAAGCGGTAGCTGAATGTGCGCACTCGATTTTTTTCTTCAAATACCTCGGAACACATTGTGTTTAAACACAATGGCGGTAAGCGACCTTCCTCAGGCAGAAATACCTGTACGGTAGGCATCATAATTTAGCTTTAAAACCAGTGACTTAAAAACAGGGGTTCGCTTGACCCTGAATACTTTGAGCTCAGCTTAATTCAAATCCGATTTCAAGAAGAGCTCATTCTACAAAAAATTTAAGGAGCTCAGTTTATTAAAAACACGTCCCTGCCCAATACCATGCCGTGCTGGAAAAATTCAGATAAATAGAATTTTTCTTCCTAGTTTTGGAAGAGCTAACCCTTCTATATGTGTGTGCCCCAGGTGTACCCTTATTTTTACGTGTGAGAGACATAGAGACAGAAACTTTGAGGTTAATCTGTCTTCTTGTAAAACGTATATTTGAATATTTAGACTGAAAGATGATGGCACTGTGGAAGCTGAGGGCAGCAGTCCACAGGCGATCGGGCAAAAAGATTGAATAATTTTATTTAGATTTTATTTTAATAGCACAAAAAAAGAATAGAAAGAACAACGTTAAATCTACAGGCTGTAAACGAAAAATTATTTCCGACAGATGACACCTACAAGTTCCTTTGGTTTTGTAACTCCGAAGCTGTCAAAAATGATGCATATTTCAGCATCAAAATATGCAATGCCGAAATAGAAAAGGAAAAGGGCTGTACTTCGTGGCATACTTTACGAGAAGTCCTAGATAATGTGGGTTTATCCTCCGTTATTCTGCATAGCTAAACCTTTCCTGAAATACTAAATTTAGAAAAATTTAAATAATTTCTATTCTTTAAATACCTGAATACTTTCTTGTTTCAGATATGCATAGAAAAACTGAAAAAAAAAAGAAGAAAAAAGAAGTCAAACCACAGGAACCAGAGAAGACCTTTCAGTTTGTCAGGTTCATTAATTAGAGAGCTGCACATACTAGAAGAAGCTGCGTTTTGTTGCCCTGCCTGCTGCCCCCACCAACGATTTCACCATGAGGGGATGTTTACCGGAGTGTAACGAACAGTTTCTGATGGCTCCATTTTTGCTAAAGTTCTTTCTTTCTTTTTTTTTTTTTTCTTGCTGATAGTCTTATCTTGAAAAGCATAAAATGCTGAAACCCTTCATCAGCATTATAGTCGCTCATTAGGAAGTCAGCTCTCTTACAGCCCTTTCTCCCACTTGCTGGCAAAGCCCATCTCTGTCTCTCCATTTACAGCATTACCAGCCAGGCAGCAAGCTCTGCCCCGCTCTTTGGTGCCAATGCAGAGAGGGCTCTTCCTTCCAGCAGCTACCATGTTTTTTATACTTTTATCTCTTCCGTGCCAATGGTTTATTTCCCTGCCTCTCCTCACATCAAGTGATGGATTCAGTGGGAGCCTAACAGGGGAAATCTGAGTCCTTTTCACCTGCCGACTCCTGAACCCAAAGCAGAGGGAGCGGGTCAGTGCCTTTCCTCCGCCATGCGCTGCCCCTCACTCCCATCCCAATACCTGTGGCACCTACTTCTCCCGAGGTCTTTGGCCTCCACCTATGAGCCACCCCTCCCTCCATCTGAAGCACCCCTCCACAGGAAGCACCCTTCCATAAGCTCCAGCCACGGCGCTGTACTATAACACTGCCCCTCGAGGAGAAGATTTACAGAAACTGCGTGCCTCATTTTGCAGCTGTAACCCTCCTGTAATCAACAGGGCTGATTTTAAGAGATGAGCTCCCCTGTCAGCTCTTGTGGAAAACGCAACAAATTTACTCTCTGTATAAAGAATTAATTTTCGCCTATAGCCGAGCTGAGCATGGCGGAGGGGTGCTCTGAGGAGGAGGAAGGAAGAGGAGAAGGGATATGGTAGTGGGGGTGATCTGAGGGATGCGTGCTCTGCGTGCTTTAGCTTCCTCTGTCGCTGCACAATTTCATCCCTGGAACAGATTCAGGGTCGGGCTCGGCTCTATCAAGCTGTCAGGACGGGTATAGACAGTTTGTGGAAATGCTCGGATAAGGGGACTCCCACTGTATTTAAAGCACCCCAACAATTAAAGCTCAGGCTGAAATAAAAAAATCATTGCTGGTTGCCTGCCTAGAGGTGAAAGGACCGTGTGATTTAAGTGGTACAACCGCTGTATTTACAAAGCCTGACTCAGAAAGAATACAGCTCCACGAATTGAATTCCCAGGGATATTTGTGATGCTGGAAGACAGAGAGGGACGGCAGCACCTTCTGCTTCTTTACCCTGGTACTGTCTGGAGCACAGAAACAGCTCGGTTCCTCAGAGCGTGCAGACCTTTACAAATGCTTCCCAGCGCATCGGTCCTTTCTATGTTCGGTAACCTATGGCTCTGTACGTACAGTATGCTTCTCCATAAGTCACAGCCCTGTCTCTCAAAGAGAGGAAGGGCCTTCGTCCCTGCGCTCCTGTCAGGAAACCCATGGGAAAAAAGGGATTGCAGTAACTCCAGCACACCGACTTGTAAATATATTTGCATATGCACAGACACATAGGCAAGTCCACATCCCTCCTGCTCACTAGGCGCCTGTGGATATACGGGTGAAACCTATGGATGCTGTAGCTGTAGGCTGCGGCTCTGCCTCTAACCCGAGAAGCCATCTCCGAGCGGCAGGACCTGCCAGGCATCCCTTTCGGGGGCTGTCTGACCGGGGCCGAGCTTTTCTCCTCTGCCTGGCCCGGGGACAGAGATTTGGATCCGGGGGAGGGGGGGTAGGAACAAAGACGGGTCGCCCTGGCTAGGGTGGGGGTGCGCTGGCAAACCCGTTACCCCGTCCCAGAAAGCTGGGGCTGATGTCAGAGGCTTCTCCCGGGCTCAGCGGCTGCCCTGACTGTACCCCGATCCCCGCACCTCGCCACGCACCACCGTGCCGCACCATCGCTCCTCCCGCAGCTGCTCGCGCCTGCTCTTTGCCTTGCGGTGCGGGAGGAGACGCGGGAGGCTTCGCTTCTCCCTGTCAGCCTCCTCCAAACCAGACCTTCCACTTGCAGGGGCAAACCCACTACGGGAAACGGACTTCAGTCCTTGACATACGCTGCAAAGAGTCGCGCTACTTCTTTCCAGGCCAGCCGGACTTCGCATGTCGCATCCCGAGCCCTGTTCAGTGCTGGGAATGGAGCACCGTGTCCTGGACACGGAGCTGAGGGCAGACCCGCCTTCTCTCCCCACCCACGACACACTGGAAGGTGCCCGCGGAAGTGAGCAGCTTTATTGGCTAACAACGGGTCGCGGACTGGACCCTTCCCACTGCTACAGACCTGCCCACAGACAGTACAAAGGGGACATCTCACTGTCTTCGAGGAAAGCTGTGTTCCTATCACCTCAGCAGCACACGGGCTTGCCGAGGACTCCGGCACACATCTGCCCCGTCAGGGCCACGGGGACTTTGCAAAGAACCGTAGAGAGGACGAGAACAGCAGACAGACACCAGCTCTGGGTCACCTCGCTGGGACAAAGTAACCTCTGCAAACAAAGGCCCTGATAACCATGCCGGCTCTCCTCCGTCTTGCTGAGGGGATTTAATGTCGTGTTTTCGATAAGGGATCACAGAGCTTATTAAAACATTAACCTGAATAATGTTTTCCTCACTACGTTTCGGGCAGCCACATGCAGACGACCCCACACCCGGATTAGTCACAGTATGAGGGCCAAGTATGGGCTCTGTCCGTCGCCTCTCGCTGTGGCCCCGCAAGAGCAGGGCCCTCAGGGGCAGGGACCTCCGCCCGGCCAGGGCCATTCGTGCACCGCTGGCATGCGGGTGGACAGATGGGCAGGCAGCGCGGTGGATGTGTACGCATGCTGAGCAGCTTTGGGTTACAAAACCCCCCATAGGCTCAGAGAGTGGTTTGGGTTGGAAGGGACCTTTGAAGATCATTTAGTCCAACCCGCTAGTCGTGAGCATCTTCCGCTAGATCAGGCAGGTCTGGGGCAGGGAGTGCAGCTCTCACCCAGCTCCTGACGCAGCAGGGCCACGTTTCCAAACCCCACATTTCTCCACTACCAGTGCTAGGCTGGGCAAGGAGCGGTTTCTGCCGTGTCTCACACCTCCCCTTCTCTTCCTCCCTGCCTCCCTCCTTCTCTGAGACCCTGTTCCATAGGCTAGAAACACCGGGTGAATTTTCCTCGTGGGGTTTTTCATTCCCATCCCATGCAACCCCCAGTGTTTCTAAGCCCAAATACAAGCTTAGTATCTTGGGAGTGAGAGAGCTTGTTTTCCTTTCCTTCCCTTCTCTTCCGCTTTCCTTCCCTTCCCTTCTCTTCCCCTTCCTCTTCACTTCCCTTCCCTTCTCTTCCCTTCCCCTTCCCTTCACTTCCCTTCTTTTCTTTTCCCTTCCCTTCTCTCTCATCCCCTTGAAATGAAAGCCTGCTCCAGGTAGCTCCTGGCTGCCAGTGGCCCCAACCCCGCCGCCCCGCCGGGTCCCACCGGTGCCCGTCGTTACCCCCTGCAGATGCCAGGCTGGCAGCCCCGCCGGAGGATATTAGCCAGGTCATTTTCTGCCTCTCCTTTATTTCCTCAGTTTTTCCCTGAAATCTTTCTAAGTTCCCCTTTTCCAGGGGGAGTGTCCAGGCGGGTGGAAGTCTGAGCACAATGAAACCTGAGAATTTCTGTCACTCTCTGCATATGGTCCGAAGTGCTTTAATCCCAATTAGGGGCGGCTGACACACGGTCCTATTCATCCCAATCAGCTCTTGAATACATTTGCCTAGAAATGAACTTCACAAATAGACTGTCTCCTAAATGTGCCCAACAGCAAGGAAAATCGAATTGAGGCAGGGGCTCATTCTGAGGCGATCGAGGGAGAAAAGGTATGAATTTATAAGGTACACCGAAACATTGCAATTCAGCAACAAGTTTACTGACTTTTATTTGCATCATGTCAACCGAAAGAACCAAGAGATACGCTGGGGGCTGAGGGAGGGGGAGAATCCGGTTAAAAGGCAACTTTAGACAGACTTTGAATACTTTATGCGGCAAGTTTCACCTCCAATTGAAGCTGGGCTAAAAGAGAGAAAGAGAGAAAAATCTCAGCCCCTACACTGGAATTTTTAACGAGCACAAAACGTGTTTGAATCCGATCTGGGCTGACGCTCTCGATTAACAATACGAATACCAAATCGGGCTCCTGTCATCTGCCCTGGTTCCCATAGAACCTGAATTACTATTGAAAAACTGCTTTAATATCCCACCCGCATCTCGTCTGCACCGCACATCTGGTTGGGGGCCGCCGGCCCGACCCAGCTCGGCCCGGGCGGCAGCCGCCAATCGGCCCCGCCCGTCCGCAGCACCGGGCAACGGCACCGGCAGCGCCGCGGCGGGAGGCTGCGGCTGCCCCTGCTGCTCCTGCCGCTGCCTATGCCGCTGCTGCTGCTGCTGGATGCGGGCGAGGAATTGTTACTGTGGGAAGGGACAGAAAGGAAGAAAGTGTAGAAAAGGGAAAGAGGTTGGAGGGAGAGTGGCTGAGAGAGCGACGGTGAGCGAAGTGGAGAAAGAGGTATACAGGAATTGAGAAAAAGTGAGAGGGGAGGGCAGGGAAGGAGGGAAGGCGAGGAGAGGAGATTTCTTTTTTTTTTTTTTAAGAAAGAAAAAAAGATAAAAGATGTTCAGACCTCGTTGGTCTCTTCAGTTTAAAGGTGATTTCCGAATTTCAGGGTCTCACAAGCCGCCCCCTGCCCTCCGCCCAGTCCCTTGCATCCCCACCCGTTTGCAGCGGCGCCACGGCAGCAGAGCCCCAGGGCCGACTCCGCGCCCTGCCCCGCTCCGTCGCGCAGCCCGGAGCCGGGCCGCCCCGTCGGGGCCAAGCCATTTGGAAACGAGGTCACCCCGGGAGCCGACGGCGGGGCCGCCCAGCAGAGCCCGGCCTGCTTAATGAACTTGCAGCATTTTGTTGGAGCCTCCGCTGCGGTGCTCGGCGGCATAATGAGTCGGGCCCTGTATACAGGCATTCATGCTGGTCTGAATGTGGTGTTGAACCTTCTCTGTGCCGGAGCGGCTTGATGGTTTGAATGGAGCTCCCTGGTGGGACATTGCTCTCTGCAACTGTGCTTCTTTGGATGACTGTTGTTCCTTAACATTCATGCCTCATTATGGGGCAACCTGTTAAATCAGGGAGAACAGTGTGCCAAAGTGTTACTCAGGGGCACCGGCAGTTCAGCGGTGGGCATAAATAAGGGCCGCCGAGGAAAATAACTTTCATCGCATCTCTGGGCAAAAGTGATCTCGCTTTAATGGTGCCTCTAGTAGCCCGGTTTAAGTCTATAAAGAGCGATAGTGGAATGTTTTGATTGAGTCTAAACATTGTCTTTGAATAAAGCTGAAACCATGTAATTAATGTGTCTTTTTAATAAGGGACAATACGGTCGTTCAAGCTATTTAATTTCATTTAATTTTCCATCCCATTTGCTCCAAAGGCTGCTTTTACTTTTAACACCCGGCCTTTCATGCTGCATCTTGCTCCAGTGGGCACATTAGATCGGTTTCACCCTTCCTTTTTAGGGAAGGAAAAATAAAAGAAAATGTGGTTCCTTTCCTCTTTTGTGGACAATTTATTTCACTTGGAGAACTTCAACTTTGAGCCACAGGACAGAATAAAAATTGGAGAACTGGTGTGAATGCTTCCAGAGCAAAGGCTTTTCTTTTCTGAGTGGATGGGAACCAGCCACAATCGGCTATATTAATAAATAACTTTCCTCACAGTCGGCCTTTACATGGTCCTATTGATAAAATTGTTCGCGTGTCGTTCACGCTTTTTGACTCATTAAGGCCTGGGAGGGAGCTACTCCCGAGGCGGAGCAGTAGGGTACCTTGGTCTCCTTAAAAGCCCTCTCTCTCTCTACCTCTGCGGCTCCCGGAATTTCAGCCCGGTCTCATCCTCAAGTGGCCAGGCCAGAGGTTACAGGGACATGTTCATGGCTTAAATTTATTGCCCTCAACTTCTTGTTTATCCATTTTTCCCCATTCAAGCCACTGATCAAAGGGGTCATCTTCAGTTCCCCACATCCTCTCTTGCCCCTCTCCTTTCCCGTCCCTGCCGAAGTGAAAAAGACATAATTCCTCCCCCCTCCCGCCCCCCCCAGCCCCCCCCCCCCCCCCCCCGCCTCCTCTCTCCCCTGACGGATGCTTTCCATTGCAACCCGGAGGGATACGATCGATGATCATTGATACGGGGGGGCAGGCGAGATATTTATCTCCGGTGCTTGCCAATACTTATCATTAATAAAAACCAGATTCACAGCCCAGCGCATGGCAGCATCCCCCGGAGCAGGCGGAGGGACCGCCCCAATCCGTCCCGGTCCAGCCCGGCCGGAGGAGCCCGACGCTGCTGGAGGGACGGGGGAAGGGTCAGCCCTCCTCTCTCCGACGGTCCCAGCATTGACGCTGACATTTCAGGGCACCAGAGGCCGGTGCCTTGCGGGGCCGGAGCGAACAGCGCTTGGTGTGGGCACATGTCACGACAGCAGAGGCGTTAACTCGCCGGGCTGAGACTCCATCCCTCTCCCGGCGCGGTGAGAGGGAAAAGCATCTTTGCAACCGCCAACTCCTAAGACGTGCCCGTTCAAAATCGCTTTCGTCGCCCGTGCGTGTCCCCGTGGCCCGTGCTCCCACGGTGGGTGCCACGCGTGACGGCTGCAAGTGGATCCAGGGTAAAGCGCACTGTAAGGATCACGTCGGAAGTGAGGTGCCAAGGTTCATCTTGCAGAAAGCGGGATTACTCAGAAGAGCCCGTTCGGTTACCTGGCACCTATAGGCAGATGAGTCTCTAAGCGTAGCCTTTGGGGGGTTCTTTTGAAATGTATTAGGTCTGACTGTTAGAAAAACGCCTGGGGCAGGGGGAGGGTGGGGTGGGCGGGAGGGGAATCCATATCTGCAATTGCTTCTGAAAGCAGTGGATAAAATGTGCATGTGCAGATTTTCTCTGCAAGAGAAACGTGCAGAAATCTTATTTTTTGAGAGTTAAAAGGTACGGAACGGAGAAAACCTGCTAGCGGGGACTAGACAGGGCTAGGAAAGCGAAAATGGAACACTGAATTTGCTACTGTACTCTTTGGTCTGACAGGCACAGCTGGGTTGTTGCATGTGCCTAAGAAAGAAGTCGTACACCTTTCCTCTTCAGCTCCTGGAAAAATCTTGGGACATTTCCCCAGCTTGAGTTACAAGATGACTTAATTCTAGCACCTCGTTGTATCTTAATTAAAATATTTATGCGAAGAGGAGGGACAGAGACACACTCTGCTCGAATCTCGTCTTTCTGGCTTTATTTACAGCCGCTTTTTACAGGTTCCTCCTCTGGAAGCAGCCTCGATGCAAGCGATTTTGCTTGTGTGAGAGGAATCTGTGGATGTATTAAACTAGGAATGTAGCCACACGCTGCTTGCTAGACATCTGTGTTATCTGCTGGTCGTGCCCCTTCGTTTCCCCATGCTTGTATGTCTCTATTTGCTCTTGTCCCTACTTCTTCATCGCAGGAACTACAACCGCAGCTTCCCAGCGCTCGCAGGTGCAGCGGGTTGTGTTTTACAGGGGCTACGACGGCTCATATTTTGAGCTATTCATCCTCCTTAAGGATCAAAGCTCTTCTGAACAGATTACTGGCCTGCAACCAACCCACTGAAATGGTAATATGGTCGTTCTTTTTAAAAAAGAGAAAGTGTAGGTATTTTCTGGTGTTTTCCCATCAAGTACCTGCCCAATTTCTGTATGGCACACGCCGGGAATCAATAGAAGTTAACAAGTCCTCAAAACATTCCCCATCTCTTTGTTTAATCTCCTTTACAATAAAGCCAAGGGAAGAGAATTAAAAATCTTTGAAGTATATTAAACCTCAAAAGGCTCAGCCAAGTAGACTTAAAATAGTCACTTATTTTCCAAAACTGGTTTGTCGAGGAACAATAAAAGGAAGTAAAATTTATGGAGAAATTATACAGTGGATTTGTCACTTAAAATATCGTAACTGTCTCGGGGACAATACCCCATGCTGAGGATTAATGGTCCCTCCAGACCTTTGATTCACCAGCGCCTTTTCTTTGCCCTTGACAAATTGGATTTTTAGGAATGGGAAGGTCGCCTGGCCCATTGTCTGCCAGCCATTCACTCCGCCTGATTATGCAGGAGGGTTAGGGAAAGGCTCCATGTGACCCTCTGGGATGGGACTCCGCAGCTGCTCGAGAAGCCAAACTCTCTCACCAAACTCCGCGCCCCGGAGCATCCCCCTGCCAAGGGGTACCCCTCCTGCTTCCGTTGAAAAGCCGGAGCCCACAACACCGCCGCGTCACTCCGCGGGCGGGGATACGCCACGGCTCGTCCTCCCCGCCTGCCCCTGTCACTCCGGCCCCCTTAAGTACTTGGGGTTCCCGAGCGCTGGCACCCGGAGGCAGCGATGCAAAGCAGCAGGGCCCCGGCCGGCAGCGTCAGCGCCGAGAGCTGCATCCCTGCGGGGCTGCGGCTGGGCCCTGTGCCGGGCTCCTTCAAACTGGGCAAGTACCTATCAGACCGCAGGGAGCCAGGACCCAAAAAAAAGGTATTTTCCGACGGTCTCTGCTGCACCGCTGGACCTTGCTTTTCCTTCGTTAGGGGGAAGCCGATTTAGGAGAAAAGGCTGCTCTTCTAGCTCCCCCCTCCCCGCCTTCGATCCTCCCTTCTTAGAGCAAGCCACGAAAGGAAAGGAAAGCATTTCCAGAGCGTCTCGAGATGTCTCCTTGTGGCTTTGCCAGGAGAACCAGCCCATGCCCTTTCCCCCTCTACGCCAGCGCCGGGGGTCAGCTAGCCCGGCTCGCCTCCGCGACGAGGCCAGGGGACCAAGCGGTTCTCCCGGAGGAGCGGACGCGCTCCCGCCTTGAACACAGACGTGCTGAAAAAGTCGCCGCAGCCGCGTGCCTAGTGCCCGATGCTGGAGGGTGCTGGTTCCTCCTCTCGGCCCCCGTCCCCCTGGGCTCCGTTCACTCGGGCATTGCCCCTTCCCGGCAGGGCCGGCTTCGTGAACCCGAGCTCCGGTGAGACGGGGACATGCGGCTTTCTCAGCCCTCGGGTTTTGTTCGAGGGAGCAGCAGATGAACCGATTCATTTCTGGACCGGGTTTGTGTCCCGCATCCCTCCATCCCTCTCCCCAGCCGCGAGCCCTTTGACTGGGGCCGGAGAGGAGCGCCTGGCAACGGACGGGGGATCCTCCAGGGCCGGGGATGAGGGTGATGGGGTCCGGGTTAGCCCGGAGCGGCTCGGCCTTTTCGGAAAGCCTCGGACCCACGAACCACCCGCACAGCCGGCGCGGGAGGGGGTGATTGCCTTTCGGCTGCTGGCACCGGGGTCAGTGCGTGTCCGAGCAGGGACGGGGTGCGGACGAAGCGGTGAAGGGTGCTCGCCCCATCCATCGGGCTCCTCAGGGTACTGCGGGTGGTAGCCCTTTCTCCACCCCCCGGGCAGCCGCGGCTCACGCGTTCCGCTCGGATTTTTAATGGCCTTTAATTGTTTTTAAACGCTCTGCCAGCCCACCCAAATTTATTTCTCATCTGGCTCCCTTGGTTTCTCGCTTTAGACCGCTTTGTTCCGGTGACTTTTATTGCACGGTCATTCAGGGAACGGGCATTTCATTTTCTCTTTGTATGGACAAGCAGATTATGAAGTATGGGGCTACAGAGACTTTGTAGCTAAGCAGAATCCTTCTCCCCTTTCCCCCTTCACATCTCCCGACAAGTCTTACGTATCGCGATTGTGTTGCACCGACTCCAAGACTGCATAAACCCTTAAAAAAATAATAACATCTTACCTGGTCATTTAATACAGCGTTAAGCTAATTGTAGCAGCTGCTACTGAACGGGGTGCATTTGGGTCAGTGGGATCTGAGGGTAAAATCCCATTTCCCCTCGCAGTGCTGGGGACGGGGATCTTCTATCCCGACTCCCGCAGATTAGCAACTCCCAACCCCTCCCTCCTAGGCCGGCGCAGAGCTCCCAATGCACCTGCGAACCAGGAAAGGTCCTGCTCAAAGGAGGCTGAGGATGTAAGGCCCGCAAAACGAGATGCTCTGGCCGCTGCTTCCGAGCTGCGATGCCCAGGCACCTGCCTGGCGTGGGAGAGCAGGCTCGCAGGGCAAGGCAAAGAGGGCAGGCAAGGAGGCAGGGGGAATGGGTAAGCTGGTTGCTTGTTTTCTGTTTCGTCTTGCGTGGAGGTGACAGTGGTGCCTCCTGTCTTCCAGGTGCGGATGGTGAGAGGGGAATTAGTGGATGAAGCCGGGAGCTCAGCTCTGGAGTGGATAGGGTTAATCCGAGCTGCCCGAAACTCCCAAGAGCAGACACTGGAGGCTGTTGCGGATCTGCCAGGAGGACAGGTACCCCACTCGCGGCTCCGGGCCGGCCTGGTACTGCTGTCTGTCACCTGCCTTCCCTCTCAAGCCTCCTGAAGAAGTTTCCTTTCTCCCCTTCCCAGATTTTCTACCGGGCTCTGCGAGATGTCCAGCCAGGAGAGGAGCTCACCGTCTGGTACTCCAACCCACTGGCACAGTGGTTTGACATCCCCGTCACGGCCACCCCAACGCACGACGAGAAAGGTACAGATGCGGCCATTCGTTTCAGAGCAAACAAATTGAATTAATCAAACCAGACCCTCTTAATTATCACCTTTGGCGGGAACTCAAACTGAGGTAGGCAACAGTGGGTTCTCCAAATTGCTCCCTTAGAAAACATTAATGCCAGCACAGCTGCAGTGACTTTTAGCTTGCCATCCTTTAAACTAAGACTCCATCTGTTTATGTTTAAAGGGTGATCTATTAACTCGGTAGCGTATGGAAAGGTCCCCGTGCCTCGAATCGTTCCAACTTCGATACAATTTAATGATCTTTTGATAGGCAAATGGGATTTCTGTGAAACAAGGCTAGTGTTATGGTGCGAGACAGCAATTTGGCTTCACGGTCTTTAAAAATACCCCTTGCATCTCCCATGTTCCTCGGTCAGAGCTTCAGAGCCTATTTTCAGGTTATCTTGTGGGTAGGTTCATATAGTCCAATCCAAACGGGTACTGGACAGTCCCTGTAAATTAGGATGTATGAGGTAAAAAATTAAGCCGGTGTCAAATCAGGCTCAGATAGGGAAATCTGAAGATACCGGGAAGGGGAAGACACGCGGCTGCGAGCTGATTCTTAGCTGGAATCACACTGATGTTCACAAAAATTACAAGGTAGCAGCACATTCAGAGAGAGAAAAGAAGATGAAACGAAAAGGTGGCCGGCACATCCTTCTGCCCATCCCGGGGAGTCCGGCCGCTCCCCCGGGAGGGCCAAGGCTGCCCAGCTGGCGACGAGAGAACCCCCGCTCCTGCCCGACACAAAAGATGCTTCAGCCTACGGAGTCCCCGAGAGTGGAGCAAGGGCTCAATCCGGGGGATGCTGAGCTCTCCCCAACCCTCGAGGCCTGCTGCTCCGGAGGGAAATCGGGATCCGACCCGGAGGGATGACTGCAGAAACACCGTTGACTGCTCACCTCCTGCCCAACTCATGCGATGCGTAAGAGCACAAATCCCTCCTTATGCTAAAACTTCACCCCGAAAAGAAACTCATGGTCACTCTGCCCCACCCCTCCACCAAGGGCAGTGAGGCCGCTGGTCTGCGGAGCGTCACCCCCTCGAAAAAAAACCTGCTCTGATGAAGTTCTGGCTGCAGGAAGGAGGACACAGGGCTAGGTTTTGCCCCCTCTCCCCGCCCAGCAGCCTCTGCCCGCGGATGCTGCTCGAGGGAAATAATGGCAAGGAATCTCGGGCCTGCGAGTTGCAGCAGGCGTGTGACATCTTCCTTGTCCCGTCGGAGCGAGGCTTAACTGCAGACTGACACTCCGGATCTGCCGTGTTTCCGGCACCACCATTTCCAGGCTAATTAAAACGGACACGGAATAGGCGTATCAAATGCCGAAGTGCTCTTCTTTTAAGGACAGCATGCTGGGAAAAAACCCTCAAAGCCCCACCAAAAAACGCCAACCAAACAACCCCCACCCTCCCCCCCCCCAAAAAAAAAAAACCATCCCAACAAAACCCAACCAACCAAAAAAACAAAACACCTCAAAAAACCCAAATCCAAACCCAACAAACCCCCAAAGGCAACATTGCAAAAGAATGTCAGAGGGGTTTTTGTTTGTTTCTTTGCTTTGGTTTTGATTTTTTTCTTTTTTTTCCCGACAAACAAAACTTTGGAAACCTTCTTTCCAAATCTTCATTTATTTGGGTTTACTGGGATGAGAAAGGGGTATTTTTCGTTTCTTTCTTTTCCCCCCACCCCGCTCCCGAGCGATGGTTGCTGGACTGGAGCTGAGCCGGAAAGCCCCGGGCCTGGCTGGGTGGTGCTCGGGACTCGGCCCATCCCACCAAGCTCTTGCCGAGGACAACCAGGACCAAACTGCGCCGCAAAGGCGAACGACGACAGCGGTCGGTGGCCGCACGCCATTCTGTCCACAGCGCTCCTCTGCCCGGTTTATATGCACGGCGGTGGGGTTCGGCCGCAGTTCTCCCTCCCGCGGCCGCTGCCGGGCAGATACGCTCCCTCCTCCCGCTCGCCCTCCTCGACGGGGCGAAAACCCGCGTCCAAGGACTTGGTAACGCCGCGCAGCCGGGGACCTCCGATTCGCAGCAAGCGAGGAAGAGCTGCGCACGACGGCAGGGACACAGGAGAAGGGACACTCTCAATAGCGCCGGATCCGTTCACGCGAGTTGCCGCGGACAGCGAAGACTTCGTGTTTTACCGGATCAGAGGCCACCGGCTCGTCCCTGCCCCAAAAGCTGAGTTAAGGCTCCTCGGGCTTGTTGCGGCCACCGTGTCCGCCTAGGTGACCCGCCGACTAGTCTCATTCAGCTGGTGCCGCGGCTGAAGCTGCCCCATTCCTGGTGGTTTGTGCCTCACCCCACCCCCATCGTTCCCCAAGGGATCCCTTGAAGTGTGAGGAGCTGGTTCCCGGCCCGAGCGGCCTCTCGTTTCTGTGCGGCACTTGGTCACACGGCGAGGATCGGCTGGAGACGGGGTGGGGATGGGCAGCATTTCGCGAGGGACCCGACGGCTCCCGAAACATCTTAGTGGTGTGTTGTAGTGATGAGGAGAGAGGGGGAGAAAGAAGGATGGATATTATGTAGACACAACACTAAAGAGAAGGAAGGAGAAGAGAGAAGGGAGAAGGAAGGAAAGGGAAAGAGAGAGGGGAAAGGGAAAGGGAAAAGGAAAGGGGGGAAGAGAGAAAGATAGGAAAGGAAAGGACATGAAAGGAAAGGGGAAAAAAAAAGAAGAAAAAAAAAAAAAAGGAGAAAGAAAGTGAGAGAGGGAGAAAGAAAAACGAGGAAAAAGGAAAAGATATAAAGATACCCATGCAGGCAGGTTGCCCGCAGAGGCAGCGTTTCACCGTCGGGGCTGGGAGATGCTTCTGCTCAGGACACCCCTGGCAAGGCAGAGCCAGTAGGAGGAAAGAGAAGCCTGTTTCTCTGCGTGCCGGGGAGTCACCAGAGCCGCGGCCACCGGGGTCTGTTGCGCTTTTGAGAAGCCGAAGTGTTTAGGGGACGGGGCACAAAGGGCATTGTGCTTTGAAAGGGAACGATTACATATGGCCCATACATATCGGATATTGTCTCGCCGCGTAATGAGGGGCTCACGATCATTAGGTTGGCCTTTGTTCGGTGCAGCCGACTCCCTGACATACGCTATCTCCTCTGCAAACGCCAACAGATGGGCCCCCCGACAGACTACTCGCGGCAGCAGCTGCTCCCCTCTGCCTCACGGCGACCGTCCGCGGGAGCGCAGCCCTAACCGCGCAGAGCCTGCACAGCGCTGCGACACGGCGGGGGAGCGGGGAGGCGCGGGTAGGCGCGGAGATGCGTGGGGGTGCGCGGCCGCCGCTGATGGGCCCTTCCGCTTGCCTCCGCAGGGGAAGAGCGGTACATTTGCTGGTACTGCTGGAGGACCTTCAAGTACCCAAACAGCCTCAAGGCCCACGTCCACTTCCACTGCGCGTTGAGCCACGGCCGCCCTTTCCTCCACCACGACCACGGCCGGCCGACTGCCTTCGGCCTCCCGCCCAAGGAGCCGCCGGCTGCCGCGCTGCGCGCCCACCCGCCGCCGGGCTGCGGCCCGCGAGAGCCCGTCAAGCGCGAGGCCGCCGTTGCTTCCCCGCCTCTCGCCAAGCCGGGGCTGCCCAAGCGTGCGGCGGGCAAGGAGGAGCAGGAGCGGGCTCTGGACATGAGCGTAGGGGCCGCCCGCGGGCCGGGGCCGCTGCTGGGGCCGGCGGGCGGCAACGGGTTGGCGCTGTGTCCCGGGGCGCGCTCGGCCTTCCGCCCCGCCGGGCCGCTGCGGGAGGAGGCGCGGGGCGCCACCGCCCTCGGCTTCTCCAAGCTGCTGGGGGGGCTGAAGGCGGGACGCGCCGCCGCCGAGGCACCGCCCAAGTGCGGGGCGCTGCCGGGCGAGGCAGCCCTCCCGGCGGCAGCTGCCGGTCTGGCGTGCGGCGGCGGGCTCCGCGCCTTCCCGCTGCTCTCACCGCTGGAGGAGGCCTCGGCCTTCCGGCAGGTGGAGCGGGGGCTGCCAGGCGCCGCCTTGCCGCCCGCCCGCTACCCACCGCTGCCCGGCGGCGCGCTGGAGCGCTTCGCGCTGCCGCCCTTCGAGGGGCTGAAGGCGTACGCGGGGGAATGCGGGCTGCCCGTGATGCCGCTCACCGTCTACAGCGGAGAGCTGCTCTACGGCGCCGCGCCCTACTATCCGCTGAAGCTGCACCTGGGCGGCCTCCTCAAGTACCCCGAGTCGGTGTCGTCCTTCGGGGGTCCGGCGGCGGGGCTGCACGCCGCCGAGCTGGGTTCGCTGGCTAGCATCGACCGGGAGATCGCCATGCATACGCAGCAGCTCTCCGAGCTGGCTGCTGAGAAGGGCCGCGGGCGGCTGGAGGCGCTGCCCGCAGCAGCTGCAGCCGGCGGGAAGCCCAAGACCGGGCACCTGTGCCTCTACTGCGGGAAGCTGTACTCCCGCAAGTACGGGCTGAAGATCCACATGCGGACTCACACTGGCTACAAGCCGCTCAAGTGCAAGGTCTGCCTGCGGCCCTTCGGGGACCCCAGCAACCTCAACAAGCATATCCGTCTGCACGCCGAGGGTAACACGCCTTACCGCTGCGAGTACTGCGGCAAGGTGCTGGTGCGGCGCCGCGACTTGGAGCGGCACGTCAAGTCCCGGCACCCGGGGCAGAGCCTTGGCAAGGCGGCCGAGGACAAGAGTGACTCTGGCTACGCGGCCCCCGAGCAGGAGCAAAAGACTGACAACGAGAGCGACGTGGACGTCTGCTTCACCGACGACCAGAGCGACCCGGAGAGCGGCAGCAGGAACCACGAGCAGTGACGCGGGATGCGACCGGGGCGGAGCGGGCCGGTCCGGAGAGGCAGCCGTCCCCTCCCGCTGACTCCGAGCTGAGGCGGTCCCAAAGGAGGCCGTGTCGCGAGGGAGCGGTGGCTGGCTGCCACCCGCTGGCGGCGGGGTGGCCGAGAGTTGGGCAGGGAGAGTGTTGGGGGGGCGAAACCCTGGCGGGCCTGGGATCCCACCGAACAGACAGAGCACCCCCATAGGCGCCCGTATTTTAGTGGCCATATATTTTTATTGTACCTTTGTGTCGAGGAAATTGTGCCTTTTGGAAACAATTTTTTATTATGTGCTCTCCCACCACTTGTTCCTGCGATCCAAGCCGTAGGGTGCAGCAGAAGACCCGGGTCACAAGCACCTCTGGCGTCTGTACACCTTACCTGACACCTCAGATGTGCTTTCTCGGGTCCTAATAAAGCAATACCGGCAGCTTTTTTGAGAGAAAGAAAGAAAAAGAAAAAAAAAAAAAAGGGCAACAAAAAGCCACACTTGCAGCACTGAAGAGGTTCGCATATAACAGGTGCACCATTTGATCAAGTTGCAATTATTTATAACAGATAATATTTGAGTAACAAATGTAAATTACATATTGAAAAGCATGAATCTAAAAGCACGCACTATATCATTTTAAGGGAAATACACTCTCTGTTCGGTAGAATACAAATGTGGTGTATGTTTGTTTTCTAATGAATGATGTACAGTGGATACAGTATTTTGGTCTTGGTTCCGGTTTGTCACGCTATTTTGTTTTATTTTTTTTTTTCTCTAAATAAAGTTACTGACAAACTACCGTTTGGTTGGTCACTGAAACGCTGCAGGCAGGATCTTGTGTTTCTCCATAATGCTTCTGATGATGGGGAGCTCGGCGCACATCCTGCTGGCTTCAGCTTCTTTGAGTCGAGCTCTAAAGTATTTGTCCCACTGAATATTGCGTCTGAGTATTTTCCTTCTGTCACTCAGCAAAACGAACCGGCAAACCCCAAACAAAACCCAATCTGTTCTTTCCTATACCTACTATTTTTGGAAATAATTTTATTTTTTTCTGCACAGGGTCAGTGGAAAGATGTCAAAGGCTGAACATCATTACTCTGCTTTATCTGTGTTCTGTCAAACGTGCCCCTTTTGCAGACCCTTTTCTTTAGAATCATTGTTACTTTTATCTAAGGAAAAAAATCTCCTTATACTGTTGGCATGGGGAACCTGAAACTCGTTCAACTTATAAAAGACTTAGAAAATTATGTTTCCCTTGGGAAACTCTCCAAGTCCCTTCCGCTCAGGCCCAGCCAGTGCTTTCGGTGGGAATTCGTGCTTGGGCAGGAGGAGGAGACGGGAGAGAGCCCCACGTTTTGCTTTTGCGTAGCTCCCAACTCTGAAGCAGATGGTACATCTCTTCGATTGATGCTGTGACCCACAGAAGGTTGAGAGTTTCCAGGATCGGGCCTTATTTCAGCCCAGGGTGTAGGGGCGAGATGTAAAATGCAAACAAATTGCTTCCAGCATCTGAATCACTCTCAAATGCAAAGCTGAAAGAATATCAGATCCTCCTTTTGCTCACTTAAGGCTAAACGTGCTTGGCAGTAATAGGAAATGTGAATTCAAATACCAGGCTTGTATTTCCTTTAAAGCTGTAGGCTTTAGGATAATATTATTATCACTATTATTATTTTAATTATTAATATTTTAGCTATTATTATTTTAATGATGATGATGATGTCTGGGCTAATGCACTAAATACCCGCTCCTCGATTCGTTTTTATCCCAGGACACAACTTGTGTTTCTGTCATTAAAGTGGATACAAAAAGTCTCTCCTGTGGCAAACGGGATATTGTTCTGCTGTCAGTTGAATCGAAAATCCCGTTGTCATGTGTAGCACCGGCAGCGGGACCCAGAATTTAACCTGCCATGTCTTTATTTCCGTATTTATCTGTTGCCTTCTCAAGACAGGCACCTGGGGAGAGCGGCGTCATTCGGGCTACGAGGTCGGGGAAATCCAATAAAACAATAAAGCTGTGATCTGGGAATTACTTACATGTCCGTGAACGTTGTGTGTTTTAATAGAGGTGTCCCATGACATCGTAATACTTGGGCTACCTTTACAAAGAAAGGTACTCCTGGCAGCCAATTTGAATTAACTGTGAATTATCGGTCTGTATGTCTACAAATTAATGTAGTCGTTGAAAGAAGCAAACCACAAACCGAAGTAAGTATTTAGCAGCCGCGAACAGCCAAAGTTGAGATCAAAAAACCCCCCAACGAACAAACAAAAACCCCAAAACTCAAAACAGGTTTTATGTTTTTATTTTATTTTATTTTATTTTGACTGCTGTGTAGCGGATGAGCAGAAACACAAAATACACGGGGAGAAAAGGGGAGAAATTCTGCCACATCTAATTTTTCGGGTCCCATCCCTGCGAACTCCCCAGCGGGGACACGCACCCCAGCACCGACTGGGTCCCACCGACTCCGTGCAGCGGGCAGAGGGCGAGCTCCCGTGGCCCGCTCGGGATCCGCGCAGCGGCCGCAGCTGCACAAGGCGGGAGAACAGTGTGAATCCTGAGCAGGGTCACCCCGCTCCAGTGCGGCTTCCGATCTGTCAGCTGCAGTATGCGCTGCGCCAGCCCTCTTCTGAGGAGAGCTGGTTGTTACTATTTCGTCTCCTCTATTGTCCCACTAGAGCCAGGGACGAGGTGACAACGTCCTCCCGAAACCTCCGGGATTTGGGCAGCGCCAGAAAGCCGCGTGCAGCCGGGCCGCGGCAAGAAGCATCTCGGTGTAAGGCTAGGACCAGCAGCTGCAGCCCTCCTGGGGGCTCCGGCTCGCGGCTCGCGGCTCGCGGCTCGCGGCTCGCGGCTCGCTCCTCGCCCTCGCCCTCGCCCTCGGCCTGACCGCGGGCCCTGTGGCGGCTGGTCCAGGGCTCCAAGGGCCGCATCCCCAGCAAGGGGACCAGCAGCCTGCGCGGACGCTGATTGGCTTAGCTCTCTCACGTCCCGCGCTCCTATTGGCCAGCTCCGATGTGTGGGCGGGGTCCAGGCTGGCCGGAGCGGATCTGGAGCGTCCATCCTGCCGCGGGCACGGCGGGGTCGCCTGTGGAGTCCTGTGCCAGTGATGGTGGCTCCTGCGCCCTGCGGCCTCCCCGGAGGCAAATGTGGGTCAGGAAGGACGTGAGAAACCTGCGGGCTGTAGGTTGAGCGTGCTGAGCTGATGGCAGAACCAGTCCCGGCAGAGCGTGCTCCGGAGTTCGCGTTTGCAGCATCTCTAGGTCTAGCGTGTTGCTGGCTGTCTGTCATGGGGACTACCATTTGCAACTAGTTAAAAAACCCCAAACCCATCAACAGGTTTTAGTTTCTGAATTTGTAATTACTGGTAGCTGGACTAATCTGAGTATGTCCTCTGCATTTTATAATATGAAGAAATAAATTAACCAATTTTACAGGAAAAAAGAGCATACTGTGTTGATCCATGCAGAGTGGAAAGCATAGGCAGAAAGAATGGTGGTGAGGCTGAAGAAAAATGATCTTTTAATATTGGTCATTGAGAGGTTTGTTTGCTAAAACACCGTAGAGATTAAATGACAAGTTTGCCTTGTAGATGAAACAAGATTTCCCCATTGATTAAATATTACTGGTTTATTTCCTATGGGTGAGTTCAAGTTTTCTGACTAAAGATGAACCAGCATTAAGGAAAAGCTGCATTTTGTGAGTGAAGAACAGAACACTATTTGTCTGCTGGAAGTCAAGAGCAGAGAAGAATACATACACTGGGCTGGCTTTTGGACATTACAGGGAACTAGTCTAAACAATTTTGGAAACTGGTCTTTCAGTTTGCAAAAATTCCTGCTCAGCCTCAGGTATTTTTGTAAAAACAACTGATTTGAGAAACCTATTTTTTTTTTTTTTTTAATTGAGAGACAGTTTTGATGATTTTTGACTTCTCCTGTGTTAGCCTGTTCATAAAAACAGCATCAGGAATTCTGGGTTCATTGGCAGGAAGTGCAAAGGACTGCCAAGATGCAGATAGTATGGATCTGGGGATGATTTTGGTTTCCAGCTGATCTTGGTTTCGGTATAAAACTCTGCCATGTATCTTAGTAGTTAATGCTGTAACTACTGTTGTGTTTGTAGTCCAAGGATACATGTACAAGGATCAGTGGTACTGTGAATGACAAAGCCATAGGGCAGGGTCTTACTCCTCTAAAGTTGCTGAATGGGTTTAAACACAAGACTTGAGTTTATAGCCATAGCCAACCCATCAAATTATCTTATTTTGCAAAGGTGTTGAACACCTGCTCTTCCCAGTGAAGCATGTGGGACTGATTTAGAATTAGCCAGGTTCTTTGACATGCTGGTGAGACAGATGTAGGCTGCTGTAAATGCAAGTGAGTTTAGGCTTTGGACCCATTGCTAGTACAATACTCAGGGAGGACTTGATCACTTCTGAGCAAGGCAATAGCTCTATACAGTTAAATATAGTTTAATACAGTTTCTATATAGAATATAGTTTCAAAGCTTTTTGTGTTAAACTCATATTTTAAATTCACACATGCACAGATGTGATCTGATCAGAAAGTTCTGCTACAGGTATGAAAATGTGCGCGTTTTTAAGGATCCCTTTCTACAGCCACCACTCTGATGTGACAAAGAAATGATTTCTCTATTCAGAAAAGCCTATAGATCAATTTGGGTGCATTCATGCTGCAAATATTTTCAGGGAACTGTTTTTCTCTTTTCACTAAAAGTTATGTGTATGGAAGTACATTTTGAAATAGAAGCTGTATATGTAAGCTGTATTTTCATTATGAAAAAGGCTCCCTGGAGCTGCACCTGATGAAATGAGCAACAAGTTTTGGATTCAAACTCCTTGTATGACAGAGACACATGAGGACGGGAGCAAGTCTAACTGCACATGGCTTCAGGTCAGGGAGTGGTAGAGGTCAAGGTTTGATTTTGATATTTTTGTTTTCCTCAAAACTGTCTGAAAAGAATTATTTTAATCTTGAGTGCAATCAGTTACTTTCCGAATTATTACCTGAAGGTAATGAGCTCATGTCAAGGTTGGGTTCAAGCTCACTGGAGTTCATTGCACCATAGCTGATAAAACGTAGGAGCAACAAAATGCTTTCAGGTATGTTCAAAGTCAATCCTATGAGGAATGATCCTACAGCATATAGGATATTGTAAACATGTATTTTACAAGAAACAGAAAGAGGTTTCTTAGGAACTGAAAAAAATGTAGATGAAGAAATAACTCACAAGGTCTCAGGTATATATATATATTCAGCTATGTTTAGAGTGGATATCCTGAAATATTATGGAAAGCTCCCAGCAAAGTTCACAAGGTTTTCTGTAGAGTTGCAGCTAAGTGTGGGGTTTGGAATTTTCATAATTTTAAAATCTGTTCTGCTGTGGAAGGTATCACCCTGCTTCAGGGGTAACAGAAGGGCTTGTATTTATATTCTTCTTTAGAAATTGTAGCCTGCTTGCTCCTGAGGAGAGTGATTTGATACCAGGTAATTTGAAGTCCTGATACGAAATGAAGAAAATGTGATTCAGAAAGACAACATCAGTAAACGGAGGTTCAGAGGGCTAAGGAATAATTCATAGCTTTTTTGCTGTTTGCATCACTTTAACCTCATTGTAGATGAATAAAGAGTTGCATGGGGAAAACATTAGGAAGAATAGGCAGCAGTGAAGCCTTTATACTTCAGTGTAGTCTGTGAAACCTGCTGGTGGGTCTGAGCAGCTGGAGCCTGTCTTTGACTCTGGAGTCTGGTTCTTATAGCAGGAGCAATTTTGGGTTTTTTTAGCTCTATTCAGAAAATTGGAGTGCTAATAACACATGTCAGCTCCGAGTCCCATTTATCTGTGTAGAACTTCCACTTATCCATTTTCCAGTACACTAAACTATGCAGTAGCTCACCAAAAGACATCATTAAAATCAGACAGTGTACTAAGCAGTGTACTTCTTTAGTATATTTACTGAAAAATCAAAGAGGCTGAATACTCTGGGGTTTTCAGGGGTACTTCACCGAAAATTTTGCTAGCTACAGCACAGGGCTAAAACATCCTGTTAAGAATGCACATTTTCAGCTAAGCAGCAACTTAAAATTGAGTCCCAATAGCTACGCAGCTGATGGCTGGCCTAGGGTTTGTGGTTTTTAAGTGTTGAGAGAGCTCCTCCTTGTAGAAATTATCAAAATAGACACCTTTTGATTGAAACAAAGGACTCTGGGGACCATATTCAGTCCCTGGTCTGAGTTCAGGCAGGATTCTGGTAGGGCCTTGCATCGATATCTTCTTTATTTATTTATTTATTTATTTTATTTATTTATTATCAAATCTTTGGGTCAGTGCCCATAAGGCTTTTCACAGGACAGAATTCATTGCATCCATAGGCTGTAATTTTGTAAGCTATTTTTCTTTTTTTTTTCCTTTCTGTTTTTAAAACAGAAACTTAATTTAACATCCTTTTGTTCTGAGTTGCTGACATCCAGCTTGCTAAGAATAATGCCTTTTGGACAAAGGAGAGGGAGGAAGGGAAATAATTTTTCAATGCTTTAGTGTGAGAGACTTATGAAACTGTAAATAAGTTTGTTATTTTAAATTATTTCAGTGGTTCTGTAACAGATTGTATGTTAAAGTCAAATGAGGCAGCTTAGATATTGAAGAAATAAGAGCTCATCTCCTGAATGAGTTAATGTTCGTGTCATGTGGGGCAAGAAAGTTACTTAAGCTTAATCTTTTGAGGTAGCCTGTATTGATTTTAGAATATGCCTCTATCTTTTGCCACTCTCTTCTTAAAACTTTAAAAAGAGATAGAGACATTTAGAATTTCAGGAATATGTATATATACATTTATATATGAGATAATATATATATTATCCAATAAATAGGAAAGAAATGTATAACTTTCATTCTTAAATGAATTTTGTTGGGAATAATATTGCGTGCTTCTGTCATAGCTAATGAAAAAAGAAAAGACCTGCTGTGAGGCTATGTAGAAAACAGGTGAAAAATATAATTAGCAAATTAAAACACTATATGATGATGCAGAGAATCATGTCAATTATTAAACCAAGTGTTTTCCTTAAATTAGAAGAATTTATATAGAAAGCATAACCTTTATCTCTGACTGTATGTGTCTCTTCCACAAAGGTCTGATTCATCACCTTTAGACAAGACCTTCCTGCTTCTTGCCCTCAGCTTAGTGTTTTGGAAATTAATGAATTTTTAATGCAGTGCAGAAACCGATACTAAATGAGCATCCATAGTTAGAAGGATTTTCTCAAACGGTTCTTTTCAAATGCTCATTACATTCAAAGTCAAGCTACACATTTGTAAAAACAGGAATATATTTCACTGATTAAGATGTATCATGTAAGAAAAGGAACAGATCCTTTTTTGCTTTTAAAATGCCTTTGTCTTTTACACAGCAGATGGTGCTAGATTGTGAATATATGTCAATTTGATTTATTTATAGTCTGAAGAATATACGGTGAAAGACATGGCATGTACAATGTTCAAATAGACTACATAGCAAAGTGATCTTCATAAACTCATCTGTTTTGGCACAGTCTTCTGTGGTGTGCAAGCTTTTCCTGATGTCTCCTCTGCACCCTTCCAAGACTTTCAGAATTGCTTCTGTCTGTTGTGCTTATAAAAGATGCCAAAACTAACAAGGCATTGAGTGACAGAATTTCAGTCAGTTCTAAAGAATATGTACAGCAGTGTTAATGGGAGTTTACACAAAATTCACTTCTCTTGTACTAAGGTCTCTGTCAACAGCATTCCAAAAGCATAGTAACTTTCCTGATCCAAGTATGTTTGTCAGCACTGCTGGACTTTGCTTTGGCAGGTACAGCCACACTACTAAAAAGACAAGCCAGACTCCAGCTGCCTATAAATCACCTCTACCCTTCTGGCATGTGACAAAGTCCTTTCTAGAGTGTACTCTTGTCTGGAGTGAATTTATCTGCCATATGCTGGCTGTACGGTATGTTTCCACAAAAAAAGAGGTATTTGGGCATCCACAGAATGTTGCATGTTTAGACCTGCACTCAGAGTGCCTCTCAATAGGTCTTTGGGCTCACCTAAAGTGCCTGTTTGCAGCCTGGCAACTAAGTTGCTAGAGGTAGAAGAATTGCAAAAGTGACAGCTCTACATAACTATCAAAGCATAGGATGCCACATGGCTTCTAACATTATTCTGCCCATGTGCTCTCCTGCCCACATCCAGGATGAGACATTGTTAGAGTACAGTCAGCTTTAGTCACATCACCTGTACCTCAGCGTAATTGAATTTGTTGGCTGAAGCATTACTCAAGGAGCTGAAGGAGCGTGTCTAACTCTTGAGGAATTACAGTGGACATTTGGCGAGTAAGTAAGTTTTTGGGGCTCTTTTGAAAATTCCAGATGCAATAGTTTTCAAAATAGGCTGATTTGTCCCTTGATGGTAAGAAACTTTGTTAGAGTCTGGAAGGCATAGGTCAAGAGAAATGCAGAGTTGTAGCTCATTTGCCTTATCCAAGACCTAGAGAATGAAAGAGGTGGTGTCACTGCAGCCTTTACAAAGGCTTTTTATGGAACGGGATCCTTCATCAGGTACTGATAAGATACCCAACAGAGAAAAAAACCCTTCTCAAACATGGAGGAAAACTAGGATATATTTGGAAAGACATTACCAAAAATCACCCCAGAAGGCATGTCCTGCAATCTGTGCTTTTTTCTCATGGTCAGTGCATTGGTTAAGTATGAAGAAATATTATTATTAAATGATTGAAGACTAGTGGGTTTTCTAAAAGAGTGACAGAATTGTTTAATCCTATCAAAGAAGTGGTTACTAGAGCAACTGCAGGAAACTGAATCACTGAAACGCACTTAGTGTCAGTACATCCAGGTGTTGTTAAAATTCTTCAGAAGTGAGGCCTCAATCACAACAATGGCATAATTATTTAGTGTCTCTACAGGAGGTGAAAATAGTAGGAACAGTCCTGATAATTGGATCACCTGAGTCATTCTCTCAGAAAGAAAATTAAAGTGTTACCCAAATTCATATCTTATTAAGGGTTTTAAATATCATTCAGTGTGAGTGTTTATGAAGAAATTTCTTGTATTTTAGTTTTCCACATACAGTTCAGACTGCTTCTTTTCTTCAAGGTCTTGTGAAAATTAGCTCCCATCTGTCTTTCTTTTCCCGTCTTCTAGCCCATTTCTTGTTTGCCTTGCTTGGCCCCTTTTTCCCTTTTTCCCCACCACCAGTTTCTTTTCTGGCAATCTTTTTTTTTCTATTAAATTTTGCAAGTTGCTAGTTAAAAGCCTTGTGGGACCATAAATGTCTTGTTTTCCCTAATAGAGAAGACTACAGTGTAAAAAGAGAGAAATCACACAAGAATTATGTGCCAGTTCTGTGTGCTTTGTATGGACCTTGCCTGTATTGGACTCTCCAGCTTTCCTAAACATTGTTTAAACAATTTTAACACTATTTCTACAAAATTATTATTTACTCACATGAATTTCACAGCAACCATGACTGCAATAAGCACGTTTTGGTCATAATTTGGTTTTCTCAGATGCCTTAAAAATTAGCCTATTCAGAAAGATGTCTTAAGTGTGCACAATAATGAAGATTTTTATGCCTGAATGATTTATTTTTAGTTCTGCCCTTTGCAGTTGTTTGCACCTCTGCTTTGCACCCATTCCTGCTCCTCCCTGTAAGACATGCCCATTCTCTGTAGATTGACTTAGAAAAACAGCCCAAAGAGCTTAGAAGAAGTTTGAGAAAAAATACTGTTTCAGGGTTTTTGTACAAGAGGACAGCTTGGCTGAGGTTGTTCTAACTGTTTTTTCTTGGCTGTCTAGGCATTTAGTGCTGTTTTAATGGCTCAGAAGGAGAGATCTGGGTTTTGTAGGACCTGTTTTGTTTGAGAGACATCTCCTGACATTGCTATCTTTCCTCAATATCCTGCCTTCAGCTCAGCGATTAAGCTTGATTAAGTCTGTAAGTGGCCGACTTCAGGGTGTTTGAAACTGAGAGGCAGATCACTCCCTATGAAATGAGTAAGATAATCATGGGGTGCTAAGAGGGTGTTAAGAGGGCCTGCTCTTTACCCATGATCTCTTGGAGTAGGAATTATAGTATCAGACAGCAGTAGAGGTTTCTGGCATAAATAAAATACATCTTATTTGTTGACGTGTGTCTTGTTTCTTGAATTAGTGCCCTGGGGAAAGGACCTTAACTTCAGGATTCAACCGAACATACACTAATCAGAGAAGGCCCCTGATTCCCCACCAGCCTTGGCCATGTCCCTGGGTAACAGTGAGCACTACTGATATTGAGCCAGGCTCACAGGCTCCCTGCGGGGAAAGGAAGCCCAGGCTTGAGGAATACATGCTCAGAGATGACAAATGAACACCATGAGATGTAACAGTGTGCTGCATCCCTGCAGGAGCCTCCTGTGTTGGGATGAGCAGGTCCTACAGAGCAGATGTTCGCTGCTCTGTATATTTTGTCAATAATTCAAAGCATGGGAAAAGCACAGAAAAGGCTGATAACTCACTGAACCCTTTCCAACAGTCCTCTTTCCTAGTCCTGGGTTTATAACAAAAAGTAATGAAACTTCTGTTATGAAGGTTATGAAGGTACAGGCACATGATACAGCAATGACTAAGGAGAGCCCAGGAAAAGGAGGCTTGCCAAGTCTGCAGTAAGACCTTGCAGGACAGGTGAGACATTTTTGGGGCAGTATGGATGTAACTGTGAGCCTCCAAAAGTGCAATGCAGTGTGGATGGAAAATCATAGAATCACAGAATGGTTTGGTTTTGAAGGGATCTTAAAGATCATCTGGTTCCAACCACCTGCCATGGACAAGGACACTTTCCACTAGACCAGGTTGCTCAAAACCCTGTCTAACCTGGCCTTGAACACTGCCAGGGATGGGGCAGCCACAGCTTCTCTGGGCAGCCTGTGCCAGTGCCTCACCACCCTTATAGTGAATATTTTTTTCCTAATATATAGAATAATTCTACTCTCTTTCAGCTTCAATTAATTCCCCCTTGTCCTATCACTACATTACCTTGTAAAAAGTCCCTCTTCAGATTTCTCCCTTAAGGTATTGGAAAGCTGATATAAGGTCTGCTATAAGAAAAAGATAATTTAATCATGGATGCGCTCTCAGGAACAATTAACAAATTAACAGCCTCATAACAAAATTAAAGTGACCAACAGATTTAACATCTAGTATACTTTCAGCCTGCAGATAAGTGCTCCATTTCCCAAAACTCTTACAAATGTTATTTTTTTGAGATT
Organism: Psittacula echo; assembly: GCF_963264785.1. NCBI lineage: Eukaryota > Metazoa > Chordata > Aves > Psittaciformes > Psittacidae > Psittacula > Psittacula echo. Next base: position 65,022,872 of record NC_137738.1, on the reverse strand, counting down.
TTATTTTACCTTACAACGGTAAGGAGTGATATATTGACTTCTCCATTATCTCAGTTTTATCTGTGTTCAACATAACTAAGTGTTGTGGTTTAAGCCCAGGCTGTAAATTAGAACCACACAGTCTACTTCTTCCCTCCACCCTTTCTTCCCCCCGCTCCTGGAGGAACGGGGAGGAGAATCAAAAGAATGCAACTCCCATGGGTTGAGATAAAAACAGTTTAGTAACTGAGGTATAACACAAACTACTACTGCTACCAACAATAATAATAATGATAAAGGAAATAACAAGGGAAGAGAATACAACCCCTCACCACCTGCCGACTGACAACTCACCCCCCACCCAGCAGTGAACCAGCCCTTCCGGGTTATTCCCAGTTATATCTTGAGCATGATGTGCTGTGGTATGGAATACCTCTTTGATCAGTTTGGGTCAGGTGTTCTGTCTCTGCTTCCTTCCGGCTTCCCCTCCTCCCTGGCAGAGCATGAGACTCACAAAGTCCTTGGTCAGGCTAAACATTTGAGCAGTAACTAAAAACATCGGTGTTATCAGCGCTGTTCCCAGGCTGAAAGGCAAAAACACAGCACTGCACCAGCTACTAAGAAGGAGAAAAAATGACTGCTACTGCTGAACCCAGGACAAAGTCATGTATAGACAGACTTTCACCTTAATGTCAGATACTTAGTTCATTCACAAGATACCTAGTTTTGAAATTTTCAGACTGCTCAGGGTAACTTTTTCTCTGCTTTTGCCTTCCTGTTCCCTGTACCATTATTTGTATTCCCTTTAGAACTTACAGACTGGTTCTGCAACCTTTAGAAATCCTGACAAGAATTATCTAACAGTTTTTCACTTTTGTGTTTCTGATCCTTATTTTAAATGGATTTTGAGTTATTGTTGCCGCAGGCACTACAAAACCACATGCCTAACTCAACAGTCTCAGGTGTGTTAAATGACAAAAAGAAATCACCTGTTCAAGATTTTTTTAAACATAAAATCTTGTTTTTTGGAAGTATCTTTTTTCTGGGATCCAATATTCTTTGAGTTTCTTTATGACAATCTAATAACTGCATTCTTTCCCCACTGCACTGTAGGCTATTGAAAGTGTAGCATCTCTGAGCAAATAATAGAAGAATGTTAGAGAAAAAAATAACCTTTTGCACACTGCTAAGTCTGCATGATCAGCTGTTTTTTTTCTGGTTATTCATCTCTTGCTGCCATTTTTCTTCTGTATTTAATCCTTTGGCTTTACCTGTAACCAGAAAATGTTCTCTGGTAGTCAGAAATGAGGGCTGTAACTTGTAAGCTGTAGCTTGTAACTATGAGGTGGGCTCACCCAGAGTAGCAGACTGCCAAGGCTGGCATGAGGGGCTCCCATACTCAGTGTAGCAGTGTTGGGCTGTGGGAAGCTGGGTTGGTGCAATAGCTCAGTGCTGAATGTGGGAAATGACCCTCCCAGCCACAGCATTCACCACCCTCATCTCTCCTGTTCTTCCTCTGTTCAGCAGGAGAAGCAGGCCTGGTCCTTCACGGCTTGTTCCCTAGCTCTCCCATCCCAACTCCTTTCACAGCAAGAAGAGCCTAGGTCTGGGTCTTGTTTTTGGTGGGGAGCAATTCAGCTGGTTTTTGCCGTAACAAATCATGGGATCATTCAGCAGGCCATTCAGCCCAATCTGCTCACAAAAGTGTCAGTGCGGGATTGTTCAGGCCAGGTTGGTCAGGACGTGTGAGACTTTGTAAATGCAGTGGATCTGCAGATGATCATAGTTAAAAGAATGAGAACAGAATGTCTTGTGTAGTTGTTTATTTTGACAATAATAATTTTATTATTAGCAAAGCATCTGACATCATCTCCTACAATATTCTCCTTGAAAAACAGATGAAAAATGAACTAGATAACAGAAAAACCTCCTGAACCGATGGTCTCAGAAGGCTGTGATCAGCAACTTGAAGTCCAGCTGCAGGCTAATCACTACTGGTGTGCCCTAGGGGTCAATACTGGGGCCAGTGATGTTCATCAGTGAACTAGACTATGAGACAGAGTGCACCCTCAGCAAGTATGCAGATGATACGAAACTCGGAGGAATGCTTACAGACCAGATGGTTATGCTGCAGTTCGAAAGGACTTGGCAGATTCAAGAAATAGTTTGAGAGGAGTCTCATGAAGTTAAATGAAATGAAATGCTGAGTCCTGCCACTGGGAAGAAATAAATCCATGCACCACTACAAGCTGGAGACTGACTGTCAGGAAATCACTGTTACAAGAAATAGCTTGGGAGTCCTGGTGGACAGCAATGTGATCTAGCAATGTGTCCTCACAAGAAAGATGTCCAACAGTGTCCTGGGCTGGATTAGGCAGAGCATCACCAGTAGGGAGGTGATCCTTCCTCTTTCTCAGCCCTGGTGAGACACATCTGGCATGCTGGGTCTAAATCTGGGCCCTCCAGTGCAAGACAGACAGGGGCTTACTGGAAGTGAGTCCAGTGAAGGGCTATGAGGATGATTAAGAAACTGGAGCATCTGGCATAGGAGTAGAGGCTGAAAGAGCCAGGATTGTTCAGCCTAAAGAAGAAAAGGTTCAGGAGGATCTGACCAATATGTACATATGTCTCACGGGAGTAAGTAAAGAAGGCAAAGCCAGGCTCTTTACCTGGTGCCTGGTGACGATAGGCAATGGCCACAAACGGAAACAGAAAATGGAGCGATCATGCAAAGGTGCACTCTGAATGCTCACGGGCCTCTTCAGGAACCTGCTTAGGAACGTTCCATGGGATATAGCCCTAGAGGGCAGGGGGGCCCAAGACTGTTGGTTGATATTCAAGGATCACCTGCTACACCGCCAAGGATGGAGCATTCACAGTCTCCCTGGGCAACCCATTCCAGTGCCTCACCACCCTAACAGCAAAGAATTTCTTCCTTATATCCAATCTAAACTTCCCCTGTTTAAGTTTGAACCCGTTACCCCTTGTCCTGTCACTACAGTCCCTGATGAAGAGTCCCTCCCCAGCATCCTTGTAGGTCCCCTTCAGATACTGGAAGGCTGCTATGAGGTCTCCACGCAGCCTTCTCTTCTCCAGGCTGAACAGCCCCAACTTTCTCAGCCTGTCTTCATACGGGAGGTGCTCCAGTCCCCTGATCATCCTCATGACCCTCCTCTGGACTTGTTCCAACAGTTCCATGTCCTTTTTATGCTGAGGACACCAGAACTGCACACAATACTCCAAGTGAGTTCTCACAAGAGCAGAGTAGAGGGGCAGGATCACCTCCTTCGACCTGCTGGTCACGCTCCTCTTGATGCAGCCCAGGATATGGTTGGCTTTCTGGGCTGTGAGCGCACACTGAAGCCGGCTCATGTTCATTTTTTCATCGACCAACACCCCCAAGTCCTTCTCTGCAGGGCTGCTCTGAATCTCTTCTCTGCCCAACCTGTAGCTGTGCCTGGGATTGCTCCAACCCAGGTGTAGGACCTTGCACTTGGCATGGTTCAACTTCATAAGGTTGGCATCAGCCCACCTCACAAGCGTGTCGAGGTCCCTCTGGATGGCATCCCTTCCCTCCAGCGTATCAACCGAACCACACAGCTTGGTGTCATCGGCAAACTTGCTGAGGGTGCACTCAATCCCACTGTCCATGTCACCGACAAAGATGTTGAACAAGACCGGTCCCAACACTGATCCCTGAGGGACACCACTCGTTACCGGTCTCCAGCGGGACATTGAGCCATTGACCACAACTCTTTGCGTGCGGCCATCCAGCCAGTTCTTTATCCACCGAGTGGTCCACCCATCAAATTGATGTCTCTCCAATTTAGAGACAAGGATGTTGCGTGGGACAGCGTCAAAGGCTTTGCACAAATCCAGGTAGATGACGTTAACTGCTCTGCCCCTGTCCATCAGTTCCATAGCCCCATCATAGAAGGCCACCAAATTGGTCAGGCAGGATTTCCCCTTAGTGAAGCCATGCTGGCTGTCACCAACCACCTCCTTGTTTTTCATGTGCCTTAGCATGCCTTCCAGGAGAATCTGCTCCAAGATTTTTCCAGGCACAGAGATGAGACTGACTGGTCTGTAATTCCCCGGGTCATCCATTTTCCCCTTGACATGCTTGTGAGGTGGGCTGATGCCAACCTTATGAAGTTGAACCATGCCAAATGCAAGGTCCTACACCTGGGTTGGAGCAATCCCAGGCACGGCTACAGGTTAGGCAGAGAAGAGATTCAGAGCAGCCCTGCAGAGAAGGACTTGGGGGTCTTGGTCGATGAGAAAATGAACATGAGCCGGCTTCAGTGTGCGCTCACAGCCCAGAAAGCCAACCGTATCCTGGGCTGCATCAAAAGGAGCGTGACCAGGAGGTTGAAGGAGGTGATCCTGCCCCTCTTCTCTGCTCTCGCGAGACCTCACTTGGAGTATTGTGTGCAGTTCTGGTGTCCTCAGCATAAAAAGGACATGGAACTGTTGGAACAAGTCCAGAGGAGGGTCATGAGGATGATCAGGGGACTGGAGCACCTCCCGTATGGAGACAGGCTGAGAAAGTTGGGGCTGTTCAGCCTGGAGAAGAGAAGGCTGCGTGGAGACCTCATAGCAGCCTTCCAGTATCTGAAGGGGACCTACAAGGATGCTGGGGATGGACTATTCATCAGGGACTGTAGTGACAGGACGAGGGGTAACGGGTTCAAACTTAAACAGGGGAAGTTTAGATTGGATATAAGGAAGAAATTCTTTGCTGTTAGGGTGGTGAGGCACTGGAATGGGTTGCCCAGGGAGACTGTGAATGCTCCATCCTTGACGGTGTTCAAGGCCAGGTTGGATGAGGCCTTGGGTGGCATGGTTTAGTGTGGGGTGTCCCTGCCCATGGCAGGGGGGTTGGAACTAGATGATCTTAAGGTCCTTTCCAACCCTAACTATTCTATGATTCTATGATTCTTCTGGTCTTCGGGAACTTCACCTACTGCCATGATTTTTCAAATATGATGGCCAGTGGCTTAGCAGCTTCATTCGCCAGCTCCTTCAGGACCCGTGGATGGATGTTGTCAGGTCCCATGGACTTGTGTACGTTTAGGTTTTTAAGATGGTCTCGAACCAGATCCTCTCCTACAGTGGGCCTGGGGTCTTCATTCTCACAGTCCCTGCGTTCGCCTTCCAAAACTTGGGTGGTGTGGTCAGAGCCTTTGCCAGTGAAGACCGAGGCAAAGAAGTCATTCAGAACCTCAGCCTTCTCCAAATCCAGGGTAGCCAGTTCTCCCGATAGCTTCCGGAGGGGGCCTATGTTGTCCCTAGTCTGTCTTTTATTTGCAATGTACCTATAGAATCCCTTCCTGCTATCCTTAACATCCCTAGCCAAGTTCAATTCTAACTGGGCCTTAGCCTTCCTCACTTGGTCCCTAGCTTCCCGGACAACATCCCTGTATTCTTCGCAGGCTGCCTGTCCCTGCTTCCACCTTCTATAAGCCTCTTTTTTCCTTTGAATTTTCCTCAGCAGCTCCTTATCCATCCAAGGAGGTCTCCTGGCCCTCTTGCTGCACTTCCTTCTAGTTGGGATGCAACATTCCTGAGCTTGGAGCAGGTGATCCTTGAATATCAACCAACAGTCTTGGGCCCCCCTGCCCTCTAGGGCTATATCCCATGGAACCTTCCTAAACAGGTTCCTGAAGAGGCCAAAGTCTGCTCTCTTGAAGTCCAGGGCAGTGAGCTTGCTGCATGCTCTTCTCACTGTCCTGAGGATCTCGAATTTGACCATTTCGTGGTCACTTCATCCAAGGCTGCCCTGGAGCGTCACATTTCCCATGAGCCCTTCCCTGTTGGTGAGCACGAGGTCAAGCATGGCACCTCTCCTTGTTGGCTCCTCTATTACTTGCAGGAGGAAGCTGTCTTCCACACAGTCGAGGAACCTCCTGGATTGCTTGTGTTGGGCAGTACCTTCACTCCAACAGATGTCAGGGTGGTTGAAGTCCCCCATGAGAACAAGGGCCTCTGAGCGTGAGGCTGTTCCTATCTGCCTATAGAGTGTGGAGACATGGTTAGCAAGCAAAGGTCATGTTCCCATGTCTGAGCTTAATTAAGCACAGATTCTGTGAAAGTGAGAAAAAACACCAGTTGTGTACAGTTGCCAACAGTATAAAAACCCTGGAAGTTAACCAATAGAGATAGAAGACCAGCTGGCCTACCTTGTAGCTAAAAATTGTCTGTGAACTAGGAGCAGAGACCTTGAGGGGAGGATGTGTATATGAGCAGGGGAAAATCACCGAAACGCACCTGGAATGTACCCACTGCTGTATATGCCGACCAACCACTACGGGAAACTGTGTGTACGTGGCAGTTTGACACTATATATACCCATTATTTGAGCACAATAAACGGATCACTTTTATCAATCATATTGATTGTGCTTGTGTTCCCTCCGTGCGCGACGACATATTGGCGCCCGAACAGCGACCAACAGAGGAACCCGGGTACCCGTAGTGGCTGGGAGAATTGTGCACGGAGCGGGAAAGCACCGGAGAAGCAGCATCTGGAGGGCTGAAAGAAGAAAAAATGCTCGGTTTTGCTGGTCGAAGATGCCGGGCAGAGAACGGGCAGTGAAAGAAGAAAAAAGAGGCCAATCCTGAAAGAGAAGAGGAGCCTAAGAAAAAAGAGGCCAATCCTGAAAGAGAAGAGGAGCCCATGATAAAAAAAAAAAAAAGAATCGGACTACTAAGTAGTCCTAAGGTAAAGCCCGGAGAAGAGACAGAGGTCAGTCCTGAAAGAGAATAGGAGCCTCTGAGCCTGGAGGACGAAGAGGGAGCCTCCGCCGCCCGCTGAGTTGGCCTGCTTGCTGGTGAGCTGCATTGGTACCAAAACTTAAAAAAGAGAGAGTAGTGAAAAATGGAAAGACAAGCGGCCTTTGATTTATTTAAGTGCTTCTTAGAGAAGCGGAATCTAGGAAAAGGGCTTACTGCCCTCTTTGATTATGGAAGGAGACATGGGGTGCTATCGAGAAAGTTATCTCCAGGAGAGGAGCTGCTGGAGCGGCTGCGGGACACGGAGGTGCTGCGAGTGGAGGAGCCGCGGGTGCAGACCTTTGCGCGGGAGCTGTGGAGGAAGGTGCCCTGGGAGGCACGGCTGGAACCCCCGGGCCGCGCGGCTGAGCGGGCAGTGCTGGAGCTGCAGCGCGACTGCCAGAAACCGCGGCAACAGCAACAACGGCAGCCGCAGGAAAACGCGAAGTGGAGCGTTGTGAGCCCTGGTAACACTTCTCCCTTGTGCGACAGGGCGAGGGACAGGGGGGTTCCCCACAACGAGCGACAACAACCCTCAAAGCCTACCCTGGGGGAATCCTCCCTGCTGACGACAAATTGGCCCCTACAGAAAAAAAAAAAAAAAAAAAAAAAAGTACCCTTATAGCCTTTTGAACATGTTATATGAGTAATGTGGCAGGCTGTGGACTTGAAACCCCATATACAACTCATTTGATAGTCTCTTTGTTATCCACATGTACTAGAAGTTGGGATATATATATCCATGTATATTTATGTTTCTATTAGCCCTTGGAGACTTTTTAAGGATATTGCTGACCACTTCTTCCGATGTAGGCTGGCCACCTGCATCGGAATGAGTGTGCATTTTGGTCAGTGTAAAAGCCCAAGGCGCATGCGATGTAGCGGAGGCAGAGCCTCTGCGGGGACGCCCAGTAAAGTTGAGCCTGCCACCTCACACTGCGATGATGCTGCTTGGAGCTGATTTTTGATTGTCTTCACAGGGTCCTTACTCCACGTTCCGTATGAGGGACTGTGTAGTGGAAGTAATGATTGTCTGGGCTTTGTGTTTTGAATATTGTAGTTGTATGGAGTGTGCTTGTGGGATCCCATGCGTGTGCGTGTGTGTGTGTGTGTGCTGATGGCGGACAGTGTTCTGTGTATTTTTTGTTGTTGGGTTTGTATAAAAGTTTTAATGGGTAGCAGATTAACATTTTGGACAAGAAAGGGTTAATGCAAAAGTGTGGTTGCTAGCAGGTATTTATGGCTGCTGCTAAGCAGGCAGGCAGCTGTAGCTTCACATTCCTTTCCCATCAGAGTGCCTTTGAATCACTCTAACCCAGCTCCTTCTCAGGAGCTGATAGGGGGTATGTTTATATCCTCCTACCTAAAGATCCATGGTGGCTACCTGCAAAGTTTGTTAACCCTTACCATAAGCTGGACAGACAAGTGGAGAAACCTGATACCTCAGCTATAGGAGCTGACAGTAAATACCCTGAGCAGAATGAAATAGAGGAAGAGAAAAATAAATGATTGCAGGACATCACTTGGGGGCAACTGAAAAGTAACAACTTGAATATGTGTGCTTGTAATGTAGCTATTATTAGAGGCTGTGATTTTGTGTATAAAACCACCTGTATTTACTAGCCAGTTACTAATGAGAAACTATACCTTGTATTGTGTGGATTTGTTACTTGTAAAAGATGTTAGAGCATGCAAATTTGCAGCAGCTACTAGAAAATGCTAAGGCAAAAACTAGAAAGATTCTAATACAATGGTAGCATAGAGGGTGAAAAAAAAAAAAAAAAAAGCGCCGTCTTCAACATGCTGCACAAGAAGCTGCACCAGTAGACCTGGACGAGAGCCTGAACATTTGGACTCTTATCAACCATAAACCTTGAAAGAAGTGAAAGGGACAAGTTGGGAAGAACCGGAGAAAGAACATCGGGTGGAACCGAAGAGAGAACAGCAAGATAATTTCTGAGGACTGTAAATTTGGAAACAGGAGGATGCTTAAGACATGATAAAGAATGTGTAGTCAAGGGGAAGTGAAAGTTTCGATATAATGAGTAGTGATGGCAAAGAACTATGTTTAGAAATAATTGGTCAAGCAAAAGTGCGTGGACAGTAATGTGATTGGCTGAGAAAGTGCGTGATCAATAAGATTGTTTCGTGATGGAAAAGCACCAAAGGAACTAACCACTACTAACCGCTAGGCAGAATACTATAAAAGCCTGTAAGCTCACTCAATAAGGGATTTTGTTTGTAGCCAGAAACTGAGTCTGTGCCTTAGTTGCCACAGGATCGGGCCTGGCACGGGGTGCTGTCCCGTATAAAGTCCCATATAATTGCCCATGTACAGTAGGTATCTTAGGCATGTTTATCCCTAATAGCACTATGGTAATATACAAATGAGGATTGTGTTCTTGAAGGTCAAAGCATGCTTTTCATTTGAGCTGTGATGACAAAGTAAATTTTTGGAACCTGGGTGAAATAATAGCTGCCTCATTTTTAGCTCCCAAAGTAGCTAGAGCTCAAGCTTTAGCAACATTAAATAAACTAGGCTGTTGGCTTGCAAGACAGACAAATGCTACTTCACTTGCTATAAGCAGACTTTTAACTGATGTCGATGGTATTCGTCATGCCACCTTACAGAATAGAGCAGCAATCGATTTTTTGTTGTTGGCACAAGGACATGGTTGCACAGAGTTTGAAGGGATGTGCTGTATGAATTTGTCAGATCATTCGGAATCAATCTATAAAAGTATAAAACAATTAAGAGAAGGGGTCAAGCGACTAATGAAAGATGATGGTTTGGATTGGTTGACAAAACTCTTTAAAGGATGGGGAATTTCTGGATGGCTTAAAGATTTGCTTATGCAAGGTGCAACTATATTATGTACGGTAGTCTTATTCATATTAATAGCAAGTCGTATGTTGCGATGTGTGATATCAATGCTGAAGAAAAGTGTAGCATCCGTCTGGCTTGCTCAAAAAGAAAAAGGGGGAATTGTGGAGACATGGTTAGCAAGCAAAGGTCATGTTCCCATGTCTGAGCTTAATTAAGCACAGATTCTGTGAAAGTGAGAAAAAACACCAGTTGTGTACAGTTGCCAACAGTATAAAAACCCTGGAAGTTAACCAATAGAGATAGAAGACCAGCTGGCCTACCCTGAAGCTAAAAATTGTCTGTGAACTAGGAGCAGAGACCTTGAGGGGAGGATGTGTATATGAGCAGGGGAAAATCACCGAAATGCACCTGGAATGTACCCAATGCTGTATATGCCGACCAATCACTATGGGAAGCTGTGTGTATGTGGCAGTTTGACACTATATATACCCATTATTTGAGCACAATAAACGGATCACTTTTATCAATCATATTGATTGTGCTTGTGTTCCCTCCGTGCGCGACGACAATAGAGCACTTCATCCACAGATTCCTCTTGATCAGGTGGTCTGTAACAGATCCCCACAGTAATGTCCCCCATCGCTGTTCTCCCTTTAACCTTGACCCACAAACTCTCTGTCGACTGCTCACCTGTCCCCAGACAGAGTTCCATACTCTCCAGCCTATCCCTAACATAAATAGCGACTCCCCCTCCCCGCCTGCCAGGCCTGTCTTTTCTAAAGAGCCTGTAACCTTCCATTCCAACACTGCAGTCATAGGAGCCATCCCACCGTGTTTCTGTCATGCCTACTATATCATACTCCTGTAGTCGTGCACACATCTCTAATTCCTCTTGTTTGTTCCTCATGCTACGGGCGTTTGTATAGAGGCATCTGAGCCAACCTCCAAATGAAGCCGGCTCATTGGCTGGCGCGGCTGGAATATCTCTGCATCGCTCCGAGCATTTATTGTAGGTGCTGGCAACCGACTGGGTGTGTTGGGATGAAACAATGCCCTCTTCTCCCAACACATCTAGTTTAAAGAAACCTTGACCAGCCTGGCAAGCCTCCTACCAAAACCGCTCTTCCTCTTCTTTGTCAGACCAGATCCACCAGCCCCCAGTGGACCTGGATTACTAACTTGGGTCCCGTATTCAAAACACCCAAACCCCTGACTATGACACCACCCTTTTAACCATTTATTAACTTGGCCAATCCTCCTAGCTTTTTTAAGGTCCCCCCCTGTATCCTGGAGAATTGATGAAAAGACAATCTGAGCTCCAGAGCCCCTAACCACCTCTCCCAGGGCTCTGTAGTCCTCCTTTATGTTCTCCAGCCTACTGCTATCAACATCACTAGCACCCACATGGATCACCAGAAGCGGGTAATAGTCCATGGGACTCACTAGAGCAGGCAGCCTCTCTGCAACATCCCTGATCCGTGCCCCAGGTAGGCAGCATACCTCCCTCGAGACCAGGTCAGGCCGACAGATGAGTGCCTCTGTCCCTTTCAAAGTAGAGTCCCCTACCACTATGACTCATCTCTTTTTCCTGGCAGCACCAGTAGTGATCTTCTTTACCGGTGCATCAGCCGGTTGTTTCTGGTGCAAGTGCCCTTCCTTCTTAGCCCCATGGAGGACAGCAAAGCGGTTCTGGGTGGGGACAACAGCTTTAGGAGGAAGCCCCTTGCTTTTAATTGTCCTCTTCCTCTTTTTTTGTTGTTTTTTTGTTGTTACTGTTTCCCAGCTTCCTGGGTTGACAGCCTCCTCCACTCCTCCATGAGCTGCAGGGGACGCCTGAGGTCCCTGCACAGTTTGGGCCTGGAGCAAGCAGTCCTGCTTCCTCTCAGCTTCCCTGATATCTTGCAGCCTATTGACAGCATCCTGCAGCTCAGCCCCTGCTGCAGGAGGACCTCCACCAGGGAGCACTGACTGCAGCCCTGCCCATTGGGCACCGTTCCCTCAGGAGACCAGTGCAGGCACTCTCTACACTCTGAGCATTGCACTGCAGCCTCCCCTCTCATCGGCTCTGTCTGGGTGCCTACGCTGGCCACCGCCGGGGCAGCCAGAGCAGAGCTCCCAGACCGGGCCCTGGTCATATGGCGAGTACTCACCATCCTGCTCGCCTGCCCGCGCGAACTGCCGCACAAACTGCCTCGACCTCGACCCGTCCTGTTTGCCCGCCCTGTTCGCCGCGCTCCTGGTCACTCGCGCTCCCAGGGGCAGGTTTTTAACCAGTCAGGGCTGGTGCCGCTCCTCGTGGCTCCGCCCCCTGTGAGTCCCTGCTCGCGTCAGCTGAGCTGCCGGCTCCTGGGCAAGTCCTGCCGAGGACCTGAGGCTCCCTCGGTGGCTCTGGCCGCTCTGAGTTGAGGCTCCTGGACGCCGATTTCCTCCCCGCTCCGGTGTGAAGGCGTCCTCTCTCGAGCTACTCACCTCAGCAATTGACCCATGGTGGAGGCAACCTCCGAATGGCTGGAAACATAAGCTGTGCCCCATGTCACTGCCTGGAACACTAACCTGGGCCTTGAGAAACAAATTCTGTGGCGACACGGCACCCCATCCCATCCCATCATACATCCCAGCAGCAGGAGCCAACTGCTGGCCCCTCCAGCACTGCTATCTCTGGCACTCCCAGTGGCAGAGACCTTCGTGATGGGGACATCCCTACTTGTGTTTGATGTGAAGCCAGTGAAAGGGTTTTACTGAAGAGCCCACACAAACCTGTAAATACTTTTTCAGGCTCTCATATATTTGTAATATTTAGTATGTGTATCACATAATTTGATCAATAAATTGGCTTGGGTGACATAGTTTAGTGTGAGGTGTCCCTGCCCATGGCAGGGGGGTTGGAGCTAGTGATCTTAAGGTCCTTTCCAACCCTAACTATTCTATGATTCTATGAAATTGTGATTTTTTTTTCCCTACTAATAGACTGAAAATCCATAAGACTGATGTCGTGGTTTAATTTGGCACGAATTGGCCCTTTGGTTTAGCTGCAGTGATTATCACTGTGGTTGGAGCGGCTGTCAGGGTTGGTGCAGCCGCTGTGCTTGGGGGTTAAGCAGCACCAGCAGCTGCGTTGTCTGTTGCTGTTGGGGTTTGAGTAGCTGCTAGACTTGCAGCTGGTGTTGATGTAGCTGCTGTGCTTGGAGTTGGAGTAGCTGCATTATTTGTTGCAGTCGGAGTTTGGGTAGCTGCTGTACTTGTCACTAGGGTTGGTGTAGCTGCTGTACTTGGAGTTGGAGTAGCTGCGTTTTCTGTTGCTTTGCTATCAGTTCCCTTTGAAGGTGCTGGATAGTGTTGAACAGGGCTCTGTAAGCATAAGCCAAGCCCCAGCAAGTTGCCATGATTTGTCCCTCTCTGGTATGACCAGGATGACAACACACCTCATTTAAGTGTTTTACTAATTCTTCCGGATTTTGCACTTGTTCGGTGGTGAAGTTCCAAAGCACTGGAGGGGCCCACTGACCTAGATGCTTGCCCATACTATCCCACACACCCTGCCACTCATGACTGTCCAGCCTCAGGGAGAATCTCTTGGTCCTCCTATATTGTCTTCTAACCCCAGACAAGACCCAAACCTGACTCTGCTTAACTTTCGAGATCCGACAAAATAGTTGTGAGTAAAACACACTCTGTATGTGTGCCAACACGGTGATCCCCGTCACAGTCAGCAGGCAGGTCTCAAGGGTATCCAAAGACCATTCAAAGCCTTCAGAACTCTCAAATGATGCTGTAAATAGTCTGGTGGGGGAGCTGGGAATGTAAGGAAATGTCTCCTTCACGGGTTGACCACCTGAGGAGGGGAAAAAAGATGTGTAATTGCTAAACATATCAATTATATACCTCCCAAAGTACAGAGGTGGTGACCACACTGGGAATGCAAGCCAGATCAGTTTCATGATCAATGAGTCTATTGTATTACAAGTCATTGACATGAAGTACAGTGAAACAAGAACATTAGCCCAGCCCCCCCAGCAAATACTGGCTGTAAGTAAGGTACAACATGCTGAAACTCCGAGATCAAGTGCAACAACTTTGAGAGCCAATAAATCAGCATTGTGATGCGTGACTATTAATCTGAAACAATGAATGCTTATCACAAATACGATTAGACACACTCCAGTCAGATCTGTCATTATCTCAACCCTTTGTACCCCATGTTGGGTCGTGGTTTAAGCTCAGGCGGCAACCCAGGACCACGCATCCGCTTGCTCACTCCCCCTTTCCTCCCCCAGCTCTCGGAGGGATGGGGAGGAGAATCAAAAGAATGTAACTCCCACGGGTTGAGATAAGAACAGTCCAGTAACTAAGATATAACACAAAACCACTACTGCTACCACCAGTAATAATAATGGTAAGGGAAATAACAAGGGAAGAGAATACAACCGCTCACCACCTGCTGATCGATACCCAGCCAGACCTGAGCAGCGATCTGGCTCTTCCAGGTAACTGCCCTCAGTTTATATAGTGGGCATGATGTGCTGTGGTATGGAATACCTCTATGGCTAGTTTGGGTCAGGTGTCCTGTCTCTGCTTCCTCCCAGCTTCCCCTCCTCCCTGGCAGAGCATGAGACTCCCAAAGTCCTTGGTCAGAGTAAACATTACTGAGCAACAACTAAAAACATCGGTGTTATCAGTGCCGTTCCCAGGCTGAAAGTCAAAACCACAGCACTGCACCAGCTACTAAGAAGGAGGAAAATGGCTGCTACTGCTGAACCCAGGTCAACTGACTTTTGTGCACTACAGCAAATACTGGAGACATAGTCATGAGCAACTTTAAGCTGCTACTATGAGTTTGAAAATACAAGGTGAAAAGTATTCTAATAAATCAGTGAGATGTGCATAAATTTACTCCAAGCTTTTTGGTGCCATTAGAAATAAATGCCAGTATCACAGAAGTTATTCAAACACTATGCATAATCACAAGAGAAAAGAGCAAGCTAACAAAATTATGCTAAACCAAGATGTTTAACAACAAGCCAGGAAGAAGTCACTTTAATAGTCTGAATCAGCTTAAGGACAGAGCCTGTTCCTGTAATCAGTGGAGTAAGTGGGAGATGTGAAAATTTCAAGGAGTCAGGTGAATTATAATGTGTTGAAAGTTTATTTGCTATAATTATTCCCTGCCCCCTGCATGCTTTTAAAAAAGTACAGACCTTGTTTTGAAAATCAGGTGTCTTGCTTACCCCTCATCACTTCTTATCAACAGCTCAGATCCTGTAGCTTCCTGCTGGAAGAGAAACTTCCAGCTTCCATCCCTGGGAGGCAGCCCTCAAGCAGGCAGAAGCACCTGGTGGATGAGAGCATGGGCTGGGGGAGAGGAGACAGAGTTTGATAGATTGCCATCAGGTCCATGCAATGGGTTTCTGTTTGCTCTCCCACATATTCAGTTGGTTTTTTTTTTGTTTGGAGCCTTCTGCTGCTGTTGTGCAATGTAGCTCAGGACAGCAGGAATCAACAGCACAGCCCCAGGGCTCTTGGGAGACGTCAGTTTTTTCACCTTCTGCCAACAGAGAATGCCCTGGAGGATATTTGCATGTGTATTTCTTGTGCTTTCTGATTGGTTCTGTTTACAGAAACATTACCAATAATAAAAAATAATTTGTCTTAAGATATATGAAGTTTCTGGTGGGCTGGGTGATGACGTGATCATGCATCCAATTCCAATCTTCCTCTTTCAAAATGTAGACAAGTCTTTATCTCAATTTTGTTCTCTGTATTGCTCCCTTCATTACTCTATATTAGTAACATTTAATACGGATTTTCAGCCTTCAAGAGATCTGAAATTGCTCACTGTGGTGAGGTATATTATCTAACTTCGCTGTCTAAAAGCTATCTAGGCAGTAGTTCATGGAGATATAATACATCCTAAGAGATGGTTATCCCTTATTTTTATATTCTTTCACTAAGATGTTGCTTGCTATTTCTTATACTCAAACATTTCAGACTTGCACTTGTGAATAAGTTCTTGACTAAATGTCATGAATAACATTTATTTCATGGTGGACTCATAATTTCTGGGAAAGTAGTGACAGCAGGGAGCTGTTTCTATTCTCTTAGGAATTTTTGTGATCTTTCTACATCTTATTTTAGGCCTGCTGCTGGAGGTCAGTATTTGGTAGACATTTTCTGAACAAATGAGAAGCTGAGAGAAATGGAGAGTTTGAAATAATGTGTCAGATATAATAAGGATATTTTTTTTCTTGATAGTAGAAGGATAGAAATTGATCCTTTTAAACACTGAAACAAGTTCAGTTTGTGGTTTTCAAGAGAAGATTTTTTCTCTGCCACTTGCTTCATTCTATGCTGAACAACCAGTTCTAATATGAAACTTTTAGTATTTGCATCTTTATGATTCTTTCAGAAACACTAGCTCATTTGTTCTTACTAATGTTACTGAAAAATACCAGTAATTATATAATGGCTGTAGAAATCACATTTTAGGTAAATGAAGAGAGAAATGATTTTTTTTTCATTATAAGTCTCCAATTTATATGTAATTATCAGTTATAAAAGAACCTTCCTGGTATGCATAATGACCACCTTTTGTCCTTGCATGAAAAGTCGAGGTGTTTTCATTCAAGGTTTTGTTCCCTTCAGCTTATTCCTGGCTGGTTGGGGAGACAGAGGCAGCTGTTTTTATGACAAGTCACACAGCCCTTACCCAGACTATTGAAAGTATTGGTTTGAAAACCAGCTGGATGTATTCTTAGTCTGTCAAGCCCAGGCCACAGAAACAAGAATCCTGGGCAAGCTATTTGAAATGTGCCATTGTTGAAAAGGAGCTGTTCTTGATGTTGTTTTTTAATGTTAATAGAAACTAGCAATTACTAATTACCTGTAAATGCTAAGATTTAAGAGTAATACAATAGAAAACATGCAGACAATGTAAAGTAACTGCTTCTCCAGTTACTTTGGGCTGTACTGGAGATTTGATGCTCTACCACCTTTTGTGTAAATATATAGAGAATTCTAAAAGAAAAAGATGCAGGACTATTCTTGCTATCTAAGTTGTTACAATTATTAACCTTAAGCCACAGCAGAATTTATAATTGGAATGAAATATACTTTTGTTTTTTTTTGGACAGAAGGAAAAAGTTTACTGTCTGTGGAACACCACAGCCACCTTTCTGATAGAAGTGTGCGGTTAATTGACAGGGGAGGGTGATACTTCTGGCCTTTGTATTTTGTTTGGACTAGAGGATTATTGCTGGAGATGAAAAATGTAGAAAAAAGGTGGTTGCTGTAGATATACAGTCATGAGCTGCACCAAGACTGTAACTATTGTGACAGAAGGAAGATGCTGAACACAAATCTCATGGAGATGAGATCTGGTGCTTGACAACAGCCTGGATGTGCAGTCTCAAGGTAGAAGATCCTCAGGTGATGGCACCAGAATGACAGGTAGGTGAGTTCCTGAATAGCAGTCTTCGTAGCCTACAGCAATTTTATATGCTTGACCCGTATCATGTGAGAATGCTTGGAAACAGCAGTCTCTTTATCATCACTTTTGTGATGGCATGGTATTATAGGTACAGCAAATGACTGGTACAAAAAGACACCTGCATCTGTCAGCCTGTCATGAGTCTAACAGCAACTGAGAAGAAGTGGCTGCAGAATTTAGTACATGTAAAACTGGAAGAAACAGCTCTGTGAAGAATGCCACTTATTCTCCTTCAAAATATAGGGAACTGGACAGATGTTTTTCATACTTCAGTGTCAATAACAGGTTTGTTTGTGGTTCAGCAGAAATATTCTCAAGAAGGAAGGCAAGAGTTAAGAATTGTCTTGCTGTAGTGTTATTTTTTCCAGATTTTAAACATCTCATGTTTTTAATTAAGAGCATGGGTGAGTGGGTAATTCTGAAGCTTGACTTGGCTCTACTGCTGTTCTCATGAAAATTTCTCCAGATTTGGGGTCTGAAAATTGCCCTTAATCTTTGTTTTATGCAGTGTGATATTTGAACAGTAAGCAGTCTGGACAGAGACAGGTCTGTGCTTCATCAGCGCAGACTTCTTGTGTTACAGCTAGCTAGACAAGTAAAACAAGTAAGTGAAAGAAAGTGGAATTTCAGTTGCATAAGCAGCAATAAATTCTGAATGCTGTAATACTGAACATCTGATTCTGGGTCCTGAACTGTCTTTATACAGGTATGGATTTAAAGATTCTGAACTTCTGTTTCAAGGCATTTTCCCAAAATATTAAATCTAGTTAGTCCCAGATCTGAAACATTGTGCTCTGAAAGGCAGAATGAAATGTTTTGTGAGCAGTACAGCAGGTAAGAGTCTGGTTTGCCATGTATTTATATGCTCTTCATTTCTCTGAACATCCCCGTGTGTTCAATTCCCTTGCAATATTTTTACTTTCAATCTTATTTCCTATACTTCTTTATGATGCCTTCTGCATGCCTCCCATCATCCCCCTTTGCACCAAAACCTTTTCTTCAGCAGAGGCAAGCTGCCCATGCAGAAGTGTCTGTCTTAGGGGAGTTGAGTCCCCCTCTGTTTCCCCCTGATTCTCTTGCCTAAAGCTCTGCTGACAGTAGTGAGAGCCAGAGCATAAGTACATACCCAAGTGCGGACACCTCCATGTATGTCTCTTAGTCTGGATCTGAGTCTTTCCAGCAGCTAAAACGAGCTAACATTAGGGGGAAAGTTAAACCAGTAACCACATGAGTAGAACGATACTTTCTTGTAACTATGAGTCCACATTTATCTTTTGCTGCAAAGGCAGTCCCAGTTTCAGACAGCTTCTTTTAGCTTTGAAGTGGGTTCAGTGAGGAAGCACAAGTTAGTGCAAGGGCTTTGCATATGCTCAGCAAAGGCATTTTATGTGGAATATGATTTGTAAGGTATGGAAATATATCAGCTGATGGTACTGGGTTTTTTGTTCTGCTGATAAAAAAAAATGCCTTTGTTCAGGTTAGAGCTAAAAATCTAGTCATCAAAATGTATGGGCAAATGGGTCTGTCATATCAAATATTATAATAAGAATCACTAAATCTTTAACAATCCTACTTTATATCTAATTAAAAATCTCTCTGCTTTTAACAATTGCATGTTTTATTTAGTTATTGCTTAAGAAAGCAGGCTATTGCAGTGATCAGGGGATTTACCAGATGTAGTTTGTTCCTAGTGATAATGTATATTTATCTAACAAGCAGCAGAAATTTCTCCTTCAAAATGAACTGTATTTATTATCTTGATAAATGTGTAAAGATAATTGTTTGAGGCAACAATGTTTTGCTATGACTGAGCTTCTGACAGCAAAAATGCCTCTCAACTTTAATTGGAAAAAAACCTCTTAACATTTTCATTTGCTTGGTTCCAAAATTCAGTGTAAACCCAGTCACCTCTAGCCATGGAATAGATAGCATGAGGAAAATTTTATTTCTGAAGTGCATGCAATGGTTGGTGTGGGAGGCAGTGGTTGAGTGGATCACTGTTTGGCTTTGCATAGCCTTGAAGAGTCCAAAACCCTACCAATTTCCTAGTGGACGCATCACACTATTGTGATGGGTGGTCCAAACAAGACAGGCTCTCCATAGCGCTTTTCTGTTCTTAGCACTATCAGCTCCATCTTGCTTATATTTATATTCTTTGCTTTTCAACTACCTGCAAGATATTGAGAAAGCTGCAGAACAATGTCACACAAAATATAAAAATGATAACATATAAATGTATATGTTGTCTGCCTACTGTAACAGACTGTTGTCCCATTGTCTCAAAGGCTTCGTATCTATGTTGCTGCATATGAAAGAGGAAGCCCTATCCTGAAGGAACCTGCAGATGTTGCCACCATAGCCTGTAACGACCCTTGGTGCTGAATGCGAGTGGGAAACATGACAACTTCTTTATTCCACCCTGAAGTCTTTGGATATGGGACAGAAATATTTGGCTATCACCAAACACCAGAATATAATACATCTAAACAGGGTTAAAATAATACCTTTTTTTAATCCCACAGAAACACTTGTATTATTGACCATCAATAGTGAGTGAATGGTGAATTTAATATAGAGTAACTCATGCTAAAGCCTACAGGTAAACGACTGTCTTATTTGTAACAAACGGCTTTCTACTGAATATTCTGGAGTTGTTCCAAGGACATCTTTTCATAGGAGAAGCAGATGTAGATGAAGTTTTATGCAATTTAGGCTGTATTTTTTAATAAAACATTTAATTAGCAGGCATGAACACAGCCAGACACTTGAAATGGCACTAAAACAATTATTTGATATTGAACAGCACACACATTCAACTTGTGAATGCAGTCATATTGAAAAGCTCGAAAATACCAACAAATTATGGTGTGTTTAAAAGAGAAGTTTTAATTTTCTTCCAAGGTTTTTTCTTACAGAAGTTGAAAGCTGGGGAAAAAAGAAGTTAAAATGAACACAAAAAGTCCCCAAAATACAAGGAAAGAGAAAAGATTGTTTCTTTAAATGCTAAGAGCTTATTAATGCTTCTTTCAGAGATCAGAAGAATTGTGACCCATATTCTAAATGCCCTATTGAACTGCTGTGCTCTTACCTGGAAAAGTTTGTTCACATCATTATGAGAGAGTAGGACTCTGGATCACCTTGTTAAAAACTTGAATACACCAAAGAACCTAAATACTGAAAGTGAGAGGCTGGTGAAAAAAACCAAGGAAACTCAGCTTTACAGTAATTTTTGCAAGTGGTTGGGAGCTTAGAGCTGGTTCCAACAGAGGACTGTAAAAACATCTTCTAGCTTTTCTGTGCTATTGATTGCATTAAGAGCACCTGAATGATTAAGGCATGTCCCAAAAAATCTTGATGCTTTGGGATAAAGCTCAAAGTGTCCTCTGTAGATACTAGTTAGTAGTGCTCTGAGGTGTATCATTCTGGGTGATTTGGGGCATGCATAATTCAGAAGAAAACCCTGACTGCACTACCTGAAAGTATTTATTTCACAGTTTTCTACCACCTATCAGCCATCATTTAATCATTTTTTGCCTGGAGCACTCATATCCACCTACCCTTTATATACATCACTCATCAACAGGATGATGATGGCAACATACAGATGACTACATTAAAAATATCAGAAACCTACTTCCACAGAATTCAAGTTCTTCCGAAACATGCTGAAAAATTCATAATTTGCAGCTGAGATCCCAGGTGACACTGTGAGGGAGTTACATCTGCTCTAGAAAAGCTTTTTGTTTTAGCAAATTTAAGAGCATCAGTCACCCTTAAAGAATACCTCTGGATAAGTAAGTTGGATTTCTAACTGTGCCACCTGTTTACAACACAAAAACCACCCTTTCCTTCAGTCATACATTCCTAGTAACTGTGTACGAGCATACATGGGATTTCTATAGAAAGTCTCTTACACAGTTACAGCCTGTACTGTGAGAAGACTATGTTAGTTAGTTAGAATAGTTAGGGTTGGAAAAGACCTTAAGACCATCTAGTTCCAATCCCCCTGCCTCACCCTAAACCAGGTCACCCAAAGCTCTGTCCAGCCTGGCTTTGAACACTGCCAGGGATGGAGCATTTACAACTTCTTTGGGCAACCCATTCCAGTGCCTATGTCCTGAAATATATTTTCCCAACACTTTCTCTGTCATTGGTACATCTCTTAATCTCATCAAACTTGTAATTAAGAACAAACTTCTTGCAAATCAACAAGTAGTGAATGAATCTGTCCATGACAGAAATGCTTGATTCAAACCAGGAAATACATGTGTACAAGATTTTCATAACTAGAATGGTAAATGTACCTCACAAGGGAATTACCAGAATACAGGAGTGCATCACTCTTAAACATCCCATTCCAATGTATAAAATACTTTTACACAAATTAATCATAACATATAGGAATTAATATAGAAAGCTGAGAAATGAACAGGTTATTGAGGGAATATTTTCAGGAAACAGGAGTTGCATCTTCGATATTTTAGTCCTGATTTTCAAGGAAGACCTATAAAAATCCTTCAAAACACAAGTCTGGGGAAAAAAAAAGTCTTCTGGCTTCTGGACATCAAAGACACAATAAAATAAAGAATTATAGGATAAGTTAATATTGTAACTTGGAAATTGTAAATTGGAAAGAATTAAAAAGCTGGAAAGAATGACAACTATTGGTGTACATGAAGCACAGAGAGCCAAGACTGCTTGGGAACATTTTGTCTGAGTTTCAAGTAGTCCTTTTAACCAGTTAGTCAAGTAAACAGGCAATGGGAGTTGTTACCTGTGGAGGAGGGTGGGGATGTTATCAAGAGGAGAGAAAATGAACTTGATAGCTTCTGTGTGACAGCCTCATGGAAATGGAAGTAGTTAGTTATTTGCCACTTTTAAAAGGTTAATGTTAAGCAGCTTATAGGTCAGATTATAAATGCTCTATAAAACATGACTCTTTGCTGATGTCCTTTTAAATAACCATAAAACAGAAAGAGGAAAGGAAAAGAAATAATCCCATTTACTCCATCTAACAATTGATCTATATTTTAGACCAATTAAATGATATAATTAGTATTATAGGTAGTAGAGATGAAAAGCTGAGATAAAAACAAATAAGGAGAGCAGAACCTTCAATTTCAGCTACATATTTTTAAAAACTGCTAGTAAGCTGTGCTTTCCAGGTTCTACTTTTATAATGTGCACATACACAACCATAGACTGGTTGTAGCCATGCACAGAAGGGGTGGCGGGAGTCACCAGCACTGAATCACAGCATGGAGGAGAGCACAGTAGTGCCTGTGTGAAACTGCACAGCGTGGGATTTTCAAAACAAAGCACTCATGTGGCAAAATAAAGGATTTAGAAGAGAATAGTTCATGCACATATTAGAGTGAGAAATTAGCATATGTAGTACCATATTCACACTCAAGCCATGGGTTTTAGAAAGAGCCAATTATTGGCAGCACCTGCTTTGGATAGCCGTTTTGTTTCAGCTGGCCAAGAGGTCATGTGAATGAGTCAGAAAACTTATGATTTCCTTTATGCAGCCCAGCCCAATAAGATGGTAGTTGCCTGCTGGCTAAGCTGAGGGATGAAGCAGAACAGTTTTGGAGAGGTCACTGGGAACGCTTGGGAGTGCATTGAGTAGGGGAATGAGGAAGTGACAGTTTGATCTCCTGAGCCTGGACAAGACCACCCCAGTCACTGTCAGGACTGTGTGTTCACTTGCAGATGGGGGGAAAAATGCCCCACTCAGTCTCTAGATGAGGATTCTTCTTCCACACCTCTTATTTGCTAATTTGGAATATAGCTGTACCAGGAGGTTATGCAGCCTAATTCTAGACACTGTCAAAGCACTGCTACCTCAGTCTGACCTTTGCTTTTACCCTCCTTAATCCCACTTAAGATGCTGTCTCGCTTTCAGGCTGTTTGTTTCTTACAACACAGTAGGTTGATACCATGTAGAAGCTCTCCCTGAAATGGTGCCTTCTGATGACTTCACCAAGAGTGGGGCTGCTTATCAAAAGTGACCTTTGCGTGTATCCTTATTTGCACTTCCACAGCATCTGAACTTTGAATAAGCCTTAGTTATTTTCATTTGAGCAAGAATGTTTCAGCACAGAAAATTCAGCTTATGTCAGTTAAGACATGTCTTGATCTTGGTCACATTTTCCTGTTGCAGGATTAGAGATTGCAAAGGTTTCCAGCAAGAAAGAAAAAAGGTAATTGGCATAGACCTCCTGTGCCTCAAAAGAAAGACTGCAAATGGGCGATGAGGGAATAACAGCATCCTGATTACAGGATAAATGTCTTTTGAAATGATAAAGTGGAAAAGATTGTCTGTGTCTGCACCAGTAAAGCAAACAGGACCAGAGTACATGGCCAGCTGCTGTGCTGTAACCAACTGTATGGTATTAGTGTTGATAGCTGCTTGTTCCAGAAACCCACAGAGGGGCAAAGAAATGTCATGTTGAGCAGCCTGCTGTGAATTGCCCAAGCAGCCTTGCTTGGTCTGAGCAGACGCTGACAGTCATTGCCACACCAGGTTACCATGGAGATGCAGGGAAGACCAGGAACCATCAAATATGGGAGAGTTCCTTTACCTGCAAAGGAGAAGGAGGCAATACATGCAAGGTTGTGTCCGGAGGCTGGCACGCCCTATAATGTCACATCATATACTTGTTTATTTTTAAATATGTATCCACTCATTAGTTACCTTGAATATTTCCTGCATATTGTAGCTAAGGTTTGGACAAATAGTGCCGTTTTGAAGTTGCCATGCTGCTTAGCCCCCTTTATTACCTAACCTTGCTCTGTTGTTCTACCTGAGGTCAATAACTCTGTCTTGCATGGGAAAGCTGATTTGTCTAATGATTTAATCACCTCTTCGTATAAGGATGGAGAAAAATTGGCAGAGGAAGCTTGTTATCAATCTGGGGTACTGGTAATCAGTTATTATGTGTAATGAGGCTTTTGTCTTGCAGCATTCTGAAGAACATCTTGAACTTCTCCTCGCGCTTCAGCAAAGGGACTGTCATGTTGAATTTTCCTTTAGCATTTTCCCCAGTCCCTGAAAAGAAATTATAGGTTGTTATATGGAAGCTCATTTGAAGCCTCAATTTTCTTGAGTATCCTGCTCTTGTGGGGAGTACCAGGTGTGCTCAGAGACTGTGGCCTTCAGGTTCAAACTCAACTGGCATTCTACAAGTCTTTGATTTTTTTCCCCTTCCGCTGAAGAGGCAGTGGTTGTCTTGACAGCAGGAACAAAGCTTCATCCTTGTACTTTGATGTGGGGCAAGGTTAAAATAAAACCAAAATAGGCTTTCAAGAAACTGAATATTTTTTAAGACAAAAGTTGTAGTAAAGGCTCTTGTGCTTATAAGATATATTAAAAATTGTTGATAGTATTCAGGGCATTTTCTTACACTGTAACATATGAAGAAGCCACCCATAAAAAATGTTTGCTCTGCAAGGTGATTTGTGAGGTGTATCACACACTGAACTCTAAATGATGTTATGCTCTCAGAATCATATCCAAAAGGAAGATAGAAAAGCACTCAATGAATTAGGTTTGCTGAGGACAGACAGATATTGAAAAATAACATGATTGCATAAAACCACTAAAAGTAGTCCTGGAGTCCTGAAGAGACAAAAGAGCTATTTAAAGAGAAAAAAAGCATTTTGCCTTTCACTGTTTCTTAGAAATTCCTACATCAATGATTTTTGTAATGTTGGCCAGATTTATAGGAACTCATGTTCAACTATTCTGTATTGATAAGAAGGTCAACGTAACATTGTAGGAAGCATTACAAAACCTGTTTATGATGAGTTTTGATCTTTTTAACAGAATTGCAACATGAATTTTGAATGCACCTGAACCCAGGACACATAACTTACTGTTTTCTCAAATTAAAACATATTTGACTCAACAGTGAAGCTCTATTTGTATAAAAAACTTGGTGAAGGCAAAAGTTAGCTACTCATCAAGTTCATTTGGCACTATGAATTCTTGTTACTATGCTGTATATAAAATGGAATTTTCTACTTCACATCGTTGCATACATATCTGAGTAATTCTTTGGTAACTGTATCTTCCCACCTCCTCTCCCCATTGTTGGCACTTGGGGAAAATAAAAATACAATAAACGAACTGATTTCTCTATCATACAAATGGAAAGGAAATCCAAGTGTTATAAGTCTCTATTCACATTCAGATCTGCATCTGTTAGCACTCAATGAATAGCTTTTCTATTATTTATTTAGTTCTATTATACATATGGGGATTGTACCAAGTCATATCTTAGAAATATACACCTGAGTATATTTATATTACATCAGTTTCAATTGCTATGACCTGTATGTGATCTGCAAAAGGACATTTGCTTTATGAGAAAGAATATTAACATCAATTTCTAGTGCAGCAGACTTGCATTTGATCTTACTAGCTGTAAAAGTAGCAAAAATGGTACAGTGGGGTCATATATACTGATAGTTTTGGGAATATTGTCAAAGGATATTGCAGAGGAGCTCTGACATTTCTGAGTAGATGATGTTAGAAAAGTTTTAGATAGGGAGGAAAAAGTCTTGCAGGGAGTTTAAATTGACAGATGATATTTCTGGTTCACCTGTTTTAAAGTAAGATCTAACTGTCTTTAGAGTGGTTTTAGTGGTCACGGAGTGTTACTGAAAATTAATTGAGTCTGATGCTCATCTGAAACATTGCTATCTCTACAGTCATATGAATAAAACTTGCAAGTAGTGTTGCTGATAGCAGAGCTCTTGGTTCTTGGAGATTCAGTGACCAGACACTGCAGACTTACTCTTGCTGTGCAAGAAGAGATTTGCAACATCTTATATTGTGAACTGTAGCTTTACACAGACCTGCATGTAGCTCTGTGTTTGTGTAGGAAAGATTGCTGTCACTGGCAGTTTTCTGCTCATTTACAAATTGCTCAAAGTTGCTGGTGCTTGACTTTGTGGGATGAATAGAATGGGAGGAGCCCATTGAAATCATTCATTGTTTCAGTTATACTTTCCTTTTTATACTTACTGAAAATCTTTTCTTATGCTTACAAATGAATTTTAATAACACATTTAAATGGGAAATGAAAATTAAAAGACTTACAGTATTATCTTAACCTTCTATAGAGCAGAATTTTCTCATGCATACCTCTGTACTGATGGGTCTCTGTTCTACCTTGCACATTAAGATCTTGCCAGCCAAATTCAGGGCCTTTCTTCATTTATGTGCGACACAGGCCAAAATGAAAAAACAAATGGGAGGGGTGGATCTATATCCCTTGCTGATCTTCTATTAAGACAAAATAAGCATGCAGGCAAATACAAACTTCATTTACATTTAGAAATTAGCATACTGGATGTGCAATACCTCATGAAGAATATTATATCTTAGAATCCCATGCATTTTTCACCTGCTGACACAAGTAAAGCTGCTTAATAGAAGCTAGATTATTTTCTATTATATGGAATTTCAGTTAATAACTGCAGCTTAATCAGTGCAGTATATTATTTATTTTCATTAGGTTCAATCAGTCTCCTGGGAGATAAGGGTTTATGGAAATTCAGCAGTTGTAGCATCAGCTATCATTTTTTTTTCTGACCTGTATTTTCAGACTTGTAATTTATACTATTTCAAGCATTTTTTTCTATATGCCCTCTTCATAACTGTATATAATTATCTTAAAGAACAGAAAGAGGAAATACCAGAAAAAACCAAAACATATTATGGGCCTCTTGTGTGGTTCAGAGAGAACTGGGTCACAATACTATAGCACAGCTTTTTCTTGTATATGGCTTTGTATATTTTTATGTAATTATTTGAAAACCCACTAAACACTAACCTAATAAATTAGTAACCAAAAGCTAATTAATTTTAAACAAATATAGAATTAACACCTAAAGATCAAGACCAGAGAAACTGCTTAGAGATGTACAATTACACAAAAATAAAACCGAAACATAAGAACATGTCTGAATACTCTTCATCAGTAACAAAACGTATTAAGGCTCTGGGTTCAGGTGTAACGCCAGTAGCAGCCAGAATACGGAATTATTATCGTATATTTCATCAAGGCAGTAAAATGGTGCAGGTATTCACACAAGGCTTATAGCTAAGATTTCTGTTTCCTCTGAAGCACTCACTATAGCAAAGAGCATGCTGCCTGTTTTACATGAAAGAGGTTTTTTTCTTTCTTGTTATCTTTGAAAGATACCAGCCATGGGACACTGATCTGCGGGGCCTTGTCAGCTACCACGCTCACACAAATGGTTATCTTGGTGTGAGGGCTGTGGGGTGCAGCTCTCAGAGCTCAGAGTATGACTCCAACTTGGCTGAAAGGCAGCAGTAGCCAGCCAGCTGTGCTGCATGAGATTGGGCTGGGAGGCCAGCTGTGCCTATGCTGCCAGCTGTGCCTGTGCTGCCAGCTGTGCCTGTGCTCTAGGGCAGTGGGTGGCTGAAACCACAACTCTTTCCCTCTGTTAGCCTCATGGGCTGCCTGTCCCTGGGATGCTGGGATGAAGCTTATTTTTAACTCTAACTTTTATGGAGTTCCACTCATTCCCCTCCAGGGTCAGACCCTTGAAATGACTATTTTTACTTCTTTCACCTGGCCTTTTCACTTGGGCATTGCCTGCTGTTAAATACTCAGCATTACCTTACTGTCCTTCTTCAGCATTCTTGAGGCATAGGAGCATAACTCCTGTGGTGGTGAGTTGTTCAGCATTGGCTGAGTTGTAGGGTGACTTCTAAAGCTCATGCCAGCAGCTAGACACAACGCTGAATGAGGTTGCTGCTATCATGCTGTCTAACAGCGTGTCAGAGCCTTAGTCCATCTCTCCATCTGCTTGTCCAACCTTTCCTCAGGCAAAACTGTGCCAAATGCAGCTCTTTCTGTAACCCAGCAGTCGATGGATCAGCCATTGCCATTACTTCCACCACTTGGCACTGAACTACACCACAACTGCAGCACTCCCATGACAGGTTTGCTTCAATTGCTTCCAGTGCAGTTTAATATGCATGTAAGTGAATAAATGAACATTTGCCATTTGGCATCAATCTTTAACTTTTTTGTTTGTCTGTATTCTCTTGCTAGACACCAGGACAGGCAGGCAGACATCTTCTCTGCTCCTCTGGCTGCCGCCAGAGGCTAGCTTGCTTGTGAAAGACAGTTATTTTCACTAAAGCTCTGAGAAAATTATAATGGGGCAAATTGTCCCCCATTTCCCACTCACATGAAGTGATAATAACTCAACTGGAAACAAAATAGTTATTGTGGCTGCAGGTGGATTTAAAAGGAGGGACACTGAGGCTCTTCATCTGTCTGTGTGAAAGCTCTGCTGCATGTTTGATTTCTCCAAACAAACAAAGAAAGACAAAATTAGGGGAAATGCTTTGACTTGATTGTTGTTTTGGATGTGCATTAGTGATACAACATGCAACACAGGTTTTCCTTAAGAGTGAATGTACCTTTCATCCACATCTCAGGGCAAGTGGAGCACAGGTAGCAGAATCAAGGATGAAGCGTTGTGTAGGATGCTGACTCAGGTACCCTATTGCAGACTGAATGCAAGGAACCTCTAGAAGAAAGAGAGCAAATAATTTCCAAGATCATCTAAGTGAGTGCTTTTAATGCGTCTGTAAGGTATTACACAAGGCAGTCCAAGGCAGTCTGTAATGGCTTGGCAGGCTTGGTTCTGAGCAGTTGAAGAAGAGCTCCTTTGTCAGACAGTGCCATGGAGGACTCCTACACGCCACCAGCAGACAGACAGGGTGTGACAGGCCTTCCTCCTAGACAAGGAAGGGGAAGATACTTTCATGCACAACCAACAGGCTGGTTAGCCTTTGCAAGGAACAGGTAGGAAGTTTTACCAGAGGTCATCCTACTTTGTGGCAGCATGTGGAAATCATCTGCCAGCTGAGAGGTGCTGGGCTTCCCAGTCAGTGGGGATATAACAGTCCCTGGAGGAAGTGAGTTACACAGTTTGGATGACTAACTGGGATGTGGATGTTTAGAGATGTGGAGGTCTCGGGCTAGAGGACATGAAAGCATGCCGAGATGCCTAATTGCATTCCTCAGCTTTAAATTCCTCTATAATTTTAATTCGTTTTTAGTTCCTCTGCAAATTCTAGTTGTAGGGCTTTGCCTCCTATATATAATCTGTTTTTTCTGGGGACACCAATTACATTGTACCCTCTCTGAACTTATTTTTCTAGCTGACACCCTCAGCTTTCTCGAAGTGCTAGGGGACCACATGAGGAACAAAACAGCAAACTTACCCATCCTGCCCAACTTACAGTAGGAAAAACTCTGTTCATTCTCACCCGTACCTCCCATATCACCCCTAAAGTCTGTCAGCATGCAATGCCCATGAGACATTGTAACTCTAAGAGATTCTGCTATCAATCTCAGCAAATGAAAATGCTGATTTTGGCACAAGGAATACCCCCAGCTGGTAAGAAGAGGCTTATGTACCATTCCTTATTTCTGGAGGGGCTTTACCTGAGACTCACAGAGCAGCCACATGTATACATATAGTTTCTTCCTGTTACTTGTTTCTCTTCCCACCACCCTATCAGTTCACACAGGGAAAGAAAGGCAGGAGGGAAGGGGGCTTTTTTCTGCAGAAGGACCTGCTCCCATTCTGCATATGAAGAGGTCTCAGGATGTGAATGTGACCAGCCTAATTTTTCTTTGTGCTGTTTAAGATTACCGTGTTGCTCAAAAATTGTGGCCTGTAAAAATGAATGTGTTCATTGTGAACTACAGTGGGTAAATATTCCTTTAATCATTATGTTTCCCATATCTGTATGAAAATCATTAACAGAAAAAGGCTTTGCAATTATGTAGCTACTTTCTCTGTGAGCGTTCTTGTGCTCTTCAAAAACTTTGCTAATTTCTCAGTGGTATATTCATAAGAAAGAGAATAGAACAGAAGACTTTTAGCTGGAGCCTATTATGTGTTTTTCCATCTGTTTGTGATGAACCAGAAAGAGCTATGTGTTAGGTCTTGCCTTATGGCAAATCCTGATCTGCAGTTGCTGTTTTCCCACGCTTACTTAAGCTTCTCTGCACATCCCCACACACAAAGCAGATGCCGGTGCCACAAGAGGCCTGAGAGCCTCCTTCTGAGCACGAGAGACTGTTATACAGTCAGGTCCTTAGGACTAGCCTCCAGCAAAGCCAACCAACCAAACAAAAAAAGCTGCTTACTGTTGACATCAGATGATCTGAAACTGGTTTATCGATTGAAAAGGCAAATAAAAAAGCATATGAGATCATCAGTTTTCTGCTGCCGTCCTTCTGGGTTCAGTAGCCTGTTTGGTGAAAGGTTTCGGGAAAGGAAAATAACTGCAGAAAGAGCTTAATATTTTTCCTGGTTTTGAGTTCCTGGCTTTCAAGAATGTAGCAAAATGCAGTCATGCTGAGCCCTTACAAGGAATAAAAAATATTTTCCTCTTTTAAAAAGGGTGATGGGATAAAACAAGCAGTAAAGTGTATCTTTCCCTGAGTTGACGGAAATTGTCGCCTCTCTCCAGGCTTGAAATCTTGCCGTATTAAAATAATTGGGAGCATGCCATAAATGTCAATAGGGCCAGGATTTCACCCCTTTTATTCAGACCTGGGCTCTTGTTGGTAATTGGCCCCGTCTCAAACTTTCCTCCAGGGAGCCATTCTCTTTGCATTATATCCCAATCCCCATCCAGGTATACAAACTGTCTATTAGAACTAGACAGACTACTGACAAGAAACAAGGAAGTTGATAAATGTGTTGTTAAAAGACTAAAATAATCTCGGACTTATTTCTTTTTTTTCACTACAGTATTTGAAATTTTTTTATAGCCATTTGTTGGTTTTTGAGTGTGAGGAGGTTGAAATTATTTTCACATGCAACATTATGAAAATAAAGCTCATGGTTCATTTATAGAGTTACTTTTACCTACAGAACAATTACACTACAGTTATTAATAAACAGTGCCTTTTTATAACGATAAAATAATCCACCATAGAATCATAGAATCATAGAATAGTTAGGGTTGGAAAGGACCTTAAGATCATCTAGTTCCGACCCCCCTGCCATGGGCAGGGACACCTCACACTAAACCATGTCACCCAAGGCCTCATCCAACCTGGCCTTGAACACCGCCAAGGATGGAGCATTCACAGTCTCCCTGGGCAACCCATTCCAGTGCCTCACCACCCTCTCAGTAAAGACTTTCTTCCTTATATCCAATCTAAACTTCCCCTGTTTAAGTTTGAACCCGTTACCCCTTGTCCTGTCCCTACAGTCCCTAATGAAGAGTCCCTCCCCAGCATCCCTGTAGCCCCGCTTCAGATACTGGAAGGCTGCTATGAGGTCTCCACGCAGCCTTCTCTTCTCCAGGCTGAACAGCCCCAACTTTCTCAGCCTGTCTTCATACGGGAGGTGCTCCAGTCCCCTGATCATCCTCGTGGCCCTCCTCTGGACTTGTTCCAACAGTTCCGTGTCCTTTTTATGTTGAGGACACCAGAACTGCACACAATACTCCAAGTGAGGTCTCGGGAGAGCAGAGTAGAGGGGCAGGATCACCTCCTTCGACCTGCTGGTCACGCTCCTTTTGATGCAGCCCAGGATACGGTTGGCTTTCTGGGCTGCGAGCGCACACTGAAGCCGGCTCATGTTCATTTTCTCATGGACCAACACCCCCAAGTCCTTCTCTGCAGGGCTGCTCTGAATCTCTTCTCTGCCCAACCTGTAGCTGTGCCTGGGATTGCTCCAACCCAGGTGTAGGACCTTGCACTTGGCATGGTTAAACTGCATGAGGTTGGCATCAGCCCACCTCACAAGCGTGTCAAGGTCCCTCTGGATGGCATCCCTTCCCTCCAGTGTATCAACCGAACCACACAGCTTGGTGTCATCGGCAAACTTGCTGAGGGCGCATTCAATCCCACTGTCCATGTCACCGACAAAGATGTTGAACAAGACCGGTCCCAACACTGATCCCTGAGGGACACCACTCAGGTGGTGTCACCATACAAAATTAATTATTGTATTTTAATTACAGGTGTGATACTTGTTTTTCTTACATGTTGTAATTATGAAGTAAATTGCAGAAATTTATATTCAGACGGACAGAACATCCACAAATATGCACAAATCTAAAAGGTAATTGACTTTGCTTCTCATCTTTCCCATTCACGCTTTTAGGTGAAATTCTACTTCCATTGTCTCAGCAATTAAACTAAAACTAACTTTTGTTTTTTTATCTATCCTTTGTAAAAAACCCCAAACCCAACATCTATATTACTATACATTTTTTGGCATCTTACATCTCAGGGAACCAAATCAATAGTTGCTAGTAAGTGTTTTACCAAAACAAAATTAGGCTATTTTATCTTTGTCAATTTTCATAATGCCTTTTTTTAAGACCTAATTTTGGCCCCAATCTAATCTGCATCAGACTCCATATTTATTCATGTCATGTTGCAGGATCATGTATGGATACTTACATGCACCCTTGCAAGAGTCTACTCAAAGGGCTTTGTGCGTCAGCTTTCCATTTCAAATTGGGCTACCCATATTTGTGAATGGATATTAATGTCATTTGGCAATTTAATATTCTCTTTTCCTTTTTAGAGGCCTACTCTTATGCTAAAAATCCACGAGTCAAAAATATGCAGCTCAAATGATAATTTTTTTATATCTATAGATTCTTGAATATTTGTTTTTCACATTCATCAATTGCTTGGCATTGTTAAAGACAGTATAATATTTCTCCAGTCTCTGCTTTAAAATATAGATATAAGGAGGAAACAGTGAGAAACATCTTGCCTTTGTGGCAACCTTATTAAAAGTCTAGCGGGGGTCTGGGTCTACAGCCCTGAGAACTTAGTTTGTACCAAAAGCTCTTTGAATACATAATGAATACTCACAAATGAGAACCTATTCAGGCGGTGTGCTGTTGAATCAAGTTCATCAAAGTTAAAGTAGCACGTATTTTCTGAAAGCTGTAGATGATTACACACTGGTCTAACTTCAATGAGTTCTGATAATCGTAATTTCCTGGAATAAAGTAAATGAAATTATGTTCTGCCTTGGAGCTCCTTTTCTTATACCAGCATGACTGTAAAATACTCGATTACGTTGCATTTCTGCCTAGCAGATCCTACTTAAAAGAAACCAACCCAAAGACCATATTTGTTAGATAGAAATAAACTACTCCCATTTTGTTTCTACTGATTCCTTTAATGTGTTCATCCTAAATCACACCTGCCAAGAACAGTTGAGAGCAGGCATCTCCTGACCTACAAGGAGCAGGCAGTGACTGACAGCAGTGTGCTTTATCTCTTGGGGGAGCTTCTGAGGAACCTCCTCCCCAGCACATAATCCATGCTACAGCCAACAGCACCCAGGAGGTAACACAGAGGGAAGAACACAGCCTTTGTTTGCTCCTGCTGAGGATGGTGGGAGCCCATCCCTGCTGCAAGCAAAGGGCATGGGGCAGCCCAGCAGCCCTGGTGAGGGCAGAGATGCTCAGAACCTTACCGAGGTGCTGATGCTGTCCAGCATTATGAACATCCAGAGCTTAGACTGCCTGCTCAGGTTTAGGGCAGAGATTGAGGTTATCAGGTTACCCACACTTTTTGCATGTTGTCTTTGAACTATCCTCATATCTGGAGCAAAGCTAAGGAATTCCTATTTTTGAGGTTTCAAATATCTCATTTATGAACAGTGCTGAACCCCACATTTTCATCATTTGATGAAGAAGGTTTAGAAAAACATTCTCTTTATTCTTATCCCCAGGTTAATAAAAAGAATTCTTAATCTCACTCGTGACTGGGAAAAGTCTGTACAGTGATTTAATGGAGAAATTGAGGTTGCTGTAATTGTATTTGATGTATTACTTGATAGTTTTGCAATCTCATTCTCCAAGCCTGGTGAAATATGGTGCTTTTAGGATTTTAATTAATGGGAATAATGCAAGAGAATCTCTGAGTCTATGTTTGAAGTTTTTTTCAATTTCACAGCAGAAAAAAACTGAGTTCAAATTTTAGGGAAAATCTTGCTATATTTTTTGTTCCAGATTAATGTTATTGATCCTTATTAATTTAAAAAAGTCTTTGCAGACAGTTTTTGAACCTTTGTGGTTCTAACAGAAAACCTCAACCAGATGGGGAGACCAGATTTCATGGAATGCATTTGTCTGTAGGCTTTCTGGTATTGCCAGGGCTTCACTGAAAATTATTTTAAGGTTACTTCCTATAATTGTGGGTGTTTTTTTGTGACAGTAATAAGGAACATGTTCTTTTAGGGTTTGTTTTGTTTGTTTGTTTGTTTGTTCGTTTAATCAAAAGCTTATTCTATCTCCTGTTTACGTAGTTTTCATAGAATCATAGAATAGTTAGGGTTGGAAAGGACCTTAAGATCATCTAGTTCCAACCCCCTGCCATGGGCAGGGACACCTCACACTAAACCATGTCACCCAAGGCCTCATCCAACCTGGCGTTGAACACCGCCAAGGATGGAGCACTCACAGCCTCCCTGGGCAACCCATTCCAGTGCCTCACCACCCTCACAGGAAAGAATTTCTTCCTTATATCCAATCTAAACCTCCCCTGTTTAAGTTTGAACCCATTACCCCTTGTCCTGTCCCTACAGTCCCTGATGAAGAGTCCCTCCCCAGCATCCTTATAGGCCCCCTTCAGATACTGGAAGGCTGCTATGAGGTCTCCACACAGCCTTCTCTTCTCCAGGCTGAACAGCCCCAACTTTCTCAGCCTGTCTTCATACGGGAGGTGCTCCAGTCCCTTGATCATCCTCGTGGCCCTCCTCTGGACTTGTTCCAACAGTTCCATGTCCTTTTTATGTTGAGGACACCAGAACTGTACACAATACTCCAAGTAAGCAATGAAACAATGAAAGAATGACAAAAATTCCATTGTTTCAGGAAACAATAAAAAAATTGCATTAGTATTTGCTGTGATAACAGAAAGTAACCTTGTTTCAGTGGGGCTGAAACCTGTGGAGTTTTGTGGTATCAATAACAACTGATCTTTGGTTATCCATGTACTACTTTTGAAACATGCTTACAACATGCAATTAAACAGAGATGTGTACCAGCAGAATTACACTAATACTATAAAGAAAACAATGGATAAGGTCAGATGCATAATAAGATCTGAGCGAATCTCAGCTTCTGATCTTGTTCAAACACTTGATCTTTGAACTGATGATTTATGATATCCTTTGTCAAAGCTCTTTGATATATGTAGTTCATCTTTCCCCATCCGTTACACTTCAGAAGCCAATAAAGTACTCAGACTCTTTTGGCAGTGGAATATAGTAAATACTTTTTAATTTACTAACTGTGTGCATAGCTCACCTGAAATTATTTTATGCTGAATCACATGCAAATACATCAGATGCATATTTATTGTTCAGTCTCTGCAATGCGGAGAAGAGCTGCTGTTATTTCTGGGGAAAATTAATTTAGCAATAATTTCTGAACAGTCCAGCCCTCAGAAACTACACCCCTTCCCGCTGCAATGAAAAAAATGTATATATTGTAATATTTGTTTTGAGAATTTATATATTGGCTGACCATATGAACATGTTCTCATTGCCTACTCAGGCCTTTGAGCAATTTGCAGCCTTTTGTTAGCAAATAAAAGCTCTCTGAGCCTCCTACTTGAGCACTGAGTTTACCAGCTGCTATCCACTCTTAGACCTCATTAGGGGCCTGCTGTTCTGCTGAGAACCACACCACATGCTATGCCCCTCATTGGCAGCAGATTAGCCTGTTGCTGCTCCTTAAATTACCAGGTACAAAAGGTTGCTCTGTTTCTCCATAGAGAACTACCACTCTTATCCTCTTTGAAGAGGCTCTATATCATGATCTCTGTAACTAATTAAGGTCTGCAGACAAGCCACAGGTTGTTATTAGAGGATTTGTCCCCATGGCTGATATCAGTAAGTTTTTTTTTAGGGTTTTGTTTGTGAGGAATTAAAGCTGCTGTTTCTCAGAATAAAGTCCTAGAAAAACCAGCAAAAAACATGCTTGCTCATGTAAATGTTTTGAAATTGTTTCCTAACATCAACTCTTATCAAGCAGATTTAATGTTATTTTACTTCTACTTTAGAACATTATTTGGAAGAAATATTTTATAAATAAAAAAAAAATTCTAAATATGAAGAATGAAAGTAATTAGTTTCTGTGTATCTAGAAAAAATTCCGTTCTGATCACAGTCACAAGTATTTTCCTATAATTCTGTTTGGACATGGGGCATTTAAAAAAGAAAAGGTTGACCAGGATAGGTCAATTGGGAAATATTCTTTTTTGTTTATTTGAGGTACAGTCCTGATGGATTTATGTGAACACGTGACTGACTCACAGTGCTACGTGGGAGAAAGGCTGTCATTTACTGACCTGCTTCAATGTCTGCACAGAGCAGCCCTCTGCTCCTGCAGCCTCTGTTCGGGGTTCCCAGCGAGTTATCGGTCCCTATGCGTTTATGGCATCCAGCGGGATTTTTCTAGCTTGTTTTTGTTTATCGTGTGGCAGATTATGTCATATCTGTTGCACACTGACACTAGGTATATTTTGTTTTCATCACCAGATGTATAATGCCCAAGAATGAATAAAAATTAGTTGCATTTCTAATAAGGTAGCATGTGTTCCACAGATATCACATATTGATCTGAGACCTTGTCCAGCAACAGAAGCACTCAATGTAGAGTCTGGTCTATTGTGCAAACATCATTATATGCTGGTTCCAGTAAAGAATTGCTATGTGCTTGTGATCATGGAACTATTTACATATAAAAAACACATCAATCTATGCATTCTTCAGAGAGGTTCAGATAATAAATATGGAAAGAAGAAATTAATATATCAGTTAAGGAAATAAGTTAAAGACCCTTTTGCTAAGAGAATATTGATTATACAGCTTATGGTTTTTCCTGCTATTCAATATGCAGCAGTGTACCTATGGTGCATGGACCTGATTTACAAATGCATTTTGGCATTTAGTAGAATAGTCTTCTTTTAACCTAAAAGGGAGAAGAGCAGTATTGGAATCTCTTGGGGAAGTTCATTTACGTGATCCAGTGGCCATCAATAGCTCTGTTGTGTGTTCTGCCATCTGTTCAAAAAACAAGCAAGCCCAGGTATTCCTTCCTCCAGGATCTGACAGTAGCATCATAAGGTGCTCCAGCAACTCTACAGTACATGCAACTCTACAGTACATGCAAGTATAAATACACAACATATTAAATGGTTGAGAAATTTCAATTACAAGGAAATATCTTCATTTTATATGTTTAGTTTTGTAGATGACTAGCATCAGAGTTCCTGGAGGTCCTAAATATCTATTAATAACAGTATCAATAGGCGGTCCTAAATGTTTATTAAATATCTATTAATCAAATATCTATTAATGACTTGTGTATCACATCAAAAATTCTCATTCAGTAATCTGTAATTAAGCAAATAATACTTGCTTGAGCAATGCTGTATTTCTGAGAAAGAAATACTATTGTAATTTGAGGACTTCAAATGGTGAAATGTTCATGGCTGCTTCAGGGTTTGGCATCTTTCATTATTATTGAAAATTTGCCCCCCTATTTGTGATCAGAGTTGTGTTATTTCACTTTGTAACCTCTACACCTTGATCTGCTCCATGAAGGAGCTACTTAGTACCAGAAATTTCTTCCTTGAGTATCTTCTTTACATACTAGCAAAGCTAATGATGTGGTTTTTTTTTTTTTTTTTTTAACTTTTGAGAGCTGATTAAGCCTTCAAAGCCCACAGATTAGTTAAAACAAGAATTATTCTTTGTCCTTAGGTGTCAATTTTCCCATTTTTTCATTACCTATAAATAATGCTGAAGGATAATACAGCTATAACCTTGGCATCTCTTCTTAGCCAAGACTGCTTAAAGACAAGTACAGCTTCAGAGATAATGAATAGGAGAGTGACTGGATCTTCCCCAAGACCCTACAGCTACCAAAGTGTGAACCCCAGCTGTACCAAAGAGGTGCAGAGGCAGAGACTATGCTTATGGAGTTGGGAAAACAGATTCCCAGTATGGAAAAGGCTGGAAGCTTGCTGGGTCTGGCACCAGAGAATGGCTCCTGCCCCACCTATGGATCTGCTCCTCCAGAATAAGTTCAGTGTCCTGGGCGGTAGACGTGGGCAGGAAGGAGTGGAGATCTGTCTCAGTATGGATGACGAAACAGCCTAGAGCTTATGAGTCAGTACTACCAGGCATACGATATGGATGATGTTGTGGTGTGAATCTGCTGCAGGCCACTTGATCAGGAAGAGGTAGATGAGGCCTCCTCCAAACAGCTGGAAAGACCTTCACATTCACAAGCCATGTTGTTCTCATGGGGGCCTTGAATCACTCTGAGATCTGCAGGAGGGACAATACACTGTGTCTGGAGTGCAATGATGATAACTTCCTGACACAGACAATCAAGGTGCCAATGAAGAGAGATGCTCTGCTGGACCTCATCTTTGCAAACAAGGAGGCTTGCATGGGTGGACAAGGAGCTCCTGGCTAAGCTAAATGTAAGGGGAACCTGTACAAGAGGTGTAAGATGGGACAGGTAATTTGAAAGGAATATACAGACACCGTCTGAACGTGCAAGAATGAGGTTAAGAAAGCCAAGTCTATTTGGAGTTGGATCTGCCAAGGGACAAGAAGGGCTTGTACAAGTACATTGCAGCAAAAAGACGACTGGAGGAAATTTGGGCTCACTGATGAATGGACAAGTGGACCTCATGACAAAGGACATTGAGAAGGCCCTTAAGTTACTCAGTGCTTGCTTTGCCTTAGCATTTACTGGTAAGAGTTACTTTCAACTGAGCTATAGAGTGCCATGTGGAAACAATAAAAATGTATGCACAAATAGTTACATTATTGAGCACTATTTACATAAAAAGAGTTTTAAAATACAAAAGTTGGTCTCATCAAGGGACTGATGCTTCAGGGAAGTAGGGACAAGGCTTATTTGCAACCACAGTTCCTATGATAATATGTGCAAAGTAGGTCATTGTATGAACAAATGTCTGTAAATAACCATTTATAGTGCACTTGTGCTGTTTCCACGTGGCACTGTATACCTACTTTGTGTAAATGTCAGGACTTGGAACTAACAGTGCTGGTGATGCAGCTTTTTGAATGATGGTGCTGTGAAAAATAGCTCTTTGATATGTGTACTTAGTTAAAAGTCACGGAGACAGAAGCAACTGGGCCATGTAGGCATGGCTACAGCAGAAACCTGCCAGCCAAAGCTGCTCTGTAAATTCAGTTCTGTTACATGCTAACTTCTTGTTACAGATCCAACCCAACACAATCAAGTAATTATATGGTTGCAGCTGGTAAAAGCAGACTGACGTTTATTTGATTGTAGAACAAAGATGTGTGAAGCTGGTCTAACTACTCAGGACAATGTGGAGGGCTTTAAACAAAAATCACAAGGATAAACACTGAGAAGCAGTATTTGAAGGAATGTGTAAAGTCCAGCTGATATACTGTGGCCACTGGGTTTTAATCAGGTTTTGTCAAAAGCTAAATGGGTGGAAATTGCATGTCCACACATCGTAAGTTTTTCTGACTGAAATATAAGTTTTAAGCTTGTTTACTTATTCTTGCTAACACCTTTGCTTTCAGTCCTGGGAAGAGATCTGAAGATGACAGTAAAGATAAAAGGAATAAAAATAGTGAAGTGATGCTGATCATTTCAGGTTTGTGTAATTAAAGAAAATGGAAATTTATTCTCATTGGGAAGATGCTCTTGGACTGTGGTCCTCTTAATTAGTTCAGCTGGGTTCAGTGGAAGAGAGAAACTATTGTCCAGCAAAGCAACTTTTCTGGTGGTACTTGTTTTCTAAACTGATAAATGCTTTAGTCCATTCTCCACTGTGTGAGCTGTTGAAGAGGCTAGTTGCCTTCAGGTTCTTACTTCAAAGATTTCTTTTTTTGTTGGCTAGCATTACAGCATTGTTCACCAGTCATGCAGCTCCATACCCCCTACAGCTCCTGACTTTACTGCTAAAAGAAAGACAGCTTTTTGAATTAAAACCCAGTTAAATTGCGCTGCCTTATGTCAGCATCTCATTGCTGGAGATGGAGAGCCTCTGCCCAAGCTGCATCATTAGCTCCCCTCAGGAGAAGCCTTTATTCTGATTTGTTTCCAAGAGCTACCACATGGCAGTAAGTGGCTATGGTGCAAACCCCAGAGGTAGAAAGGCAGAGCAGGGCTCCAGGGCTCTCCTCCTCACAGACCCCACAGCATCCACTGCGCTGGAAGGGTGACAGCAACAGTTACTGCAGCTGTATGAAGGCTGCTCACTTCAGGGTGTCTATCACAAAGTGCTAGCGACACAGCATCCTTTGTTTGTATGCTAATGTGGGTATATCTTTTTCGAATAAACAGCCAGGTTGTTGGATGTGTAGTTACCTGTGCATATAGCATGCTCCCCTTCTTAAGGGTTCACGGTCTGAAAGAAACCAATATATAAATTGAAGGAAGGGGATGCATCAGGCTTCAGCTCATTAATCATCAATAGACTCATTTGCAGTGCCTCCACTTGCTCACCTCCTGGTTAAACAATATTAACTTCTCAACCTGCATCCACTGTTCAGCATTGCATCACTCCCTCAGCAATGTTTCCATTGTACTAGAGTTCCTCTCAGAGCTCCTCTCTTTTCAATGCTTCTCTTCTAATATGAGCAGGATAAACTGTTGAAAGCTCATGAAATAAGTTTGAGCAGGTGTTAGAATGGGGCAGTATCACTGCTACCAATGGGTTGGATGGGATAAAGGGTGAGGATAACAGCCACCGCACGCACATTGTCTTCACTGTTGTCATTAAGGTGTGAAAAGACAAGGCTGAGAGAAGTATAAAGTTATCTTTGTCCTTGAAATCAAGAACGAAAGTCAAAGTATGAAGTATGTGGCAGAAGGAATAGCAGCAATAGGTTCACACATAGGAATAACAGTCAAAATGATGATCTGAGGAGTAATCTCAGTTGTGTACTTTTTCACAAATTGAAGGCATTTAGTATAGACATCAGAAAGTTGCAAGGACCATGCTGCTAAATCATTAGAGCCTGAATGAAATTTAAAGCCTGAGTACCATTTATCTATGCATTGTCATATTGTGGTCAAGAACTCAAGTCCAAGAATTCAGCTTTGGTTGCGTTAAATTTAGGACAAATATTAAATATTTTAAACAGAATGCCATAATGGCAGGCTAGGATGTTGCATTGGCTAGAAGAGGACAGATGCAGAGACTGAGACTGTACTTTCAATTAAGATTAACATAAGAAAGGTCATACTGAGTCAGACCTAGTCAAATATATTGGTTGTAACAATGGCCAAAAGAAGACACCACTTGAGGAAAAAGGATTGCAACAGAACAAGCATATGGTGGTAATTTCCTGAAGAGAAGTGGAAAACAATAAAGACAAAACAAAAAAAAAAAATCAATAAAACCTGGAGGGGAATCTCATAGACTGAAGGAGAAATAAGGGAATACAGCAAATGAGAGGTTCCAATAACAGCTACTCTGTAATGCAATGAAGTAAGAGAAAATGTATTTGCAAGTTTGAGGGAAATCTGATGTTGAGGAGGTTCAAAGTGCTGATAAGTGCAGGTAAGAGTATAGGTGTCCAGATTAAGGAACACTAGATGATACAGAGGTGCTGTTCTTCTTCCACAGATAATTATTCACTGAAAAAGGAAGTAATGGGATGGTTAGCGTATTCATGAATTTATAGTTATTTCAGCCAAAAGAAACACGAGAAGGTATTTAGGATGTATTAAAAACTGCTTTGAAATTTCTTGAATGCTTTATGTTCTGACACTTGTCAGGAAGGAAATAAGAAGCAAGTCTCGGGAAGCTGAAAGCAGTTGACCTTGCTCTTTTTTTTCCAAGTTCAGAAGCCAAAATAATCCATCTCATTTGAAAGCATGATTTCACATTAGAGGGAGTTGAAATTAGAGAAGGAAGAGAGACAGTGGCTATATCTGCACACCTATTCTGACAGTGGCTATATGTAGGAGGAATATGGGGGACATGTTGGTGTTAGAAACATATATTGGTGATATTTTGAGAAACTGGCTAGTAATTGAGCAACAATACCAAGACAGATGAAGGAAGAAGGGCACAAGAATGGGATTGAGAACTGGTATCCATAGGGCAGCTGGAGTGGTTAAAGGCTGGAAAATCTTGGAAAAAGATGGAGTAAGATAGCTGCAGAGAGGGTGTTATGGGAATGGCAAGCATTCTCTCACAGGTGGTATGTTCTTTCAGACAGAAAGAGATGTAAACTGATGAAGAAAAGACCTACCTGTGCACAGCACAATGAACATCCGAAGTGTTGAAAATGAAAAGAGCAGTGCAGTAGGATCCATAGGTGTGCTCCTTTTTGTAAGACAAACTCAAAATGATTCTGTTGCTGAGTGAGTGTACCTGTATGGATTACCACCCTATCCCCCCTAGTCCTTCCTTGTTAGTAAATCACATGGCAAACCCAAGGCTGGATAAAGAGGTTACCAGCCATCATGATTGGTTCTGACAAGCAGCAGCTTCTCACTGCATGAGACTGATTAATATATGCATGACTCATAAAATAGAACAGAAGAGATTCACTCGGAGGTGGATTTGGTCCCTGAGGCCATGCCGTGCTCTGACTTGCAGCTCTGATGGTCTGGGTTCAGCCGGGAATAAGGAGACAATTTGGTCCATCGCAGTTTATGACATCTATTTTGAGACTTTGGCACAGCTGCATGGCATGCACAATTAGTGTTCAATAAAGAAATGCTAATTATATACA
Source organism: Psittacula echo (assembly GCF_963264785.1). Classification (NCBI taxonomy): domain Eukaryota; kingdom Metazoa; phylum Chordata; class Aves; order Psittaciformes; family Psittacidae; genus Psittacula; species Psittacula echo. The sequence goes on along the minus strand of NC_137738.1, from coordinate 64,979,980 downwards.
GGTGCATCAGTAACAAAAGCTCCTGACATTCAAAGTCAGAGTTTCTGGAACAAGCGAAGGTGGTAGTGACACCAGTTAACCCCACATAGCAGCATTCAAACAAGTAACTTGGATTTTCTATTAATGCCTGCAAAGCTGCTGCCTTAGCTCCTGAATCGCTGGCCAAGGTACCATTTTAGAGTATTAGTGGTCCTGATGCTGTTTTCAGGCAGTGAAAAGACCTAGAGAGGAGAATGTGCTCCAGACCTATCAGTTGACTTTCATCTGCTCTGTCCAGAGCTGGAATGAAAAGTGAAACTTCTGAAGTTCATTGAAAAGAAAGATGCTTTATTCAAGTCCTTTCAGACTGATTGGAAAATTGGATGATTTTGAAGCCTGACATTGTAAAGTTTGGTATGGAAAAATGACATTTTACATTGGTGGTTTAATGTACATGCTGACATTTGGGATATCTTGGTTCTGTCCCTGGACTAATTATGCCTGAGATAGGTTTTTGCTAAATACATAAGCTACTTCTGCATGACTTTTCCTGTATGCAGAATGGGTATAAAGCAGTGGACTTAATTCTCTAGAATAACGCAAGTCATTACAATGTAACGAAAACCTCAAGCAGAGAGTGAAAAGCAAACTTTAAAGCCCACGATCTTAATTTCTTACTCAAGTTTTCTTGAAGATACTGGAAATAAATTAGCTGTTGGGAATTGCTGTCTGTATTGCTGAATTCAGGACAGGATTTCTAGCTGGATAAATACAAGGTTCCTACTAAACAGAGCTGTGAAATCCTAGATTTTCTTTCTAAAAAATCACCAGTCTTCAGTCTTTTAGTTTGCTGACTAATATAGTTCTTGCTTTTCCTGCTGCTTTCTGTGGAATGGACTCTTTTTGGGCTAGACCGAGATGACTGGAAAGTCAGCCTCTATAGTGGGGGCTGACTCTATTCCCAGTCTATCCTCCCTGCCTGGGGGGATCAGCCTTGGGGCCGTGGGGAAAAAAACTTTGGCAAGGCCAGCCCTGCCCTGGAGCGCCTGCTGGGACTGCTAGCTAGCCTGTCACTAATGCAAATGGTGCTGATGTTTTCTGCAAAGCAGACACCTGCCCACGGGGAACAGGACTGAGACCACCAAATTGGTTTAGGTAGGTCAGTAAACAGCTGTCTGCTTGTGTAATTTGGTTCTCCTAATTTGGAAAGGGATCTTATTCAGAGAGGGAGCTGTTTGCCTGCTGACAAGCTCACACATATTATGCTGTGCATAATGTGCATGATTAACGCTTGTTTATTGGAGCAATTGTGCTCTGTGGCAGAGCTATAACTGCTTTTTTATGTGCCAGTGACAAGCAGCAGCAAGCTCTTGTCCCTTTGGGAGAGGCAGTACAGCATGCAATGCAAAACCTTTTGATCAACAGAGCTATTCTAGCCACATGGTAAAGTATGTATTTTGTTGGAAGCACCTCTTCTGGTTACCTACAGGTGTGTTTAGGTTTTGGTGGCTGGTCTGAGGGTAGTAGACAGCTATGATTTTTATTGTTTTGCTTTTCAGTCTTCTTCTTCATAGATAGTACAGACTGGCCACATGAAAAACTTTTTGGCCTAAACCTACTGTAGCTACTTTCACAATTTGCTTTTGAACCTCAGGGACTTCTGCAATCCTATGCTACATAGTGCTTTTACCATTGTTATGAGTATTCTTCTTTGTCTACGAGCACAGTTCTCCCACCCTTATATAACAGAATCTTTGATACAAGGGAACTTTGGTTACGCTATGCAATTCATCGTAAGCTTCAGTCAAATGTATTACGTTTTCATGTGTTGCATTTACTTAAAAGTCTAGGGTTTTTTTTACATTGATTTTTGTTAATACAGTGCATGTTTTACTTAAAGAATATGGCAGACCACAGTGCTGAGAAGTTTGCAAAGCAGTTAAAAACTGCTACTTAAAAGGAAAACCTAGACTGTGATACAAAATGACATTAAATTTTATTCTTATTTGGTATAGTTTAGTATTGTTTTTTTTTCATGTGTGAAAAATATTCCTATTCAGCTGGTAATTGTCAACATCCACTTTTACATGGGCGTGTAAGTTTTCCTATTTGTCCTTTTCCTAGTTTTGTAGGAATTAAAAAAAAAGATGCAGAAACTACTGGAAGAAGTTGAAAAAAAGAACAAAACAGAAAGAAGAATATATTTTACTTCTTATTTACCTGTATCAGGCATCCAGCTACTCTAAACCAGAAAGCATATGAAATAAAAATTTCACTCTTGGTTTCCTGCCAGACAATAACGTAACACATGAACATTTTCTCAAGGAAAACATGTCCTCTATTCACTTGTTGTTCCATTGTTTTATTTAACACTGCACTCTCAATTTAAATTGACCTACCCATTAACAGAATTTAACTTATTTCACTCTGCCTGTGAGATTCACCTACAATTCTCCCTTACATTTCCTCATCAGGGTTGAAGAGCTTTCCACCTCTTTTCTGCCTCCCCAGCTGTGTGTTCTCACCCTCCTCCACGGGAGGTTGCTACTCCACTTCAGGCCTCCTCCTCCTCCTCCTCCCATTGTTTGTGCAGCCCTGTTTTCAGCTGGATCTGCCAAATGAGCTATTTAACACCACCTCCCCGCCCCCAGTGCTTGTGAGAAGGAACGTGTTGTTTTATTTGCGACTAGGTCATTTATCAGATTTATTTTATAGGTGTAGTTGAAGAGTTTAGTCCATGCAGTGGAGGAGGTGATAACTGGGGAGGTGGTGATGGGGAGAACCAGAGAGGAGCAGGTACAGGGAGGAGGGACCTGGAGCACCACGAGGTCTGTTGGGCAAGGAAGTGCACCAGGAGGGGAGCCTGGATCTTGAGGTTACCTCCCACTGGCGCAAGCAAACTGAGAATGTTGTTACAAAAGGTGTTTTTGGAGAGCTGGGAAGTGTTACCATGTAGGAAGGAGGTGTTGTGTTTGGGTGGAAGATTGGCTATGGGAAGAGGGGCTTTGAATTCAAGGGTGAAAAATGAAAGGCTATTAACTGCTTCCTTTTGTAACTAGCTATCTGTTGGATGAAAGCCAGCAATCTAGGATCAATCCTTAATACCAGCAGTTCACAGAGCTCATCTGATTTATGGGAAGCTGAAGTTTGTATTCCTCCACTGGTGTGTATTCAATTGGTCATGTGGGTTGGGAAAAAGTTACTTTATGTGAGTGTCAGTCTGGATTCAGGTAGGTGTTAGGTGCAAAAGTGATATTTCTTTGTCTTCTGAGAGTGGTCCAGCAGGCAGGACATGCTCCTCTGATAACTATTCTGCATCCTGCCTGCATTTGTCTTTATGTGCGAGTGTGTGATCCAGGTCTGGGTCCCACTTCATGTCCAGGTACTTGGTGATCCCCACCTTGTGGCTTATCACCTTATGGGGCTGCAGCTGCAGGGTAGAGACACAAGGGAACACTTACAGCGTACACTGGAAATCACATAGGAGCTTATCGCACCAACCATCTTGCCCAAATGTTGCACATTTTGAGTGTGTATCTTTTGAAGGAGGAACAAACTGATAATCTCAGTGTTCAGGAAATGCTGGTGGTCTATCACGACACTCATATCACTCTGCATTCTTCCAGATGCAACTTAATGGTCTGGCTTTTGTGAGGATTGATAACGAACCTCTGCTGTTCCTCATCTGTATGCTTTCATTGACTGCAGTGGCTGGGAAAGGCACACAAATCATATTTGCCGTTGCACTGCAATCAGTCCTTGCTTACCATGAGTTCCCTGAGCCAGCTGCATTTAGCTGCTGTAAGGGATTTCAGCAGTGGCTCAGGATCCAATCAAACCTGCATCAATGAGGCCTGGTGGGTGAAGCCGCCTTTTTATAAAGATATAAGCACACATCTCAAGCTCTAAAAGCAGCGTAGCCTTTCCTAAATCACAGGAAATGTTCCCTGGGTGAATCGAGGACAATTTTCTTATGCATGTTTTTCAGGGTACAGCCTGATGGATTCTCAGGCTTTAAATTCACAGCTTGTACATGTGCAAACAGCTGCTACGGCACCGCTTGCTGAAGGTTTAAACCTTCAACTTTGCCTCTGTGCTTGTGAGTTTACAGCCTGACTGCTTTCATGTCATCTGCGTCTTTTGTGACCCCAGAGTTTTGTGCCTTTTTTTTCCCTTTGCCAGCTACCATGGGTCATCTCTATCTAGGCAATATTGCCTTAATTATGTCTATTTATCACCTGTTATACAGAAAATTCACTGTTGTTCTTTCATCCTCCCAGTTAATTTTAATTCTAATCTCCAAACTATTCATCTTAAAATTACAGTGAGCTCCTTAATAGCCTTCTGTTGCTGAATTTTACTGAACGCTTTTAAAACAGGACTCTCCCCCCCCCCCCCCATTTTATTTTTCCTCTGATGTTTTCTTGATTCCCTGGAGGAATTGTTTTATGCTGATAAACAAGACCTCTCTTTACATGTCCTATCCTACCTTATGCTTTTTGTAGCGTACTTTTGTAGATGCTTTTCTTATGATTCAGTAGTTCCTTATTGTTTCATTCAATTTAGCTGGTACTCTGGTAAAACACCCCATTCTAATCCCAGAGATCTCCATGCTGGTTATTCTTTTTTCCTCCCAAAGCTTACTGTAGCTTATTCCCAACATCCACTTTTAAGAAGCAATCCCTCATGTTCACTATGTAAGACAGGAGAAATGGAGACAGGGGTGAGTTATTTTCAACTGTGTGTTATTATGTGTCACCATATTATGTTTTCATAACTCTGGTTGTCAACCAGTGTTTGGTAGTGACAAGGGTGTGAAAGCAAAAGGAGATCTAGCCAAAGGGTCTAATCAAAGGTCAGGTGGATTTCTTACCTTCTTCTAGACCAATAGCAGATACTTAGAATTATAGAATCATAGAATAGTTAGGGTTGGAAAGGACCTTAAGATCATCTAGTTCCAACCCCCTGCCATAGACAGGGACATCTCATGCTAAACCATGCCACCCAAGGCCTCACCCAACCTGGCCTTGAACACCGCCAGGGATGGAGCATTCACAGTCTCCCTGGGCAACCCATTCCAGTGCCTCACCACCCTCTCAGTAAAGAATTTCTTCCTTATATCCAATCTAAACTTCCCCTGTTTAAGTTTGAACCCGTTACCCCTTGTCCTGTCACTACAGTCCCTGATGAAGAGTCCATCCCCAGCATCCTTGTAGGCCCCCTTCAGATACTGGAAGGCTGCTATGAGGTCTCCACGCAGCCTTCTCTTCTCCAGGCTGAACAGCCCCAACTTTCTCAGCCTGTCTCCATACGGGAGGTGCTCCAGTCCCCTGATCATCCTCGTGGCCCTCCTCTGGACTTGTTCCAACAGTTCCGTGTCCTTTTTATGTTGAGGACACCAGAACTGCACACAATACTCCAAGTGAGGTCTCGCGACATCAGAGTAGGGGGGCAGGATCACCTCCTTCAACCTCCTGGTCACGCTCCTTTTGATGCAGCCCAGGATACGGTTGGCTTTCTGGGCTGCGAGCGCACACTGAAGCCGGCTCATGTTCATTTTTTCATCGACCAACACCCCCAAGTCCTTCTCTGCAGGGCTGCTCTGAATCTCTTCTCTGCCCAACCTGTAGCTGTGCCTGGGATTGCTCCAACCCAGGTGGAGGACCTTGCACTTGGCATGGTTAAACTTCACAAGGTTGGCATCAGCCCACCTCACAAGCGTGTCAAGGTCCCTCTGGATGGCATCCCTTCCCTCCAGCGTATCAACCGAACCACACAGCTTGGTGTCATCGGCAAACTTGCCGAGGGCGCACTCAATCCCACTGTCCCTGTCACCGACAAAGATGTTGAATAAGAGCGGTCCCAACACCGATCCCTGAGGGACACCACTCGTTACCAGTCTCCAGCCGGACATTGAGCTGTTGACCACAACTCTTTGCGTGCGGCCATCCAGCCAGTTCTTTATCCACTGAGTGGTCCACCCATCAAATTGATGTCTCTTCAATTTAGAGACAAGGATGTTGCGTGGGACAGTGTCGAACGCTTTGCACAAGTCCAGGTAGATGACGTTAACTGCTCTACCCCTGTCCATCAGCTTCATAGCCCCATCATAGAAGGCCACCAAATTGGTCAGGCAGGATTTCCCCTTAGTGAAGCCATGCTGGCTGTCACCAACCACCTCCTTGTTGTTTTTCATGTGCCTTAGCATGCCTTCCAGGAGAATCTGCTCCAAGATTTTGCCAGGCACAGAGATGAGACTGACTGGTCTGTAATTCCCTGGGTCATCCATTTTCCCCTTCTTGAAAATGGGGGTTATATTTCCCCTTTTCCATTCGTCAGGAACTTCACCTGACTGCCATGATTTTTCAAATATGATGGCCAGTGGCTTAGCAGCTTCATTCGCCAGCTCCTTCAGGACCCGTGGATGGATGTCAGGTCCCATGGACTTGTGTATGTTCAGGTTTTTAAGATGGTCTCGAACCAGATCCTCTCCTACAGTGGGCCTAGGGTCTTCATTCTCACAGTCCCTGAGCTCACTTTCCAGGACTTGGGTGGTGTGGTCAGAGCCTTTGCCAATGAAGACCGAGGCAAAGAATTCATTCAGAACCTCAGCCTTCTCCAAATCCAGGGTAACCAGTTTTCCCGATAGCTTCCGGAGGGGGCCCACATTGTCCCTAGTCTGTCTTTTATTCACTATGTACCTATAGAATCCCTTCCTGTTATCCTTAACATCCCTAGCCAAGTTTAATTCTAACTGGGCCTTAGCTTTCCTAACCTGGTCCCTAGCTTCCCGGACAACATCCCTGTATTCTTCCCAGGCCGCCTGTCCCTGCTTCCACCTTCTATAAGCCTCTTTTTTCCTTTGAATTTTCCTGAGCAGCTCCTTATCCATCCAGGGAGGTCTCCTGGCCCTCCTGCTGCACTTCCTTCTAGTGGGGATGCAACATTCCTGAGCTTAGAGCAGGTGATCCTTGAATAACAGCCAAGAGTCTTGGGCCCCCCTGCCCTCTAGGGCTATATCCCATGGAACCTTCCTAAGCAGGTTCCTGAAGAGGCCAAAGTCTGATCTCTTGAAGTCCAGGGCAGTGAGCTTGCTGCACGCTCTTCTCACTGTCCTGAGGATCTCGAATTCGACCATCTCGTGGTCACTGCAACCAAGGCTGCCCTGGAGCGTCACATTTCCCATGAGCCCTTCCCTGTTGGTGAGCACGAGGTCAAGCATGGCACCTCTCCTTGTTGGCTCCTCTATTACTTGCAGAAGGAAGTTGTCTTCCACACAATCGAGGAACCTCCTGGATTGCTTGTGTTGGGCAGTACCTTCAATCCAACAGATGTCAGGGTGGTTGAAGTAATTTAGGGAAGAGTATACCCGAAGGGCTAAAGTTTTTGTAGCAGACTGATCCCAACTCTTGTACGTCCTCCAAGGTTCCAGAAGACACCAGGTTAGCGATTATCTCAGCCAAAATTTGAACCATTATTTTTAACAGCCCTCTGCGGGCTTGTGTCTGAATTTATATGAAGGAAATTAGGAGAGGAGAGGACTTTGGGTGCCATGTGTCCAATCCTCTGTTACGGAAAACAAGATGTTCAAAGTATGTCTTGAAAGTCTGTAGTCTTTTTCTTGAGCCTCTGTGATGTTATAAACTGTCAATACTTGTCATTTAGAGATAGAAGTCTGGACTTCTATCTGTATAGCCTGAAATGATGATTATGGTGATAGGAGAGACAGGCTGATGCCTGTAGTATCAACTGCTCTGAATTAAAGGTTTGTTTTGTCACTGATTATCCCATGGTCGGGTATCTTATGGTTGACTTCAAATTGCCAGTTGCCAGCCTGTCAGATTAGTAGATGCGGGGCTCCACGGTTAGACCTAGGATGGGCAGAAGGTGTTAGAAAATCATACTGAAATTAGAAGAGTTTGTTGAAGAGGTGATTTAGATTGTGTAAAAAGAATACTGAACAGCTGCAGACTAACCTCTGCAAATGTGTGGGGAAATTAAGTTTTCAGCCAGATCATCTGTCCTCTCTGGCTCAAGGTGCATAGGCTTGAATATGTAGCCAGAGCTGGGAGAGGGCTGAGAGAAGGAACAAAGGGCAGTACAGCAGCCCGCAGCTGGATTCACTGTATGTCAGGGTGGAACTGCAGTCCTGCATGGTGTTCCAATCTTAATTTTATTCTCCAAACCTGGACAGTTGGGACACTTGGGTCCACTCTTTGCTCCAAAATACATGTGCTTTCAGCAAGCAGTGTCTGTTTTGTTTCACTTTTGCACTCACACTTCAGGGCTTATTGACATAAATAGGTTTGGTTTTGGCATTCCTGGCTGCAATAATACTTTCCTCAGCATTTGGCAACTGCAGATGGCATTTTAGGTAGCTCTTCTAACACAAGGATCTTGTGGCTTCACTAGTTCTTTGTACAGCACACTAGATGTATAATGGCATGAATTCCTTTGTGTATTATTCATTATTTGCAGTCACACAAACACATAATTTCATCCGTAGGCTACCATGTTACTCAAAATGAGAATCAGTTTATTGCTGTTTTTGCCATGGCTGGAGTTCACTCTGTATCACTGAATGATCTGTAAACAAAACAATTTTGTAGTTGAAATGATTAGAGGATATTTAAAAAAAGTTATTTCACAAAATACCAGTTATACAAGTAACAATAGGATATAAAAGGAGCTTAATATTTCTAGCTCAAAGTTAATAAACTAACCCAGAAAATAACAGCTGCTGTTACATTACTATGTGCTCTCTGTGGTTTGGAATGTGAAGTTTCATTCAATTTTACATCAATATATTATACTTTGGGTAAAACTGAATGTGTTAACTGAATGTGTTAGATACCCTCTGATACTAGGAGAGTCCAAGAAATCTGAAAACTAGCCCATGGAGCCAAGTAGGGATTGGGATGTCAGTTCTTAATTGTTATCAAAATGAAGCAACTATCTATGTGCCTTTATTGCCCCAGTGGTAGTTAGTAAATGTTCCTTGGAGACATCAGCCTAGTGCTGTTTAGTCAGCAGAGCACATTTTGGAGAATTGCAGCAACTTTCACTCCCTTGTAATTTGTGATGGGACCAAACACATCCCTTCCTACTCACAGCTGCTTTCTTTTTTCCTCTCACAGTAAGCAACAAGACAGAAACATAGCTACTGCTTTTTTTGCTGCCTTTTTCCCCCTTCTTGCTGCTTAGACTCACCAAGTGCATCTCAGGTTTGGTCAACAAACCTGTGGATAAGACTCATGCATGCAGAATGTCAAGTAGTCTTTATAAAGTCATTGCCAAACACAAGGAAGACAGAAACAAACAGGATATAGATACTAAAATTGCATCCTGAACACATAAATAATTTAAGCTATGGTACATCTGAGTGCTTTAATTTTTAAAAAAATGATGAACACTTAAAAGATATTCAGTGATGCTGCAGTCTTGTGTTCTGGAATATGTTTGATTTGTAGCCCTTAAAGTCTCTTGGAGCTCATTTGATTTCTTTTTTCCTTTTTTATTTTTTCCCCTCTATTGAACTTCAGTCAGTAGAGGATGGTATTTTGGATCTTACTTTATTTCTAAGCCCTCTTGGGATCTGAAAACCTATGATTCAGAACCTCCACAGCCTGAGTATCTCGAGCGCATGGGGCTTTCTCAGGGTACAGCCAACAACACCCAGATACTGAGCTCTGTACTAAGCGGGCAATGTCTGGCTTTAAAAGAGTGAAAGAGAAGTTTTGGTGCTTCCTCAGTCAGAGGTGTTCAGTCTGCAGCGTGCTCAGGCAGACCTTAGAGAACCTAGGTTAAATGTCTTCTTTTTTTTCCTGCTGATCATTCAGTAGTCCAGAGATCATTCTGGGGAGCGCAGGTCTACTCACCATTGCAAGGAAAACCTGCTATAATGAGTTATATTTTTGATCAGTCCTGCTCTGCTTAATCCTGCTTAGATATATTTCTCCTGTAAAGTATATAGAGGTTGCTGATCTACAGACTAGTGTTTGATCTCTGTGTATATATATATATATATATGCATGTATTTTAATCTCAGTGTATTGTGAACTCTTTTTCTGTATAACAGAATAGGAGGGGTAGAAAACATTCCCCCCTTTGCCAGACTGGGTCCTAGGAAGTGTGAATCCTTGCAGGTAGATATGAAACAAGGGCCAGTGCAGGCCACAGTACAGGTGGGAACTTCATAGATCGTGTTGGGACAGTGAGTATATCAGACAGTGGTGGGTTCAGAGAACATGGGAGATGGGGTGCAGGTGATCTGTTAAGTCTTGCAGCTTTTTCAGCTTGTCAGTGACAGTGTGATGACACTGGTGTGCAGTGGTCTGTGCAGTGATAGCATCTAGGGGCTGCGAGTAAGGACTGCCATAAGGACTCCCTAGCTGAATAAAAAGGTTGAGGTGATTCTCTACAGCGTTCATTACAATGAAGACCCCATGCTCTGTGGAGGGTCCTGGCTATGAACTGGGTGAGGAACATTTGTAAATATGACACTTCATCTCCAAAGGTAGGTAGATTTAGCATATGCTGATATTTTCAGATTGTTCTGGCAGTTTTTTGCTCATTGTGCAGCTGTTTTGAGAGGCCTGGTTTGAGGCAATAAAAGGTATGTGCAATAACATCTCTTGGATCAAGACTGCATTCTTGAACTGAATGTCTCACTCATCCCCATTCACAGCGCTTGCTTTGCATCACAGAGTGCTCTTGCAGTGCTCAGTCTGGTTTCTTTTGCAAGAAACTACACCAAAAACTGTGTTGCAGGAGGACACATGGCATGCTGTGGAACCAGGCTGGAATACTCTGATGTAAGCCCACAAAATGCATGTTCTGCAGTGACTGACTTCCCAGCACCAACAGTTCGACACTACAGATTGGCTCCTGAGCAGCTGCAGTACTCCTTAATACAGACACAGCCTAAGCTTTCGTATCATGCAGAATACTATAGACCTAGCACAGGGACTGGAATTTTCTTCCTGGGCCAGGTGCTTTGAAGATGGGCCTTGCAGGATTTGAAATCAAAACTCTTCAATCCTTTTTAGGTGCAGACCTAAATACATGTCCATTGGCATCCACCCATATAGTTCTGCTGTTAAATTTACCAAATAGAGACATTTGTGATAAGCATGTGAAAGAGAGAAAGGGATTTACAGTCTACATTAAAATCTTTCATCAGGAAGAACATGCTCATTAGTGCAATATTCACTTTAATCTCGTCTTTTTCTTCTGCTGCTGCACACTGCTTTTCTATCAACACTGATTAGCAGCTACAAACCTGGCCTGTATTTTCTTACTTGATCATCCTGAGTATGGGGGGATGTACCTTAGCTGTTGGTAGACAGGCAATGAGGCTCTTTCTGTGTTATGTTAATGTTGCCACTCACAGTGTTTTCATTATAAGCTTCACTGTTTAGTGTTAATTTCCTGGCTGTTACAAATTATATCAGGATGAATTGCAGCACAAAGGCTTGTAGACTTGATTGGATTTTCTTTCCCAGAGACGGTGCAAAATTGTTCTCAGTTCTGGTTTTTGTTTGATTTGTTTTTCTCTTTTTTTTTCCTTTCTTTTATTTTTTTTTTTAATGTTTTTGGAATGTGAGTTTTCAGATACTACTTCCCTGATCACAGGTGTCTAACCAGGATTCTAATTAAAGGGGAAAAAAGAAAATTAATTTTTTTGTTGGCTGTTTGTCCTTAGTCTGCCCAAGTCCTAGAGCTCTCAGTGAAAATACATGGGAGATATTTGGAAACTAGTTGCCAACCACCTCTTTAACAGAACTGAGATGCTGGTTTTCTGTATGTGTGCATCAAGAAGACAAAATATGGTGTTTTTTTTAAAAAAAACCCCAACCAACTCAGAAAGCATTTTATTTATTCTTGTAGGTGGCTAAGCTACAAAGGCCACCATCTCTGAAGCACACTACTATATCCTTAGTAGCAAAAGATGTTATTTAGAGTTGTAAATCTAAATGTCAAAGTTTAAGTCTGCAAGTAGTCAATGCAGGCTCTCATCTTTTAGAACTGATGTTCAACGGGCACTTGGGAAAACTTGTTAAACACTAAATCACAGTTTCAGAGTGCTTATTGATCCATGAACACAAACTTAGTAACAGACAATAAAACAGGGTCTGAGAATGGCTGCTGCAGGTTTTTACAAAATAATAGGGAATGTGGAGTCAAAAGCTCTCAGTTTTGAAGCTGTTGTGAAAGGGTATGACTCTCTTATGACTCCTGTTCAGTATAACCCAAGATTCATCCTGTAACGAAATTCTGCTCCATAGATTGAGCAACTTAGAAACTATGTGAAAAAAGTTATTAGGGCTTATAAGCTATTTCACTTCTTAGATAGGTCCTTTAGTCTTGGCCTCTCTGCTTTTTAAAGATATATTTCTATTATTATATTTGAATACCTTTAGAGCAAAATACAGCTATAAATAGAATCATAGAATAGATATAGCTGATTTTACTGGTTGCTACAGAATTAAGTGGCTGAATACCATCTTTCCCAGCTGGTACATTAGTTTGGGACACAATAATACATTAAACAAATTCCATTGGCGCTGGGACAAGCTATAGCATGTATCTAGTCAGAGGTACTCAGATTTGAATGTTTATTTTAAGTGAAAGCACTCCAGTCCATGCCACGCAATATCTTCTGATATACAGCTCTGGCTTTGCCCCCCAAAGCTTTCTGTAAGTCACCAAGCTACAGCGTATTTCTTTGCATGCAAAACCTTTTTCTTACATGGCTTTCAAAAACATAATGTAAGAATATATATAGAATCAACTGGCAGCTGACTGGCTACTGTGTATGCCACATTTGTGATTGTAGTCGAATGCAGTGCTCCAGGAAAGAAAAACGACTTACAATTTTGGCTACTGCTGGGCATGGCTCAGGCCATCACTCAGACTTTGCTATGCAGCTCTGTCAGGCACATCAGTCCTGGTTTGCAGCACCTCCGGTCTCCCATCCCCGAGGCAGCGTGGTGCCAACACTACGGTTTGCAAATGGGTTGAGGTAGGCATATGGAAGGGAGGGGAGAATTGCCAACTTTCTGCTACCACTTTGATGCTAGAAAACCTGTGTGTTGTTTTTTTAGCCCCCCAGGGAAGGAGCCTTTTGTATTAACAATTACATCTTAATTAATTGCAATCTTAATTAATTGCAAATCTGGTTTGCAGAGTGTCCTGTCTTAAAAAAATTATTCCATTCCACTAGAGTCACTGGATTAGATTCTTCTCACAAAAAGAATCTACTGGTGCTCTACTGGTTTTGCAACTAAGACCACCAAATTCACCATCTCATCTGAATAAGTATCAAAATGTTTGGCATATAATACTGCAATTCAGAGCAATACATTTTCAGAGATATTATTTAATGGTTGGAGATCAGAAGTTATGTTGTCACAAATCCAAAACCAGATATTAAAAAGAAGTTTTCTGTGTTTAAGTAATTGAGGGCTCGAACCTGGATGTCCAGCGGAAGGGCAGATGTGGGCTTTACTTGAGTATTAAAGTCTTCAGCCTGTTGCTCATCAATCTGTGATCAGTATTATCGTCTCTGTTTATATCTGTAATGACTAAGTAAAATTGGTTCAATTAAAATTTTAGTCAACAATTAAAAGAATTATGCAACTCTATTAAGGCACATGTGTAATAAGAGAATAATTAGGAGTAACAAGTTTTGGCATAAGCACAGTAAATTGCCATGGATCAATGTCATAGTGATATTTGAAAGTGTAAATACTTTGGTGGGATAAGTATATATTATTTAATTGTAGAAAAATATGCCAGAAGATAGGTACTAATGCTTGCTACTTTCCCCTCTAATTTTACAGAAAATCTTACTAAATTTTAGTGTCATATAAAGAATGAATTGTCAACAAAGCAGATAGAATGGTCGTCCTGCAATTAAATATTAACAATTTATTCTCAGATAAATAACATCAATGAGTTTATTTCTGATAAAAAAAAATATCTCCCTCTTCCATCTATAAATATTTATTATTTCAACTAGAAAACCCTCTCATTACAATTCTAAGGAGAATTTTGGGAGCAGGTGAGAGTCTTGTTCTAGGATTCTCTATGCACCCAGATTTTTGATATGTGGATTGTCAATTTTGTAATCCATTGTTGCCCAAGTTTACAAATGACCAGCTAAATCAGTATGGTTAGCCTAATCTGACTATGTTCCTCTTCTACAGCTGTATGTGCGCTATTGGTACATTTTCTTTCGGAATTTTTCCCTGTGGATACTTTGCTCTATCTGCAGGATCTTGGTGGATTTCCTTTTATTTATGCATGATGGACGGAGTTATGGGAAGGTGGTGGGCAAGTGACGCTATAAATGATCCTGCGAGCTTGCTTGAGTTTTTGTTTCAGTTTGGGTAGGCCTGTACCCAAGGGTTGAAAGCATGGGTCATGTTATAAATGACATGTTTGAAAACTTAGGGTGCAGAGAGGAAGGACTGAGTATGAGCTGCTGCAGGATTACCATGTACAACTACAGTGTAGACAGTGTGTTAGTGATGTTAACTGCATAGCCCCACTTCATCGAGCTTTTTCTGAACCTGAAATTGGTTTTCATATCTCCTTGTAGTCCCCTATACAGCTCAGGACACCCCAAAAGTCCATGAGAAATTGCTAGTGTTTCTCACAGGCAAACGTGCAATCTGCATTCCTTAATACACAGATCAATAGCTAGATGTTATTTTGTCACTTTCTGGCTTAAAAAGATGTGATCTAGTGAGTTAGAAGTTAATCTATCCACAGTCTGTGTTAGCTGATAGGGTGCTGTGTCAGATTTGGAGATTTGGTAAAAATCTCTTACTGGATAGCAGTCTTTTTTTTTTTTTTTTTTTTTTTTTTTTTTTTTAATATGCAAGTGTGCTTAACTTTATGGTGCAAAACTTTATTTTACAATTTATTATCCAAATTCATCCTTGTTCTACTCAAGGAAGTGAAGCTCAGATATGTATGCTCAGGCAAGAACTTAAGATTTATTGGCTTCTTCTGTCATATCGTACTTGCAGGCTCTGTGGAGACACTGGAGTCACCAAGGAGAAAATAGAAGTGTCACACACCAAGTTCCCTTTCAAATGAAGAACTGGGATAAAGACTTCACTTATGGATGGAAACAGAGGTGCACATGAAAACCGCTCAGTTAATGTTTTGATGATGAACTTCAGTGATTTCCCTGAAAATAGAGGTGCAACTTGAGGTGACAGTCCAAAACCAGTAGTGTCATACCATGTCAGAAATTACCTTTTACTTTCAAAGAATTAATGTTACAGTACTATACATGCTGTCTATGCAAGTGCATCCTTGCTGGCACTTGTGTCCTAGTGAAACAGGTCGACTGACTTGTGAGCCAGTACACAGCCTGTCTAGCAGATGGAGGTGAGTGAAGTCAGCCGAGAGACCATGCACTAGCTGCTCATCAAGTGTGCTAGCTAACGGCAGGATTCCCTGACAGAAACATCCAACTGTCTCACAGTAGTCTCATATCCATATACCGGTGCTTGGCAAAGATCAAGAAAATTGCTTTAACAAGAGAAATAGAAAGAAAAGAAAAGAAAAGAAAAGAAAAGAAAAGAAAAGAAAAGAAAAGAAAAGAAGAAGAAAAATAGAAATAAAAAGACGTGAGAGGTTGTGTCTACGTTAACATTAGCAATATAGTTGCGGTGTGTGACTTGACATTTTAAAAAGTGATGTCTCACTCCATCTTCTATAGCCACTGGCAAAATGAGGCAGGCAAGGGAAGGGCTAGCTCTCTTCAGGGATGAGTTCAAGGTTGTAGGGTGCACTTGTAACATATTAATTAAAAAAGCCTGATCTCCTGACTCTGTTTTCTGCTTTGTATGCAAGACCAGTAAAACAAGAGCAGTCTCTAGAACTCTGACTCTTAATAAGATGATCTTTATTTCATGCTGTTGGTAATGAGAACGGAGTTGTGTTTGTAAGAATGACTTGTAAACCCATGTGATAACCAAACAGCAATATACACCAGATGAACTATCACACAAGGAGCTAAAAATGACAGTCTGGATAAACTGCCACCGTAAAGGGAGAATGAAAATACAGTCTGTATAAAGGTCTGCTAGTAAATTGTCAGACTCACTTGGTGCCTCCTGTGATAGTAACATTTGTCATTTGTAGAGCAATGTAGTAGAGCTGTGCTGGCATGAAAAGGAGTGTTACTTGACATTCGGGATGCTACATAAATATGCTAAAAGCTAGTCATCACTTCTCTGGCTTGCTTTTTAAGGGCTCATGGCATGGGGTTTGGAATTAGATGATCATAAGTTCCTTTCCAACCCTAACTAGTCTATGATTCTCTGACAATTGTGCCATACAATCTCTTCAACGAGAAAAGGGCTTCAGTGGAACAGAGTCTTGCTGTTGTGGTTTTGGAAATTCCTTTGTGGTTGTGAATTGCAGGAGTCAGAAGAAAAAGTCCAAGTGAGTTGTGTTTGACAGACAGCGCAGTCAGGAATATGAAGCTTCAGAGTCGTTGTGGCTCCCCCTGCATCATGCACTGGAGAGTTGGCGGAAAACTGACTAAATAGTACCAGTACCTCACCAGGCAGATGGTCAGGCAAAGGCCAGAGCCCTCTGTCCTTCACTACCCGCCTTCTCCAGTTTCCAGATGCAAAATGAACTGGCATGGGGTTTGCTATAATTTGCTGCTGGTATAGACCAGCAACAAATTACTGCCTTGAGGAGCAAGCAGGAATAGGAAAGAGCACCTCTGAGGCATAAGGCCTCTGGGATGATTCCTTATGCACCACCCATCTCTCAGGGTTATGCCCAAAGGCCCAAGCTACCCTCTGGAGGATACATCTGAAGCCACCAGAGAGCAGAGAACCTCTCTTCCACCTCCTGAATTTCCTTCTCCCTTTCTGAAGTGTAATCAGTGTAGATAGATGTCAACTTGATTACATTTGAAAAAACAAACCATATTGGTATGTGTCTTGAACCTCAGTGTGGTAGAGATACACTTGCTTGCTGACAGGCTTGGAACAATACCTTTAGCTAAGGAGACTTGCTTCTACTTGCTTGCCTCTTTTTGCATTTCTACGTTTTCAAGAGCTTTGAATGCAAGCGTCCACTTTCTAACAGTGCCTTTTGAACAATAGCTGGTAAAGCAAAACATTACTTGGCATGAATACCGGGTTCTTGATTGGATTCCAGAGGGGATATATTCAAATAGGCAGCCAAAAATTCAAACGTTAATCGTGAGCCCTTTACTCCTACCTTGAACTTCTATTTACATCACAAATTTTACAGCTTTAACTAGTTGGAAGAAATTTTAATTTGTATTTGAACATAGCCATACTTAAACATAGACCAGCAAATGTTGAAAGCAATATCTATAATGCATCACCAAGGTCAGGGATCCTAGTATCTCAGAGTCATTGATGCATTTATGACCACTGTTTCCCTACTAGGATGAGGTGTATAGTAGTTTTGCACTGAGAAAAGGCAACTGGGAATGGGATTCACCTTAGCAAACGTAGACACTTGCAATGGAGGTCTCCAAATCCCAGCTAAGCACCCTATGCTATTCAAGGTCACTGGAGAGAAGTAAGCAATTCTAGGCATGATTTATTTTGTCTTGCTTTAGATATCTGTATGAGATCAGATGAATCTCTTTCTTAAAGTGCTACTGCCTACACAGAGTTCAGAATGAGCAGCTCAGATGTTTGCATCATAATTAAACAGCAATCCTATTCAGGGAGAATAGAGATTGCAGAAGGATCTAGGTGTTTACATCTGAAATGTGGATATTCAGAATGCTTTTTTAGTTTCCACTTCTCCTTGGAGATATCAAGAGCTCTTGAGGATCAAATCTATAGACTTGCTGAAGGCAAGCATGCCTGTCTGTGAGGCACCTTGACTCCCAGTGACATCCACTGCCCTAGGCTTCCCCTGTTCAAATGAGGAAAAAAGCAAAAAACATCAGTCAGGACACAGTGAATCTCTGAAATATTACAGAGTATAGGCAAAAAAAAAGAAAAAGCCTGAAAATCCAGATTTGTAGCTTTTTGTTAGATTTTTAAAAATATATTTAAAGTTCTGGGTTATCTGGACGTTCCTCAGAAGTGGTATTTTGGGGTGATATTTTGGTTATGGCTCCTTTTGTTAAAATACGTATTCTCTCCATGTAGGAGAAAAAGAGTAAGGCTGTAATTTATATATTATATTGAACATACTGTATCATAATTACAATGGTATTTGGTGCATGCCTACACATATCTGTGTATGTATAGATGTGTATAATAAAATCTGCAAATATTTCCAATTGCTTAAGAGATTTTAAATGATGAGAAGACAAAGACAGCAATGCATTAAGACCAACAATTCCAGTTAATCACTGCTAAATATGGAAGCTTGGGAAGGCTCAACTATGTGGCTATCCCTGTTTTCAGCCTCCTTGCCCATTTTTGAAGATCTATAGCTTCCTAAAGCCTTTGATGGCTTGTTTAAAATGATGTCAGGTAGAGGGTAGGGCTCAGATTCTCAGAAGTAATTTGATGCATACTTCTTCCTAAAAGCTACTTTCTCCCTCTTTGGCACTCAGCAGAAGTTGTCTAAGAGTTCTTATGAGTATGCTCCAGCAGCAGTACAGTTTTTCCCATTAGTCTGCTTGAGAGAGCTAAAGCCTTCTCGCTGATGGCTGTATTTTTACTTCTTTGGTCCAGCATGGTTTAACAGGAAAGTGACTATAAATCTCCTTTTTTTACCTAGTGTCCCACTCTTCATTTGGGATGTCAAAAATATCCTGGATTTATATGCAATTAATCAAAGCATTTATTTTTCCAATAAATCAAACTATCCGAGCTGTTGTGGGTGGAAGCTGGTCTTCATAGACAGGGTAAACAACACAGTGCACAGAACACTTCATGCATTGAAAAGTTTGCAGGGAAAAGACATTATCAAAGCTGCTTTTTGTCCAGTATATTTGATACTCTCCTAATATTCCATGATAAATGTATGCAGAGTAACTCAAAAGGGAAAAAAGTACTTTCTACTTTAGTAATGGTAGAGCCAAAACTGTCACTAACAACATTAGCATGCATAAGGAATTCTTTGATTTCTTTTTCTTAGGTAGCATTTTGGAGGAATTGTAAAGTATAAAAATATCCCAGATTTTATTCTGAGAATAAGTTCCTTTTGTGGGATTTCTGGAGCCCTAAGGGACTGGTTAACAGTTAGGAGGAGTGGAAATAACTACAAAGAAGAGAGCACTTGGAAGATTATTAATTTCTAAACTTCTCTAAAGAAGCCTGAATGAGATCTGTCATCTGCTCAGTAACACCTTCTAGAATAAATCAGATGGATTACAAGCGGCCAACCCACAGTCCAGAAAATTTTGTTCTGAGAAACTGGAGGCCTGTGGGATGGAGGGGAACCTCTGCATGGTTTGAAAACTCAAGTCCCATCGGACACTTTGACTGTTTACCCATCTTTTTTGCTGGACACCAGTGTTGAAGGTTTTGTAAGAGCATGTGTCTGTGATCCTTGGGGCACCAAGTCCAATTCCTCACACAGTTGGCTGGTGGGTGGTTGGTTCAGATGTGCCCACAAGTGCTTTTTGCCTCAACTTCCCAATCCTAGCATTTTCTGTAGTAGACATAGCCAATCAGAAGACCAAAGGCCTCAGTGTTTTATTAAGAACACATGACAGAAGATATCAGCACTGTTGATGTCCTAGAACCAGCAATAGTCTATGTGTTATACAATATAATTGTGTGTTATATTGTTTTCACATTACAGTATGGCCAGGGTTTTATTTTTTCCTTTTTTTTTGCAAAAGAAGTAGAAAGCAGTGCTTCTGGCTTTCAATGAGAGAGCACAAGACAGAAGGTCTGAATTCTGCCATTCTCAGTTACCACAAACACCACCCCAGCCTGCAAATAATTCTACCTATTTATGCAAAAGTACTTTTTGATTAAGCTGAAATACAAATTGAAAAATATAGAGTAAACATCGCTTTCCTGGAGGTTAAATACAATAAAATTCTCTTCCTTCCACCTTTCCTCCATATCCACTGTCATTTTCCACTTCACCTAATTTCTGATTTTAAAGCCATCCTCTCTGGGTGAATGAGAGCTGGAAATGGGAGAAGTGATTCCTCAGGCACATCAAGGTGGAATAGTAATACTGTTTTCCTGAAGTGGGGAACAGTCTGCAAATAACATGGAGACATCTGAGAGAGAGGTGCACAAGGAAGACATCTTTGACAATGCATGGAGGGGAATGTCAGGCCAGGCAAAGTCTTCAAGCCTAATAAGAGAGGACTGGACATGGGAGCTCTGTTGATGAATAGCGATAGAGGGATGTCATCACGCTCTGGTTGAACAGGCTTTTCTCTTTGTTACAGGAAGCACATGTTGTTCACATGGGTTGGTACAACCACCTTTCCTGATCATGTCCATCTGGACTGCAATACAAGTTCCAACCCTGGGAAGCAGACTTGGTCCTCGATGTCATTTTTCTTAACGGGAGGTGAGTGGTCTCCTGACTGAAAGGATCCTTTAGACAGGGAACGAGATGAAACTAAGGCCTCTCTGCCTTTTCCTTCTCCAAATCACAGGAGAAAACATGAAACAGAATAAACTGGCTGAGTCTCAAAACTTGTTGTTTTCCCGTGTGGTAATCTTGTTTGTCCCTGTGAATCTGTTTTGTCAGACAAAGTAAATTTTTACTTGATAACACAACACTTGTGAGGGTTGGTGCTTCCTGACCCATGTAGTGGGAAGATGTTCCTGCCTCTTCCCCGGTGGACTGCCTGGGGGAAACAGATGTTTTGCGGAGGCCAGAGGGGAAGATATACTTAACCAGGCAAGAACCAGGATGCAAATTTATGGAAAAAGAGAATAATGGTATCTTAAAGTAAGAAGAAGGATGCAACAGTTTGAGACCTTTGGATGGTCCTAATGGATGGCTGAATGAAATGCTGAATGGATGGCATCCATGAGGTAGTCTACTACTTCTGCCTGCTACTTCTGCCATGAAATAGTCAGAGAACCAGGGCAGCTGGATGCATTTGCTGCCTGGACACAGACTGAGAACAGGAAGGGAGGCACGGCAGAGTTCAAATGTTTGTTGTTGGCTGTGTTTTATCTCACCTGGTGGCACCTGGCAGATATCAGTCAGCCAAGCAGCTCTCAAAAAGAAGTCCTTTTAGTTTTCCTTATGAAATACACTCACTTTTAAGAAGGTGTGTATGATAGATTGTGGGAGATTTCGTGTGAAACTAGCTGCAGAATTTTTGTTTTTTTGTTAATTTATATAATAGGTCTTGGTTGCTCTTTAAGAATTACATTTCTTAGAGTGCTTACTGAACGTGGAGCTGGGTTAGAAACAAAGATTTACTTATTTATAATTCCAATTTAAAGATTAAATTCTCATGAGAAGACTGAATTTTTTTTTATGATTTCCATTAAAAAAAAAAGTTGGAAATCTCATTATCTAGAAGTTTCATATATAAAATCTTTACAGCATCTCCAGCAAACAGTAAATAAAAGTCACTTCAAGAGTTCTAGTTTTGGATATCTAAATTATATAACATTATCCATGTTTATTAAAACTGTGTTTGCACATGCTTTCATTACTAAAACCTTTATTTATCAGTGTCCAAATACTGATGCTATGCATAAAGTGCTCCGTGAGGTACACCCGTATGTTGCCAAAGTATGTCGGTCCAGAGGAAGCCTAGGGGTTCTTCACTTCCCTCTTGTACACTGATTATTTCTGCCAGGCCCAGAGTAATCTGTGTGAGAGAGCGGGAGCCATGGCTTGGTGACAGGATATACATGCAAACAGATAGCTTGCATGATGCTTAGAAGTCTTTTTTCCTGAAGGTGCTGTGTAGCAGCATCTTTGAGTTGTAGGAGAAGACAGTGTGAGGCAGCTGAGAAGAACCCAGGCCCATTGCTCTGGGACTGGGTTTGTTTGGTGCATAGCACCTCATTAATATGAGGCCCAGAAACTCTCCCTCTCAAGCCCTGTATGTAAAGATATCAAAGATAAACTGTAAATATGCCATAAAGAATGATACTTGCATGTCTTTATGCTAAAAATGGGTAAAGGAATTGTTAGGACTCTTATGAGAAAAAAAATATAATATATGGCATTAAATATTGCCTTAAATATCTGTTTTGCCACCCATTTCTATTATTTCAGTATGCAGTTGCTTCAAGGTAAGATACAATTTTTATGTCCCTTCTGTAATACTGTGTAATACATTAGAATTTTCTAAGTCTTGGAAAAATCAATCCACTTTTCCTATTCAAACATAGATTTTAAGGTATCAGATCTTGTAGCAATCATATTTCTGATCTTTTCATTGTTAAGTCTATCTCATGATTAATTCAACATATAAAGGTTTGTTGGAAGTAGATGGCTGAAAACCTGATTTGAAAGTCATGAGAGATGTGAGGGTCTCACTTGAAGTGATTAGTAACATGCTAAGTAATAACACCTGTGTAGTCATGTCTTTACTGAAAAATGATGATGGTAATAGGGCTAGTATTTACTGGTAGGATCAGTAAGATACTGTGTGTGTTAATACTTGACAGGAAGAAGTATCTTCTGTTTACACTGCAAATTGCACAGCTTTGCAATTTTGCAAAGTTGACAGTGAGTGACTTTTCATGTTAAGTATACTATGCAATAATGTGTTCAGCTGGGAAATGTGTGTCACAGCCTACCTAGATCCGAGCAGAATTTAGCTAGCATGCAGTAGACTCAGGTCTTTACCTGATATCTTATTTAGTGAACTGGGTGGTCACAGTAAGTGACTAGGACTTCAAAATAACACATCTATCATGCAAACACTTGTTATTCTAGTTAAAAACCAACACTGAATACATTCCTGCGCATGACCATGTTTTCACATTTGAATGGATTCTGCTGCTCGTTTGATTTTAAAGTAATAGTTATTATTATGTAAAGCTGTTTCAGTTGAAAAATGCTCATCCTTGGCTGTGATAATGTGTACCAAACAACCTTTTGATTTTACCTGAAATAAAATAATAGGACTTTGATCTGTGTTATCTGTGAGCTTGTATGTGCACATGCACACATGGGCATTGGCATTGTGACACAATGCAAACACCACAGGCGCACGCACATACATAGAAAGAGAAAATTATTTTTCTCATGTTTATTTTCTTGGCACTTGCAGTTTGGTTGGATGTGAGATAGATGAAACATTTGCATCTTCTATCTGCATAATGAGTTCTATACAAAATGATTGCAGCTAATGCAAAAGACAGGGTGGCATGTTTTCAGTTTTAATGGGGACACTCAGAAAACTTCCAATCTTTCTTGACATTTCTTATAGCAAAATAAATGTGGTCTAGGTTGGAGTGTCTATTATGAAAATAAGAGAAGAGCAAGTCAATTATATTTCAATGACTGAATAGCCAGGGGTCCTCATTAAAATGATCAGAAAGGCTGCAGTGTTGCTTTCTTGTATGTAGCCACTGATTAAGTTGTATAAGAATGACATGGCCTTTTTGGGAGAAAAGCAGAGTATGCCGTGGTCTCTACCCAGCCAGCCAGAAACCGTTGACACTTATTAAAGTGAGATGCGCACTCCATCAAGAAAGGGAAGTTACTACTTATGGGGTCATGGACTCCTGATGTATTTAAAAATAGTTGTGGCTGTTTTATTGGGCACAGTCAGAGAGAGCTTTGAATTTGTGCTAGGTTGTATGAAAATGCCTGCGGTATGGTGGTGATATGGTATGTTTTCCTTTCCACTGGCTTCGATGAAGTATACATAGCTTAACAGAATAGTACTATTATTACAATCTTTGTGTATTTGAACCTTTAAGCAATATTTTAGTTATCAGTTCATTACTATTCATTTCTTAGAATTTAAATTCTTCTTATTTGGCAATTATTTTTTTGGTATAAAATGTTAGGAGAAAAAGGCTCGGTAATTTTTTTCCCGGGAGAGACTGTCTCCTGAAACAGTAAAAAGAATACTAGTTTTACCCTCCCGAGGGTCTGCAGTCTAAGGATATATGGTAAGGAAATATAGCCTAAGATCTGGTAATCCCCGATCAAGTAACTGTAGAATTAAAAGGAAAATATTTTCTCTTCCATGTTATTTAATAGACCTTACACATTTACTTTAAAATAATCTTCCTGCTATTACGTTTTATACAAATTCATCTCATAAAGGATACTTGTGATAAGGATTTCTATAAAGAGATATACCTTGTATTTCTTTTTTTTTGTACTAGAAGGTATCATAGAATGTTAGCATTTTACATTTAAGACTGATACAAAGCAGAACACCCATGTGTTAAATAAGCTGTCATAATTTTTATTCCCCCTTTAAATAAATTACATCACTAACAGTTTCTGAAGATTAAATGAGAAATAAAAGACAAAATGTAATAGTGATATTTTTGTTATTAGTACAGTGCAGCAGTTTGAAACAATAATCTTAATCTTCCACCAAGGTGGAAATACATCTCGGCATTGTCTTCTACTTTTCCCATCTGATACATGTAAAAATTAATGTGACAAATTAAACCAAATAAAATCGCTGCTATTTCTAACTGCAAGTAGTAGTTAATCTAAGCTTGTATTCTAACATTTCGATGAAATACTTTTCAGTCTCAAAAAAATCAATAGTAGGAGATACTATAAGCTAAATATATTAACGTATCAGGTGCTTAAAACTAATTTCATGTACTAAAATTAGCTAATAGTGCAGCTAAATAATGATGCTCTTCATTTCCAATTCAGGAGCTCTGTAATGGACAAGGAAAATGGCAAGTGCCTGCAGTCAACAATAAATGAATTGGTAATTTTGCCAATTATTATGTACCACAAGATGCCTCCTTTAAAATTTTTCATTCTTTATTTACATACATGGCATGTAAACAGGAGACAAAGCATCTCTGCCTTATTTACTTACAAATGCATGACTTGCTTTAATTCTTTTCCATAGAGTTTCTCTGATATTTGGACTCTAAAGTGTTTGTGAAATTCACCCAGTCATTTCTTGTTTCATACATGCAAAATCTCATTGTATTAAAAAGAATTTGGTTTATTTTATTTCTTACTAGTAAGCACCATGCAATAAGACTATGCAATTTATGTCTTTATTTTTACAACAGGGATACAATTCATAAATAGGATCCAATTGATGAGGCTATTTGACGTAGTACCCTGAGTAAGAACACAGTATTATGGTGCTTAATGCTTGATTTCGGTTCAAAACACCTGGAAGTCTTTTCTCAACATTTTAACAGCTGGTCTAGTATGTCTTCTCAGCAGCATGTAGTACTGAAATTACATAATGACTAAAGAAGATAAGTGGAGCTATTTGTTGGAAAAACTTTGAAAAATTTTGAACAGTGAAGAGTAAAGCTTGATATTTTTTAGGGTACTCTCGTTTTGTGCTTCTCAGCGTGCACAAACAGGTGAACAAATTAAAATATTATTCAGAGAGATTGGGGAGATAGCTTTAGAAACCTTGCCATACTTTTCTAATGTACTTACATAGATTTATGATTTATGAGTCAAAATATTTTTTAACAAAAGTAAAGTAATGAAGTACTGTGGGTCTTTGAAAGTAATTAATGTTACAGTCACTGTTTTCTGAAAGTGAATCAACACCATAGCAGGCTATCATCTACTAGTACGTCTTTCCAGACTGCTTACACTCATCTGAAAAATCACCTCAGAGCTGATGTTTCTGAGGGGAAACATATTGCATGAGGTGGATGTGATTGTACTCTATGTAGAATTCTCAATAGCAATTTATCATCTTTTAGAGGCAGAATTTCTTACATGACTTAGTCAGCTCTTTATAGATGTGCATGAAAGGAATGGAATTTTGCAGGAAACATTTTATGTTGTTATCTGTGTCTTTACACCTCCATTTTCCTAGTCAGAAATGTAACGCAGAGCTTGCATTATGGGAAGTGTGTTATCCATGTTTTAAGGGGTTATGCAAGATTAAGAGATTAAAGTTGAGAACAAGTTACTGTATGTGAATTAAAAGGCAAAATATAGTCATTAGAATAATTCACAGGGAAAAAAACCCACTGTTGGAGAATCAGACAAACACAACGTAATGTCAACATGAACTCTACTTTAACCAGCCTTTCAACCTGTGTATCGTCAGAGTAATTGGTCTTTTAGTTGATTTGACTAACTGACAGCTAAGCCACTAATAATTACCTGTGGCAGCATTTATATTTTTTTCATTTACACAATAGCACAAAATCAAAGACTATATTTTAAATATTCACAGTAGTTGAATGTGTAGCTTATAATTTAAATAATTATTTATGGAAACATGATCAGTCATCTGTGCCTACAATAGAGGGACATTTTAATTTGATTAAAGAGAAAATAACAGCATATCTGCCCATCTAATTTTGTGGTTAAACTATTCATGACTTATAATAATATATTGATTTTGTCAATTTGTTAGGGTATCATTTCAACTTTTTGACAAGCTTTCATCTTCATTTAGCTAAATTTGAGTTCAAGACAGTGCTTACTTAATAATTTATGCTTTATGAAGCTCTTCAAGAACATGATATTCTCACTACCATCTACAATTTTCCTACACTGTGGTGCTGAGGCTCTTTAACATAATGTATTTCCATACGAATGATATACATAAAGCAAAGCATATGTATGTATGGTGCTGGCAGAGTAGAAATGTGTTGCAAAGACAACCACGAAGAAGGTATGCTGGAGAACTCATTTCTGAGGTAAGCTAAAGATAAGGATTCAGTAAAAGCTAAATTAAGACAACTCTTTCTTCTTTTGTAAAATGCTAGTTCAGGTACTGTGTTTTGTTCTTTACTAAGAAGACATGTTTGCTTATAGTGATAAGGAGTATTTCTGGTTTATGACTGAATAGAAAATAATAGACTGGAAAATAATAAACAATATTTTAAATTATAAACTATTTTGAACTATTTAAATTTCCAAATATGAGGTTACAGTTATGGAAGTGGAGATGCTTAATTTTAAATATATATTAGTTTCTAACTTTTTTTCTGGTATGTCTATTTATTTCTCAAGCTAGTTATAATTTACTTTCTATTGGAAGAAGAACCATAGATTTTTGCTGTAAAACATTGTGTTACTCTTCTATTCTGACAATTGTGTCATTTTAGAACTAA
The DNA here is from genome assembly GCF_963264785.1 of Psittacula echo. Taxonomy (NCBI): domain Eukaryota; kingdom Metazoa; phylum Chordata; class Aves; order Psittaciformes; family Psittacidae; genus Psittacula; species Psittacula echo. The sequence goes on along the minus strand of NC_137738.1, from coordinate 64,952,819 downwards.
TGAAATGTAATCATACTGAATCACTGATTGGTTTCCATATCTGAATAAAACCTCAATATATTTCTTTCCAAAGACTGCTAAAAAAACCCCAGTAGACATGTTTCAAATGCCATGCTGTAGCTAAATGATTTATCAATATTTCTCACATTTTTGTAAGCATTTAAAAATGTTGTCTAATGATTCTTATTAGTAATATTTCATTATTTTTGAGAGTATGTTTCTTTTAATTACAAATATTGTTTGGAGGATGATATTAAAAAAAAAAAAATTTTGTTGAAAAGTTGAGCCAGATATTTAGAATAACCCAGGAAAATTTGTTACCATGTATTTCAGTACTACGTGAAAGTATATTTTAAAAAATATTTGACTGAAGAAATTTAGGATATATTAGACTTTTGAAGGTGCTTAAAAAACTAAGAGAAAAACTGTTAAAACTGTTATAGTTACTTAAAACAGCAACAGAAAATATCTTCAAAGCACAAAATGTGCGTGTATTTCTTTAGTGGTTAGTTTGATATGCAATCATTCTTTTTTAGCTACATATAGTTATTTACTCAGAGAAACACTGCTACTGGAATAAGTACTTTTCAGGCATTAAAGTTTTGTTTTTCTATCAGTTCATTAAAAAAAAGTCTTGTTACACTGCCTTTTCAATAAATACCTCTAAAATTTTCTTGAACTAGGAACAAAGATAATTCATTTTGATTATATGATAGCTTTAAAGTAGAAGAGGTTCTACGTTTTTTATTTGGTTAACTTGGTTCAGTTGGCCCAGTTTACCACTGCAAAGTATCTAAGGGTAAGAGATAAAATAACATCTTCTAGCATATGTGAGTACAGGAGGTCTGTGATTTTGACATTTATTTCAGAATATTGTTTTAAAAATATTAATAAATTAGGCAAACATTTTATACTTATTCTGTAAAAGACAAATATTACAGTTTAAACCATCTTTCAGTGCTTTCAAAGCACAACTCATTATAAGCTTACACCTTATCCCAGTGAATTTGCAATAGAGTGAAATGGAATTTTTTTTTAATTACCTTAAATAGGAAATGAAATAAGTGTCCTCCCTTAAGTATATCCACATTTCCCTGATAACTTTTTATAACAAAATGGATAAGGTCAGTACATACAGACACATAATTATAATATCGTATACTATTTTTTGTATATCTATTTATTGTCTCTAAATACCAATTATAAATGAATACGTTACACTTTTTTGAACACTCAGAAGATCAAGAAATTAGAAGTAGTCATTAACTATGTATGTTTTTACAAATAGTTGCTGCAAATATATTTTTAAATAAGAGATAACAAAAATGTCTCACAGCAAATGCTATCTGACAATTCAAATCCACTCAGAGAAAAAATAAAATGATTGCTATTGGCTGAAAAGAGACCATTACAGTAAAAGAAAAGTGTATGAAATAAAAATGAGATAAAATACACAAAATAGCATTCAGGTAACTTAGAGTTTGTTGAAAGTAAGGATACATGTTTGCAGATCTGCCATTGACACTACTGAATAAGTCTAATAATTTTTGATTAAAAATGTCATGGAAACTTAGAGCTCGTACAAGCAGTATGTTCAAAGCCATTTGCAAAGGTTCTTTAGGGTTTTTAATGAACTGAATTGTAGGTGGAAGTGTTCTAAAACGTGTTTACTGAAATACCAGATAGGTAAATTATTCTCTTAGTTGTTACTGTCTGGCTTTGTACACAGAAGAAGCTACTTACCTTCAACATAGAGCATTACTGTTTTCCTGGGGTGACCTGCTAGCAAGAGCAAAATATGAATAATGATATTAACTGTGTGGATTACTTCCTTCAGTTTTCCAACCAACTAGATTTATCAGATTGTTGCTTCATTTCAATTCCTATAATTCTATACAAGTCGATCAGCCAGCCTCATCTACATTTCAGTTTATCTTCTATCTTTCAGTTCATGCAAAAATCAAAACATCATTCCAGTTTCCACATTTATCTCATATCAAGATTCACAGAAGAGTACTTTACACAAATAACACCTTCTTCTATTTTGTCAGTATGGAGGGCTTCATAAAGTCAGGGTCTGTTTATGGATACTAAAATATCTACCTCCCATGGCTCCATTTTGCTAAAATTCCTCATAAAGCCCCCTGATAACACCTACAAAACAGAAATTAGACTCTGACTGGTAGGCCTTGAATATTAATAAACTTGAGCTATATTGGGTGAATGGATGAAACGAGTGAAGTGACTATAGAACTCCCTGGAGAACAAGACCTGCTGTGAAACATTTCTCAAGTCAATACATAGCTCCTGATTGTTCATCTCCTAATTTAAAAAAATACTTGAAGGGAAATGTAGATAGGCTTTCATCTCATACATGACCTACTTCAGTCTTAAAAAGATTCATTTGGTAAACTGAGGTTCAGTAGGAAGGTGGATGTTTAAGGAACCCTGAAGTGTTTGGACTAACAAGATAAAGACTCTCTGCTTTAAAAAACAAAGCAACCCCCTCCCAACCGAAGTCTGAGCTTTTTTTTCAATATAGAATGGAATAATTTAAAATTATTTTCTGACAAGTGTAGAAAGCTGTGAGCAAGACAGTGAACTCTATAATAATTTTTTTTTTTTTGGTAGTTTTTACTTGATCTATGAAGTTCTGTGACTTTAATCAGCTATTTGGTTCGCTGACTTTTTTTTTTTTTGTTTGCTTTTTGTTGGACACCTGAAAAACTTTTGGGAAATATTTAACATATATTTAAAAAAAATTCTTGGCAGATCAGCTACTTTCGTGTTACATGGGATTTCTAAACAGCTTGAACTGCAAAGATCTTCATAAACAGCTGAAGGCTTCAGATCCAGTGAGAAAGGTGTGTTATAGTTTCCAATTAATGCTATTTAAACGTGAAGAAATCTACAGTAAATGACAATAAACCAGAGAAAACATTATTTTGTTTCACAGAGATGCTGTAAGGTCTAAATGAGGACTTGGATTATTAAAACAATGCATCTAGTTGTGGTAGGGATGTTATTTCTGGTCCTCTCACCAGCACCGCTGATAGCTCCTTTTAGAGATTTGCAGCAAAACTCCTTGCCTGTGGCTCAGCTTCCAGAATTCTTGGTAGCTTCACCTGCTGGGTAATTTCTGCTCTGCTAAGGACTTAGTGAGACCAGGTGCTTGGAGACCAGCTGTATGGCTCTGGCTCTTCTCTCTGAACATCCCTACCTGCAGATTTCTGTGGGGATCTGTATCACACAGTCTCTTCTTCACCATGCAGGAACCATGATCTAGTTACCAGCTGCAGCAGATAAACTGTAAAATTCATTCATCACTAATGAAACTGCTGCTATTGGCATGAGGACATTGTAGCTGTAAGAAAGCGACTCTTGAACAAAAAGACTGGCTCTGCTGGACTCAAGAGGAATGGAGCAATGCTGGTTAATAGAGATGTTTTGAAGAATAAACTGTGTCTCAGACATTAGGGTTTTTTTTATTTTCTTCCTTTTAAATACACTGATTGTCAAGTTTTTGTGAAGCCTGATTGATGTTTTGCTAAATATGACCAGACACAAATTGGCAAATTCCATACAAGAACATAGGAGCACTTGAGTTTCTTTAGTTGGCCTCCTGTTCATGAGTGTAACCAACCCTTCTACTGTGGGAAGAGTGTAAGTACAGGATAGTGTTTCTCCCAAAATATTCTCTCAGCCTGTGGGAGCAGTTGAAACCTTTATTTTTCTGACTGCAAGCTAGGAAACGTCATGCCTTCTTCTCAAAATTTAGATATGGCAGTATCTGTTATCACAAGGCCAGATTATTTTGATTGACTGCATCTAAAGTTGAATGTGAAGACAAACCACAAATTTCAGTCCAGAATTGGTGGCCTGCCTTCTCCATGGCTCAGGCTATTCTGAAACCTCTCCATGAGGGTGTCCACTGGCTTCAATATCTGATGCAGATGATAGTTTAACACTTTGGCTCCAGCTTTCCTTGCAGCCAATGAACTGAACTCTCATATACCTGATGGTGTTGGATGGCTCCATGATGGCTAAGGAGTTCCTGTGGAGATTGCTGAACTCTTGCAGCTTCAAAACTTTCATGTGCAAAGCAGTGGGGCCCCAACTGCTGTTTGAGCTGATAGACCAGAGCATATATCTCAACCTGTCTGGCTTTCAGAGCTTAGAAATTCTCCATTGGATCAGAGCAAAGATCCGTTTACCAATTGTTCTTTTCAGTTGTAATGTGCCTAGCTAAGAGAATGAGGAAAAAGGATACAGTAATATCGTTCCAAGATATTCTTCAGTGTTTTGTAGTTCAGAGAATGCCAGAAACAAAGAAATATCATTTAAGAATAGATAATATTAATAACTCTAAATGGATTTACTCATCTGATTTACATCTTTCTAAATTTAAATATCTTGCAGCAAGGATTTCCATATCCTAAGTGTTCATCATGTAAAGATCACAGCCTTTTTTTTTTTGAATCTGCTAGCTATAGTTTCATGTGATGTACTGAAAAAGACAAAAAACTACTGTTCCCTATTCACTTAGATGGCTCATAATTTTTAGAATTCAGTCATTTCCCTTTTGTTTTCTCCTTTCACTGGGGAATCCTGGTCCAGTTCCTCATAGAGAAGCTGTTATATTTACTTGCTTGGCCTTTTTTGATTCATGTATGTGTTTGATCCTCTTCATTGTACCTTTACCAGTCCTTCTACACTTTTTTCCATCTGAGTCACTGGCAGAGAACACTTTCATGATGTGAATCATTTATACAGTGGTATAATAACCTCCCTCTGTTTTGTAAGCCTTTCTTAATAATTTCCATTTTTCAGATTCCTTTTTTGATTTCTACTCAGCATTGAGCTTCTTCCCTACCCTTCCCCAAAACTGTTATAACCCAAATTGTCTTTTGTTTTAAGAGGTATTAGCCAGCTCAAATCTTGCTCTTATATAACTAAATATTTTTTATTTTTTTTCATCATTCCCCTCCCCCCAGTTCTCATTAGTATACACCAAACTTTCACTGTTGTTTTATCTTCCAGCCACTCAAAATCACAACATCTGCACATTCAGTACTCTCTTTACTACCCTAAAAAACTTGGTCATTTCAGTAAATACTGTCACATCAGAAGTAGCCTTTTTTTGATGTAATTTCTGAGTATATCCACAACATGGAACAGAACTTCCATTTAAACACAACAGCAGTACTATACGACTTGGTAGTTTTGTTTCAACACATGGTGAATTCCTATGGAAAATTTCCTGGTTTATAAAGAAGCGCTTCAATGCTGGTATTTTAGTGTCAGGTTCTCATACATTAGTCTCTGTCTTTTCCTTACATTTACTTACATATTATCTTAGAATTTTACTTTATTACCAATACATTACTCTGCAAGCTTGAAATGAATACAGAAATTACTTTTTTCTACTTTGTAAATTTAAGTGTTTGTTATTGGTCCTTATAGGGATCACACCTAGTATGAAGAAAGATTGCTTTACCTAACATCAGATACATGAAAATTAATTGTCCAAATCAAATCTAGGGTACTGCTGTAGCAAATCAACCTAGTTGCAATGCAGTTATCCTTATTGCTTTGAACAATTAGCTAAACTGCAGAGGTCAAATATATATATAAATATAGCCTTGCATCTGAAAGCAGTTAACATTGCAGCTATATCTGAAGACTAAACATAAAACAGTTCCTAATGTAACTGTTCAAGTTTGCTGTATACCTCTTGGAAGCAGAGTGGACGTGGGATATTTCAGTGTATCTGGCATTACTGTTTAAAACAGACCCTTGGATAATTCCCTGAATTACACTGTGGTGAGTCATGATTTGATGAGTTGGTAATGATGAGCAGTGGTAAAGATAAAATACTTATGAATACTAGCTCACGTGATGAAATAACTCATACAGCTGGGCTTTTGGGATCTGTTACACAGATTTGATAGCAGGTTTTGCAACTCTGTCACAGTTCTTAAATAAGAACTCTTGATATACCTGCAGAAACTGACCTTAAACTGGAAAATGAGGACAGTTTCTTAAAAAAAAAATAAAAAAATTTGTTTCTCTAACATAGAAAAACGTAAAGGAAACAAATTCCTATAAAGTTGAAAGGTGTGAAATTTGCCACCTGTGATAAAAGCTAGTTCTGTGTTTACCCTGTAAGGCTTGTATTTCTGGAATTTGTTTTGCTAATTCCAATTCATTTGTATTTTTGATGTCTATGTGGAAAATTAAGAGTCACTTATAATAGTAAATGAAATATTCTTAAAACATACATGACAGATCAAAGGGATTTATGTTGTGTATGGTCTACAGAAGTCTGGAGTTTATTTCCAGTATAGGTGGTATAAACTCCATTGTAAGTGCTATAAAAAGATGATGCAGATGAATGATCAGTTGTTGATTTGATCCATGCAGTATGTCTCTATGCAAGAAAGATGCATAAAGATAGATAAAGAAATTGCTAGTGTGAATTTAGATAATTTCTAAATTGCAGTTTACTGTGACAGGAAATCTCTGGTTTTCAAAATGTTTTTCATTATGATATTGAGATTTTTAGGTTCTCCAGTGTTTAGTTCTACAAAACCAGGTAAATATATTCAAAATTGACTTAAGATAGTCACGAAAGACATGCAAGTCTCAAAGAGCTTTTCCTATTCAAATTCTAGGCAATGATGAAAATGTCTTCTGGCTAATTGCTCAATGATGTTTATTGATCATGTTCCTTCAACAAATTAGACATGGATGCCAATATTTTGACTTTGTTGATTCTGCTAGATTGTTTGAAGATACTATCAAATACACTGCCATTGATCTCTTATTTTTTACATCTTTCCTATAAGAATAATTTACTTTTTTTCCCAATAATTTGTGAGGGTAAGTGCTTTAACTGAATTCAAAATTTGTAAGATAATAGCATTGTTCATATAGCCTGATTTCTAAAAATAGCTCATTTTCTTGCTGTTACTTTGGACAACGATTTCTTATCAGTTTTGATAACTAAAAATATTTTGGAAGCTACTTTTTTTCAGTAATTTACACTCTGCTTCATTATTTTATAAGTGCTTGAGTACTGGCTGGTTACTCTTTATGCTCAGAAAGACATAATGCACCAAAGAGAAAAAAAAGTCTCCATGGACCAACAAACCCTATTTTTGGGAAATTCAGGCTACAGACCCAAGTCAGTTTCATTACCTCCCTCTTCTATGAAGCTCCCTTGAACATCCAAGTAATGCTAGCTTTTCATCAACCATTTCATCAACCATTTCATAAAGGTTTTTGGCATGAATATTTAGCTTAAGTGCTTCCTGTTATTGCTTTAAGACGATGACATGAAAACTGTTGTTCCACAACTTGCCTTCTCTTACCAAATGAGGAGGCAAGTTGTTCAAATGAAGAACATATTAAGAAAGAAGTGTACAGAATTTGAGGGCTGTTGGTCAGCTTTAGGGAAACCTGAAGCTCTGTGTCTGCAATAACATTTTTCTTGTCTTGGAAGCTTACTTCTCTCAAGGAATAAACAAGATGTTTCTGATGGTTAAATAGTAATCACAAAGAAATTATGATCTATGTATCTTTAATGGTTGACAAATTTGTGACTTTATTATTTTTCAGCTGCAGAGTGGTTGGTCTTTTATACTGCGTTGCAGACATGTCACTTTAATGATTTCTTTAGACTTTGAAAACAAAATTACACAGCAGAAGGATGACACATACGGAGCTGATCACAGAACAGTGGTTCAGTAAAGTCAGAACCACATGATCTGCCAGAAGCTGACCTCATTTCTGAATGCTTTTAGATTATATGACTGGTTTTTCAACAAGATCAGAAAATAGCTATGTGCATATTCAATTTCTATTGCTTTTTTCCCTTGATGCTTTTTGTTTTCATTGATTTCATTTTTTCATTTTTTTAATTAAATGAACTACCATGCACTTTGGATTAATCAATCAATCAATCAGAATTTTTTGTAAATAGATGTGAACTACAATTAAAATGCACATTTGTTGTGGCCGTGATGTCACAATACAAACGATAACTCTTAAACCTATTAACATACTGAGCAAGAAATCTCAATTTAAAAATAAAATAAATTTTACAGAATGTATATTTCTAAAGAAAGAGAAACCATTATCTTCTCACTAGTTTATAACTTTCTTCTTTTCTGATGTGAAAGCAAGACAGCTGTAACCATAATTAAAGAAAATTCAGGGCCAAGTTGAAACCATGTCCTGGAGTCCCCTCTAAATTTAGATTTCAGGAGGCATAGCTCTAGAAAGGGGCTTTTTCTTTGGGCTATTCAGCAAATCTTTACTATTTTAGTAACTTTGGTTGATCCAAGTTAAAGGGAATGCAGCACATGATAAAAGATTCAAAATGCTTAATGAAGGAAATAAGTGGCTAGAACAATTGTCAACTGACATTGGTTTGTCTGATCAATCTAGTCTTTGTTTAAGTGCTATTTTGAAGAAATTTTCTGAAGGTAGTGGGATCACATATCAGAGACTTTGGATTAAATCACAAAGGTGAGGAACTATGCCCCTTCCCACTGGCCTACCTTATATAGAGCTTGCTTCGTGACTGCAGCTCCAGCCAGAACCTCCTGTGTTCTCAGTAAAATCAGATTCATTTACACCGGTCTCTCCTTCACTGTTTTAGACATTTCACTTGCCACTAGAGGATGAAAGAAGAAAAGGGCACATTGCCATGTTGGTGCTGCCTCTATCTGCTGACCAGGTACAGCATGGGCAGTTTAGGCAGCGTTTCTGAATGCTGCCATAAACCACTTCACTATTGATCAAAGTGCAGCGCCAGTTGGTGCTAAAAGGATAGTTCAATCTCTATGTCATGTGTAGATTAAAAACACTTGACACTCCTCCAACTCCCATATCTGTGTAAGGCCTTTGGATAAGACCTCTTTATCACAGCATAGAAACCTAGTGGAGAAGAACCAGCAAAGAAATACACAAACATCCTCCCTCCCAAACTGGGCCAGTAGTGGTATGTTTAAATGCGCTGAGCAGAAGAAATGAGTGGGATGTATGGGGAAAGCTGCTTTTCTCCAGGCATGTGCAATTGACATCTTTCTTCCAAAGCCATGCAAGTGACTCATTAGCTGTCACAAAGGAAGTTTTAATTCCTGCTCACACAGATCCAGTGCCTGAGGTAGAAAATACGGTTTGCAAAGATGGCAGCTGGAGTCACCCTTGAGCTGTTCAGGCTAGTAGTGTGTTTTCACCTCTCACGGCACTCCTCGCTAGTTGAATCTGTTTCTCCTTCCTCACTTCTAACCCAACAGGAGCATCAGAATGCCACAAAAAGAAAAGTTCAGCTGGCGGGGGCAGTTCAAAGTGTATGGGTCTGCTGAGGGAATTACTTCTTATCCCAACTAAGTGGGAGTGGTAAAAAATTGTTGTGGCTCTTAAAAGCAAAGGAAAATGTTTCTCTGGGGAAAAGATGGCTGCAGTGCATCAACCATGCTATAAAAATATTGTATTCAGCCCTTTTCTTGGAGGTCTCGGTTGTCTGTAATTTTCTGCTATATGTCTGTGAGACTCAAGAGGCTGTATTTATATCTTATTGACACTATCTATTTCTCATTTGTATCAGAAGAAACATTACCTATACGAAAGCATATTCAGCCTCACCCTTTGTGTAACTTTGTAGAGGTAATGAAGAGTGTTTCATATAATTGTGACAACAACTTCAAAGCTTCTTCCTTGTGTCTGAGGATAGGTATTACACTTTTCATGCTATAATCAGTGAGTTTCTTCAACTGCCTTCTCTGATTAAAAATTAAATAATACTTGTGCTTTAACAGCATTCAAATGATTCCTTACAGATTTAAATGTGAATAGTAACATCTTTTTATTTTGATTGCATCTTCCATTTGAGGCTTTTAAGTCATCTTACAAACTTCAGTAAACTGAATTGCACAGCATCATTTTCAGTTAAGTGTCACCTGTGTTGATTTCCTCTGGAAGGATGGGCTGGAATGCTCTTCTGGAAATCTAAAAAGACTGCTACCAAGAAAACCCATGCTGACTCAGCTGATGAGCAAAACTGGTTGCAAAACCCAACAATATGTGTCAGTATTAAAGGCTGAGCATACCTGGAACATGAAAAACTTTCTCAGCAGTGGAACAGTAGTAGTATGAAGAATAATCTTGCTTCACTAGAACCCTGTTCCAGAATTTCCATCTGAACGTACAGAAGACTGCCGTAAAATTGCTACAAAAGACAGATCTGGTCATGTTCATGTCATTTTATTTTATCTAGGTGATCATCTAGGAGTTAATAAATAATGTGCTCCAAAGGAATGCTATGCTTCTTTCATTAAGCCACTCTGACATCTCTTGACTACAATGGGTTTTACATTGTGTCCTTTTGCTTTCTACCCATCTTTCTTTCCAGCTGTTTATTTTTAAAGTGACTTTAAATAATCTTGTTTTCCCTCTGGTATAAGACTACCTTAACCAGAACACTGTTTCTTTTTGAACTTCTTCAGCACTTTAATACTGCAAATACTAATGGCAAAAACCTAAGGACTTAAATTTTTAACCCTGGGTCATGCTAGCATTCTCCACCCCGTCCAGTGATTTGGTTAAAGAAAGATAAAAATAATACCTACAAAGTACTAGGTTTTGCTCATACATGATGTTATCACATACTGTCTTGTATCCTGAAAAATGCAAGGAGAATTGTACGGGACATGTGCCTCTTTTTACTCTAATTTCCAATTAAATTTGATTTGGCCTTTCTGGCAGTTGTGAAAATAGTGACTTCGGCCTCATTGTTCAATCTGGAAACTCAGTGTTGTAATGAACTGTTAATTTTTTTAACCAATTTAGCTACTTTAGGTCAAAATGAATATAGGAATATGCTATTCACATGCAAGCACATGCCTGGAAAGCTAATGAAATCTATTTTCAGATTTGCCAGCTATTATCCTCAATTTGCATTTGGCTATGATAATAGAGATCCAACTATATCAATGTCTGTCAAGCCATCTTGCTTTACAGTTGATATAGCACTAGTTCCATGTTAAACACACAGTTAATATATCCGGGATAATAAGGACTTTTTTTGTGTCTGCTTTACTATCCTGTCCCATCAATGTTTTTCATGGCTGTTTAGCTTGACTAATGACTTCCAAATGACCACAGAAGACAGAAGTCTCTCTGGGTGTTACAAAGTATGGGAGATTAATTTCAAAAACCCTGTCTGAATTGCATTAATGCAACTATTTGACCTGTGTAGATCTCCAGGGCAAAATGTAGTCAAGCAAAAGGTAGTAATAATAAACAGGATTTCAAATTGCAGTTACTCTTTTTTTCTGAAATGAAGTTCAGTTAATTGACTTTTCATTTTATTTCCAGATGCAGCAGTGGAAAACTGCTGCCAGTCTTACTGGCTTTGGTTTGGTACAATCTGCTCTCCAAGGCTTCTTGGGATGGAAATCTTTGCAATGTGTTTAGTTTTTTCATATATATATCACAAAGCCTTTTTTTTTGCAGTGTGTTCTAATTTATTTTTCTATGGTCATCTTTATTCTGAGGCTTTAAATCTGATTAATTTAATTTTGTATTTAATTAATTCTGCAGTTAATTTGATGTTTTTTTACTATGACTATAAGGTATATTCAGCCTGAGAGGAGGATTATTATCGGTGCATATAGCTTGCACAGGAAGGTGAACAAAATTTGTAGTTCTGGTGCAGGGACCCAAGGGTATACAGTTAAAGTTGAGCATTGCCAGAAAATTGCCAAAGTATCCTGCAGTCTGCCTATGAAAATTTGCAGCTGCTCTAGGAATGACAAAAGGCATGCTATAGAGATCTTTCTTTGTTATATTAGATAAAGATTTAGGTGAAGTATGCATGCAGTTAAAACACTGAAAACCCAATATTGGAATTTCCTATACCTTTATCAAAGCCTAGACAGTGGTGTGGTCATTAATTAGAAATTAATTTCTTTTCTACTGGTGTGTGTGAGCTTCAGTAACTTTTTATATTAGTTGTCTATTGGTAGGTTGTTTGATCTAAAAGATATTGATGTTTAAGCACATATTTGAGTGAATAATTTTGATACAGTATTACATATTTGTCACTTAAATCTGGTTGATTGCCAAGACTGCATTCTTAATGTCAAGGTTTTAATATTAAATATAGATTAATTTTGTCAATTGTGATGTTGACAAATTTAATTGACCGTAATTGTCAAAATTGCTGGTCATTAATTTATGCTCAGATTTTCTGTGTGAAAATATAAACCTGCAAAAGTGTCATTGTCAATTATGGTCCATTTGAAGTGACCTAATTAGCATCGTGTGATGAACGAACACATGGAAAAGCAAATGGGGGGACATGGTAGGGAGATAATTGAAAGTGACATGAATACTAATATTGACTTTGTACTATTTGAGTCATTAAATCACTGTCCAATGAAAGGAGTTGATTTTAGTTCATGTTTTTATTTGCTAGAACAACACATAAGGAACACCTGAATTCTTTCCACTGGATAAAAAATTGGCTGGATGAATAGAAAAGATGAAATAGAAGCGGTACACTACTTCTGTTTAGTGATGGGGAATCTGGTCCATGTTCTCTGGGATCCTGAATGCTTTCCTTATTTTGCAGTAACTTCCAGGAATACACAGTTCCTAGAAAGGAAGTAGTTGGTGGCAGACTCATTTTGCACAGGTGAGTGGCCATCAAGAGAGGAGGAAAGCTAGAAGTCACGCCATGCCACCGTGTCATCTTGTTAATAATGCCATGATTCCTTTATTTATTATACCAACATACAACTGTAAAAGATCAACATTTCTTCCAAATATTTAAAGATATCAAAGCACTGCCACTGAAACCACTGGATCCACTAGACCCTCTGGTTTTGTCTATGTGAGTTGCATTCAAGACTGGATCTGGTGCGGGATCAGGTTTTGAGAACCCATACTCTGCTGTCTTTCTATCACATGCATATAGACCTCCCTGCAACTGAATTTGTAAAGAGAGATGGGGCAACCATTCTTGGAGGCTTTCATGTACTGGCAGTCCCCTGGAAACCTCTTAAATGCAATAATTGCTGTACAGGCAATATCTGCCATTGGGTGAACACTGGCTCTGGATGCTCCTCTTGGCATTCAGGGGCTTGCAAAAGCCTTTTAGACCCTGACTGTTAAAACAGCATTTTCAGTGCATACTGCGGAAAGGGGGAGCAGCCATCATTTTCCTCTGGGATGAGTAGTATACAAAGTTAGGATCACAGGGAGTGCACAACTTAAAAGCCTGAAGAAGAGGTGAAGGGGAAGCCAGGAAAGATGAAAGACAAGATAGAAACAAAAGGATCTTTACTATATGGATGTTTACAGCCCTTCTACTAAAAAACCCCAATGTCTTGAATATGTTAAAAATGCATATATAGAAACAGAGGGAAATTCTTTAAGCTTCTTTTGAATAGACGTATTCACAGAAAATATCACTTTTCCTTCTATGTTTTGATTATGAACTTGTATCTATATGTTTGAGATTGGGTACATAATCTAAAAAAAAATACATCTGAAAAGATCTACTAATGTGGCTTTGAAAGATTCAGGGTACTGAGTCACATGCTAACATAACTAGAAATTGCATACATTAAGTTTATGCTTCCACTTATAAGGAGGAAGATATGCTTTTTATATGCGTGCCTTTCTTACTGATATTAAAATTAGACTTGGGCCCCTACTGCAGATTCTGGTGCCTAAATTATTTTTTCTGCCGAACACACATAGCTGTCATATCTCTGATACTCTAAAGCCAGAACCATTTATTTTGCAAAAGGTTTTTCAGAGAACTAATTATATCATCAAGTGGGTTGGTGCTCAAAATAGAATGAATGAGAAATAATGAGAAAAAACAAATCCAATAATTATTTAAAGTAGTGGGTGTTAGTTTCTCCTCTGATCCTACGGTGGTGGTAGCCGGGAGTAGCTTCAAAGTGACAATGCACATCTAGACATTGAGGACATTTTTATTCTTCTATTCATGTTTTACTGCATTACAAAAATCCAGTAGATTTAGTCTATTTTTCAATTACACTAGCCACTTACACATGTACTGCAAAGCTCTCTGTAGTGTTGTACTGGTCAACAAAAGACAATGATTAAATTCTAAAAAAGCATTAGATGAAACTGCTACTACAATAGGCATCAGTAATCAGAGGCATAATCGCTTTCTACTGGAAATCTGTAGCTGTAAAATGAACAGAAATACACATTCAGCTTTGAAGTCCATTTTCATGCAAAGATCAAATAGCTCTGTCAGATTTATATCTCACAGTTTTGAAGTGTAAATGTAAACCAATTCAGAGACAAGGAATTATTTACAGTACTCCTGTGGAGCAGGCATGTGTTCAGAAAAAGTATGCTTGACAAAATTATTTCTGTTTAATTGTTAGAATTTTGCGGACAATCACATGTGATGTGGGAAAAAGACATAGATGTGATTGCTTTACAGGTATTCTACGGGCCAATGTACTCCTGGAGCACTGAGCTCCTGGTTTCAGGGTCTCTAGTGCCCAAGTGGCAGTGCATATTTGATTAATCGGACTTACGATGGAACTTAACTCATTGACCTGAAGATCAAGTACACAATTGTGAGCATGCATTTAATAAGTTCAGGTCCAAACAGCTAGCAAACTGCTGCAATGAGCATCCCAACACTGCTCTCAGCTGACAGGCTTGAATGAATATTATATTTCCAGCCCAGTCACTTACACAGTATTCAGCTTCAGCAATACACAAAAGCATTTCTCAACTACAAATGTGGCATAAGGACAGGTGGATGACTACCTCTCTGGAGAAGAAAATGGGGCTGGGTGAGAAGGAAGGAAGTGCTAACACATCTATGGGCAAGGAAAAGATGAATATTTATTTATTTATTTATTTATTTATTTAAAATTTAAGAACGTCCTACTGAAGCCTGGCCTTTCAGTACTCTAGGAAAGCATACATGATAGTAACTCAACAGACTCTGCGTTTAACACTTAAAGAGCAACCACTGTTAAAGTGTCTGCACAAAAACCTGTTCACAAATCGGGTGTCTCTACATGCCCAATCCCTATATTTCAATGGTGGAGCCCTTCGAGGAAGGTGCATTGATTGAGGGGTTTCTCTGGCTGCTTTGAGTGAGACTTAAAATGGCTTAAAAATTTGAAGAGAATTTTCTGCTAAATCCTCCTTATGAAAATCTTAGTATCCTCAGGTGTACAGATATACAGGTAGTATTTGCTTGCAGATGTCTTTCTCAGCAATAAGGTTGCTGTTGCATTATGCATCTTGAACTATTTGACCTGGAAATGCCTCTGTCTTCTTACTAAATAAAATACACCAGAAGCAATTTTAAAGCAGATTCATAGATTTCTTTGCAGTTGTAATTTATAACATCATTGTTCTGAATGGCAAGATACAGAATAGTCAAGCTGTAGGAAATCACCTACTAAAGTGATGACTGAAATTTCACAAAGGTTGTGCAATACACTTTTAAGAAGAACTATATTTTCAGTAAATAATCTCTCTGCTAGTGATAAAGAGAACCAAGGACTTGTGCCTCCTTCTGTCTATGATTAAGCTGCAATGTTGTGAGAACAAGGCAATTTTAGCCAACTGAAGACTCTTTTTTCAACCAGGCAAAGATGTAGGCCTGAATTTACCAAACCATTCTTGCCTAACAAAAATCAACATGAAAACTTTAAAAATAATGAGTCTCAAAAGCATTCCGATTACTTTCATTCCATAATTTCAGATGATAAAAACAAACAGCGATAGGAATTCTAGATATAATGTAAACAGAAAGATGGACTAGATAAAACCAGCTGAACACTAGTCTGTCCTCAAGACCTAACAGGGGAGTAATAACATGCTTTGGAATATGTAGCAATGACTTTTGGCAGATATGCCGTATACAATTCTGTACCACAGAAAGCCATTGAACTTGATTGTCTATTTAATCCATTTCTGAAAGAACATCACTAAGTGGATGCTTATATTGTTAGTATTGGGTTTTTTTTGTAGCCAGAATGACACAGGACTGTCAAAATGGTAGTTGCTACAGTGGGGATACCTAGTTAGCTTACGATGTCCAGCTGCAGTTAAGTATTTTAAAAGTCAAGTTAAAATGCCGCTGATATTTGCTGCAGACTTTCTTCTATCAAGTAGGTATCTTTATCATGTTAATTCTATTTTAGCCTAAGCAAGAGTATCTTAAAATACAATGAAAATAACACTTGTAAAAAAAAAAATGTGTTTTGCAAACATAACAAAAAAGAAATACATTTAACAAAAATAAAATTTGTATACAAACTTATACTTTATTATTATCATCTTGGATATCATTAGATATTTATAACTTCTTTCAACAGCATAACACTATTTAGTGAGTTTTTGTACGTTTGTTCTGGAAGTACAATATTGATTGGTTGATAAAATTCTGACCTACAGGTTATTTGGTAGAACCACACAAATTTTATGTAAGGCCCAAATGGGTTAACGCTCAGCTACATGAATGCATTGAACAGAAAAGCACATATTTATGGAGTTTTGTCAACATGATGGAGAATAGAAAATCCTACAGAAACTGTATGGAATACTGAAAAAAAAAAAAAGGAAAGTATTTATATTAACAGTAATGGGCTTTGTGTGCCACCCACTGGAAACAAAACTTCAGGCTCTTTTCTAAGCCTCTGTCTATGCCCTTGTTAATGAAAAATACCATAAGGTCCTATAAAAACTACTTGCACTTTTTTTCCTTTGGGGTAAGCATATGGTACCGTCAGCCTGCAGTTTTCCCTCTAACACTTCTGAATACCCTGCTGCCTCAGTTCGGCCACTTCAATTAAACAGTATTAAGATGATTTTACTCTCTCCTGAGCCCACTTTCTGAGTTTCATTTTGCTAATCAAACAGAAGTCTTTCGTAAACACAAACTGTGTTAAAAATGTGAGTAAAACTGTGCATGTGTGCAAACATGTTTTCACGTTGACGGCATCTTACCTTTCTATTTGCTGAAAAGCTGCCCCTTTTGGAGCCGTGTAGATAGAGCACAGATGGACTTACGAAGGGATGTAAGTATATAGGTAAAATGTAATAGCCAACTACCATTTTAGGTGCCTAAATTTAGTGCTAATATCCCTATCCCACCACTGAGTTGATACACTGTCCAGGAAATGTCTAGATACACCAATAATTCTTCTTCGTATTTCTTTATTTCATGCCTTATGTGTCTGAATTTTGTCACTAGACGTATACAATTATATATTGGGTCTGGCTAAGATGGAGATAATGGTCCCCATAGCAGCCCTCATAGCACTGTGCTTTGTATTGGTAGCTAGAAAGCTGTTGATAACACACTATTGTTTTGGCTGCTACTGAGCAATGCTTCCACAGCATTAAGCCTGTCTCTCCAACATCCTTCCCTCACCAGTAGGCTGGGGGTGGGTAAGATTTTTGGAGGGGACATAGCCAGGGCAGCTGACCCAAACTGACCAAAGGGATATTCTGTATCATATGATGTCTGCTCAACAATAAAGACTAAGCGAAAGGAGGAGAAAGGGAAGGGGCATTTGTTATTTACGTTTGTCTCCCAGAGAAACCACTATGCTTACTGAAGCCCTGCTTCACGTGAAGTGGCCAGACGCCAACTACTGATGGGAAGCAGAGAAAAAAACAAAACCAAGATTTTTTTAACAAAAAATCTTTTGTTTTCCTTTGCTTCCACATGCAGCCTTTGGTTTTGCTTTATTAAACTGCCTTTATCTTGACCCACAAATTTTTTTCTATCTACTTTTCTCCTGTCCTGCTGAGGAGGGGAGTGGTAGCACCTCAGCCAAGGTCAGTCCACCACAAATTATGTCCTGGTCCTGAGGCTGTCTTCTGACCCCTTCATTTTTCAACCCTGCAGAGAATCATAAAATACACTTGTGTTGTGTGGAAAAAATTACTTTCAAAATTTAACTAACAGCTGTATCATAATGTATGTACACAAAGAGCCAAAATGAGGCTATCTAGAAAACTAATTCTGGGGCATGTAATTTTGTCAATGCTAGCTTCTGTGACCTTTGAAGTCTTTTCAAGGTAATCCTTGAATCCCTTCCTGGGCATTAACCCAGGAAGCTGGGAACTAATAACAAAAATTAAAAAATAAATAAAAAAAACAAAAACCCAAAAAATCAAAGAATAAAGGCGGAAGAGATCAATTAAAAGCAAGAAACTTCCTCCAAATTCCAACTTCCCCAGCCAGAACTGCTTCACAGTTCTGCAGGGGGCTAACAAGGACATGTCTGCCTCACCAAATGAGCAACCACTGGTGCATCAGTACTGGATCACTACTGGTGCCTCCAGGAAAAAACGGTGGGTCATAGTAATAGGGCACTCTACTTTGAAAGGCGCAGAAGCACCAGTCTTTCGGCCTGACCCAGTCTCAAGGGAGGTGTGCTGCCTGCCAGGGGCTCAGATCAGGGATGTTACTGAGAGGCTGCCTGGCCTAGTAATTCCGCTGACTATTGTCCACTTCTTGTGGTCAATGTGGGTGCTAGTGATATTGACAGCAGTAGCCTGAGAACCGTTAAGAAGGACTACGGAGCCCTGGGAGAGGTGGTTAGGGGCTCTGGAGCTCAGACAGTTTTTTCATCAACCCTCCAGGTCAAAGGGGAGGACTTTGAAAAGGCCAGGTGGATTATGATCACTGCTTCTGCACTATCATCAAATACACACATCTATAATAATAAATGCATTTTGAAGAAGAAATGTGGCTCTAATTTCTAAACCCTTAACTGGCTGAGTAAAGCAATACAAAAGAAGATGATGAGGATTGTGGAGGAAGATACATATCATCTTACACAGTTACACTTGAGTGAGACTGTGAGCAAACCGCCTAGAAACTACTTTTGTATTAACAAAGTGGCTGTTGTTGACAAGTGGAGCATGTGGTGGAAGGAGATTGTTGTCAGTGTAAGTGGTGGTTACTGAAGAAGAGCTGTCACTGAGATAAAAATGAGGTGAAAAGGCTTCAGTTGGTGAAAAATGACATTGGCAAAATTGGTTCATTTCAGGGGAAGAGTTGGAGTAGGAGTCCCTAGCTGTCAGGACATGCTATACACTAGACTGGGTTATCAGATTCATTTTTCATTTGTTGAAAATGCAGTTAAAGGCACAGATAATACCATTAAGCCTATGCCTGCAAAGCCAATAGAATCATTTAGAAGTCAAACATTGAGAGCCCCAGTATTTATTGGCCTTGTTCCATGCACACAACTCTTGATAACGTCAGCTGTGCACAGATCTAGCATGGCTTGGCTTATGACCCTGAGGTTTTATCTGTTCCACATTACTAGTGCATTACTTAGTGAGCAGTGAAAACAGAGTCTGCAAAAACCTTGGTTTCTTTGGAATTACAAATCTGAGGCATTATTTGAAGCCAAGTAAGTATTAGAAAGTAGACCAAAGGGACGCGGCACGTTAGAAAAGGCTTAGTCTTAACCAGAAGATGGTGGTCTTTGTCATTCTTTTCCACATGAATGTGTATCGAAGATACTGGCCATAACCAGAAATACACACCTGTGCTACAGCTCGTTGGCATTCAGAACCAGCTGCAGATGAAGTGCTCACGGGGGGCTGAACCGCGCCCTATTCATCTCATTAGAGAGCTTCATAGAATCATAGAATAATTAGGGTTGGAAAGGACCTTAAGATCATCTAGTTCCAACCCCCCTGCCATGGGCAGGGACACCTCACACTAAACCATATCACCCAAGGCCTCATCCAACCTGGCCTTGAACACCGCCAAGGATGGAGCATTCACAGCCTCCCTGGGCAACCCATCCCAGTGCCTCACCACCCTCTCAGTAAAGAATTTCTTCCTTAGATCCAATCTAAATTTCCCCTGTTTAAGTTTGAAGATATTTGGAGATATTTGCTGCATTACTGACACCTCTTCTGTGGAGACACAAGGTTTCTGTGTTGAGAAAAATTTCTCAAGAATTTTTTTACAAGAATAAATTTAATTCTGAATAGGAATGCAAGCCCAGACCTTAGGAGGTGCATGTGGTTCCATATAGTAATTTCTGGGGCTCAGAGCACCAAGCAGAGGCAGTGGATGCAATGATGAAGCCTGCCGGAGGACTTGACCCATTCCATCCAGCAGCACTCACTGTCACAAGCCGAAACCTGGCTGTAGTATGGATAACTAACACTGCATGAGGAAAGTGTTTAAACTATGTGTGGATGTGAATGCCAGTCATTAGTCCACCTAACTAAACAGGAATCACATACGGTGGTCAAAAACAATCACACTTCTCCCTGAGGCCCTACAAGAAGACCATGGAAATACTACATGGCATAGAAACAGAGGTACAAAATAACTAGATTCAATATTCTGGTTCAGACCCGGTACCCACTATAGCTTTCCATGTGTTTTTCATCCTAGAACTCTTATTTATGTAATAAAACAAGCTAATTAAAATAGTTTACTTATATGTGCTACAAAGAAAACCGTATAATGAATAGAAAGAATGTTCTGTCGCCACAACAAAGACCAAACGTTTGGAAGGCCACATTCCTCTCTGCCCCAGTCTCCCTGCTCTGGATTTGGCTAAAATAGGTAGACTTAGTTTTCTTCATAGTAGCTGGTATGGAGTTGTGTTTTGGATTTGTTCTGAAAACAATCACTGAAACAAATGTTGATAATACAGGGATGTTTCAGTTATTGCTGAGCAGTGCTTGCACAGAGTCAAGGCTTTTTCTGCCTCTCACCCTCCCCCATCAGTGAGGGGACGGAGGGTGCACAAGAAGTTCAGAAGGGACGCAGCCATCTGAGCTGTGTCTTCTGAGTGTCTTCTCACTCTGAAAAAAGGGCAATATTCTCCCTCCCGTCATAGGCATTGTTTAGCCCACACCCAGGTTCCTCTTTGAATTACAGGCTCTGTGTGTTCATTAAAAGGCTTAAAAGGGAATGTACTGAGATACCATCCCTCCAAGCACGGGGAGCAGTAGCCAGATTACTCATTGCCTTGTGGCTTGGATGAGGCAATAGATCACTTAGTACAGGCATATACTTTCTCCTCATGAGAGCTATTCCTCCAATTGAAGTTGAATGAACACAAAGGTAAATGTTGATAATGTGTTTGTACTTCCGTTAAGTTTGCTCTTTCCCCCTCTTCAATTTTGTCAAAAAGAACAACGATGCTGACTGATTATGCAATTGAGTTCCTATTTCTGTATTCTAAATTGGAGCTACCTGCAAGTTTACTGGCCGATTTCCTCAAGTGCTGGTAGACCATTGTTGCAAATGGGACCAACCACTCTCAAGCAGGTAAGATGATAAAAATGCAGGCAACATTTCTCTTCCACAAGTGAAGCAGAGAAAGAGGCCACCGTGCATCAAGCAGAAAGATGAAAGCCATGCCAGCCATTAACAGGGACCAAAGTGTACTACAGCACGCACTTCCAGCGGGGGCTGAAAAGTCCCTGTGTGAAGAAGCATGGAAATATTTTTTAATATTGTGTTCCCTCTTATGCCACTTTCAGTTTTCAAACACTTTTCTTCATGAGATATTATTGTTAGACACAGGTCACGTTTTGGATGTTAATTTAAATCAGGTTTTGTTTTACTAATGCTTTGATGCTTCCAAAGACCTGCACATTAAAGCCCCAAACTAAGGGCAGCCCAGAATTGATTGAAAAAGCTGGCTTAAAAGCAATTATACTGTTTTAATTGTATTCATGTATTCACTGTCATGCTAATTTAAGGACTTTTGACAATGTTAAGAGACTTTACCTATGGTTATGGGAGGTCAGAGGCAGCTGTACAAACTGTTATCTGTCCTGGGATTAGTTGAGAACCTGCTTGGCCTCTGGAATGAGACAAATCAGCCCAGATGCTTGTAAGGGAGCAACAGATAAGAGCAAGACTCCTGGAGTTTGGCATGCTGCTTCTTTTCTCTTGAGCAGTATCCTTGCCATTTCTGCATCTTTGCTGTTCCCTTTAAGGATGCATGTTTATTCTTGATATATATAAAGGTTTAAAAATATGGGTGCATGATCCTAATGCAGATACACGAACAGTTTAGTTGCATTTCCAGGTAACAGATGTAAAAGTCAGTGGAAGCTCAGTAACACATAATGTTTTAACTTAGCCTTTGAAGACTTTTCTATGCCTATGGAACAGTGTTTGCAAAACAGTACCAAATATTGTGTGAAAAATCGCAGTACTTTTTAACCACAGGTTCTTAGGTTGGGAAACATATATTCCAGATTAAGTGTATTAAAAGATTTTTTAAGTGATTCTTACATTAAGAATCCCTGTTTGCACATACTTTTTCTGTGAAAATGGTTCTACTTTTTTGATACCTGTTTACTGTTCTAATGTACTTCACATATTCTGAGCAAACTAGGATTGTAGGATTTGCTATTGTTTATGCTCAAAGTTTTCAGACATGAAGTTTTGTTCAAAATCACGGAGAGAGCTATAACAGAAAGATTTGTGCAGTTTCTCAATGTTTCTGCAACCAGAAAAAAAGAACATTTTCGTAGAATTATTTTATTGTGATATTCAGCTATTGGTTGTAGTATGTGTTTCTTTTTGTGGAGGCAAACTGTTGTGCAGAAACTAATATTCCACAGAGAGAAACAGACTAAGCTGGACAGCACAGCACAAGCATGGTGATGGTAAAGGGAAAATGCCCAATCCTATTTCATACTCATTTACTGCTTGAATTTCCCTTTGCAGGCTCAATCTCCCCCCACTCCCCTGGCAGGTACTTTCAAAACTGACAATCCTTTAGGGGGTCTAGTGTCATAGTACCTAAGTAGGCTTTTCTGAGCTGAAATAGCTGTTTCAATTTTATGTTTAGTTTCAGCATTCATATAGCTGTCTCTCTAGGCTGAAAAGCTCAATTTCCCTACCAGTCATGCTCTTTGTACCCTTTTCCCACTAAAGAGCTTGGCAGCATTTGGCAGCCTACTCCTGGCAACTGGATTTTCCCTCTCTGCCAGGTTCTGGTCTTTGCAAATTCTTTAAACAAGATCATTGCCTGGGAGGTCAGAATAGAGAGTCTGGGATTTCTTTACAAATTTAATCCATAATGGCTAAGCCAATTGATTTTTCCAACATATTCTGTGAAATATATATGACCAAGCTGGTTATACGAATTCAGCCTGCTACCTTTTCCCAGATACACGTTGCTTCTCCTCCCATTTTCCTCAAATCTCCGGTGCAGTACTGCTTCCAGCAGTCATGCTCTTGAGAGCACCAGGGATTTTATTAAGATGGATTGACTACAGCCCATTTACTACTGAACGCTAAAGATCTTTCAGAAGCAGCAAGCTTGCTCGCTCTGCACGGAGTGACTCTATTTTGTGCTCTGCTACCATATTCTAATGTAAAATGTAAGTACTAGCTACAGGAATGTAACACAATATGTCTATGGCTTTTACCATTGCACATGTGAAATGGTTCATTTAATGAAAAGGAAACAAGTTTTGATTTCCTTGGAGATCACAGTCAGTCTTTAGATAATCAAGAACAAATGGGCATTGCAAGGGTGCTTTAACCTGAGGTCTGCTGAAGTACTTCTGATTTTGTAAAGCCACATGAGTTTCTGACAAACCCTTGTGCCTGACAAACCCTTGTGTCTTGTGCCTGACAAACCCTGGGCCTGGGAAATACGGCATTTTGCTAGGAATTACATCAGTTGATCTAAACAACTAGTTGTTAAGAATTTGGTGCATCTGAAATTCAGGACTCCAGGCTAAACTGGCATATAAAAGGATGCTGCCACCTGTTCAATCAGCTGCCTTGTACCAAACATGTGCCTGATTTCTTTGCATTAAATTTAAGCAATATGGAAAATGGTGGAGATGAATAATCCACCATAGAATCATAGAAAAGTTAGGGTTGGAAAGGACCTTAAGATCATCTGGTTCCAACCCCCCTGCCATGGGCAGGGACACCTCACACTAAACCATGCCACCCAAGGCCTCATCCAACCTGGTCTTGAACACCGTCAAGGACTGAGCACTCACAACCTCCCTGGGCAACCCATTCCAGTGCCTCACCACACTATCAGCAAATAATTTCTTCCTTATATCCAATCTAAACTTCCCCTGTTTAAGTTTTAACCCGTTACCTCTTGTCCTGTCACTACAGTCCCTGATGAAGAGTCCATCCCCAGCATCCTTGTAGGTCCCCTTCAGATACTGGAAGGCTGCTATGAAGTCTCCACGCAGCCTTCTCTTCTCCAGGCTGAACAGCCCCAACTTTCTCAGCCTATCTTCATAGGGGAGGTGCTCCAGTCCCCTGATCATCCTCGTGGCCCTCCTCTGGACTTGTTCCAACAGTTCCATGTCCTTTTTATGTTGAGGACACCAGAACTGCACACAATACTCCAAGTGAGGTCTCGCGAGAGCAGAGAAGAGGGGCAGGATCACCTCCTTCGACCTGCTGGTCACGCTCCTTTTGATGCAGCCCAGGATACGGTTGGCTTTCTGGGCTGCGAGCGCACACTGAAGCCGGCTCATGTTCATTTTCTCATGGACCAACACCCCCAAGTCCTTCTCTGCAGGGCTGCTCTGAATCTCTTCTCTGCCCAACCTGTAGCTGTGCCTGGGATTGCTCCAACCCAGGTGGAGGACCATGCACTTGGCATGGTTAAACTTCATCAGGTTGGCATCAGCCCACCTCACAAGCGTGTCGAGGTCCCTCTGGATGGCATCCCTTCCCTCCAGCGTATCAACCGAACCACACAGCTTGGTGTCATCGGCAAACTTGCTGAGGGTGCACTCAATCCCACTGTCCATGTCACCGACAAAGATGTTGAATAAGAGCGGTCCCAACACCGATCCCTGAGGGACACCACTCGTTACCGATCTCCAGCTGGACATCGAGCCATTGACCACAATTCTTTGCGTGCGGCCATCCAGCCAGTTCTTTATCCACCGAGTGGTCCACCCATCAAATTGATGTCTCTCCAATTTAGAGACAAGGATGTCGTGTGGGACAGTGTCGAACGCTTTGCACAAGTCCAGGTAGATGATGTCAACTGCTCTGCCCCTGTCCATCAGCTTCATAGCCCCATCATAGAAGGCCACCAAATTGGTCAGGCAGGATTTCCCCTTAGTGAAGCCATGCTGGCTGTCACCAAACACCTCCTTGTTTTTCATGTGCCTTAGCATGCCTTCCAGGAGAATCTGCTCCAAGAGTTTGCCAGGCACAGAGATGAGACTGACTGGTCTGTAATTCCCCGGGTCATCCGTTTTCCCCTTCTTGAAAATGGGGGTTATATTTCCCTTCTTCCATTCGTCGGGAACTTCACCTGACTGCCATGATTTTTCAAATATGATGGCTAGTGGCTTAACAACTTCATTCGCCAGCTCCTTCAGGACCCGTGGATGGATTTTGTCAGGTCCCATGGACTTGTGTATGTTCAGGTTTTTAAGATGGTCTCGAAACTGATCCTCTCCTACAGTGGGCCTGGGGTCTTCATTCTCACAGTCCCTGCGTTCGCCTTCCAAGACTTGGGTGGTGCGGTCAGAGCCTTTGCCAATGAAGACCGAGGCAAAGAATTCATTCAGAACCTCAGCCTTCTCCAAATCCAGGGTAGCCAGTTCTCCCGATAGCTTCTGGAGGGGGCCCACATTGTCCCTAGTCTGTCTTTTATTCGCTATGTACCTATAGAATCCCTTCCTGTTATCCTTAACATCCCTAGCCAAGTTCAACTCTAACTGGGCCTTAGCTTTCCTAACCTGGTCCCTAGCTTCCTGGACAACATCCCTGTATTCTTCCCAGGCTGCCTGTCCCTGCTTCCACCTTCTATAAGCCTCTTTTTTCCTTTGAATTTTCCTGAGCAGCTCCTTATCCATCCAAGGAGGTCTCCTGGCCCTCCTGCTGCACTTTCTTCTAGCTGGGATGCAACACTCCTGAGCTTGGAGCAGGTGATCCTTGAATATCAACCAACAGTCTTGGGCTCCCCTGCCCTCTAGGGCTGTATCCCATGGAACCTTCCTAAGCAGGTTCCTGAAGAGGCCAAAGTCTGCTCTCTTGAAGTCCAGGGCAGTGAGCTTGCTGCACGCTCTTCTCACTGTCCTGAGGATCTCGAATTCAACCATCTCGTGGTCACTGCAACCAAGGCTGCCCTGGAGCGTCACATTTCCAATGAGCCCTTCCCTGTTGGTGAGCACGAGGTCAAGCATGGCACCTCTCCTTGTTGGCTCCTCTATTACTTGCAGAAGGAAGTTGTCTTCCACACAATCGAGGAACCTCCTGGATTCCTTGTGCCGGGCCGTACCTTCAATCCAACAGATGTCAGGGTGGTTGAAGTCCCCCATGAGAACAAGGGCCTGCGAGTGTGAGGCTGTTCCTATCTGCCTATAGAGCACTTCATCCACAGAGTCCTCTTGATCAGGTGGTCTGTAACAGATCCCCACAATAATGTCCCCCATCGCTGTTCTCCCTTTAACCCTGACCCACAAACTCTCTGTCGACTGCTCACCTGTCCCCAGACAGAGTTCCATACTCTCCAGCCTATCCCTAACATAAATAGCAACTCCCCCTCCCCGCCTGCCAGGCCTGTCTTTTCTAAAGAGCCTGTAACCTTCCATTCCAACACTCCAGTCGTAGGAGCCATCCCACCATGTTTCTGTGATGCCTACTATATCATACCCACGTAGACATGCACACATCTCTAATTCCTCTTGTTTGTTCCCCAAGCTACGGGCGTCTGTATAGAGGCATCTGAACCGAGCTCCAAATGAAGCCGGCTCATTGGCTGGAGCGCTGGAATATCTCTACATTGCTCTGAGCATTTTATTATATATAAATACTGTAATTCAAATCCTCTGCACTGAAAATGAGTAAACCCCCAGTATATTAAAACGTGAAACAACTCAGGTTAAACCTTAGAAGAAATTTGCCATGAAACTGATTGGACAATATAGTTAACGTATAACATAATGTAACATAATATAAGGTAACAACATAACATAACATAACAAACATAACATAACATAGCATAACATAACATATACAACACAATAGAAATATAGGTACTTCATACTAGTTACTGACTAATCAACCTCTAATAAAAAATACATTTTATTAGAAGTGCATTTATTAAAATGCTTATAGCTGTGGTCTCATTCAGGGCCTGACCAAGTTGCAGCTTTGACTTGTTGTCGTGGTTTAAGCCCAGGCCGTAAATCAGAACCACGCAGTCTACTTCCCCCCCCACCTTTCTTCCCTCCGCTTCTGGAGGGACGGGGAGGAGAATCAAAAGAATGCAGCTCCCACGGGTTGAGATAAGAACAGTTTAATAACTAAGGTATAACACAAATCACTACTGCTACCACTAATAGTAATAATGATAAAGGAAATAACAAGCAAGAGAATACAACCGCTCACCAACCGGTACCTCACCCCCACCCTGCCATGATCCAGCCCTTCCGGGCACTCTCAGTTCTACATCCTGGGCATGACGTGCTATGGTATGGAATACCTCTTTGGCTAGTTTGGGTCAGGTGTCCTGTCCCTGCTTCCTCCCGGCTTCTCCTCCTCCCTGGCAGAGCATGAGACTCACAAAGTCCTTGGTCAGGGTAAACATTCTGACCAGCAACTGAAAACATCGGCTTTATCAATATTTTTCCCAGGCCAAAAGTCAAAACCACAGTGCTGCACCAGCAGAAAAAATGACTGCTACTGCTAAACCAGGACACTTGTACATTTGTTAAAGCAGAGGAGCAGTGGCTTTATAAAAGATGTATGGCATGAAAGCCCGAAAAGAAATGTAGTATTTTAGCGTGGAAAATACCCTCTGATTTCTTTATTTCCACTTATTTCTGAATATCAAAGGACAAACCCTGCAATGTATGTATTTAACAGGCTAACTGAAAAGTGCGAAAAAGGGTTCAAGCAGGTGAACCGAATCTTGGCAAAGGAAGCTCAAACGCAAGCCGAGAGCTCCATCTGCTGCTGGGCTGCAGCGAGAGGGCTCTGGGCTAGCTCCACTGCTAGACCATTCCCTCTGTTTTAAAGAGGTTTTAAACATGTAAAGGCATCTTTGTTAATTAGGAATAGGAATACTTCGTGGAGAAAAATATTTTCCTTTCTTACAGTCACCTTATTTTAATTTTTTTTCTCTCTTTTTTTTTTTTTTTTTGTGTCGTTTTTGAATTGTCATCTTGAGAGCACTACCAGCACTTGCATAATATCCTTGTCTAATCAAATGTATGCTTTTGTATGAAGAAAAATTTCCTATATCATCCTGTGATGTAAAACCAAACCTCTCTTGGGCTTCACCATCTCTTCAGCGTTCTTCTGCATTTTGAAGAATGAACGTCGTCTGTAAAAGACGTAGTAGACAGCTAAAGCACACTAGCCTGTTCAGTGCTCTGTATTTACTAGCAACTCCCTCCTCTGCCTTTTCGTTTCCCAATAGCTTGCTTAGTAAGGACATATTGAGGACAATGCTGTCTGGCTGTTTGCCAGATACAGTACAAAACAGAACCCTCTGTGTCTGTAACAGTGTGACCCCTGCTTGTCATTCTAAAAAGTGACCAGAAGGCTGACGTACTTTGCTACTCTGACACACATCTTAGAAATGCATACAATTTACAGCAAAATAAATTGCAGTTCATGCTATACTATAAACTATACTATAAACACAGCTAAACACATAAAGAGGGATAATATTCTGCAATTTAAAAACACATGTTTCAGACGGTTCAGATCTTATCTAAAGGAACAGAGGGGACAAGAGAAATATTTTGATAAACTGTTTTCTCTCAGAACTGGACTTACCTGTAAGCATACACTTGAAGGTACAGCTTTTGCTTTTCTTTTTTTAATTCTAGCTATGCTATTTGTTATTTTTATCGCAATGAGTCTTCGTTGTTTAGGTCTACATTAGCTCTCGGTGTGGCTCAACGGATTTTTAGGGTGACACAGTCAGTACTGAGGTTTCTAGATTCACACTACACGTTTTCAGGGTGTTAACTGAAGATTGGCTTTAATCTGATCCCAAGGACTGGTTGCCTCTTAGAAGCTGGGTTACACTAAGTCACTGCTAGAAGGAAATCCTCTCATTTGTTTTCATCCAAAATGAAACTCACTCAAGTAGGGCATCCTTCTAGTCCACTAGGCTTGGAATAGATGTTGTTTAAAGGTCCCTTCCAAGCTAAACTATTCTTTGTTTCTGTGAAGTGCTCTGAGAGAGTTTTGTGATTTACACCATAAGGTGGTAAGTGGGGATGCCTGGAAGAGTCACTTCAAAACCACATAGATTAAAGCCACTTAGGTTAAAAATGTGGTTTGAGAATATACCACAGAAATGCCCACATAATTATCAGTTCGCTGTTAGCTTCGCATGTTCTGACTGTCAAAGAATGAACAATAGTATTTCAAAGAGGTTTATGACATATAAAAAGGCACTTATATTGGGATGGTGAAAATTTGTGACTTTGCATAGAAATGCTCTTTACGTCTGATAAAAAACAGAAAGCAATGACGACACCTGCAGACAATCTGTATAGGGAAAAGAAAGGTCTGTCTGTTGATTACTGTTACATTGGCAATGGGATCACAGAGGGAAAGTTGCAATAATTTGAGCAGGAAGGAGGGAGACAGGGTAGATGGTGAGTTTGTCTGCATTTGGTACTGAACTATAGGCTGGGTATTCTCTCATTTCTTCTCAGTTCTCCTCTTCCTTTTAACCTTCTCAGTTCTCCTCTCTAATCGCAAAGAATGCCCTTTTCCTGCCTCCTGTTCCTCCTTATCTGTTCCAGAAGGACAGGGAGGAGAAAGAACAGTAATGGGCAAAGTAAATGTTTCCCTGTGGAGTGGAGGGATGTGGTAGTGGGGTACTCAGTGATGTGGGAATGAGAGGGGAGGCACTGCTGCTTCATTAAGGCAGTTACTAGAACAGGCGCAGGTCTGCAGCAGGAGTGGAGGGTGACCCTGTAGCCTATATATAACAACTGCCTCCAGCTCTGCCCATCCACCTCCTTCCTGGACTTTTCAAAATTGGCTGAAGCCAGACATTTGGACCACATCAACCCAGGATTAGAATGCTGGACTGAGACAGCTGCAGACCATCAAACTCCTGTTTTAATTGGTCCAAATCATGCTAGTGGCAACTTCTGAGGTCATAAAAAATGCCAGAAGTTATTCAACTCTTTAAAGTAGTAGCAGATACCTCCTATGAGGATAAATATTCCTTATTGTCACACAGCTACAATGACTATCTTTGTACTTGATCAAGGGTTCCCAGGAATCCAGGCATTCAGTTTATTTTCTGATGCCTGAGTGGTCTATCTGGAACTTATTCTAAGTCCTAAAGAACACACCAAATACATTTCATGCAACTTTTAAACACTAGAAAGAAGGAACCCTGACTGCTATAGCTATTGTTGTTGCTGTCTTCCTAATACACAAAGAGAGAGATGAAGTGATGGCATTTCTAGGAAATCGGTTCATTTTGAAACAAGAGGTGCAGGTTAGCTGACCACCCAGGTATCAGATGTAATAGAAAAAGGATTTGGTGAGGAGTATATTTGTTTTCTATTAGGTCTTATAGAAGGCTTTTCATACTCACAAACTCAAGCATTTTTTCACTGAATTGACACCATGGATAATGAATTAGGACATCTTAATGCTGCAGAGTTAAAGGCACTGTCTCAGAAAAGGCTGTTGGAAATAACATTCTGTAAGGACAGGGGGTAACAGAATAAAGAAATAGGTAAGACTTGCAAAAGAAAGTATGGGATAATTCTGAATACATATTCTTTATAATTATTTAAATTATTAGGAAAATTGAAGCTGTTTTGGTGCTGTCATTAATTGCTTTCCTAACAATTAATTCCAGAAAAAAATACTAAATACAAATGTAGACTTCTTTTCCCCTTCACTGTAATTCTGGTCAACCTACATTTTATATGAATAACACAGGCTTAATGATATAACCTCTCGTAAAATGCACACACAAAGCTTTCCAGTGTGAGATATAATCACTTATTAATTCCAAAACTGAGCCACAATTTTATCCTGTAAGCTTCGTTAAGTTTGGTGACAGCTTTAGGGAGTAAAAAAAATTATACATTTCTTATAATGGAGTTACGCTACTGGAGTATAACTGGAGTATTATACTACCTGGAGTACTTGAGTTATAGAA
Organism: Psittacula echo; assembly: GCF_963264785.1. NCBI lineage: Eukaryota > Metazoa > Chordata > Aves > Psittaciformes > Psittacidae > Psittacula > Psittacula echo. The sequence continues at coordinate 64,921,623 of NC_137738.1, read as the reverse complement.
TTTAGAATAAGGTTGAAGGAGAAGAGCATTCTGGATCTTATGTGTGATGTTCAAACAGGACAGAGCGATGGAGTGGGTGCTATGGTCGTAGTTTTATGACTTGGATGGCAGGGATGTAGCTCACTGTCAGTTTTGTGTCTTTTTCAACTCCTTTTTCCGAAGGACAACAGTAAGAATAACTACCAATAAATTAACAATTAACTAATAATTTGAGATGTGTTATTAAATTGAGGTAATATTAAATACTGTTGTTTCCCATGAAAAGTTATAAGGTAGGACACTTGCATGTGGAGCGTGTTAGTGAAAGCTGGGAATAAATTCTGCTAGCTTCTGCACATCTCATGATTGAGGACAAAGAGGAGCATTCTCAGCATAGAGGGAAGGCTTTAACAGGGCCAAACAGATCAAGTGTATCTTGGAAGGGCTGATTCTCCTCTCTCAGCTTACTCCTGGAAAGTTTCTCAGCACGCAAGAGCTGATGCTAGAGCATAACTGCGTGAAGAGTTGCTTGTGTGTGAGGCTAACACCATGAACGTTTCCCAAATAATACAACCAGGGAATTCAGTTATTACTCGGTTTTGTATCTGAAAGACCTGAAGCTGTCTACAATCTGCCTGTAGGTAGCTTGAGCTCAGACTATTCACAAATCCCATAATCTTGTGCAGTAGATGGTGGTGAAGAGGTTATAGGAAGGAGCCAATTTATCATGTGATATCACCAGCTGACACCATGCTTAAGGCCATGTTGGTCTGTAAATGGTGTTACTGATGTTACTTTTCTTTGCAGGACTGCCTTTGAAACCAGCTCTGTGGAAACCATCTGTGGATCCCTGGAGGTGCAATTACCCTGTCATGTGAATGTGCTTGGCAGTCTCCATCTATCCCAGCTGGTACTACTGTCCCCATTTTACAGGTTGGAAAACGCAAAGCGCAGAGCAGTGAGCCATCATGTTCACATTTACTCACAAGCCAACAGAGGAATAGAATTTACATCCTTCTCCCTCTTTGTCTGCTTGCTGTCTTCTAACTTCTGCCACAGTACTCATGATTCTAAGCATCTTTATTAACTGCATTTGCTGATCTCTTTTTATATTTTAGTGCAAGTTTTATAAAGCATTTCAAATAATCCTTAAGAGGTGGATCACAGTATAAAGGCAGCTTGTCACTAATGTTATTTTAGCCTTAACTAGATATTGAAAAAGTACTTTTAGTCTCTTTCCTACAGAGTGTTGTAAATCAGAAGACAAACACAGTAGTAATATATGTTATCAACTGTGGGTTTCACCTGACTGGGCAAGGATTTTGTTTCATAAGTGACAATTATAAGTCTGTTCTATTTGTTCCAGAGTTCATTTGTCTTGTCTCTATCCATATTTTCAGCAGTAAATTACAGCCCAGATTTGCTGCCTAGTAGCTAATCACCTGCTTTGACTGGCTGATGTTCTTCTGGTAGGCCTTAAATGTAATTTTATCTTTAAGGTCCCATACGTTGCTAAACGCTCTGTTATGTACAGGATAATAGATGGATCCAGAGAGACTACAATGCTGTAATTCATTGGAGACAGTCTTTTAACATTGTAATACATGAAAATGCTGACTAATTTTCGTTTACTTTTAATGAGCAGTTTTTATCTGTGATCTTACAGAATTCAGCTAGAAATTGTTAGACGTGAAAGCTTTATAGTTCAAGTCATGGAAGAACTACAGATAGAACTACAACATAAATAGTAGAATTTAACCATTCTTCAAAAATGTCCTTTTACTATTGAATCAATTTTTCTGTATCCTTCAAACCAGTCAAAATGCGCCTTTGAATGCATTTAGCTTGCTATATTTTATCTACACCAAGATTTTAAGCAATTTACAGGCTATTTGCAAGATTTCAAATGGTGACCTCTATGTTTCTTCTTCTTTCCAGTTATGCTCAGTTCCAAGTTTGTTTCCACTCTAAAAAGAAGCTCTCTGACTTTCAGATTTGTATCTTATTAAATGTTCACTACATGAAAAAATAAGTGCATACTTTGTGTGTAACTTTTTTGGGCAACATGTACTGCATATTCAGTGTCTATGTGCAATACTCATATATTAAAGTGACTGAATAGAAACTGAATGACATATTTCAACTGAGCCAAATTATTTTTTCCCTAAAGTGATTCAGTTCATGTTTTTGAGACCCATTTGATTCAAAACTCAAAATTGGAACAAAATTTTAAAGTAAAATTTGTCACTGTGGAAACTGTGTTTCAGCATAATCCTGGCCGGTAGTTAGTGGTGAGTGTTTTTATTTTTAACTATGAAAACATTTCATTCAGTTTCAAAATTGTGAAAATGTTTATTTTTCACTTTACTTAGCCAACACTCTTTTCCCCTAGTATTTTCTCATTGTCCTGTCTTTCACGCTGACTCTTATTATTAGAACAGATGATCTCTATAATATTTTTAGAATGTTACATAACTATGTTATTCATTCCCATCTATGTAAATAAAATGTACCATTAACCTTGTTCCATGGCTGAAAACCTGACGTGCCCAGTTCCCAGACATCTCAGAGTACCAAGGTTAGCTGGGAACTCCTGCCACAAACATCAGACAGCGTTAGAAGAAAGATATTTGATTGCATCTTTCTTAATTACAAGACAGAATTTGCCAGTTACACTTGGAGAAGAAAACAGGTCATCTGGTACTGCCCATAAAGGTTGCCGACCTACCTTTTCACTATGTCTGTGTTGTTTCGTGTCATGTCATTCTTGCCTTCCCTGATGTGAAGAGCCTTATTATAGCAAATCATCAATGGTGTGGTGGGTTAACTTTGGCTGGCCAGCAGCTGCCCACCAGGCTGTTCTCTCATTGCCCCTTCTTAGCAGGACAGGGGGAGAAAAGCTTACGGGTTGAGGTCAGGAGGTGGAGATCACTCACCAATTACTATCATAAGTAAAACAGACTTGATTTGGGAAAATTAATTTTGTTTGTTGACAATTAATAATAGAGTGGAACAGTGAGAAATAAAACCAAAATTGCCTTCTCCATTTATCTCCCTTCTTCCCAGGCTCAGGTTCATCTGTGACTCTTCTACCTCCTCCCCATCCAGGGGCAATGGGAACTGTGATCAGTTCATAAAATTTCTCCACTTCACCTTCCTCCTCATGCTGTTCCAGTGTAGGCTCATTCCCACAGGATACAGTCCTTCATAAACTTCTCCAGTGTGGTCCTTCCCATGGGCTGTAGTTCCTGCCAAAAAACCTGCTCCTGCCTGGGCTCCTCTCAGGGATGAGGCCACAGTTTCTTTCAGATTATAGCCACCTGCTCTAGCATGGGGTGCTCCACAGGCTGGAGGGTGTTCCACAGGCTGCAAGGTGCCCTGTGGACCTCCATGGGCTGCAGGGGAATCTCTGCTCCAGTGCTTGGAGCACCTCCCCACCTTCCTTCTTCAATGACATTGGAGCCTGCAGAGTTTTTTCTGTCATATTTTCTCATTGTTACAGCTGTTGTGCAGCATTTTTTACCCTTTCTTAAATAAGTTATCACAGAGGCACTACTAGTGTGTCCTGGGTTCAGCAGCAGCAGTCAGTTTTTCTCCTTCTTAGTAGCTGGTGCAGTGCTGTGTTTTTGACTTTCGGCCTGGGAACAGAGCTGATAACACCGATGTTTAGCCTGACCAAGGACTTTGTGAGTCTCATGCTCTGCCAGGGAGGAGGAGAAGCCGGGAGGAAGCAGGGACAGGACACCTGACCCAAACTAGCCAAAGAGGTATTCCATACCACAGCACGTCATGCCCAGGGATGTAACTGGGAGCTACCCAGAAGGGCATGTCCTCTTTTCGGTCGGGCTCTTTTCCGGCGGGCGGTATTGTATTCTCTTCCCTTGTTATTTCTCTTATCATTATTATTATTGGTGACAGCAGTAGTGATTTGTGTTATACCTGAGTTACTGGACTGTTTTATTTCAACCCGTGGGAGTTACATTCTTTCGATTCTCCTCCCCATCCCTCTGGGGAGTGTGGGGGGGGAAGTAGACTGCGTGGTTCTAATTTACAGCCGGGGCTTAAACCACGACATAGTGTTGCTGGCGAGCTGAGCTTTGGCCAGCCGTCCCAGAGCCAGCTGAAACTGGTTGTGTCTCACACAGGGCCAGCTCCTGATGTCTTGTCATAGAAGCCACTCTTGTAAACCCTCTGAAACCAAACCGTATTTAGAAGATCCCAGTGATCAAGTAACCAGAAGCTGCTCTGTGCAGCTCTCCAAAGGCAAACTATCTGCAGCTGTAGAAGCAGGGCAGTGGCAATGAGAATTGGGGAGGTTCAGTTTACCTCAGTATTGGACATTTTACAAGAACAAAGTTATAATAATTCATCTAGAATATGGAAAAAAAAATAAAAACCTTCAAGAGCTGAAAATTATTTCTTCTAGCTGAGAAGGTAAGTCTATTTGGTTGATAAGACTGATAAATGTTTTTCTTCAGGAAGAAGGTTAATGAAGATGGTAGTAAAGAGCTTTTCAAATTTAAATTTTGAATATAGCAGAATGCAAGCAATGAGAGTGAACGCAAACTGCTAAGGAAACAGTGAATTTTCTATCGTTTGAATTTTTATGAAGTGATGCTTTAAGTATTGTCCTTCAGAAATGTAATTGTTACTATCTATAGTCATTTTTGCTTAGGACGGAAAGCTTAGATTTATTTTTACTCCCAGGTATATCTTTTAGTTTTTCTGTTACTCATGTATAACGGGAGTTGACAAGAATTGTACTTTATAAAGGTAGCAAATGAGAATGTTAGGCTAAAAAAGTTGTTTTAGCTATGGAAGGCAGAAAATTTGTAGTAAGTGTTATGTGAGAGGAGTTATACACACCTTAAAGATTTCCTCTGAGGACTGGGATAGCTGGAAGTTAAATTGGAACCAGCAGTTGCCAAAAACCTTTCTTGATTCCATGTGTTAAAGCTAAATCATATCACATTTTTTCCCCCTGCTAACAGTTTTCCTAAGCTCGTCATCTCTGTGAGAGCACTATTGTTACAATCACAGACACCTAAATTGAAAAACAAGGGAGAAGGGAATCAAGAAAATGGCCTTGAAATTTATTCAAGAGAATTCTCTGAGCGGACTGTGTCCTGTGGTTGTGAAAACCAATATAGTTTCTTCAGCTGTGAGAGACCTCTTCACTGTATTTAGGAAGACGAAGGTGCTGTAGCATGCTGGGCTGTGTCTACCATGGTTAGGAAACTCCTCTTAAGCTACAAATCTCAACAAGAGCTGGGCTTCTGAAAATCCTGTACCTCCCGCCATAAAGTCTGAAAATCCTCTCCAGCTCTTTAGCAGGACCTGATGCCTCCTCAGGCTGAACTGGGTCTTTCACATGACCCAGGAACACAAGCCACCCCCCACTCTTGCTGTACTGTTCATCAGTTCATCCATGGAGTTCCTTCAGAGCCAGAGAATCTGACTTGTGTGGAAGATGCTGCATATTTCACTTAGCTCATTGATCCCCTGAGTTCACAGGGAAACTGAGAGGGCAAATCTTCTGTACAGACAAGTCTGCAGTTCTGGCTGGCCTGGAGACATCATGGTTTCTACAGAACCTGCACTTCAAGGGCCGCCTTCTGCTGCAGCTGCCACAGATCTGCCAAAGAACTGCGGGTGGAGAGAGAGAATAGACTCATGTAGGATTCTGTGTGAATTGATTTTCTGCATAGGCTTCAAAGGTAAAGGAAGACATTCGGATGTTCCAGCCCAATCTAAACTAAAGACTCTTGTTCTAGGAATATGTAATAATGTATTCCTATGTGGATAGAAGTGAAAAATATCACTACATGCATGTTGTGAACATTGTTCTGTTTAATAAAATACAGAATTTTTGTTAGAGAAAAGGAGTTGTTAGACTCTGAACACTCCTGTTGTTAGGGATAAGGAGAGCAGAGGTATATACAAGCAAACTCTTTTGTGATTATAAGTCTCATTCTGTTGGCATAATATTCCTCTGGTTTAAGTTGCATAAGGAATAAGAAAGGCATCTTATTCAGGCACTATTTGTCTGGATTTGGCAAACTACTTTGTGATCAAAATCAACAAAATGTTGATTTTTTTCAACAGTCATGTGTAGGTTCTTTCTTATATTTTTAAAATTTAAAACATATTTAAAATACTCTGTTTTTAAAAACAATAATTTTCAAGAACAAAAGCTCACTCCTAGTTGTCAGGTGTTTGAAAAAAATGCCTTACCTACACTTTTCCAGTTGGGCCCTACTTCCATGCATACATCTCTTTGCTCTTAAAACTGATTTATACTTTTAGCATATAAATCATCTTTATTTGGTAATGAGCTCTGTGGCAGAACTACAGATGTGAAAATGATTTAAAAAATATATTACCTGGAAATTTAATTTGGTGCCTCCTCATTCCGGTGTAGTGAGAATCAGTAAGTAAGAATCCAGTGATTTTTCAGTGTAACATTGTAGATAAATTCAATAGCTGTTTTCTTTCCTGCTTTTCTACACTGTATGGTGTCTTCTATATATCTATAAATCACCTTGTCCAACCTAAAAGGTTTACCTGCCTTTTCCTTGTCTCCTTTTTTGGATTTGTGGCAAAGTTGTTAAACACTGGCATTCTCACATTAAAAATGCTCTGTACCTCATGGACTCTTAGCCATTCCTTCACCGCTTGCTTAAAATCAATGCAAAAGTAATATTGCTGCAGCATCATGAGCAGAAAGTGATACACACTGTCAGCTCAGTGGGGCACTCGGTTGCATAATGATGCCATTTAAATTCTTTAGCATAAAGACAGTAAAATGTGCACATGAAATTCCTAACCACTGTTTAAAAATATTTTACACTATTTAATCTTAAAATCCCCAACCCAACAAACAAATGAGGAAGGCAAATCGCTTGGAATTACAGCAAAATATGTATTATTTTCTTAATATCATTTAGGAATTTTGGAGTTGCACGTTAAAACAAAATTGTACCTCAGCAAAATTAATGGTGGAAATGTTACTGGTCTTTGTCACAGCCACTATGTTATCAAGTCATGATAAAAATAAGTCAGGAAGATGGGTTTGGTAATTGGTCACGAAGACCAACATCCAAAGATAAAAAGTCTGTTTGTGTACAGTGTACATTGCCCCAAGCTGGTATTACTGTGTAATTTTTTCAGATATAAATTCTTGCATTGACAGGTTTTTCTGAGGAACTGCACTTTTGATGCTAAGTGCTACAGAAGAAGGCTAACGAAAGAAACAGGCAGCCATGAGAGAGAAGACTGAAGACAGCAGAACTTAATGGAGCACAAAATGAATTTTCTCTGCCAGGGGCAGCATTTGGCAACAAGGAAAATTTGTGAGTATTTTGTGGCTACAGAATTTGGGACCTTTAGGGCTTTGTCTTATTAGCAACATTGTTGTTTAGTCCAGTTACACAAAATATTTCAACCAACTAGTTAACACCAAATGACAAGGCCAGGCTGGATAAAGTATTGGGCAAAAATGGTCTATAATGGGCATTCAAAGTACCTAAATAACTAGTAGCCTGCTAGGATTTAGGAAAAATGAAAGATGGTTGAAGTATTAGTCAATGCTGGAAAAAGGTATAAAAAGTTATACAAGGGGGAAGGACTGAAGAGAGAACAGAAGAAGGAGGGATAGAACTTCTAGGGAGTATAGAGACTAAGGGGACAGACAGGAATGAAAGGAGGCTGAAGTAAAATACAAGCAGCAAAGAACAGAAAAAAGAGTGACTGAAGAATGAATACAACAGATGCGTATTCTAGTTTTCTTTGCAAACAATGCATTTCCATGTGGAAGTGTCAGTGTCATAAAAGCAAAACCACAGTGATTTTGCACAGCCAAACTAATAAATCAGCATTGCTTTTCTTCTGGTCAAAGACATAATTGGCCTCTTATTTGTTCAATGTTTTACTTTGGATGGAAATTTGGACCTCAGAACACTGGTACAACCAGCTCTTGTGCTTTATCTGGAAGTAATTTTAGAAGCTACTCTGTTTGCCCTGTTGATGTCATACAGCAAATGATTTCCTCAGGGACTAAGTTCAAGTGTGGACTGACAGTCTCAGTTTCGGGTATCTGGCTTTTGTTATTGCTGTAGCATGATTTTAATGTATGTACTTCAGAAAGATTTAAATAAAGCACATGCAAACAATACTAATGTCAAATTAACCTCCCCCTTTCCTAAAGTTGAATGAAAACACACTTGATATGGATTATGCACTGCATGAAATTTCTTTAAAGCAGTAAAATCCATTTAGAGACTATAAGCATGTCTTTGTTATAGTAATGTGGCATTGTCTGGCATCGTTATGAAGCATTTATGGCTAGCTGAGTGACTTTCCGTGCATTTATAATAATAGTATATTTGTGTTTCTTTTGAATATAACAGCATGCTTCAGAATCTTGAATATGAGGAAAATTAGAAAATTCCTGTTAGAGATTTATGGGTTTGTTTTTTTTTTTTTTTTTTTTTTTTTTTTTTTTTTCAGCTACTCTCTCATCTTTAATTCCATCTCATAACTTGGCTTTAGATAACTAGGAAAACATCAATAACATAAAATGGTAAGATTTTTCACAATAGCAAAGAAGTTTTATAACCTGACTTAGTGTTGCCATCCATTTAGGGCTATAAAAGAAGGAAAGTGAAGAGTAAACAGTGTAAAACAGAGTTAACAGCATATTAGTTCTCCTCATTGATTAAACTGGGAAATAAGGCCTTCCCAACCATTTTTTTAGTGCATGGATTAGAAATGGAGCTTGGTAGAAGAATGAATGAACCAGGAAACCAGTTTGTTTCTATTCTTTACTTGGAAGTCCACTGGCTGTGTGAGCAGAACTCATGCAAACCCTACCTCCTACTTCTCTCCAGTCCTTTTCTGGCTGTGATTGAAAGGCATTTTTGTCAGTGACAATTTAACTCCTGCTCTGGAGCATCCTTCGTAAAGGAGTCATGGATGTATGGGCTGAAAGCGACCTTGTCTGCATAAAACTGTTTACAGAAAATCCTTTGTCAAAGCTCATGAAATGTGTCTCTCTAACTCTCAGATTTGGTTTTTCTAGAGAAGGTGGTAAGCTGGACCTTTGGTTTCATTTGTAAAACTGCTGCTTACTAGCCCTGTGTGCCCAGGGCGCTGCTGGGCAGGTCAGAGCCAGGGGGAGCTAGCTGGCACTGCTGTAGCATCACTGTGGCTGCTTCAAGCCATTTTGTCTGGTATTTCACGTGTCAAGCACACCTTCCACCTCAGTAGTAAGATCAGACTCTTAATGAAAAGTCTAGAACTTCTTATAATAATTTCATAGCTTAAATCTTGTATTTTTATAGGAAGATATAAATTTCACATATACTGTAAAAAAGCAGGACTTAGGGATTTCAGGGCATGAAAAGCAGCCTGCTGTTCCAGATGGTTTGTAAAGCCTGACAACGGTGTTTCACCCTGTAGTGCAATTTTTTGAAACTATCCCCGTCCTAACAGCTGTACAAGAACTCAGCGACAGAAGGGAATACTTGACATATTTATAAACAAAATATAAATTATTTGTTATCCTTAGGGGAACAGATAAGCATCTCCAGTCTAATATGATGCTATTAAACACTGGAAGAAAAAAACCGCAAGACTGATCTTTCAGTGTATTTAGGCTTTGTATACCCAGCTATGATCTTGTTTCTTTTGCTACACAGTCCCACTTGCTCCTAATTAGGCACCTGCCTGTCAGAAACGCTACTTCTTTCTGCCTCCTCTGAAGGACAGGGGCAGGTACTGGGCTTGTGCTGTAAGGCTCTATGCCAGGTTAGCTTAACTGGCCACCGGGTGTCACTGTTTGACAGAAATAAGCTTTGGTAGGCTAAAAACTCCAGATGCTTTCTCGGCTTGAGTGATAGAAGTTGCAGGTTTCGTTCTGAATTTGTCTTTCCTATCTGACCCCTCAGTAGGTGGAGTTTTAAAGAGTATTTGTGAGCCGATTGCTTTTGTTTTGAATGTTTTTTTTTTTTTGGGGGGAAATGCTTTCAGTTATTTTTTAAAAACAAAAGTCAGGGGGAAGATGAGAAAAATAAGAGAGCTGTTGAATATTTGGGAGATGCTGTACCACTAGAAATTGGTAATTAGATTTATTTCCTGGCAGCAGAATCCAAACTGCAGATAAAAATCCCACCATTGCTGTGTGGAGATAAAAATAGTGCTGAATTAATAGGTAAAACCTGTTCCTCCACATTTTTCAACACAGAGTTTTTCTAGCATTTTTAAGGCCAGGCCTACTGAGGCTTGTAGCTAGATATAAGGGAAAAAAAATTATCTGAAATTGGCCAGAAGTGTAAAACAAATCTTCAGGAAAAACACACCTGCCTATTTATAAGAGAAAATTCTTTGCAACTTTCTCAAGAGGAGGAATACTTTGGCGAAAATTCAGAATCTCTTATCCAGATGATGGGAGGAAAGTAGAAAACAAAAGAAAATGTATTTTCTCTCCTAACAGGTGAGGTAATGTAAGTGGCTGCCATGCCCTGATAGTGAACAGCTGAGAAGTACAACCAATTAATCAAAAAAAGGGGTAGTTACCTAGAAAAGGAGGAAAAAATTAATCCTAGGGAAATGGGAAAATGAAGACAGTACCTCAGTAAAATGTACATTCTGAGTGGAGGTAAAATCATTGAGTGTGATAGAGATCAAAGGATTTATTGCCTTCTGTCTAATAGCAATGGAAGGATTTATTGCCCCCCAAACCTGTGGCTTCCAGAAGAATGTACTTACCCTAGTGTCTGCTAAATGTGGATAAATTCCTTCCCTCACAAGCTCTCTAAAATGCGGAAAGATTTACTTCTTTCTGAACAGTCCGCCTCAAATAAGCAGCTACAAATTATGTAGCCACAGATGGTGCATTTTCCTTCTCTTTAAGGAGAGATTTCACAGAAGGGGCCTAAAATCAAGTAAACATCTCTGTGAGTTTAAAACAGAAATACAACTTAGGGAATAAAAGCAAATATGAATTTACAGAGGCTGGTTATAAAGGCTTTGTGGTAAGATATCACTTGAAAACAAAGATATAAGGCAATCGAATAAGACAATTCAAAGGCAAGATCATCAAGTATATAGATATTTCAGTTTATAATGACCTTCTAAAATAGCTGTGTAATGTAGCCATGATGACCTAAGGATATAACCAAAGCAAGCTTCACAGGGACTTAATACTTTCATTTGCCTACTCGTACAGCTGGGAAACCAGGAAAGAGTTCAGGCATCCATAATCTGTTTCAGGACTAAAAGAAACAGCAAACATAAAGCCACAATTTTTCAGCTTCTGTTTCAAATTGGGAAAAAGGTTTGTGCGCCCAAAAGCAAGTCTGCATTTTTCCAACTACATTATTGGGCCAATAAAAGATATTTACTCTGCCCATAAATCTTTCCTTGCTATCATTAAAATGTTAGAATATGTTTAAGGCTTTCAGATGTTACTGGCTGCTATGTAATAAAGAAGTTGATTATATGTAAAACGCTGCTTACGTGGAATAGCAGTCAGGTTCAAAGAATCAGTAACTTCAGAGACCATGAGGATAAATGAGAGCTTGACCAAAAAATGGAAGCTGAAGTTTAGCATGCCTGCAGCTAAGCAATTCTGTCTGCTGTTGGGCTTTCCAGATCAATTCCCAGCTGCCAAGAGTTATTAAAGGCCAAAAAGGTGGAAGTGCGCAGCAGAGGCAGTTGGTCAAGCTTTTTCCTTTCTTTAGACTCAGACTTTGTACAGAAATACTGAGTTTATGGTGATGTTTGCTGGGAAGCAGTTTCAGTGATAGGGTGGATATCTGACAGAACAACATCAGGATCCCTAGAATGTTTGACTCCCACCTGACTCAGACTTGAGCTTGGCACACCTAAATGGCAGTTCTGAAGGTGTACCTTCCTAATTCCTCCTCTGGGGACTGTAATAAAAATAGCTGCTATTAAAATGTTAAATATCCATTGGACCAGTGAAAAACTGAGAAAAATCAGTAGTTTAAATATCATGAGCACTAACTGCTTACAGGCAATAAAATGGATCAGTGTACAGGGGAAAGGAGTGAGGAAGTCTGAAGCCTCTAAAGTGCTGATACAACTTAGCAGAGGAGTTGAAGACAGGAAAAGAGGAAAATTGTGTACCTGTGCTTTCCACATCTCAGATAAATATGCCTGAGGTGGGTGTCACCTTCTTCCCATGCATTAGCGTATTTCTCATTTAGAAAGGAAAATAATCTAACTTTCACAAGGGCTGACAAAACTATTTTCCTCTTAATTATGATCTGTAATATATAGTTCACTGTTGTTGATAAGTGGTGTAAGATTCTTTGGACAAGTGGAGGCTATTACTTATGTGCATTTCAGCATATGAGAGCAGCATAGGCAAGTAGGAAAAATGTTAGTGGAATGGCTAGTAGAGTGGATGTGGGCTGGAGGAGCCAAACAGGTCTCCTTTGCCATGGATCTTTTAAGGGAGATATGCTTCCTTAAAGAAGTATGTCTGGAATCACTTACTAGAAAGTGCGCTGGGGCCTAAACCTTTTTGTCTTTTCCTTCTTGCTTGTGATTTTGTGGGGCCTGACTTTCCTGTGCGAAGCACTGATAGCATGAAGTCAGTCAAAAGTTATGATTGAGACTGTTGTGGTACAAATACTCAGGAAAAACATGGGTTGAGGGGGGGAATTCTAAGAAAGCTGGAAAAGAGCATGCTCACCTTGCTGCTCAAAGGTGAGGCAATGGCCTTATCCCTGCATTTAACAGCAGCCATGGCTCCATTTGTCAGTATGATCACAGTGAATGGGAAGACCACAATGGGTGGCTTCAGCCTGTGGTCTGTTAGACAATAATGTCACAACCATCCTGGTTTGGTTTTGTTGCTCTCCTTTGATCTCCTGACAACCTCAGTTATTTGTTTTCTACAAGGGCAGCCCTTCTGAAACGCATTAGACTTTCAGTAGTGATGAGATTCTTGTTTGTTCACCTCCATTTCATGCAGCCTTCGTGTCCCTCCTGCACCTTCTTGTCCAAAGCAGACCTTGGCTGGCTCAAGATAAGGCTGCAAAAGGGACAGAGGTCTTCAGAGGGGAGATGGGATCATTTAATGTGGTTTTGAAAATCTCTCTCCAGAACCTTGCACCTGTATTACCATCTTTTGTAGCATTGCTTAACCTCAACATTTGAATAAGAATCAGGTTTGGGAAATAAATAATATTAAAACCAAACACTTAGAGTTGTCTTCAAGCTGCTATGTAATACTAAAAAGAGCATATTAAAGTGTGATTGCATTTTGGAAAACTACATTGCATAAATATATGTATTGTCTGTACATATCACTGCTATTTTGCTGTGCTTATATATATGCATATACACAGAGACACATAGACATTACTAACCAGAGGAATATAGAAACTTAATTTCGTATAGGCTAGGTTTCGGCTCAACAAGCAATAGCATTTTTTTAAACTAATTTTTGAGTGAAAGTATTTTTTTAAAAATATATTTCTCTCAGTCTGTGTGTGCACACTAGAATATTTTGATGGCAACTGCAGTCCAAATGGCAAGGTCCTGTTACAAGGAATTCATCACAGATGTAGTCCTTAGGCCAAATTATGTCCGAAAAAAGACTGAAAATGAAATGTTAAGAAACAGCTGATATGTTTTAATTTATGAAATGTAAACTGGGCATGATCAGTAGGTTCTGACATATTTTTACTTGCTAGTAGCACTGTGGGGCAATGCGGGAGCCATCAGTGAAAACTTTCAGCTCCCATCCCCCTCCGCCTTCGGCAGCTGTTGAACATCATTTCTCCATCAGGTCCAATTCTTCAGCATGTCAGTCAGATTCAAAACTTTCCTCCAGATGGCTGTTGAGTTGGGAGCGGTGCCTGCAAGCTGCATATTAAATATCTGAGTTCCTTGTGCAAAGTTTGAGCCTGCATACTCATGCAGGCTTGTTTTTTGTGGAAGGCATGAGTGGGTAGATGCTACAGAGGCAGGGAGCAGGCAAGATGAAATATGGAGGAGCAGGACCATGACAGCAATGACATGTCAAACCCATAAAAGTGAAAGGTTTATCATTGATTTCTGCATGATTTCTGCATGATGCAGGTCCTATGCCTTACGTTACTTAGGGGCTGGCTTAAGGTGGTGCAGGTCCACTTGCTTCAAGGATGCCCCTCAGGACCCTCTGCTCCATGGCACGTGTGCTCATGCAATGCTGTCTCTGCCCGGAGTATCTCTGTTCTCTGGGAATATTTTCAGATACTGTACAAAAGATTTTTTTCTGCTGTCATCAGAGGGCTTCTGTCACTGAGAGAAAAGCAAAAAGCATGCTTTGTATTTTCTCAGGGATGGTGATTACTATTGCATTTACACTGCTGTGAGGTCCTGGTCCCTGGAGGTATTATTTAAGCAGAGGCCAGCTTTTCATCACTATCAACAAACTCCACATTTTCCTGAACTCATTGGGTGGTATCCAATCTCAGGGTAAGATTGTTAGTAGCTGGTGAACTGAATTGCCCCCAATTGCTATTAAATTCTGTTAATCATTAATCTGCAGGTTATGATGTGAGTTTAGGCACTAGAATCACGCATGGACACATAACCTTAGCTGTTTTAACCTTAAATTGAATCCCACTCAATCTTTTTCAGAAACCTTTTTGTGGCTGTTGTCAAGCAGATTTTCCATACAATGTTTATACTGTATCTCCACCCCTCCCAAAAAGTCAAAGTAGACAAATCGTATCAATAGCAATAACTTCTATCCGCTGCGTGCTGTTTCAGTTAGAGCACATACATGTTTCCAGTCACTTTGGTTATAGAAGACTTATGAATTTATTTGGTGTATAGTGAATCTATATTAAAAATACAGCTTGTCAGAGTCCGTACATATTTCCTTTTCATTCAAGTCTATCTCAAAACCACTCTTTCTTAATATGTTGGAATTTGGCTTTAGCTTGCTTTATTATTTTGTTGTATTAGAAGGGTGCTGTCTCAGTATTTAGCCTAAGTTATCCAAGCAAAAGTAAAGAAGAATCCTGAAGTCCTAAATAGTGTCCTATCTTTGACGTGCTAGCATCCCTTCATAAGACACAGTGTAGCCATTTCTGGGAGAGGATTGCTTCCAGCAAGGTCTTGTTTGATGGGTGAGCAAAACCAGGATACTGGAAAGCTCCAGGGCTGCCAAGTTAAGCAAGGGTGACAAATACGTGGGTCCTGAGCAATTTAGATACAGCTTCCATGCAGGAGCTATGAGCTTGCAGGAGCTTCTGCCTGATCTGCAGGAGGGATGAGATGGCTTCCTTAATCCAACCCTATAACACAGTGGCATTGTGAGACACATTCACTCCGGCATGGAGCCATGGCTGCCAGTGCAGTGTGTCCAGAATTCCTCCTCTCTGAAGCACGTAGTGTCTAGTAGGTCTTAGCCATCTGAAGATTTGGCCTGAAGTTTATAGACCCAGAAAGGACAGCAATCCCTTCTCTAAAGTGAATGGTGCAGCTGTACCACTACTGTGCAAGGTGAGAATTAGTTCCATTCATGTGCTGGGTGGCTGTTTGACTTTAATAGTATTGTGATCAAACCCAGTTAACTACAGTGACATGCAGTGTTAGGATAGTGCTTTTCAGATGTTTACCCCAGGCTTTCCTTGAGGATACTTACTGGGTATGATAAAATTCTACTGAAACGAAGAAAAGATGTTCAAATCTGAAGGAAAGTTTGCATATTCAAATGCAACTCTGCCTTGTTTTGGTTTTTCCCCCTAGCTGAATCAATGGACTAGTATTTTTCATACAGACCTTTTTTCATGAAAAATTTATAGCTCTGCAACAATCAGCTCACACCTGTGTTCCCTTCAGGACAGCCACTACAGTGTATGGACACTCTGGTGCCTGATAGCTTGCATAGTATTTTATTACAGTTTCTCTTAGATATTACTATTTTATTTATAATTTTTTATATTTTCCTCCAAGTAGGATTCTAATTCAAGCCAAAACTTTATGGGGAGACAACAAGAGGGACTGCTGGGTCATGCTAACATTAGAGAAGGACCCTCAGGAAAACCACGTAGTTTACAAAAATATGAGATCAACAGCACCTGTGAGGTAAAATCTAATTTTTTAGTCTTGGATTCTGCTGCTAAATTTAAAAGAATAGTATGGGAAGGAACCATTTTTAGGATGGATGCATAATGAACAAATCTTTCCCATGTTAGTAAGCATTTCTGAAATCCCCACCCTTTTCCAAAGTTTAACTAGGAAGGCAGACCAGCTGGCTACCCACATGAACTCTGGTGGGGATGAAGAAGCCTTCTGGTTATCCCACTAAGCCATTTGGAAGCGACAGCTTGCAGGCTCTTGGGATGTACAGGCAGAGAAGAGGGGAGTTCAAGCCTGTAGAAAGCTGGTAGTGTCTGGATGAGGGGAAGAGGGCATGAAGTACAATCTGTTGTGTGGAAGAAAAGTGAGAGTCCTAGATTCCCAGCCAGGCTGCTCTGCAGTGCCTTCTCCCTATATCTGATTTATTGTGTAGAACATGATACCACATACAGCTGTCTCTAATGGGAGTATCCATCACTGCCCTCTGACAACATATTCCTGTCAATGGCCAGTCCAAAACTTGGCTAGCTCCTCTATCCTTGATG
Source organism: Psittacula echo (assembly GCF_963264785.1). Lineage (NCBI taxonomy): Eukaryota > Metazoa > Chordata > Aves > Psittaciformes > Psittacidae > Psittacula > Psittacula echo. The sequence continues at coordinate 64,904,992 of NC_137738.1, read as the reverse complement.
TTCAGGTTGAGGTGTGCTCAAACTTATTATTCCAATACTGCAACAGGCCCAGCAAGAGCCCTTAGTGCAGTAGGTCAGTTCTATTCAATCCATTTTTATTGAAGTCAGTGGGGAATTGTATCTGACCAGAATTTGCAGGAAGCAGCACCTCAGCCATGTCACATCAGTGAAGCTGTGCTACACTCACAGCATGAAACTGAAACGCTTTGGCACTTTGCAGACAAGAGGTCTGACAGGAAGGTGGAAGAGTGTGCATGGAGGGGGTTTCTCTGGGATCCTGAAATTCCCAGGGGATTCCGATCTAGGTTTGCACAGAGTCCTCTATTTCAGTTCTCCTGCTCCAGTACTTTCAGTCTTTCTGACTTGTAAGTGGGCTCTCTGCCATGGATGTTATCTGGCATCCTGTGCATTTCTGATCCCTCTAAGTTCTCAAAAGACAGAAGACTTATTAGAGGTCTGTTTTGTGTGGATTTGTTCAATATATAAAGGGAAATACAACAAAAGTAAACAGAATCACAGCAAGGACTTTCTAAACTTAAGCTCTTCTTCACCTAGGCTCGTGAGCAAAATACAGCAATTGCATTCAAAGTCACAATTCTTCTCACAGGTTAGAAAAGTGAGTCTTCAGCAGTGTCAGGTACTTGCTTAGCACATCTTAGGCATCGCCTAGTACATAACAAACAAAAAAATCTTAGACAACTGAATTAACCAGCTGGCATTTGACAACTCTGGCCTTAGTAATACAAGTAGGTCGTATTTACCAAGCCTCAATATGATCATAAAATGCAAAATACATCTTTTATTTTCATTACAGAATACTGTTATTTTAACAAAGTTTTGACTTGAATAGAAAGACCAAGTTGATTAAGTGTTTGATACTGAGGTTATACATTTGAAGGGATAGGAGGTTTTTTTGTGTGTGCTGTGTTTTTTAATGAAAAAGTTTACACTTCAAAGGTGAAAGGATCTCCTTCTTTATCCAGACCAAATCAATGCATTTGCAAGGTAGCCAAGGCCAGTCCCAACAGTAGCAGAACCTGCTTTGACAAAAGGAAAGGTTACTAGTTCAAAAATTACAAATGTAGAAATAAGAATCTCAGAATAAACCAAGAGAAGTGATCTACCTTGAAATGTACATTAGATATAACTGCATACAACTATAACAAAGAAAATAAAAACAAAAATTTTGAGGATTCATCCTCCTGAACTTCCACGGAGCTCAAGGACCACTTGAATTTTGAGTTATTGCACACCTCATGGGCTGGATGGTGCGCTGACATCTAGTGGGAAAATAGTTTTCTGCACGTAAGTGTGTTCAGATGATTGCATATCATGTCTAAAACGCTAATATCTCAGGCACACAGATAGGTGATGCTCCCAAGTGACCCATTTGACTGCAAAGCATTCCAGGAACTCTACCCAAGACGAGCAGCCCTATCATCTATATCTTCTTTGGCTTTGAGGTGGGTTTTTTTTTTTCAGTCTGAATACCAGGTTACTCAGAGCACTTGCAGCTCTTGTGCTTGCAAATACAGCTAATAAAGACTGGTAGAGCCCTGAGGGGTGCCTGAACATGTAGCACAAAGTGCCTGGCTCTCCTGCCAGGATGCTTAGCAAATGGAGCACTTACTTAACACATGCCTGTGGGCCAGCACAAATGCTGGGTCATGGGCTAATACTGATGATGCAAATTATTCTCAGTGGTAGTCTTTTGGTAATAATGGGTTTATTTTTAGTTTTTCACTGGACCCTGTATATTTGTAGTCTAACTTGAGGATGCTATTTTAATGATGTTGGCAAGACCAAATGTGTTGTGAAAGCATGTGTTGCTTTTGCACTTTCCAGCAATATATTCCTTTAATTTGCCCAAGGAATGGTACCAATGTGTCCTTTTTACTCCCCAAAGCATGAACTCTTGTAATGCATTCAGAGCTTTAAAAGTTTGTAAATTTTGTGGAACTAAACCATAACTCAGTCTTTGGATCTCTTGTCGGTATTCCAGAGCTGATAAGTAATTTTACTGGTGAGTCATGTTTTTTCCTTTCACAAGTCTTGTAGGCTTTAAAATGAAGATTAAGAAGGCCATTATAAAGCTTTCTGAGAAAGAAAAGAAACCTGTGCCAGCACTTTAAAAGGCAGTTGTTACATTGTTAGACAAGTGAATGCAAATTGGAGAAGGGCAAAAAGGGGCCTGAAAGATGGAATATGACACAGATAAAATCTGGAATAAAACCATACAAAAAAAAGAAATGAGTCAGAAAAATCATGAAAGGAACATGCATAGTAATTTAGTGATGGGAAAGAACAAAAATCAAAGTGACAAGACTGGGTATCCAAAATGGCTTTCCTCTCACATCTTTCAGTCTGCCTAGTGGCCCACTGCTGTGAGTCACACTTACTGCCTGCTTGCAATTCCCTGAAGTGCTATCAACTATGATTACTGCATGCAGTCATGTATTCTGTAACCTTGACCCTTGTCCCATTAACTTTCACTGGTATATGATCCATGAGACTTGCTGAACTGCTGTCCCGGATTTAGGAACCTGAATTCAACCTGCTCTCCAAATAAGATAGTTCAAATCCTGTCTTCCAGTTCCTAAAATGGGATTTGGGTAAATTGTACATGCCAAAGTCCAAAACTGAGGAAAGAAAAAAAAAAATAATCCATGTTGCTTTTTCAGCCACTGCCTTTCCTTAGAGCACTGAAACCTACAAAGCCTTCACTTTGTTACTGAAACTGTAAGTCTGTGTATATCCAAAACTACCCCTGTCCAAATAGCCACTGCCTTGTTAAAGCCCACAGATAATCATAACCCATCAAATGCTCATCAATTTACGAATCAAATCCAGAGTCATCTTCACTTTGGTCCTCTGTTGGGCTTGTTTGCAGAACAAACTGTACATCTGCCACTAGGACAAGGCCTCCTACAAAAGGTGATTGCAGCTGATTCCTTTTAAAGGGTGTCTGGAAGAAGAAACAGTGCCCTATACAGGGGCTAGGCCACCCTGACCCAATAAATCATGACTTTTTTTCTGTGCAGTGACACAGGTTCAATAAGAAGGATGGTGAACTTTTAAATCAGATGGTACCCTCTTAGATGTCTTGTGTCCCCACAGGCTGTGGGAAGAACTGATTCTGGGTCTCATTTCCTTGATAAACATTTGAGCTCCTGACTGTGAAACTAAAACAATTGTGAAAATACTTTTAGAATGGCAAATGATCGCTGCTCCTGCCTTTATCTTTTATATCTCTAATGGCTGAAAAAGGCATCTGCTACAATGGTGACATATTTAGAACACAAATACAGGCTCACACAGAAACTGAAGGGAAAAGAGGTGAAATAAAAGCAAGCAGCCACAAATCTGTGTGCATCGAAACAAGCACACTCTTCTTACATAGTAGTGCTTCAATATCTCACCTGAAAGCCAAAGTAAAATGGGATAAAATATAAAAATGGGAAGCTTTTTATGTTCCTAGTAGCTCTTTCTGACTGAGACTTGTGTAAATTAGATATTTAGGCCCTTCATAAAGCATCATGAGGCTGATTACTGTCAACTCTGCTTTTAGAGATGTAATTTGGGTATGACCAGAAAGACCAAAGTGAAAGATTTGAAGAACAAAGAAAATCCTAAAAGAATAAAGCAAATTCTAGTTAATGATGGGGCTCAAAGGGTAGAAGTGCTCAATCACTACTCTTGTTCTGGTTTTGGAGAGAAGAGGGTGATGTACTCATACAATGAGAAGATGATAAAGAACTTTCTAATGCTGTCCTCTTTCAGAACTGTGGAGGACATTATAGAAAAGTTGATCACTATTTGAACAATCTATCAAGAGAAGTGATGTGGAGACCTTCTGAAATGTTCAAATAATTTTCTTTCGTCTGTGTACATGTAAGTAATTTTTGGACTCACACCTTTGACCAGAACACTCTATTACTGCTATTTGTTTTGGTGTTTCTTAGAATAAGCACAGTCTGATATTTTGTACTCTGGTATGACTGCAATTTCCAGCTCTTCTGTTCCAGTGCCATTACTTCCTGGAAGCCCTTTAGCACACAGAGTTTAAATCCTTACCTCTTTCCCAATCTGAAGATGTTTCTGATGTGCAGAAGTGGGGGATGGGAAGTACATAGAGGTTTTTGATGTTCAAGTCATAAGTTTGGCAAAAGTAGCAGAAATAGTTGCTGTCATGCCAAGCCATCTAAAGCCAGCTTTCCTGGCAGATGGTCTGGGGACTCTGCTGAAGAGATCACTTAGCCTGGCTGTAGCACAGAGGATGATGATGATGAGCATGCCCTGCTAAGCAGAGGTGGTTGCAAGTAAGATACTAAGCACTGAGATTACATGAAGAAAAGGTTTGGCTTTCTAATGGGGGCTTTTCTAGAGTGGTGGAGGGAAAAGAATATTGTGTGTCAAAATATGACTGCAACAACTGTGCTTCCAGCCACAGTGAACTCAGAACAAAATTTTGTAAGATATTTCTAATGCTTCAAGGGATGTTTTTCCATCACCTGACACTTTGGTCTATTAGATGAAATATAAGTTAAAAATAGGTCATATTCTTATAACACACAGTCAGTTGATATAATGTATCTAAAACCTATAGAGAGTCAGCCTGCAGGAATTACACGGGAAAACAAGGAACATTGTAAATCATGGCTTCGTTGTGCTGGGAGGCTATGGAGAATATGTAAGACTAAAATGTAATAGAGAATATTAATGCAAATTTTTGAAGATCTGAAGGCACAGTTATCTAGATGAGAAAGGAAGGTTATAGCTAACATTCTTAAAGAGGTAATATCTAATTTAAGGAGTTGTTGCAGGTAGGGAAAGAATGAGAACATCCCTTGTAACTGACGGAAGAACTGAGAAAAGGCTTTGGGGGATCAGATAATATAGAACATCTGTCCATTCAGACTCTATATTTGGCTTGTCGTTAGGCAATCTGCTCATCGTTTACAGCTTTAGTGGCAGCTACTGAACCTTGTGCAGGACTAGCAACTGTAATGTCTTTGTAGCATCCCTTAAAGAAAGAAGAACCTATGAACCTGAAGAACTCAAGTAATTCCAGCATAACCATTCACTACCAGGAACTCTTCGTGTTTCTTGAGGAAAGTCAGCTCAAGCAATTGTGGGTACAAATGTTTCCTTTCTGTTTGATCTTCTATAGCTCCCGGATAGGTACACATAAAAAAAAGACAGTAGAAGTTCACCACTGGTATTTAGGTTCCTTGTGGTTTTTCAGAGTTTCAGGTTTGGACTTTTTTGTTTATGTTGAATTTTGCTGTTTGTCTAACCCCATAAAAAGTCTTTTTGACCAGCAGTTGAATGGTCTGATGGTATCATTCTGTCCTTATTCCCAATGAAATTACTAAGTCAATAATGCTCAGTGTTTGCCTTCTCCAAAAATTTCCAGTTCTACATTTCCAGTTCTTCACTTCCAGTTCTATAAAAAAGTTTACTGATGAGTTAAAAAACAACAAGCTGTCTATATCAGTCAATTATATGGCACCCTGTATCTCCAAACTCAAACCCAGTATGATTTACATTTAAATTAATACTTTATTTGACAAAGACCTTACCAAAACAGTCTCTGAAATTAAGCAAGTATTTAATCCTCCAGAAAGCTTAACAATCTTTCAATCCCAGGGGTCTGAAAAACCTATATCTGTAAAACAAATCCAGTGGTAATGTGCAATGCATATGCATGTCAAATCAGTAAGACATTTGAGCCTCTGAGAATGTAAACACATATGCCATTCCTTTTCCCCTTGACTCTGGGACCTTTTACTGAAGAGGGAAGTAGTCCCTACTTGAGCACGTTGGCTAAAGCATCCCAAATGTCCAGGTTCATTTCATATGAGAATGTTTCAGAAATGCACAGAGAGAAAGTCCCTTGGTTCAGAGGTATTGTTTTAGGAGGACAGTGTTTGTTTGCATTCAGCGTTTGGAGAGAGGTCTTTCTTGCTTTCAGCTTTTCCAAGCTGTCTTTCCATTGTCACTGCAAGTATGTGAATTTTCGGAATTGTCCCATGTTTAGATTTAGTTTCAGAAACTATGGCAAGAAAGGGGAGTTCCCTAAAATAGAAAAGGTTGCTTCTACCAATGTGACTGTAAGAGAGGAGGGTCTCTGCTTGCCCAAAAGTAGGAATTGTAATGTCATAAATCTGCCCCATACTTTACGCACTGTATCAAAGAGCTTGTGCTTGTCCACTGTGATAACTAAAGGCAGTCTTCGAACAGCAGACCACATGAAGACTATGAACACAATTCAGCCAGAGATTGTCACTTCTTGGATATAATTTTTGAGAGCTAGCAACAAGCTAGGTTAATCTATTATACAGTGGCACTTAATCAGTTATATTCTTTAGCTTCCTTGTTCTCCATTGTCCCTCTCCCATTGTATTACTGTATGTAGAAAGCATTTTTCAAAGGCATAGTACATCTTCAAGTGCCAGATTTACCATATGCATGAAGACTGCCTGTGATGCATACATACTAATACTTTGCTCTGTGTGTATAATTAATCCATTATGACCAGGAAACACAGCATGTGCTGTATATGTACAGAATTGTTGTGTCATAATTCTGCACTGATCTATTGTTTTTGGAAACCACTGGGTCCCCTGAGCAGTCACAATGCATTTTTTCCTCAGCATGCACAATAAATATGGTGGCCTCAGGAATAAGTAGACCTACCACTAACAATCCCATTGCCAGATATCATTTGAGGTACATTTTTTGTTCTCAAAACCCTTGAGGATACAACTTTGACAATGGCATCAAGAGCCTGCAGCTTGTCAGTTGACTGGTCAACTTGATGCAATTGTTAGAGACCCACAGAGAGCAAGAACAAACAGCTCAAAGAGCTTTAATTTTGGTCTCGGACCTTAGTTTTGTATTGTGGGACCATGGGGTAGTACAGATTCTTTATGCAGCTCTGTAAATCTCCAGTCCCTCATATGGCAGTTCTGGCATCATTGGTTGTCATTCCCTCTCCTCGAGATCATATGGTTACATCATCCTGCAATAGGCTGCTGCTTCTAAAAGGTTTATGTACCTATAAGAGTAGCGAAGCATTTGATATCTGCCACATCTGTCTTCAACATTTTGTCCTGTTGAGCATTCTCTTGTACTACTTGTAAGGCATTAGAGTGAGTTGTCCCACAACACACTGCAGCAGAATTCCTACAAGATAGTCTCTACACAGGTTGAGCAGTTCACCACAAATCTTTGCATCTTATAGAAATATCAACATACCAGTGTTTGGCATATTTTGGGAAATTAGTATTGACAGTGGAGGCAGGTTTACTTGGTTCTGTCTTGTGAATTACATGTCTGAAAGTTGAATTTAGCTGTAAATCACTAATTGATGTGCATAAATCACAATTTATGGAGGGATCTCTCTGATGGCTGGATATTTACTCATTCTCCAGTTGATCATCAGACTCACTGCTGGTAAGACCAGCAAGGGAACTGCTCTGTGATAAATGTCAAAATAACTGTGAGCATCTGGGCAACAGCAGAACTAAGGCCAACACTGATACATATTTTAAACTTTCCAATAGATTGCAGTTTAGCTTTTCTCAGTTCTTCATCAAGTCTCTCCTTGCTGAGCAAAACAACACACTTTTGTTTCTTCTGTGACAAACATTTAAAAACTCGTGAAATTCTCAGCAACATAGAGACTAACTTGAATCCTGAATTCTGTTTGATGTAAGAACAACATTTTTGTCTCATGTGCTGTGTTATCTTTTGTCCATTCCTGGAAAGGTCTACAGAATACAGATTCACAATGATATCTTACTGGCAAAAAACCTCTTTCTATTTTGGTGTTTAAATGACACCATAATAAATATATTAAGGAAAAAATGAGTAAATTAAACAAGGATAGAAGTGGCAAGAGAACTCTGGCTTGGAAGCCTTGGGAGCCTAAATGTCTCCTTCCAAATTCTGCTTGATGTGATGCATAGACACACACTCATGTGGTAGTATATATAGAATCATAGAATCATAGAATGGCAGGGTTGGAAAGAACTTTAAGGTCATCGAGTTCCAACCCCACTGTCATGGGCAGAGGAACCTCACAGTAGACAGTGTCACCCAAGGCTCTGTCCAACCTGGCCTTGAACACTGCCAGCGATGGAGCATTCAGCGCTTCTTTGGGCAACCTGTTCCAGTGCCTCACCACCCCCACAGTAAAGAGCTTCTTCCTTATATCTAACCTGAACTTCCCCTGTTTAAGTTTAAACTCATTGTCCCTTGTCTTGAGAAGATCAGTGTGCTGCTTGCTGTCTTTATTATCTGTAATGAGACAGCAGTTTCTTCCAGTCTTGCCTGAGGATTCTTGGTGTTTCTCTAACACCACTGAAATGTAATCAGAGCTGTATAAAGAAAGGTTCTCATAAAGTCTTTAGGTATTTTGATGTTTTGTTTCATCATGGTTTTGAAAGCCCCTAACTCTCCAGAAGAGCTGTTCACCTAATCCAGAGCAAGCCGATGAAGAATGCCTCTTTCTCTCAACACATTGAGGATCACACCACACCTTGTTCTGCTTTAAACTTTCTAGTCCCCAAGACTTATGACAAAATAATAAATTATTGTCCTTAGTAATGGCAGACCATATATGCATGCTTGCAAAAGTCAGTACTAGTGTTATGGTAGGTATGATTGTTCCAATTACCCATGTAGCTGTCTGCAGCAGAAAATAGATACCTTCACTGATGTTCATATATTGGTAAAAAAGTGATTATGCAAAGTTGTTGACAGGATGATTCACATCGAGCTGGTTGGCAAAATTACCACCTTCAGCTAAACTCTATTGCCTCTGCATGGACGTCTGATACTAAACTGGTCTCTGATCTGTTTGACTTATGCCAGGCTGTAAATTCCGGGAGTTCAGGAGTTGCTTCAAAAGAGCATCAGTAGTTCAGGCAGTTGGAGGGAAATGTGCACAGAATGGATTAAGCTTGCCAGCTATCCCCCACTTAGAAGTGCATGGAGTACAAAAATAATTTGTACTTTTCCTCAGTGCTTAAATGATACAAATCATTTATCTCTATTTAAATGCATTAGATTTAAATGTAAATATGTCAGATAAAATAAATTTGTCTGATTTTAACTGAAGTTTCAGATAGCATTTTTATAAAAATAGTAAAATAATAAATGGTAATGATAAAATGGTAATAATATAGTTAAAAAGAGAGATTTATTCTGAAGTTTAGTTATCAGTCTTTCATGGAGCAAGATGTTTTGTAAGGTTTCAGCAATGAATAGGCACATGGTGAGAATGAGACTCTAAGTAACAGTGTTAAGGGCGTAATAAGAGTTGTCCAGCTCAGAAGAGTGGGATTACATGTGTTTTTTAATGGAACAGTTAGTGAGGAATATGACGCAGAGCCCATTAAAATTCAGAGTGAGCATTTAATTGATTTTTTTAATAAGTCTTTAAGTGCTTTGCTAAACAGAAGGACTCAGTATCTATAACCTCATTTTCAACTCAAGAATAACTACTTACTGATGTTAAGTTCTTACTTGTCACCATGCTCCACCATTAATAACTTACTGGGAGATCATTATTGACATCCATATCTATTTTTGCTCCATCTTCTTCATGCTTTGCAACATGTTAATCTAACTTGTGATTTTCCTATTACATCTGCAGTGAAACTCACTTTATTGAGAAGTGAACCTTGCCAAAAGTTTGCCTGTACATGAAAAATTGCTTCCATAAAGTCTGAAATAATTACCAGCTGTGTCTTCTGAAATTCACACAAGCTACCATTCATATTTGGATTCTTGTACTTTGTGTTTTTATACCAAACTTATCTATTTTTAATAAATCTTTAAAAGTTCAAGTTCTTTTGCAACTCATTGGATTCTTTGAAAATTATGAAAATCAAATGATCTTTTTGAAGTGAGTTTAATTTATTTGAGTTTCCTGATCAAAAACTACTGGTCTGGATGCATACTTGTGGCATACAAATTCATTTAAACTTCTCATATCCTCAAGTTACAGAACACAGTAGGGAACATTCTCTAATTTTCAACAGAAAACTTCTAATGTAATATTTTTACATTTACATCTGTATTAAAAGCTATGTAGATTTCACATAAAATGAAGCAGCTAGCTTTCTTCATTTATGCATTCCAGTGTGCATTCAATATTAAGTACAAACAGTGCTCATATTGTTTGCTAGATAACCTTAAAAGAGTTGGACAAATATTTCATGTTAAGGTAGTTTCTTGTAACTTTTGAATCACTAGATTCTCACTTCCAGCTTTTTAAGAACACATTTGCTCTAAGTCATCACACAGTGATTTACAGCCACAAATATACATACATATATATACACACACAACCACCCTCAGATAATAAGCTGAAAACGAATGTGAAAATAATTAAAAGTTGTAAGGTATGAAATACAGAAAATGGATAAGGGAAGGTGTAGAGCTTAGGAAACATACATGGATGGCAGGGTTCCCCAGGGATGAAAGTGATGCGATATGAGTTGAAAGAGCCTTGAGAAGTGAAACAAAGTTCTACTCAGTTCACTAGAGTAGATAAGGGACACTTACTGTGGAGGGAAAAACTGCTGCTGAGAGTACTTAAGAGCAGAGATTTCATTTACTGCAGATTCATTTCTAACTTTGTAGAAAACAAAAGTTTGTCTGAATTTGCTATTACCTTTCTAATACAATTCATCCTGTTTGTTTTTTATGTGAAGATTAGTAAGTGTTTAATTCGATCTAGCCCTCTATCCACTGTTCCTAGAGGGAAGAGCCGTTGGTCTCTGACACAACTTAGACATGCAGATGTGAAAGGCAGCATCAAACCACAAGTTCTATACAGGCTTGGAGGAGGCTGAGGACATAATACATGAGGAAGACATTTCATATAAAAAACTTAAACTCTTAATTCTAGGAAATGTAATTGCATGTCTTCAATGAATTTAGAGGAACAGTGATAGGTGGATTAAAATAGTATATCATCACCGTCATCTAATAATAATAATAATAATAATGGGAAGTATAACAAAAAGGACCAATAGGTAACTCAAAATTTTAAGGGGATGACACAAATTACAAGAAATTTATTTTTGTCCTCTTCAGATACTTCCGTAAAGACAGCAGGAAAGGAACTGTGTGTATCGGACTCTGGTTTTTTTGAGCTATATAAATGCAGATATATAAAGTGCACCTCAGCTACTAACAATGGTTTGAAAACAAGAGGGATTATCTTATCTCATCATAACTAACTTTGGAGTATTGTAAAACCAGATTATATTCAGTTTTGCTTCATTTTGCTTATAATATGTGCCTTTACATTTTTCTCTTAGCACCTGCTTTTTCCTTTAAATTCTCAACTATAAACCAGTTACTGAATGACACAGGAAGATTTCTCTATGTCACAGCAGCATTATGATTGTAAGTGCATTAAAAATGGGGAAGGTGTTCCAGTGCCCTGAAAGTATGGATGTGAGCAAATATCTAAGACGTAAAGCATTTATCATGAATCTGAATGTCTGAGATAAGTTTGTTTAGTTAAAAATAACTGAAGACATAATCAAAGAGGGATGTTTGCAGCAGATGTCTTCATTTCAGATGCTACTGCAGATGCTATGGATATATATGGTCAAAACTGGTTTTTTTTTTTGTTTCAAGTGGAACACTGCTAGCTTCTCAGTCAACTTTTTCCAGTTCTTCCCTTGTCTTGTTTTGGTTTTCTGTATATAAAACCAGCTGGATACGTCTGTCTGTTCTTTTGAAAGCTGAAAATTGGGATGTTCTGATTTAAAAATCCTCCTCTTCTTCCTGTAGAAAGTTATAATATCTTTTTGTCTAATAATTAAAAAATTTCCAATGAGTGTTTAGAAGAAAATAATTTTATATTGAAAGATGTCATAAAAGAAATATTTCAATCACTTCAGTATTATAAAAATAACAACAGAACTTATTTGCAGGTTTAAGCCTAAACCAAAGCAAGACCTAAAAGAGTAGCTGTCTAGAGGACACAGATAGCTTTAAAATCTTGTACTTGTTTCCTGCTGCCGGAGAAAATCCTTCCTTCTTTGATTTTACTCAGCATGCAGAAACGTAGGAAAGAATCACTACCATAAAATTGGCAAGCTTTTTCTCAGCTGTATAACAAAATACAAGGTATGTTCCACACCTGTAATTTTCAGTCACAGAGATTTTAATAATGTAAGATTTAATTGTTTTGGCTTCCACAATAAAAGAGGTTTTAAATCTTCTTAGTTAAGGCTGCTATGCATCTTGTATAATAAATCCTTCAAATTTTCTGCACCAACCCAGGTCAGTCGTTTGATCTTTGAAGATCAAGATGTCTTCAGTGCAAGTGTTCAGAAAATTTTTTGTATAGAGATGTCTGTTTTAGAGAAAGCAGGATGCATTGTTACTAGATTTATGCTTTTTTGCAGTGCAGATTTGTTCAAAAATATGCCATCAATTTTTAAGCACATTGGAGGAGAAGTTGTAGCAGATCCTGAAATTCCTCAAGAGGACTTCTTTTTTTCCTCAATGTTAACCTTGATTTGATTTTATTTAATCTAGATCACAGTTTAATTGCATTTTAAAATTGAAAGGATATTATGATATCTTTGTATGTACTGTTTTTATACAGTGAATAAGAAGGCTTCCAAACAAACTATCACAATTTGTGGCAGAGTGATTTCAGAAATTACGACTCTCCAGTTTATGTCCCTTTGCAGAGCAGTAGAAACAGATGTCTACAAATGTCTAATGCTCTGTGAGTCTCAGCCTGTCAGTGGTGTGAGTTTAATGAACACTGGTAAGCGTGGCAATAGAGAAGTGAAAACAGGTCTGGTTTTGCTGATTCTGAGAGGGCTGAGAGAAAACCCTCTGGTAGAAGAGTAGTAGACACCACCTTGGAGTATCTTTTTTTAGTCAGCCTGACTCATTAGGCGGCACTTAAGTGTTGAGCAGCTTTAGCTGTCAAGGGAAGTGCCTGAAGATCCGGGTAAATAAAGCCTCAATCTCTCATTTTCCTACAGAGGTTGGGCACATGCACTTCCCACAGGTTTCAGGAAAGCAGCGCTGGTGGTGTCTGTAGGAGGAAAGAAGCTCCTGGATGGTTATTGCTGTATGGATTATGCTTTCCCCAGTCAGGTCACAATTCTGGATAGGAACAGTTTTGATTTCTTTTTACATTTAGAGCTTGATTTATTTTTTTTCTTTAATTATTTGGTTGACTTATCAGAAAAGAGATATCATCTTGCTAACTTCCACCATTTGTCCTGCATGTGATTGTCACTTGTTATCTATGATATTTATATTAATATATATCAGTCATACAATAAAAGACTATTTCACAGGGTCTGGTATTTATTGCATGGATCATGAGTTCAACTTCTGATTTCATATGGGTAAGAATCTTCAGACATAAAGTTTTACTCTTGGAAGGTGCTGATTCAACAAAACTAAAAAAGATCTTGCAGGAACTTAGTGACAGGATAAGTGTTATCTCAGAGAAACTTTTTACATGCTCTGTTCCTGTTGGACAGAAATCGCAGCTTTCAGATATTCCCTTCCTGAGCAGATGCACTGCTTTTCCTAAGATTATATTTCTTTTGGCAATTTACTTGGGCTAATGTTTTCAATAAATCCAGGAAACTTTGCCTAATTTCAGGCCATTAAATGAATTATCTGTGGACAGCTAAAGTTTAAAACTGAAGCATGTTGAGTTCAGAAAACAGAGACATCTAACGAAGTGTGACAGTTTTGAAAACTGGATCATGAGTCTTTCTGCATATAAAAGTGGAGTGTGGTCTTGGACATTTCAGAGCGTGGAACTACACATTTTTGAACATTTACTGGTTTGCTTGTTAATTCTGTTAACCCATTATTTTTTAATTGTTTAACTCAGAAGAAAAAAAAAGGAATGAAATTCTAGTTATTTCTTAGATACTAAAGTTTGGCCTTTTAATTGTGCCTGGGTGGCATGTATCAATCATTACATTAAAACCTGTATATTTTAAAGTGACGATTCTCCATGTTCAGAAGCTAGCTAAAGTCCTACAGGTCTGTCAGCCACTGCTAGAACACTTGTTTTTAAATTTCCTATAGTTCTATTCTTTGCACAGGAATGAATTATACCACAGTTCTAGAGTGAGTGGAAAACAATTCTGCATTTAAAATTATAATGTCGTCATAAATACCTGAACAAATATGATGTATATTACACCACAATTGTATTAGTTTTCCCTAAACTATGTATCCTTCCATGCAAAGTCGGAAAAACACACCCAGAAAAAATAATTTACGGATTTCCTCACATTCTTTCAAGAATGGCAGAGACAGTTCAGATAAAATTGCCTTTTTGTTAAAGTATTTAGCAGAACTTTTGTTCCCTTTACGGGGTTGACTTAAACCAGCTTCTACTTAAAAAAACTAGTTGTTCTGCTATGCAGCCATCTGCCTCTTCAGGTCGCTTTTCATCTTTCAGAATTTTAGACATTTAGCACTATTTTTCATATATAAATGCACTAATCCTAATCAGAGAACTAAACCGGATCTTGAAAAAGAAGATTCCTGCCCTTCTCTTTACTAAGTGCTTTACAACTAGTTCTTAAAGAAGATAAACTATTTGAAGAAGAGTACAATATTCTATTCTTTTTCTTGTCCTTTTACCACAAGAAGATCAGTATGACACTTCTTTTTTAGTCATTTTCAAATGTAATCTCTTAAAACATAAACTTCCTCCATAACTGGGGTTTCAATTTTGACATTTGGGATTTAATTTAGGAAATTTTTTTCAGTCTTTTTTTTTTTTTTTTAATTAAATTGGTTCTCTTTTGTTAAACTAAATTTTTATTATAATATAGAGCAACTAGAATGTATTCTTAAGACTACAGACTGTTAAATGATTCTGCAATGAAACCTTTTTTGGAACAATCACATACTTCTAAGATGAACATTTTAAACAATAAGAAAATTGCAAGACCAGGTTTCTGTATAGAGTTATTCACAAGGTTATAGAATTTTTTCACTTTAAGAAGAGTTTTTGTTTTTAAAAAAAATATTCTTAACATACCTATGAGATTAAAAAATACAGGAATTCTGAGGGCAAAATTTTATCTAGATTAGTCATGCAAGATACAGGAAATTTGGATTGAAATTCTTCCTTTCTTCATCCTGAGTCTCAGTAAATTCTATTGCTTCAGCTGCTAGAAATTTTGAGGCACAGTGAAGAAATTACCCCCCCCCCCCCATTTTAGTAATTCACTGTGGGGCTTTCTTGGGTTTTTTTAGGAGGGATGGAGTCAGGGAGCATGGTGATTTACAGGGTGATAGTCCTCCATAACTTCTGTTGCATAAGGATGGCTGTAGGCTCCATTCTACTGCTCAGCATTATGGAATGGATTTCTCACTAGAGAAAAGCAGTGAGCCTTATCTGATCACACACACACTTTAACTCACCAGTTACTGTGAACATATCTTAGAGGAAGTGGATTAAAAAAAAGAGCCCTGTCCAGAACACGATTGATCTCATCCAAAAGTAGGTGTCTGTAGGAACAGTTGCTGTGAAACTTGTGACTACTTTTGCTTTCCCTGAAGGTGCATCATACTTCAGACTTCTCCCATTCAATAAATTATTTATGGCTCTTTAGTTACTATAAATATCAAATACTTATTGTTTTAACATTAACAACAACTGTAATCTCCGTTTGTCCAGAAAGCAAGATATCATATTCAAGAATGAACAAAAGGTTTTACAGCAAGTTTCTGCTTCTTCCTGGTAATTTGCAGCATATAATTCTCTGTATTCATTGATGTAAGGCCAAACAGTACTTTATGTCATCTACTCCAATCTCTATTATCTCACACGTCATTCAGCCTCATCTAGTCACTCCTGTGCTGAACATAGTAACTTTCACGTAATGTAAAGATATCTTTGAAAAAAAAACCTTTCAGGAAGGAATCCAGTGTTAATGAGGAGATGAACAAGCCAGTGCTGCTTCTGTCCTACAGTGCATGTATTTACACAGCACACTGTGTGGAGCACAGCAGATCATGTCTGGAGAGAAGCTCTCCCTTTTGGTCATTCAAGACAATATGTAATTTCCTTACAAGCAAACAGCTCTACTCCTAAAGGATGTTCCCCTGAGAACTTTTAGCTGCACTTTTAGATAAAAACAAGGCAGTGAGGGTGACGTAATCACTGATACCCAGTGACAGCTGCCTACAGGGTTCTCCATTACAATAAGTGGCTGAGTTTATCTCACAGAGAAAGATTTTGTGCAGAACAAGACAGGCTTGAAAGCCACAATGCAGGTGCAGCACAGCATGGGCTTGTGCTCATTCAGGCTAACTGTGATGTGTATCACTAATGCCTAAAGATGCAATAGTTTCTTGGCCAGCATGAACACAGACCCATATATTTAAAAACATATAGTGAAAGAGTTAGAAGAACAAATAAGACACTGAGGATTAAATTAGTGTAGCAAACTCACCCCATTGGGATCAAAGCTGAATAGGTACCTCGTTGTTTTCTCCCCGTATGCTCTCTAGCCAGAAATTTGGAGAAATTTTCTGATCTAGTACAACAGAGAGCAGCACACTCATGGTGGATGATCAGCTACCCATAATTCATTGTCTTTTTGTGTATGTATTTGAAGGGTGGTTTTGGTTTTTTTTGCTATATTACACTTTTAGCCTTGATCACCTAGTTAGAGCACATGGGGTTATGGAAAAGGACAACAAAATATCTGATATTCCAATTGTACATCTTGCACAGATCTTAGGATGGGAATGGTGATAAAATCTTCCTGCATCTGCTCTACTTGTGAATGTAGGGGAGGAGTCTCTATTTAGTAATTAATAACAATTAAGAACAATTTTCCTGGGTTCAAATTGCACAAATTATCTCTGTTCCAGGCTTGCAGTTTTATGGAGAAAAGATGTCCTGGACATTTATCATCAAATGTCAAGCTGAAATACTGACATACAACTGATTTCTGCAGATTTGGCTATAGATTTCAGGAGAGTCACAAAGCATGATTGGAAGTGGATCTCACAAAGAATGGATATGGCAGAAAGTGGATATGTCAGGATGAGAGTTAGAAAGTAAAAGTGCATAATGACCTACACTTTCATCTGGTGGGCTTTAGCAGGGCATTCTGATAGCAGAAGGAAGCCTCAGACCTCGTCATTAAGTGGGATGAAATGCAATGGTGTATGATCATATGCGCAGCATTCTTTGCAAGCTGCAAGACAGCTTAAAACTTAAGATACACAGGGAACCTTGAAACTTAAGATACACAGGGAACTCTGAATGAGTTTTTCTATATACTGCGTATCCCACTGCCAATAAATATTCCTTTCCTTTTAAATATCTTGCAGGTTTGTCACAACAATATGCTCAAATCTAAATGCTCATTTCAAGCAGTCACTGATATAATTTCCAGTCTTTCGATATTTACTTTCCCATATTTTTTAGGAACACTGAGATAAGTCTTCTGATTCTCCACAGTGCAAGTTAGCTCTTATTCTAACAACGCTTGTTCCATCTGTCACTGAACACAGTTTGCTTTTCATAAGGTCTGAATAAGCATTAGGATTTCTTTACACTTCACCAGCTTACACTTTTCAATTGATTCCATACATTAGCACAAATTAAATTTTTAAGGCTTTCTTTGAGTAATCGGTTTTGCCTCATAAATCTATAATGCTGCACTTCATTTGCTCAGCTCCCTTCATGGAAGTCTAGGTGCTGTACCTGACCAGCACGACCTGCTGAAGAGAACCTGAAGCACGTTGAGCAGCTCCACAGAAGTCGTATGTGTAACAGTAAGCATATGCTTAAATTATTTGCTTGAATTGTCACGGAACGTTTAGTACTTTGGAAGACCAAGTCCTGAGCATTTCTGTTTACACCACACAGGTGAGGGGGAGCAGTTGTGGGGTAGCAGAATATACAATCTGATCTTGGCTCCTGGAGGCACTTTGCACCTGCTGTAAGGGAGCTTGGCAGGAAGATGGAGGGAAGGAGGGTAAGCCTTCTCTTTATCCTGGCTGCCCAAGAGCACAGAGTCAGAGAAACTGCAGATACAGATGTCATAAATACAATAAATCATGAGAATTTTTAGATTGGATATGAGGAAGAAATTCTTTACTGAGAGGGTGGTGAGGCACTGGAATGGGTTGCCCAGGGAGGTTGTGAATGCTCCATTCCTGGTGGTGTTCAAGGCCAGGTTGGATGAGGCCTTGGGTGGCATGGTTTAGTGTGAGGTGTCCCTGCCCATGGCAGCGGGGTTGGAACTAGATGATCTTAAGGTCCTTTCCAACCCTAACTATTCTATGATTCTATGATTCTATGAATTGTGCCAGACATATATTTTTCCCTCCTTAGCTCTTAAATGTTGGCAGAAGGATGACAAAATATTATTGCACATTTCACCACAAATCTTCTATTATAATATGTTAAATTACATGCTGGTGAGACATAAAATTACAAAGGTTGGTTTGATTCAAAATGCAGTGTTGCTTTTCCATACTAGTAATAGTGTTACTGACTTTGAGTAATAGTTTGAACAGGCCTTTTAATGTAAATAGAATAATTCATGCAATATAGTATGAATTGACTTATGGCCAGATATAATATCAGACTACTCATAAAATATAGCTGAGCTGTGGTTGAGAATAAGCTACATACTTGCACTCATCATTGTTGGTTCGGTCCCCCTTTTAGGAAGGTTGACAGTCTGATTCAAGTTTACTGTGTAATGGTGGTGACAAGCTAAGGATGGCTTTCCCACACCCCCAAGGGGAACCTTAGGTCTCCTTGGAGGAAATTAAGTATCATAATAGTGTTTAAACATAAACTAGAAGAGGCAGACTCCTTTGCTCAGTCACTTGAGTCCATCACAACATATCTTCTAACTGCTTGAAGACTGGGATTACACCAAGGTTTTTCACAGACTTACTGAGTCCTCGTCACCAGAGTGTTCATTATTGTTGCTTGCAGCTTGTACTCACAGGAAATTTAATCACAACTTGTTTCTTTTGCAAGAAACAGATGGCATTTTTCAACATAAAATAATCATAAAAAATTTATGAACATGTTCCAGTAAAACAGAGCAGTTCTTCAAGTGAATTTTGAGCCAACTCACTGAAAATGCTTCAGGTTTTGAAGTTTTTTCATTCATGTTGATTTTGGAAGAAAATGGCTGATAACTTGGACTGAGCGGTGCACCATGATCTTTGGCCATGTGAAGGATTCTCCGGTGCAAATTAATGCTCAGGAACTTGCAACAGTCTCCATTAAGATGTATAAACAAGGGGCTAAGCTTACAACATCTAGATCTGCAAAGAACTTCTGAAAAATATATCGTGTCGCTTTTCTGTTTACCTAGATGCAGCTCTGATAAGTGTCTGGTTATCTTACTACACGTGAATTAAGTGTACTGCCACAGTGATTTATTTAAAAAAGCTCATATTTTGGGTAACTTCACAGTTATGCTGTGTTGTAAAAATGCAGTGAAAAGGAGGAGCTCCTGCTAGAATAGGAAAGTATCATGAATTTTGCCCAATATGCTCTTATCAGAGAGCTGGCCTTTGAAGTAGTGCAGACGGCCAAAAGGCACAGTAATATGTCCAATGAGCACAGTCCATGCTGCTACAGCTGGACTAGAGCTGCACTCACGTTAGTCCAGTTATCTCTACTTGTATTACAAGTCACAGCACAGGCAAACTCTAACAAATATGATTTTCACAAGGATGTGCTAGGAATTGCAAGCAGTGTGCATATTTTTTAAAATCTCTGATTACAAGGCAGCAATTGTTTTTTTCCTCTCTAAAATCAGATGGAAAAAATTAAATATTTAATTGATGTAATTATAGATTGACAAGGATTAGGCTTTAAAGTTGAAATCATTGCAGGTTTCTTGTACAACATAATCCTGAACAAGATATCACTGGGAAAAAGTAAATGCATTGCTCTTTCTGCTTGTATGGCTTTACTTCCAAAGCAAGTATATCACTGTTTCAGTAGCTATTGGTGGCTTTTTTTTCCATCCACACAAATCAGAAGGCGCAGAAAGCAGTGCTGAAAAAAGCCAGACCCTTCCCTCCTGTCAATTTTCTTTTTGCCGCTAATGTTTACTGAATTTTTAGAATATACATAAAAACCTTAGAGGAAATGGCTTATGTCTGAAGAATGCAACTGCGAGTTCTCTCTCCAGCTAAAAGCAAGGATTTAATTTAAGATTTCTTTCCTTCTTTCCTTTTTTTTTTTTTTTTAAGACGTTATCCTAATTTATTTAAATAGAGCAGATTATGGGGCTATTCAAGTAACTTTTGTTCTTTTTTACTGCTGGTCTAATGAATGGCAGCAGTTAAAAGCACCACTAATGGCAAAAAAAAAAAAAAAAGAAAAAAATTCCCTCCTCAAGTTTAACTGAATACATTTGTTATTAATAATTTTCTCTCAGTATTTTCCCTCTTAGTGAAAATCCATTCAAGAAGACTCTGTTCTAATTCTTCAAATACTGAAGAATTTAATTTTCCTTCTTTCTTTGTCTTATTTGTTGTCTCCTGTCCTTTGCCATGATTTCTGAATCACAGACAGGGAGAGGGAGATGAATTTGCGGGTCTGAAGATAAAAAGGAGACAGCTGAACTGGATGAGAAGCATTCTCTCTGCTCCCTTCCCAGAGCCCACGGAAGGGTACCAGCCCCCAGCTCCTCTGTCCAGTCCCGGCAAACGCCAGTGCTTCTGCCCAGCACTGTATTTCCAGCCCAGAAACCCTTCACTACCCCTCGGTGGCTGGAGAAAGGCTTGTCTGCCTGGGGCACTTAATAATATTGGTCCTCACTTCTGCTGTGCTCCCTACTCCTCAGTGACAGTGCGCTTGACTTCTTGACAATAGGCCCTATTTCAAAATTATCTTTCTCTGAGGTGTTTGTACGTGAAGGAATGAGGAAGTCCAGGCCCACATGCAAGACTTCTATTTTGATCCCACATCTTAAGTCAGACAAATGTTTTCAGATCTGGTGAAGTGCACCCTTGTTCAAATTTCAGCTTTATCTAACTGATTTCCTGAAGTGATGGGTGCAGGTTTGCATGTCCTCTTTTTTCCTTCTTAGCATGGGGCCGCAAAACTGGCTAAAGCCCCTCCACATCTCAAACCACACAGGAGACAAAGCAGTACATCATACCACAATGGCAAGATAAAGTTTCTTTGTCTTCAAGGAGTGATTTACAAAAAGCTAGGGAAATAGCTCTGGTATTCTAATTTCTCTACAGGACACCAAAAGATTGGTCTGTCAAAATATTCAAACATACTCCTAAATCCAGATGATCTCTAATAGGCAGAAGCAGGAGCATAAGCATCTTGCTGAATCAGAGCCACAAGTACAGTATATTTAGAACTGATAATATCCACAATATAGGAAGATCTATTTTTATGAAATAATTTTCCACGGAGGGGTAAAGACATCAATACACAGTCTGTAACATGATTTATTAACCACTGAGAATATCCCCCAGCAGAATTTGTTGCACTGCTCAAGGAAACAAGGAAGCGCAGAGACATTGTTAGACAAATCCCATGTGGAAAAAATTCTTTAAAATGAAATCCTCCTTGAACCAAAATGTCAGAAATGCTTATGATAAAAGGAAGAAACCATTACTTTCATCTTAAAGTCCTTATTACAAATATTTTTACTAAGGCCTTTGTTATTTTTTATTTTTCAGTACAAATGTCCTAAACAAAACACAAGCCTTTATAGCCCTTCTGTTAAGAGAGTATTATGTGAAAAAGACATTAATGAAGCTTGAAGCTTAAGCTGAGACTAAAGCTGTTGGCCCAAAGTGTTCATACAGCTATGGTGTTACTTCCAAAGGGGCTTCTTTTGAGTTTGTATGTAGGATATCCAGTAAAGAAGTATGTTTTATTATCTTACATCCAACCAACCAGAGAAAAAAGTTATTACTTTTTTTATTTAGTATCAGGAAGAGGTCTGGGTCATTGTGAGAAAAAATGATATAGGTTCATCAGTATGAAGCCAGTCTGTGTAAGGACAAAACTAGAGCTTCCTTCAGTATCGGGGGCCTTCTCTGGTGTACATCTTTTGAAATGGGAAAGTACAATGGCAACTAATTTTCTCCTCTATTTCACTGACTGCCCTAAAGCAACAGAGAAGGAAGCCCCCTGTGACGGTGTGGTATGGTATATGTTAGAAGGCATTTAGAGGGTATTACCTACCTCCTCTATCTATCTATCTATCTATCTATCTATCATCTGTCTGTCTGTCTATCTACCTACCTATGGAGACAGTTCATTCTTTGACACAATCTGTAATCTTCCACAGTATGCGTGCGAAGAACTCATGGCAGAGCAGTGTGTACAGCTGTAAACAGCATGTGAACAAAATGAGGACTAGCCAGTTCCTCCAGGGTGGGAAGGCAAAAAACCACTGATAATTAAAACAAAAAGGAACAAAATCCACACAAAATAGTTACTTTATGAAACTCACAGCCTTTATGGAATGAGCAAACAATATGAGAAAGATTGTGCAGCATGTCAGTTCCATTCTTTTCCAGTTTTGCCAGTGATGCCAGAGAAACTGATTTTCTGTTCTACAGAGTCTTGCAAAACCAAAAGTGAAAGATTAAAAAGCTTGATTTCAGGCATAATATGGTTGCAGCCTAAGCAATTTGAATGCTGGTGTTCAGGCATTGGCCCTGTGGTAACATACCCTGTGGACTCCCATAAGCACAAATACGATGCCCTTTAGCACTTTGTGCATTTTTATTAAAAGTCAAGGAATAGACTTTCCTTTTTTTCTGCTTCTTTCAAGGACTCTGAAGACTCTAAGACAGGTTTTCATAACACCTCTTCGGAGTGAAGGTGAAACAGGAGTGCGCACTAGCAGAACTTTTCTGAAGCAGTGTGATCCCCAGCTCTGTCTGTCAAGCAACTCTCAAGTCTAATGTTTAAAATAATAATAATGTATGTGCAGAGCTGGTTAGATGGTTGTGATGATTGTCGTTATTATAGGAGCACTACATAACAAATAGTTTAACTGAACTACTGAACAGCAAACATGCTTTTAGTTTTACATAATATACTTAACTGTGGAAAATATTCCTGCAAATATTCAAATATGTACATATGTTATATGCAGAAACAAAAGGGAAATCACTGCATTACAGAGATTGCTGTTGATTTGGATAGCTCTGTTTCCCTCTGAAGAATCATACAGGTGATGCTGATTTTCTTTCAAGGCGGGACAGAGCTGACAGAGAATCAAAGGGATAGAAGACACTACTTCTCTACAGCAGTATGTCCATAATAGGGGATCCTGGCCCAAGTACATACATAGGTATAAATTCAGGCCTTTGAATCCAGCTCCAGGAAATATTTCTGAAGTCAAGAATAGTCTTCCTATTGTATTTCTTAGCAAGATAATCTCTAGAGTGCTAATTATATTTGTGACTATTTGCAGACACTCACCTGCTAGGAACTGTGCATAGGCATCCTGTCTCTCTCTCTTCTACCTCTGCACACCTCTAAGTTGAGTATGCCCTGTAAATTCATCTCCAAGTGGTAGTGGCATTTAGACAGAAGGTTTGGGTCTCAGTATGGCAAATCATGTAGTCACATGCCTACATTGACTTCTGTGAGACTCTTTACATGCTTAAAATGTAATAAGTCTGTTAAGTGCTTTTACTGGATAGGGAGTGCTGCGTATTTCATACCATTACCAACTCCTAAGCTATCCAATTTCACTTAGGCATCCAGTTTGCTCATACAGGCAGTGTTTTAGACTGGCTGATGGGATTACAGTAGTCATCACAATGTACATAACAGGTGATATGTTATTAAATCTCAAAGCTTTGACACTTAATTTTCTAGAAGCAGTTTCAGGTCCACAGTGCCCTGGAGTACAGTCAAAGCTGGCTTCCTAATGGTCTGGAAAGAAACTTTCAGCTGGAATGCTCTGATAGAATTGCAGAATATTTTCCCTCTCAACTTATTACCAGAAGTTCAAACACAAAAAAAGCTTGAAATGCTGAACTGGATGGTGGTTGCAACACAATATTAATAGTCCTATATAAAAAATTCTGCATTTTAAATGTGTTACATGCAAAATGAAACTTATCTGAAGGTATGAGTGTGCCCCTTATCTGTACATAGATATTACTCACCAGATTGCAAGTATCTTTAAAGAAAAATTTTGAAATTACAGTTTTTGTGTTGCTTACAGTTACATATGATGATGCAGTGGCAAAACTTCACAGAAAATACATATCACCAGCAGGGAATGGACTCAATATTCCAGTCTGATTCTAGCAGTACTTTGTCTGTAGGGTTTAATGACAGTGTTTCCTCTGCTTATACAATTTATCTTGATTATTCATTTAGACTACTATGGTTACATTAACACCATCACAAACCTTTCTGATGCATTTTCTATGTAAAACTTTGGCTTTACACTATGAGTACTGATTTCAAACCCCTTAAACTCCTTTTTCTGTATGTGTGAGATCCCACAGGACTGGCAGATGTCAAATGATGGCAGAAGAAGATAGGGCAGTACCTCAATCCACAGTTTGGGAATGTGCATCCCAGTCTTTTCTTCTTTCCTGTGTCATGGATCCTGCAGTGGGTTGACAGATCATGGCGTGGGATCACAAAGCGTGACCTCCACAGTTCTGCAAATAAATTAATCAAAAGGCCTGTTTTATATGGGATGATAAAACAGAATCTAGCTGCAAGTGTGAAGAGGTGTATCGTAAGTGTTTCAGATTTATTAGGTCTGTGAATAACAAGAATAATGTACCCACAAAACCTCTGGTCTTAGCAAAATGTCATCTTCACCCAGTAAAGTGATAACTGAAGTCTTAGAGTAAGTGGTCTGAGAAAAGAACACGATGCAGATAAGCCCACAATGTGGTCAACATTAAAACTGTGGACATCTTGCAAGAACATCAGATTTTTCAACATTTTTTTTTCCCCCACTGATTTTCTATATTAGCTGGCAAGGTTCTACTGTATTGCTGATTACATCTGCTACTAGAAATCTGTAAATTAATTGTTGACAACAAGCAGGCATTCTTCTACCCCACTTGAAATGAGTGGCAGTGCATCCAGGGCAAGCACCAAGTTACTCTCAGCACTCATAGTGAGACTAACAGCAGACTTTGTCAGGACTGAGCACCTTTCTCAAACTTGTTTTGGAAGCAGAGATTTTGAGAAAAGAGAAACAAAGAAACATACAGTTCCTTTCAAAACTCAAGTTTAATTATTTCCAATGATGCACACTGTGAACTCACTTGTTTGCAAGAATATGTACAAAGGTTAATTCAAAAGTAGTTTTCCTCTGAAAGGGCCTTTATGTCTCTCCCCTGACTTTAATAGCTGCAGAAGTGAATGCCAGATGAGACAGCTGTAGATAGGATAAAAATCAATAGTTATTCCCTTCTGAGTCATCACTAAGACTCTTTTGGCCATTAACTTACAGTTTCCATGACTTCACGCACAGTCTCAGATCCTAAAAGCCTGCCACAATCCTTCTATTTTCTTACTGCTAAAGGACTACAGCTTTTATAAAAATCCACTTTTGTCTCCATACATTTGGTCCATCTATGTGCAAATCATCATTAAAAAATGGCAATGGCATGGTAACAAAGAACATTTTGTAGAGAATCCCTCCTCTAGGAGTTCTAACATTTCAAAGAGTGCTACAGATCTTACATCAGCCCAACAATTCCAGCAACAAAGCCATTTCTGAGTTACACTTTCATGAAAGTAGTAAAATCAGGCCTATCTACTGCAACTGAAAAATCTATACATATATAATGCACTTTTCCTGGGAGAAAACCGTTCTATCAACAACTTGACTTGAGGATGTTTTCAATGACATTGACATCCCGGTCTGCCATCCTGACTTCCACATTTGTGCATTGCCGGAGACGCTCTGGAAGTTCTCACTAAGCAGGATGTAGAGAAACGGATTAATGCTGCTGCTGGTGTAGCTGAGGCAGATGGAGATGTAGTAGCTCACTTAGAAGGTCAGAGTTGGCTGAGAAACCTGAAGATTCATGAGCTGGATCACATGGAATGGGGCAGCGCTTACCACAAACACACTGACTAGAGCAAGCACTGTCTTAGTGAGCCTCAGGATTCTTTTCCTGGGGATACTGGTGGTGTAACTGCAAAACAAGTAAAAGAAGGATTCCTAGCATGGAAAGTGAAGATGGGAAAATGATGGCATGTATTGAGTTTACTAAAGAATGGCTGTTATTTGAGACCAAATTCACCTACAGTGCAAGTAAAGGCCAGCTCTCAACAGCTTAATATAGTTTTGTTGCTTGTACATTATTCTTTCTTCTGATTAGGCTGAATTTAATTCTATGCCACATACAGGAGCCACTTGAGAATAGTTTACATATATTTGATGAAATACTGGCAATTATTTTCATTAAGAATGTTTACTCCTTTTCAGCATGAGAGCTCTATAGCTTTGCATTCTTTTTCATCTATAACTACATCTTTTTGCTAACATCTGGAAATATCCATTTAAAACATGACAGGGGGGTTGGAACTAGATGATCTTAAGGTCCTTTCCAACCCTAACTATTCTATGATTCTGTGATTCTATGATTATGAGCTTAAAGGAGACTTAGAGCAAAGAAGAAAATGACACTCCTGACAGAGAAATTAAAAACTTCTCTAAAATGGAAATCAATTTCCGTTTTGACAGAAAATTGGTACAAGCAGAAAAACTGCTGTCACAGAACCTGGGGAATTGTATTTCATCTGTTCATGTGCCAATTTTCTTTTATTGCCTAGTGTCCTGGGTTCAGCAGTAGCAGTCATTTTTCTCCTTCTTAGTAGCTGGTGCAGTGTGGTTTTGACTTTTGGCCTGGGAACAGAGCTGACAACACCAATGTTTTTAGTTGTTACTCATGTTTACTTTTTTGCTTAGTTGTTAGTCATGTTTACTCTGACCAAGGACTTTGTGAGTCTGATGCTCCGCCAGGGAGGAGGAGAAGCCCGGAGGAAGCAGGGACAGGACACCTGACCCAAACTAGCCAAAGAGGTATTCCATACCACAGCATGTCATGCCCAAGATGTAGAACTAGGGGCAGTGACCCGGAAGGGCGAGATCACTGCTTGGTCGGGCTGGGTATCAGTCGGCGGGTGGTGAGCGGTTGTGTTCTCTTCCCTTGTTATTTCCCTTGTCATTATTCTTATTGGTGGTAGCAGCAGTGGTTTGTGTTATACCTGAGTTACTGGACTGTTCTTATCTCAGCCCGTGGGAGTTACATTCTTTTGACTCTCCTCCCCACCCCTCTGGGGGGGGTGGGGGGGAAGGAGGGGGAGTGCAACAGAGACTGTGTGGTCTGATTTATGGCTGTGCTTAAACCATGACACCTGGATCTTCCCAAGCTGCCAACAGTGGCTAGGGATCCTTGTGGGGTCTGGAGTCCCCTTTCTACAGGATGGGCAGTGCAGCCTGGAGACACTCAACCTGCAGCTCCCTGGGGCATAGCAGCTGGTATCAGACCAGGTATTCATTTTCTCCTCGAGTTTCCCAATCCCTGAACTGAGACCTTGGAGCCATGAGACCCAGATAACCTCCCGTAGCCAGAAGTACAGGGTTGGGTGGTGCCCATTTGTCTTTCTCAGATAAACTGAGAACTTCAGCCACAACTTTCTCCACAATGTTTCCTTTTATCTAAGTTACCTTGCTTCTTCCCCTGAATCCCATCCCTAGTTTGTTTCCTGGAAACATAATACAGTGTCTGAAGCACTGAATGTTACATGATGCAGTGTCTGACTGTTGCTTTAGGATTGTTCTTTTTGTCCTGTTACATATAAAACCTACACCAGTCTGAGCAGAGCATGTGATATAGGAAGAAGCATGAATAATACTTTACCTTCCTGCTTGCTTGTTTTGCTGATACATCTCCCATGTCTAACATAAAATTAAAATATAACAAATAAATATCAGTGGCAAAAGAAAAAAGAAAGTTGTTATAGTAAGATAAAGCATATACCTGTAAAACAAAATGTAAGAGGAACAAACAAGATTATTACACAAATACAACCACAAAAATGTAAAAGAAATATAAATGCCATTTTTCATAAAAGTGTCTCTGATTTGCAATTCTTGATTAGAGATACATGGAGCTTGTTTTAGATAGCAGCAAGTACCTAGAACTGCAAGTACTTGTAAGTATTAAGTCTGTGTTTAGCACTTCTTGAAATGTGGTTGACTACAAAAAGAAAGCTAAAAAGGATACTTCTCAGCTTTCCAAATTCTTTATGTGTGCACTTCTTCCAGCCCCTGGGTAATTAGTGAAAATTCTTGCGAACACTTATGCAGGACATAGTCTGTTTAGTCCCCTGATATTTTGCTTGTCAGATAGTAGACCAGTAGATCATTTTCTGAGCACAATTTTTTCTACCATTCTTGCACCGTTAGTGTAATCTAATCAACACCATCTTTCCTAGCTGGTGTGTTGTTATTTTGTTACAGTTCAAGATATTTTACTTTTATTTAGTCTTTATCGGGTGAACTTCCATCAAAGAAGGAAATTAGATTGTTATAATTTGTTCCTGACAAATAGACATAGTTTTTCTTATTGCTTTACAGATTGATATCTTGATAATTTGTTAAACTTTCTGGCTATTGACACTCACTGTTTTTAAAACTCTTTTTTAAACTGTCTACCTGGTCATGCCATCTGAGAGAGGATGGACTAGACTGAATTCCCAAAATTCTTTCAAATCTGTTTTTCTCCTATGTTCTTTGATTTTGTTCAGGCTATTAGGGGCCTCATGTCCTTCACAAGTTCTTGAAAATAATCAGTCATATTTCAGGGGTTGTTTTTACTCATCCCTTAAATCTTCAGCAGTGAATTTCATGGATCTTTGCTGACATTAAAACAGTTTATTTCTGTACTGCTACACATTTTTTTTTTTTTTTGGTGCTCTGGAGTTAGAATTAATTCCATTAAATATCTGGTTGTGATTCAATTGGAGGGGGGCAACGAGAAGGGAAGCTGGAACAAAAAAGGCTCAAATACACTCTTATTAGCTTTGTCTGCCTTAACAAGTGGAGCAAATGATTAGGGAAAATCTGTAAAGTGAAGTACTTGGTGCTCAGGGCATGATGCACATACATATGTTAAGGGGGTTTAACTTAGAACTTTCTCTAATTGCACCCTGTGGATTGAGGACTGAGTAGATAACAGTGACTTGAGTCCATTCATTGATTTTCTGGAGCCCTTTTCCAGTCTGATTTCACCTGAAAAGTATACAGATCACGTGATCTGAGACTGCTGAATAAGTGACCTCAAGTGTGGTAATTGGAGACAATTACTCCAAAAACACCTTCCTTATCCAAATGAACATGCTAATTTAAAACCACCCAGTATCAGCCAAAAGTTACTGTTACATAAGTTTTCTAAAATTTTCTTTCATATCCCTTGCTAGTCATCACCGGCAAGCTAGCTTGAATTCAACAAGTATTTGTTTCATTCCATACTAATAGAAACCAAATTTTCTCTTCATGGCAGGCCAAGTGAATAATGCAACAAGAGATAGGATTTTCTGTAATTACTTTCTAAAATGGGAATGGACAACAACAACAACAACAAAATTCTAGAAAGCAACCACTTCTACAAACCGCTCTTTTGCTTTAGTGTAGTGGACTGGATGTTCTTGCTTTGGAAAATGATTGTTTGGTGGCAGGTCCTTTCAGTGATTTGTAGCCAGATTAGCTGTGGAAGTGTTCAAGGCCAGGTTGGATGGGGCTTTGAGCAACCTCGTCTAGTGGAAGGGGGATTGGAACTGGATAATATTAAGGTCCCTTCCAACCCAAACCATTCTATGATTCTATGATTCTAAGTAGGCAGATATCTGTTAGACCGTGAGATACTGGAAAGCCATATATGCAAACTGAAGAGTGTTTAATCTCTTCAGTGATCTATATCTTCCAAACATGACAGTCTGTCAGGTCAGAAAGGGCAATGAGTTTTCACTTGCAAACAACAGTTACCTAAATGCAGCAAGAGAAGCAGATGTACTTATCTTTTACATTTGTTGTGGGAGCTATCTTGCTGAATTTGGTCACGCTAGGGCTGCCTCTGTATTACCAATACAAACTGGTGTAATGATCAGAATGATATAAGGCTCAGCTTCTACCTTTAATTCTATTTTATTCTATTCCATCCGTCTGCCTGTCAGGGATGTCAAAGACAAAATGGGTGGTACCTTCAACACCAGCTGAAGACATGATACCCTGGGCTTTGAAAGGTCACCAGAGAACATCATTAGGTGAGGTTAAATCAAAAGCACAACTTTACAAACCATCTTTGAACTTGATTACTTTTGAGTACACCCACACAGGGAACATCAGAATAAGTGACACCACCCATAAACATAAATTGACTCGAAGTGTCTTTGATCTTGTTCTCAGATAGGTTAGGCGAAATGGCTGGACAAGAGTGAGGTACCTGTAAAACGAGGCAACAGAGAAATAGAAAAGAAAAAAATATAAAATACTGAGGTTAAAATTGTTGACCACAAAATAAAAATTCTAAGACTAACCATGGAAAAGGAAGGAAACTGCATTTTTTAAAAGGTTGTCTAGTACAACATGTCAGAATGGCTTTTATTCAAGCAATTCCCTTAACATTCAACAGGTGTTGTTATAATTGATTATGCTTTCTGTCACAACATTATTTAATTAGTACGATAAGAGTTTTTAACAAATGACAGTAGATTAGCATGTAGGAAATAAATCTTAAAAATTCAGACATACAAGAAGCAAGCAGAAACAAAACTGAAAGAAGTTAGTTCTGGAAAAGAACTGGAGATAATTTAATACAGGCAAAACTATATTAAAAAAAAAAAAAAGAGCATCCTGATATATTTGAGCTCTAGGAATGCTTCAATATTTTATAGCGTATAGTGTATTGTTTGCTACACTTTTTCATTTCCAGGTAAGATCAGACTACCTACTCGCATGACACTTAATACATAGTTTGACAACTTTTTTTGGCAAGAATGGTATCAGATCACCTTTGAATAAATTCAACAAAGGTAAAGAAAACTAAAAAGAAATTTCTTCTTTTCTCTTTCCATTCTTTGCACATGCAGAATCTGGCATACTAGGACCAGCTGCAGTTCTGGCCAAATGGTACTGGGTGCAGACAGTAGGTGAGAAGCTGAAAGTTTCCGTTGCTCTGGGTCTTGGTCCTGATTTGAGGCTGTCAAACTTGCTATGCTCTGCAAGGTAGCTTGAAAGGAGCTGCAGCACTGCCCTGCAATGGCTTTGAGGTGATACAGCCACATGGACAAACGGAAACAAGCATCAACTGACCTCACTTTGGTGCTCAACAGGCCAGCTGCCACAGATACAGTTCTCAGCAGGGACTCCTGGTGGAAACCTTGGCAGAGGGGTGGCTCTCTTCACACTGCTGTCATCTTAAGAATATGATCAGTTTTGTTCCCCTCCTATATGAGAGGTCTGCTGCTGAGGTCCTAGCCCTGCCAGTGCCATCTGTACTCATTGCCATCCAGACTGAAGGTGATGAGGCTTATGGTTCTGCCTTGGCCCGTGTCCACCAACTCATTCTCTATGACAGGGAAAAGGACAGGTGGAAGAACTAAACCTCTGGCAGCAGGAGCTGGTGTGTGGGTGGGGAGCCATAATATTAAAGAGAAATGGGGGAGATGTAACTTATGGAGAAAACTCAGTTCATCCATTTATCAATGTGTATTCTTCAATTAATGACAAGTAATACAGTTAATTAAAGCTCTGAATGTCAACAATTTACCCAAAAAAGGAGGGAGGAAGCTTTCAGGCTTTTATTTATTTTTTCTTTTTTTAATATCTATTTTATCACCAGCCTCTACAAAATGGATTAAAGATTTCATTTTGCCCTCTTCAACTATATCACACAAGCTTTTTTTCATGTAAAAGTTTGGAAGAGATTCCAATAGTAGCAGTGAAACACAGCTCTCTTATGTGAGTTAGATTTACTCAGTTTCTTTTAAAAAGACTGCAAACTCTGAATCATAGCCACAGAAATCTTCTGAAACTGTAATTTTCTGAAATTAACTGAAAATGAATAACTTGCTAGCTGCTATGAGCAAGGCAAATTACTCTGAATTTAAACAACACTTGGAAATAATTTTCTTGGTGACTGACCATTAGCAGTTTCTCTACCAAGTTCTATCTTCTAGACCCCATGTCAGAGTACTTAAAACCTATACAAGTGGAAAAGATAAAACTGAGAAATTTTTAAATGCAGGTGAAATTTTCACTGAATTTTAGTTCTTGTAGAGTAGAAAAAAAAATGACAGCTCAAAAAAGCAAAACAGTCCATGCTAGTGTAACATGAATGCTAAGATGGTTTCAGGTACTGCCTAGAAAGCACCGTTATTCTAAAGGGTTATCATCTACATGTGGAATTCCATGGTGCTTGTGCTGAGCTTATATAAGAAAGCTGATTTGGAAAGTGCTTCATTCTTGCAGAAGACATTTTTCCCCAGAAACAACCATTTTTGATGTGCCCTGACCAAGTGCCATTAAACAGGCAGCAACATAAGTGACTAATTCTTCATCACTCTTAACCTATATGAGATCTAGAAACAACTCTAACAGTGAACTATTTATGCAGAAAAAACACAATAACAGGAGCAGTCTTCATAAAAATGTGATTCCTTCTTAAAAGTACTTAATGAAATAAAACCAGATGCAGATAGGTCCACTAGCCTGTCAGAACAAGCTGCCTGCAGCACCTCACTTGCTTGGCATTGGCACCCTTGTGCCAATGAAAATCAGGAACTGTTGCATAAGATCAAGCAAGATTCATATTTCATGTTTTATTAGATTATTTTCAGTCTTACTTGAATCTGAGTAAGAAATAGATTTCTTTAATTATTCAAGCTTTGCAACAATCAAGTTCTTTTCCCTAAATAAGTTTAAGTAACGGCCATTATTGCTAGAATCAGCAAAAGGCTTTTCTGGCATACGATAGCTTAAAAAGCTTTCTCTAATTTCATGCAGTTTTTCTCAGTCCTCATGATAGTCACAGAAAGAACAGAAATCCTCTACATTTGCAGTGGTAGAGCTACTTTGCTCCATTCTTGGTACAGCTACCTCTCCTGTTTCACTGGCTGCCTCATGGAAATAGCTTCTGACATCGATACTGCTTACAGGATCTGTGTAATAGAGAGTAATTTACAGGCTTCTCAGGTTCTTAAAACTTGTGATTACTACTGCTTTCCACAAAATTTGGCCTCTTAGTCTCCGTGTAAGCACAGTGTACTGTGTCTACTTTGAGCTTGCTTTCATTTTTTAGGTACTGCAAACAACAACATCTCCACGGGGATGCAATACTGCAACTCTTTTTTAAAGTGGCAGCAAATATGTTTCCAAAGTAAGAGTGCTGAAGACAGTTGCAGTGGACATTACAAACTGTGAATAAACTGTTAATTAAACAAGGTATTTGTAAGAAAATTGGGGTGTATAAGATGGAAATAGGATATGTCAGGGAAGTGCAGAAAAGTGACATTACTAGCTGACATGGAGCAAGAAGCATGCCTAACCAGGCTCCTCTCCTCCTGCTGGCTGCAAGGAAGGTGACAGGACATGATATTCCATCCTGCGCTGTGCTCTTCGTACTCCCTGTGAATCACCTTTTAGACATGCCTACTGCCTGCTGTTAATGAGAGACTGAACTTTAGCTGGTGCCTACAGTTGGATGATATAAAAGGTCCTTAATGCTTTTGTATGTTCCTCTTTAGTTGGAAGGTTTCAGTGAGATCCTCCTTTTGTTTCAATCTGCTTAAGCTCACAAGGTACATAACCACAAAAACATTGGTTATTTGCTCTCTCATTAAGGGTCTAGAACTATATATTACACAAAGGTTTTTGAGACAGGTTCACATGCACAGAGATTTATTAGAAGAGTCTGTAGCTGATGGCATATAGTGACTTTAAGGGAAAATCAAAATGAAAGGAGAAAAAGTAATGGGGAAGCTTCAGACAAGCATCCTTCTCTGGGTCTCTTCTCCAGTGCAATACATGGTTCCCCGTCTAATGTTTTTTCCACAGTATCAATATAGTTTTCATCAAGACTCACTTCTTAGCAGTTGCTCTTGCCTTTGAGGCAGTTGGTGTTGCTTTGCTGAGGCTGCACAATGACTTGCTGTTAAGTTTGGGGCACGCATGTTTTTGGGTCCACTAATATCAACCAGAAGCTTCGATCACAGGGTAGGTAGGAAAAGGGAGGGGAAGAAGGGGTGATTCTCACGCTGGTGGCAGTTACTTCCCATGAGAACCCACTGTAACAATGTTGTTGGGTTTGCAGGTGCAGGGCTGGGAGGATAACAGTGCAAGATCCACAGCGTGGGAACAAGGGGAAAAAGCTGCCCCAGAGGTTCTGGGAAAGACTGCCACGGTGGCTTGGGTGATTGTGCACAGAGCTCCCAACAGAAAACCAGCTACAGAGCCTCAGAGAGAGGGCTTCTAGCATGTAAAACGCTGAAGTTCTTAAGGCACCATGTGACATGTGACTTAACGGGTGATACTGCCTTTGCCCAAAGGACCAGGGCGCAATGCAGCACAAAACTTATCAACAGTGAATGTAACTCATTCGGATAGCAGCTGCAGTCTGGTGGTTATGGGACTAATGTAGTTTGCAATAAAACTAAATGCATTAATGGTCATTGAAGATCATTAAGGGAAGGAATGGTGTGTACAATTGAACCCTCTAGCCTGAGATAAGTACTGAATCCACACTTTCCAGCTCCAGAGATGCCTATCACTGCCTATGTGTTGGCTCTTTTCCTTGTGTAGACAGTGTTTTCCTGGATACACAGCTGAATTTTCACAGGATTCTCCCAAAAGAAAAGCACACTTTACTAATCATGCCTTAAAATTTGGCCTGCATAGAAGCGTATTTCCCTAAGTATTGTTAGATGAGTTTCCACACTTTCTTTCACACTTTGTGTTTTCACACAATTATTTTTCTGGATATTTTCATATAATGATATGTTAATATAAAGGATAAGTTACCTGGGTTTCTAATTCTGATTTTTAATATTCAGCTCAGCAAATGAAAAAAAAAGTCATTTAATGAATTTAAAGATGCAAAGGAAATAATTAGGGTGGATGGAATGAAGACACCACCACAAATTCAATTCAACATAAACAATGTTATTTTCTTGATAGAATTTGAACTTGTTCCAGCCTGCCAGTGTTCTCATTTACCCTTCCCCAGACAGTAAGAAATTAATCTCACCCTAAATACTTATCAAGCATCTTTTGTCTCCATTCTTTTGCAGCAGTGGGTTTCTATTGGTTGTTTCAGTTTGGGTGCAATTTTTAATCTTGCCTATTGTCC
The DNA here is from genome assembly GCF_963264785.1 of Psittacula echo. Lineage (NCBI taxonomy): Eukaryota > Metazoa > Chordata > Aves > Psittaciformes > Psittacidae > Psittacula > Psittacula echo. Next base: position 64,869,577 of record NC_137738.1, on the reverse strand, counting down.
AATGATAAAATTGTGAAATTCCGTGAGTGGTGCATTTGGGAAAATGTGCTGGTCTTCAAATAAGGGCAATTTAAGCTTCAAACAGAGAGTGGAACTTGAAGGCAGACATGTGCCCTCATCTGACAAACTAATTCTCGGTAATGAGAGTCTTTTATTGGGAAAAGTCTGAAGAATACTTACATGAAACAATGGGAGTGTCTGAGCTGCGTCTCTGACACAGAGAGCTGGAGAAGGGAGCAGTGATGGAGCCTGCAGATCTCTCAAAAAGTTCAAGTCGTAGAGTGCGTGTTACCCATGCCTATTATCACATTTCTTTCTACCTTTCTGCCAAACTTGCTGTTATGATGCTGCCTGCAGCAACATCTGTGAGACCAACTACCACCATAGTGCATAGTATGATTGTGAAGGCCAAGGTGACTTTTTGAAAGAGAAAGTATTTAGTGAGATTTTAAAAGGTTTTTATGTTTTCCTCTGGCTAAGGTGCTTGTGACTGCATGTGAAGTGGAGCAAAGAATGATAGAAAAAGGAGTGTGAAGAATGAGTAAATGGATTAGTCCATGGCAAATCCAGTGGTTCTGGTTTTAAATAACTGAAAGCCCATGACTTCCATAGAGATATGACCCCACCTTACCAGTGGTACTGCCTTGGTAAATTTTAATTTCTTAGAGCAACATTACAATGGGCAAACCAGGAACACATTTTCTCATGCCTGTCAGTCTCGGCTGCTGCAAACACTTGGAACACCTGCCTGTTTCTTTGCAGCCGTCACAGAGCTACTTACTCCAGATTTATCTTCCCAGCTTCATTTCTCCATTTATGTGGCTGAGGCCTTAAAGGGATAGGCTGAATAAATGTTTACGCAAGCCTCCAAATTGACTGGTACCCTATGTAACTCTCAGATTTCAGGAGCTTGCTCAGGGTCCTTTTCCCATGCACAGAGGCACTTTGGAAACAGGATATTCACAAAAAGCAATTATTTATTGGCTATTACAGTAGGCAACAGACAGCTAGGACTAACAAGGTCCTAGGCTAAGTCTTAGTACTCTTATCATCTCTGTATGGCACCATTGAGTTTTTGCTGTACAGCTGTCAATGGCAGTGAAGTGGCATCTTCACACTCCCTGATTTTTGTTAGTATTTTATACTACTTTGTGCCAGTGTTTCTCCTCTTGAACCTCTGAACTGCTGTCTCCACCTCAAAAATCTTGTCTCTGGCTTTGATGTATCTTAGCTTTCTTAGCATACATGGATCTCCTCTAGGTATTTTTGCACAGCTTAACATTTAGTAACTTCCTCAGGAGGCTGAGACAAGTTTATATAGCTGTACCATACCAAAATATGCCTGGGATCACAGGCAAGCAAACCCCTGTCAAAAAGATCGCACTTTTTCTTTTAACCAAATTTTATAGAAGTAGTCAGCAGCAGGTGCATTCTGTAAGAAAGTACACAAACAGTGACATTTTCCTGTGACATGCTCCAGTGAATTCATTCTAAAAGGAATGAGGTGTGCCTCACAGTATCCTGTCACAAGAAGAAAGTCCAGCATAGGCTTTACCGGCTGCCATTTTGTGTGCCATGAAGGAATAAGGGATGATGTAACTTCTTATTCTGCATTAGTTATTTCGAATGTGTAATTCTTGGCTCCCTTTTAAAAATGTCATAGACTAAAGTGTTCCTTTGACATTTTAAAGAAGTCGCTAACATCGTTAATTACAGCGTTCAGCTAAAGTCAAGTGGCTTATTGGAAAGTTCCTGTCCTACCAGACACAGCAACACAACATAAAAGTATATCAATATTTGGGCTTGAGGAGATGCTGTCTCCACTGTACACAGTTCTGATTTCACTTAGGCCAGATTTGCATCCTAATATTTTTGTTGAACAGTCAGATTTACTCTTCATGTACATGGGGGATTAGGATTGTTTTCTGTGTGTGCCCATGTTCATACTCGCCTAAGGAACAGGTGCTAGGAGCTGCTTCTTATGAAAGTTTTTTCTAACCAACAAGCGAAAGTTGTACTACAAATTTTTCATTAAAATATAATTCATGTAATGTCTGCCTAAACATGAATCTGTATTAAAAATACATGTTTGATGTCAGTTTAGGAAACTTTCTCAGAAATGTTAATATATATACTCAACTTGCATAGTTTTTATAGATCTCCTGATTTTTTTTATTTATTTTCTATTTTTTTTTAAATTTCATATGAAAAGGAGTAATGAAAAGCAAACTTTTATACATCGTACTCCTCATAAATTTACCCCTAAAGCTCCATGAAGAGAACAGCTGGGTTTTGCCACTTCTTAAGATCTTATAAAGAAATCTGATTCACAAAAAAAAAAAAAAAAGCTGAAATAATAAAGTCTCTATTGGACTGTTGCGTGACATAGTTCACTCTCATAATGAAGAAGAGGATTCATAGGAATAAAACCACCATCCAGCAATATGACAGATACTAATTTGCATGTGGTAGTTATTTTATTCAGCTTAGGCTTCTTTTGGAAGTGGCTTCCCAGGTCTGACCAGTTCCTGTCTTCCTTTAGAAGTGCTTCTTTGTTTTTTTGAGATATGTGAAAGAGAACACGAAGTTGTCCAGTGTTGCAGTAACCATAACTTTTACTAAGGTATAATTATGTTTCTTGCTTTTATTGCAAATGTGGGGTGATTTTACAGTCAAAGAAAACCTGATAAAATCTGCTGATTTTTTGCAAAATATCTGGTTTAATCTTTTCACTTAATGAAAAGCTCCTAGGTGGCTTCAGAAGTGTTTTACTGAAATTATCGAACAATAAACAGTTTGGGAGCTCGTCACCTGAAAAATCTTTGCCCCTCTTGGCTACAGGGTCCTAATCGGTATTAGCAGATATTAGGTATTGGTATTAGGAGAGAAGCAATTTGAAGAGCTTTACCTAGGCAAGTGTATTTGAGATGGAAAAACTTGCCTCAAAATGGAAAAGAAAGCACAGGCTTTACCTTTTTAAAAAAACAAAACCAAAACAAATCTCCATGTTAAGACATGGCTTTAGCTGGGACATAAACTATTTTTTATACCAGGTTTTGACATTCTGCCTTAGCCCTTACTGTCTTTTGCATAAAAGTTTTTCTCTAAGCAGCAACAGTAAAGATACTGCTAAATGTAAATTCTTCAGGAATATAGGAAAAGGCTTTCATTTGTCACATTACTCATATGCAAATACTAGAAGAGAGCTTTAAAAATTGAACTACAAAGGAACTGATAATTTCTTGACTCTTTTTTAATTTCATGTCAATGAAATAAGACTTTTAATATTATGGCTCTTTATGATAGCCCTAATTCATCTGTTTCAAAATTGTTTATAACTTGCAATTTCTACTTTCTGCTTTCTATATATATTTTTCTCTCCCTCTTTTTAGTGACAACATTCCACTTCCATGGAAGCATGCTGTCTTTTATGATAAAAGTTCAATAGCAAGTGTCCTTCCCATTGACTCTGTCTATTTATCCTAGATTCTTCTGGAATCGGTTAATCATCGACTGACCGGTGCCTGGTGCTATGCAGGATAGTTTGTCTTTTTTCCTTCATGCTCTTTCTGACTTATAAAAGAAGACCTCTTTGGACCAAAGTAGACTTTTCTTTCCTGAATTTTCTTTAAGATCAAGAACATACAGAAGCTGTTTTTAAAATCTGTAGTTATGATAAAAGCTAAAATTCTTGTCATACTCCTAATGAATTTTAACAATGATTTTAACAAATAGCAGATCCAGTAGGTTTCTGCAGTCTGCTTGGAAGCCATTTTTTAATCTTAAATGTGAATGGTTAAACCAAATCTTGGTTTAGTGACATTAAGCCTTTATTAGAAGTTTTGTCTCTAAAGATAAGCCTAGAGTAGTAGCACTGTGCGGTGACTGGGATCCCTTAAGGACTTGTGCATAGTGTGATGCTACAGCAAGACTTAAAATGCTTCTGCTACCTCCACAAACATCAGAAAAAGATTCTTGCAGTTTTCAAAAAATCATTAGCCACACCTGATTGTATTTCTCTTTTTTCAGTTACTACAGCTTTGCATAAACACAATCAGATATTATTGTCCTGGGTTACAGAATGATGATGTGAAACCACATACCTGTCCAAACTCATTGCGGTCATAATGGCATTGCGTGTAAACTGGTTACATGTGTCCAGGGAGGTAATGATGGTGCAAAGAGGGCTGCCAAAACGCCCCTTGCCTCCGTGTGCCCACTGGTGAGTGAGAAAGGGCATGCCAATGATATGAACCAAATCTGCTATAGCTAGATTGCAGATGTACATATCTGGTATAGTTTTCTTCTGGGTTCAGAAATAAATTGGAAGACATGAATATGATTAATTGACATATCTTCTATACTGTCAATAAAGTGGACCTCAAAACTGAACTCCACACAAATAAGTGCACTGGCACAACCACTATTTTAGAGTCTGGGGAAGTTTGTCAACCCGAAGATATTTCAAACTAAATATTTTAGGCTCAAGAAAAATATATTGTTTTCCATAATTTTGCTTTCCAGTGAGGTTGAATGGCTACTTATTTTATTAACAGCACAATTATTCATATTCTCCTTTGAAAACTATAAAGTGTTCAAAATAAACACAGGTCTGAGGGACATAGGAACTCTAGAAATATAAGCCTAGCATAAATAATAAGAGAGATCAGAGCCTTCTCGCAATGTAGCTGACCCAAGGCTGAATCTAACTCAGAGATGCAGACAGGAGATTCTTGAATGCTCAAGGTAAAAATGGAACTGCTGAAAGATGAATGATCCACTGGGAAAAGAATCAGCACTCAATCAAATATTCAAAGACAGTCTTGTGAAGTTTATATGTACACAAGGAGTGCAACTGAGTTAAAATTGCATGCAGAGTCTTCATCTAAGTACTAGAGTTTGGCTTTGCTAGTTTCATAATGTCTATATTGCATAGCTTTTGTGTGATATATATACTTTTCTAGTTTCCTTTGCCAAAATATAATCCTTAGTACATTCCCTGATTTAGCTTTGGACAAATGTAATACATGTAAATGAAAGAATTCCTGACTTTAAGTTGCCTTCCTCTATACAAATTCAGGAAAAGAGCTCAAAGCATCTTTGAAAAGCACTGATATTTGCAAAATATTTTTTAATTCCAGGGCTTTATTAAAAGGTCCTTATCCACAGTCTCCATATAGAAATCACCCTATCTAAGATCACTTACAGATTGTCTAGTCTAAGCTATTTGTCTATGCTCCCCCTCAGTATCTCTAATCAATTTTTTTCCCAGTCTACTACAAAGTACCAGTTTATTTGTCATTCTTAGTGGAAGGCACCTAAGAACCTGCAGCTGGGAGAACTCCACCTCGCCACCCTTGGACCACATTCAGAAATCCAGCTCTATGGCCATCATTTCCTAAAAGGACCTGTGTGAGAAGAGTTCTTAATGTCATATTTTTCATGTTGCCTTCACTGCATGCTTCAAGATATGAAATAACGATGTTTCCAAAGAAACAGATTTAAGCTAGAGGGAATGAGCCAGACGAAAGTACTCTTTTCAAACATTTTAAATAAATTACAAAGTATGATTCATTGTCATCTGGTTATGATACTGAAACCAAAACCAGACATCCATAAAGTATATCTGCTGGCGCTAATGACTGGAGCTTGTGGAGCAAATGACGCATGTGTGATCTTTTTTCTCCAGTGCCTTTAGCTTTGCCAACACCGAAGGATGCAAAATCTCCAGGAAAAGAGAAGCCCCAGACTGTGTTTTCTGCAAGGTGTCAAATGGCACCATTAACACACAGGTTTCAAAGCATCTGGAAACTGCCTGTGCACGTAGCTTTACAAAAAAAGTTTAATTGGTCCTTTTCTGCTTCATTTTATTCACATATACAGGATAAATCACACTTTATTGGAAACTACTTCTGAACTCAGAATGAGAATCTCAGATTTGAAACTTGCACACTTTATGCTTGTTGGGGTATAATCCCAGCAGACAACTAAGCACCACACAGCTGCTTGCTCACTCCTCTCTCCCTACTGCCCTGCAGGATGGGGAAGAGAATTTGAAGTGTAAGAAAACTCATGAGTTGAGATATGAACGGTTCATTAAAATAACATAAAATAAAATACTACTACCTTTTAGTGAAAAGGAAAATAGCAAGAGAGAGAAATAAAACCCAAGAAAACCAAGTGGTACAAATGAAAACAGTTACCACAAACTAATCGATGCCCAGCCAGTCCCTGAGCAGTGGCCCCCTTGCCAACCTTTCCCCGAGCTTATTGCTGATCATGACACCATGTGGTCTGGGATATCCCTTTGGTCATTTGGGGTCACCTGTCTCTGCTGCATCCCCTCACAACTCCCTGTGCACCCCCAGTCTATTCACTGCCATGGCGGTATGAGGAGGCCTTGACTCTGTAGGAGTGCTCAGCAATAATGAAAACATCCACAAATCCAAAACTTAGCCCCACAACATATCCCTCAAACACAGAATTAGAAGAGCACACTTGTTTGTTCTGAACTTCATCGGACCTTTCCTTGGTTTATTTACTGCATTACAAGAACAGAATGCTTTAATGGATTGGGATTTTAATTACCCCAATCTATTAAAAAAAGAAGTGTTGAGCAGACATGACAACATAATAATCTACATACTGGCTGTCATTCCAGTAACAACGTCAAGGAACTTGACAAGTGCATAACGTGTTGTCATCAGTCTTTATTTATCCCCGCTGACTGCATTATGTGCTGTCATCAGAATTTATTTATACCCTCCTGGACAGAGAGTCTTCATTAACTAGAAGCTTAAGTGTTAATTTGGACATGTTGGTCAAAGACAAGATTATTTATAGGCATCACACATTTAAAAACACAAGCACATACCTTTTCTTCAAATAGAAAAGGATAAAAATGACATTCCTTCTGGGCTATGTCTGCAATGGCAAGTACAAACAGCTTTAAAGTCATCCTCCCACCTAGACCTCTCCTCCCCTACAAAATCTAACCATCTGCAGAAACCATATTTGTCTTGGAGGACGCTTTTTAAAATTTCCATCTCTGACATTAACCATAGTCCACTTCCCTTCTGCTCTCACTTGGAGTTTACGTAGATCCTTGGTTCCTAACAAGACCATGTCCAAGAACAGCGGTCCTATACCTACTTGACACTATTCTGTAGTCCTTTTGTGCTGGTAAGCCTGTACTGTGCTTCCTCTTGGATCTTTTCTCATAGTTATTTTCTCATAGTAGCTGAAAAAACATCTCAATACTTTCCAGGAAAGAGTTGTGCTATCTTTTCTCCTTTTAATTGAGGGTGGGATTCTTTTATGCTCATTTTCTCAGTTTGAAATTTAGACCTCTAATGCCTCCTATCGTTCTTGGCTTCTACAATCACTGCAGAGAAATAGAACTCGGGAGAAGTTTATCATAACAAAGATGATAGGTATTATACTCAGTAGTGTTCCTCTACGGAGACACCCTGATGACTCCCTTGGGGAATCAAAGTTACACTGAAAAAATTTGGCTCACATCTGTACAATTAAGTAAGGCTTATAAGATCCTGTGAGAATGGATCTTGCTCAGTACCTGTTATGAGAAACTGCACAAAAAATGGCAGCCATTTCTGTTCTACACCTCTGCCTCTCTGCCTTCCCTCATTTAAATGTATCTAGCAGTGAATGCTTCCAAGTAATTCACTATCTAATTTATTGTTGGATAACAATGTTATCCAATGTTTAGCATTAGATTAGCAATGCTACAAATGTTTGTCCAAAATATCCTGGTCCAAAAATATATTACTGTTTAACTGAATCTCACAGTCAAGGCAGATAACATCACTTAGAGACATGTATCAGTTGCTGTGCCAGCTGTCATCATGGGAAGTCCCACATCTCTAACATTAGCTTGTTTTTGTTTGATTTCTGAAAGAGATCTAAACCAGAATCATAGAAATCAGAGCAAACTGACAGCATGCTGTCTCAGTGTAGCAACATTTAGTTCCCCGTCTCAGTGATGAATAAAGAACAGAAGAGCTGAGATATGTTATAGGACACTAAGTATGTTTTTTAACATGTTAGGGTTTTCTTTTGCTAGATTTAGGAAAAGCAGGAACCCAAGATTGGAAGAGATAACCCTTGTCACAGAACTGAGTTGTTGGCTGTCACAGGCAACAAGAGCAGAAAAGGCCTCCTCATAATAGGGTAATTCCAATTCAGAAATAATCATTCTATTGCTATTACTCCTACTGAAGGCAAGACATCACTGTTCTCGGAGGGTATAAATCACCTTTCAGTTAACAACCTTTAATACGTCCTCACTGCAGTCTACCCTGTTGCTCTTATACCAGTTTTGGCCTTTAGTTTAAACAGCTCTTTATCCTTTCTGCTGTATTTGATCCCAATTTACAGAGAGCAAACATACACTTCTGGGTCTATTTTTATTTTTTTAAACAAATTTAGGTGAATTTTCATAGTTCTCTATTTTCCGGTTCTAGTAATTGTTCTTTTCTTTTCTTATTCCAGACTGAATATCTCATCTTTCCCGGAAACAGCTGGTGAGAGTTGTATTTCAGGCCCTTCAGAATGGTCTGAGTATGTATTTTCAGGGCTGGAGAATGGCATTAGCATTTCCCTCTTTTCACTGGAAGAGCAGAGCCTTACATATATTACAGCTGTGTGCTTCTCATGCAGCTTTAGCCTTTGACAGACCACAGCAATCCCAGGAGCTTTTCCTCTGTTGTTTTCTAACTGACAGCGGTGCTTCCTATTTATAAAAAAATACTAATAAGAAAAAAATTCCATGGCTTTGTGCTACTAAATGTTACCACATTTCTATTGCTTTAGTCCCTCCTTTAGTCTTTATCTGGTTCTTTCTCTATGACAGTCTCGTACTCCTTAACATCAGCCACGTTTCCCTAGTGTATGTTATTAGGAATATTATTGACACAATCCTACACTTTGCCCCAGGTCTTTGAAGGAAAATATGAAATCTGGCCAGCCTCATAGTCAGTCCCTCAAAGTTCCATGTTAATCTATTTACTTCTGAAAATCTTTTCAGGAAATTTGTTTGTCATCAACATCACCTAGGAGCATCCACAATTTAGCAATTTTTTTTCATGCTATAATTCTTGAACTTACTGTGTTCTTCTTTTGCTGACTTAATAACTCCTAACAAGACAGTACATAAAAACTGATAACATAAAATCTCTGATCTGGATAGAGTAGCTGTGCATAGTGGTTTCAAAAATTTTCTGCTGCTGACTCTGTATTCAGTTGTAAATACACCCTCTTCAGCTGAGGACTCAGAATGCAAGTAAGAAGTGTTGCCACATGTATCTGCAATCTCTATTTTAGTACATGCTATTTTACCACTTGCTATTAGTTGCCTTAATAAAAATCAGGTTAATATGAAAAGAAATACTTGTAAATAATTGAAATTGTGTTTGATACCCTTTTCTCTTCTGTAACATGCTTTTTCTTCAAAATATAAAGTCAGTCTAATGGAGCTAATTGGGGTTGTCTGGATTGTATTTTCCCCCTCCATAAAACCTCAGCTATTCTCCCAGCAGCTGGCCCACCAAAGTCAGTATTTACATGAAAAGTCAAGTTTACATGAAATACTTGCTAACAGAACCACAGTTCTAAGGACCAGTTTTTCTGGGTTGCTGGGATGAAGATTATTGGTTACTTATGGCTGACACTGAACCCTTGCAGCATTTTCTTTATCATTTTCATTTTAATTAAACAGCAGTGTATCTCAACTCCTATTACTCCCTGGGGATGAAATTCATTCACACAAGGACGGCCAGTCAAAAGTCATTGAGTTAGTAATTTTTACATTAAATCTCACTGCATAGGCATATATTACATCGAAGTTCATTAGGCTATTTAGTTATTTTCTCTGAGTAAATTGCAGATTATATCAGTTTAATTCAAATTTTAAAATGTTTGTCTTTAGCTGGCAGACTTGCAAACAAATTTGGGGAACTGAAATTAAATTCCATGGTTTGTTCTTTATCATCTTCTACCAAGAGTAAAGCATTTGCTACTTGTCCTGGGTTCAGCAGCAGCAGTCACTTTTTCTTCTTCTTAGCACCTGGTGCAGCACTATGTTTTTGACTTTTGGCCTGAGGATAATACTGATAAAACCAATGTTTTCAGTTGTTGCTCAGTAATGTTTACTCTGACCAAGGACTTTGTGAGTCTCATGCTCTGCCAGGGAGTAGGGGAAGCCGGGAGGAGGCAGAGAGAGGACACTTGACCCAAACTAGCCAAAGAGGTATTCCATACCACAGCACGTCATGCCCGGGGATGTAACTGGGAGTTACTCGGAAGGGCACGCTCTGCTCAGTCGGACTCGTTTTCGGCAGGTGGTATCATATTCTCGTCCCTTGTTATTTCTCTTATCATTATTATTATTGGTGGCAGCAGTAGTGATTTGTGTTATACCTTAGTTACTGGACTGTTTTTATCTCAACCCATGGGAGTTACATTCTTTCAATTCTCTCCATCCCTCTGGGAGGCTGGGGGACGGGGAGTAAAAACTGCATGACTGACTTGCCAACTAGGTTAAACCATGACACTACTGGAAAGTAAATAACTTTCTACTTAAAGAGATAATCTAGCTTATTTCTCTCTTAAAAGAATTAACTCTGTAATGAAAACAAAATTAAAAAGTATTAATTTTAATGAAATGAGAAAATGTGATCAAGACACCTCTCTGAAGCAGAGCCATTGAGCAGAATCCGATCTGTCTAGTAGACGATGAGATTCTGACATGGCTATTTTTCAAAATGTAGTTGCTTTTTAAATGTACATTTATTTACAGAATCTGAGGCTTGTGGCTGTCTTTTTTAGTGTTGGTAACTACCACACTAACTATTTAATACACTATTTAAATTCTTTTCCTGTGTACAAATGCTCACACCCATGAATTCGAATGTATATAATTTTCTCAAGCAAACACAGTTTAAATGCTATTCTTTTTTTTTTCCCCAAGTCATTGTTTCTGTCTATTCCCACTGTCTCTCATATTTTTATTTCAGTTAGACAAAGGCTTTTCACCAGAATAAAAAAAAATCTTTGCTCCTTGTCAGTTTCCTTCCATCCTATTAAAGACTCTACAAAAAACTTTTAGAAACTCAAGGATTTCTTTTCTCCTTTCCATTCATTCATACATTTAAAAATTCATATTGCCATTATGTTCACCTCAGACATATTGTTTCCACATTTGTTCCCTCTGCATTCAGAATGTGAGCTACAATGTTCTTGAGTGTACCAAGCACTAGATTTCTGGTAGTTTCTAGGGAAGTTTACTAAAGCTCAGGGGCTGACATACAGTACAACGTTGTCCTTTGGAAATCTTCCCTTTAAAAGCACAATATGTAGGGATGGAGTCCACCTATTAACCCTTGTAGAGTGTCATGCATATTGGCCTTATGCTCTCATAATTCTTTATCTTAAATTTACACCTCAGATAAAAGACACCTTTTCAAGATACATGCGTACGGATTTAGAGTTTGTGGTAGCATCAGCTATTTTTTATTTTATATATGTATATATTTATAAAAAAAATCTCTTGTTAAAATTAAGAGACTAAAAGGTATTTTCTTGCATAACAATGTTGCGTCTGATTTTATGGCCCCAAAAACCTCAGAAACTTCAGTAATTTTGCCTTGTCAGAATACATCAAAAATATCTTGATATATCAATTCCTGCCATGTAAGAATCCTGGACCAGCACTAAGGCCGTCTTTCCAGAAGTAAGGTAATGTTGGAAAAGACCAGTGAGTTCTAGGAAGTTGCTGTAAACGGGCAGAAAATAGATACAGCTCTGTTACCAAAATAATGAGGTAGAGGAGCAGTTTTCAAAGGAGAAAATGACTGTATTTCAACTGATCAAAGAATTCTGTAAAACATTATAATGCCAGGCAGGTACCATAACTAAAGTTGAAAGGTTAGTCTAGCTTTTACATATGCTAATTGCAAGATTGCTGTCAATTGTAACAGAAACTAGGGAAGAAGGTATGTATTTAGGTTTCCTTGAGTATGTTTGAAGTCACTCATGCACTGAAGTGCTATCTCATAGAGGAAAAGGCTAAGAAGACATAAATTACTGCTATCTATATTCATGATTTAATTTGCTTTAATGAGAAGTAAATGTCAATGACTAAACAGCATGAAAGACTTGCTATCCTTATCTGTGCTGGGCAGTGACTTCTTTCATGCAGTCATAATTTATTTTTTTAAAAGTAAATCTTATTGAAAAATTTATTTGATTCCATATCTTACTATTGTGAACACAATGAGCATATTTCCAACTAAACCTGTTGAACACATAATCCCACTCAGAGAGCGAAGGACGACTGTCTCTGCAGCACCAATCACCTGCTGATGGTGCCATCCACTCCAAGATCTGTTAAACAAGCCTGGTGTACCATTCTGACAGGAAGGCTGAAATTCACTCATTCTTCAATGAATTTAGGACTTAATTCTGTAATAGCAAGGGAAAATAAATTATTTGTGGACTAATAATTTGAATATCGTTAGTTAAGTCTGGTATCTAAGTGTTCATCACTGTTTAATGATCATCTGTATTTCATAAAACCTTCCACCCCAAGATTTTGTACATTCAGGATTGTACATAAAAGAACTGGATGATATTGTTTTCAAAATTAAATCTGTGATGTAATAAGTCTGGTATAATTTAAACAAGTTTTTAATCATCAAAGATACACCATTTTAGTCTCACAGTGTTTATTCTATTCTCAGAAGGTGAACTGTCTGCTTTTTCTTTTGACTGACATGGTCCCAGCAGACAAGAAGTTGAATCACAACCCACGAATATGCCCTTGCAGGCACAATGGTATCCAGTGCTGCACCAGTGTCCTGGGTTCAGCAGTAGCAGTCAGTTTTTCTCCTTCTTAGTAGCTGTTGCAGCACTGTGTTTTTGACTTTCAGCCTCGGAACAGAGCTGATAACACTGATGTTTAGACTGACCAAGGACTTTGTGAGTCTCATGCTCTGCCAGGGAGTAGGGGAAGCCGGGAGGAAGCAGGGACAGGACGCCTGACCCAAACTAGCCAAAGAGGTATTCCATACCACAGCACGTCATGCGCAGGATGTAGAACTGAGAGTTCCCGGAAGGGCACGTCCTCTTTTCGGTCGGGCTCTTTTCCGGCGAGCGGTATCATATTTTCTTCCCTTGTTATTTCTCTTATCATTATTATTATTGGTGGCAGCAGTAGTGATTTGTGTTATACCTGAGTTACTGGACTGTTCTTATCTCAACCCGTGGGAGTTACATTCTTTCGATTCTCCTCCCCATCCCTCTGGGGAGTGGGGGGGGGGAAGTAGACTGCGTGGTTCTGATTTACGGCCTGGGCTTAAACCACGACAACCAGGCAGTGCATTTCAGTAAATACAGAATCTTAAAGCAAAATTGCAGCCTGGGATTAAGCAGAAAATTCCTTTATATCTTATAAAATTCCCTTACACATTTGAGAATAAAATCATTCTTTTAACAGATCTTAGTCTTTACTAGGTGATGATGAGCTGCCGCATTTCAACAGTATCAAATTAACAGGGTTATGCTGCTCAAGACACAAGGAAGGCAGTGAGTAATAAATATTTAATTTACTTCCCGAAATCAGGGGGTCCAGGAAGCTACCAGAAATAGGAAAATTTAATGAAAATGATATGCAAAAAATACAAAGAAGGAGGTAATTTTTACACTTGCATAATGCACTGTCACGGTTTAAGCCCAGCCGTAAATCAGAACCTCGCAGTCTCTGTTGCATTCTTCCCCCCCCACTCCCAGAGAGATGGAGAGGAGAATTGAAAGAATAACTGCCACAGGCTGAGATAAGAACAGTCCAGTAACTAAGGTATAACACAAATCACTACTGCTACCACCAATAATAAAAATGCTAAGGGAAATAACAAGGGAAGAGAACACAACCGCTCAGACTGATACCCAGCCTGACCCCGGCAGTGATCTAGCCCTTCCAGGTCACTGCCCTCAGTTCTACATCCTGGGCACGATGTACTGTGGTATGGAATACCTCTTTGGCTAGTTTGGGTCAGGTGTCCTGTCTCTGCTTCCTCCCAGCTTCCCCTCCTCCCTGGTGGAGCATGAGACTCACAAAGTCCTTGGTCAGAGTAAACATTACTGAGCAACAACTGAAAACATCGGTGTTGTCAGCACTGTTCCCAGGCTGAAAGTCAAAACCACAGCACTGCACCAGCTACTAAGAAGAAAAATGACTGCTACTGCTGAACCCAGGACATGCACTTAACTCAAAGACCACCGAAACCTCTATAAAGTTATTGCCTTATAGCAAAGCTATGACATAGGAAAGTATCTTTTGGTAGTGAAATATCATTTGTGCTGTATGAAGCCTGAGTGAATCACGTGATCACAAACACAGTTACTTACATTGGTGAAGACAAAATAAATCCAGCTACTACAATGAAAACAATTTCTCTTCACAAATATGCTTGAAGACATGCCTTGCTAAGACATTTATAAACTACATTACAGGTATGATTTTTGCATATATTATAGCAAAATCATATACTTTTCAAGAATTAAAAAAGTAGAGAACGCAGAAGTTGTTCTTTTATTAGTGTAACTTCACATTCCTAATGAATTATTGATGCAATGGTCATTTAACAATAAAAGGCTACATTGGGCTAAAAAGAAAATTGTGCCTTTTTTAGTGCTTAGCTTCTAAGAAGTAAATGAGTGCTAGCTTGTCGGTAAAAAGGGCAGATGAGATTCTTTTCAGTCAATAAAAGGTCACAGAAACCAGCTGCACATAAATTCACTACGACAATGAATTTTATTTAAAAAAAACCCACACCCCAAATGCTGAGAAGAGAAGAAGTTTGCTCCTTGGTGGCTTAAGAACCAGAGAACAAAGATTTAGAAGAAATAGGGCTTCTTCTGGAGGCCTGGATCAAGGTGGCTAATGAAACTCAGTGAAGATCTGCCCAGGATAGTTGTGACTCTTAATGAGTGTCTTTAAGATTTCTCCTGTATATATTAAACAGTTACACTACTGAAGTGTTTATACAAGTTGTCTAATTTACATTATTGTATATAGATGTGTTTCTTATTAACTATCTGTTACTAAGCAGTTCAGACACTTAAACAGAATTTTTACTCTGAATTTATTCCTCCTCAAAACTGCCAGGGACTATTACAAGAGTAAGTACATAGTGACCCTGATTTGTTTTTTAGTAATATGACACACTTTTACTAGAGGCAAAATTAATCAAGAAGAGTGGTTTCTTTTATCTTTAATTGTTGCATTCTGAAGAAATAATTATTGGCAACTGCTTAATCAACAAAAAATTATATTTTTTTCATTTAATTCCATCCAGTTACAAACTGAATCTTAGTTGGAGGAAGTCAGCTGTAGAATTTGACTACTACTTGACTTAGTTTTTGTGTAATTTACAACTATTATCACTTTCTCTGGTGGCTTTGACATGCTCAGATTCAGTAGGAAGGGCATGCTCTCATCTTGCCATTGCAAAGTTCTGCAGTTTGGTACCCATTTTAACGTTAACTTGGGATGTTTTGTGTCAGAAGCTTATCTTGTTTAGTTTGGGAAAGACATCATTTATCTCATTGCTTTTTGATCCTTTGTCCTCCCTATTGTCTGCTGCCTATATTCTAGAAACACTAGAGGATGTGGATTTAATTCTTTCTTCATCCACTGATTCAGTGCCCAACCTCAGGCACGTTTACTGTATCCTTTGTTGCTCAGCTAATCCACCTGCAAAATGCAGACACTTAGAAAGTTTTACTTACACCTTAGTAAAGTAACAAAACATCCAGTGACAGAAAATATACTCTATACTGATATTTAATCTACATTTAGGAATGCACTATAGTCTCAATTACAATGCTGGACAGTCGTAAGGGCCCTTAAAGCTAGGCACCCATTCTGACTGAGCTCTTAGATTTTCTTTGTTCAATTATAAAGGACTCATATGAACTAATATTTTGATATTTATTGGAAAGTATGATTATTGCTTTTAGAGTGTAATTAATTTTTCTCAGCTAGGAATTACTGTCACTCATCTAGTAACTTCTGTGAAGTAGCCATATTTCAGGAAGTGCAGGATGCTGTGTATAAGCAGGTAGAGAATGACATTCAGCATGCTTTGGAAGCTGGAAAATGAAACATGGTTATTTTGGCTTTGAAGCACATGGGCAAAGCTTGGGGAATAATTACTCCTTTTCTAAAATTACTTCTTCAGTGTTGAAGTGTGCTTTGAATCCCAATCAATAAAGGCACAAATTCTGCAAATGACTGGTACATTTGAATCCTTTTCTGTTTTGGAAAAAAGTTATTTTACCCAGTATGAAAGAAAACAAAAAATTAAGAAGAAAGGTGGAAGAGAGATTTGGGAAAGGAAAAGAGCCCTGAGCTGACAAGTTTGAAGACTCAAGAGCAGAAATTTGAAATTTATGCAAACTTGCTTCAAGCAGTTACATAAGCATATGGGGCATCCAGAAATCCAAGGGATCAAGTGATGACATTTACTATATCCATTTCAAGAGATCACTAAACTCTGATTTTACAAAGGCCAAGAATTATATTTTCTTTCTTGTTGATGTGGCGATAAAGCTGAAAAACTGTTACCTGGTTATTTGTCTAGGGTTGTTGTCTAAGGAAATTATTGTGATTTGTGCTGAAATATGCTGTTCATTTCTACATTTGATTGACCTTTTTTGTTATCTTAAAGGTCCTTTCCAACCAAGTTGAATCCATGATTCTATGATTATCTACTTCTGAAATATTGAAACACCTTAATTGCTTCCCTTATGCTGCCTCTAGCATTTATGAAGATTTCACTGTTAAAGCACCTCAAAAACTTTGCCTACTAATTGCTTAATATAAGTATGCTTAGAGCACTGTCTAACCTGATCGACATCCACCAAAACAAAATTACATCATAAGTCAGTTTGAATGGGTATGTTAGGACTCTGGTGACGCTGAGGTGCTGCTATGTTAACAAATGTACTGACCATTTTCCCTCTTAAAATCTGCAATCTGTTGTTGTGAGCAGTGTAAGCATACGTTACTTGGCAAGGGGTAATTGTTTAAGCCATCAAAGTGAATAGCAACTGTGGAATGGGTCAGTTTAATTTGCTGACACAAGTGTGAGAGAAATATCAGTTTACCTGTGGATCAGCCATGCCCTTCTTGCAATGGGTACAGTATTTTTTCTTATTTGTAAGCAGAAATAAAATGAAATAAAATAATAAAATGAAATAAAAAGATCTAAAATGAAAATATAAACTAAACTAAACTAAAATGTATGAGATCGTTCAGGGCTGGGGGTGTACTAACAACAGGGTGAGTGTAGCTGTGTTCAAAGGAAGAGCAGAGGAAAAAGAAAGTAATTAAGTAGAGGTCTATCTATTTGGCCAAAGAACTGAACAAGAAATTTGGGCCACAGAATATCTGCCTCAGTTCTGTACAGCATCACTAAGACAGGCCCTTCCTCCATCATGCAACAAGCCCATCTGCACCATGATGACCAGGCCAGTGCTGGAAATGCCAGGTAAATGTTATTGTTCAGGTCATCCATTTACATTCACTAAGGCTGAGGCCTTGAGGCAGCATGTACATTTAAACAGTCTACATAAATTCTTATGAGAGTGGATACAGGATACTTCTCATTACTTAGACATAATACTAAATTTCAGAATGAACAATGAACTGGACACCAAGTCAAATGAAAATAAAGGAGAATTAATTTCTGGACTGCTTAGGGCCTGTTCTATTTTAACCCACTGTGATGTTATCACAGAACCAGAAGTGCTACTTATGCTTCTGTATTCCCCTGTACAGCTATACACTGTACCTTTGCCTCCACATAACCAACCTGAGGGACAAAAATTCAAGACTACCTCATAGCTAAGTGATATCATATTTTCTTTTAAAGCATAATCTTTCTTGGTCTTTGTGCCTGATGCACTGCCTACCACTAAGAACAGTAAGAAACATTCTAGATGCTCCTCCTTCACTCACAGCAGACTCCTTTTGCTTTTCCTTGGCTTCCAATACAGTCCACTGCTACTAGGTTGTACCAGAGATAACTGCAGATAATCTGGGTTTACGCTTTTCACAAGTACTCACCTATGAGAACATCTGTAACTTTCCAAACAACTATTAAAATTAGTAAGGCTTCCTATCCAAAATAACCTTAAATTTAACAAACCTCTGTGGTGTAGACAAGCATCTATCGCTTTAATAGAACCTTTATTTTTCAGGGAAGGAGGAGAAGGTAATGACAGACACCAACAAAATACTGGAAATGTTTCTAAATATATGACATTTTCATTGAGTCACAGGATTTTGATGAAATCATAGCAAAAGCTCTGCTTGGAAATTGCTATATAAGACCAACACAAATTCAATAAAAGAATTGCTTCCATAGAATTTTTCTGTAAATCCCTAAATACTCCTTAGGTGGTATTACCAAGTAGATGCTTATTGAATCTGAGTTAAACTATTAAGAAATGACATTTTTCTTCATGTGGTATGACTTGACTTCATATGAGCCTGATACCAAAGTGCAAGAAAATAGGACAATGTGTTCAAAGAAAGAGTATTTAAACACAATAGCCCCACCTTATTTTAACCATGATTTTAATGCCTAATGGCTATGATGCACAATAGTCCTAAAAAACCCATCTGTGTTTTATTTTAAGCCAATTTCTGCTGCAAATTGAAGATAATTGTGTCTTCTTCAATAAATGTGAGGCAACAAATGACCGGCAGAAAAAGTCGTTCTGTCTCATTACAAGGAGTAGGAAAGATTGGAAAATAGTGATTCTTTTAAAAAGTTGAATTGATGACTTAAAATATAGCTGTCATACCCTTAGCCTTCCTATTTTCTTCCATCCTAATCACTTTGCCTTCAATAATGTCACAACATCTTTCTCTCCAAGACAGGGCTAGTGAGACACTGACTCACACTGTTCTCCCAGACAACTAACCCTCTTCAATGTTTACTGAAGGCACATGAATACTTTTCCACTGAAGACCACCACCTAAGCAAGTAGAAATTCTCTTTTTGTCCATTAAAAAAAAGGGAAAAGAAAAAACCCAAAAACAAAAAGCCCCAAACCAAATTCTGCAAGCAAACCGCAGAAATCCCGCATGGCTGATGGCACACAAAGCACAAAAGTCCAGAAAACTGCAGCATCCTCGCTCCGGTATCCCTCGCACGGCGTTCCTTGAGGGAGCGCCTTCTCTCTCCCTGCCCGTCCCGCCTGCGAAGCCATCCCGTTTCTCACCCCCGGGGTGCGGGAGCAGCAGCTGGGACCCCCGCTCTGCTCCAGCGTGGCTGCGGTACCGCGCTTCCCGGCGCCCTACAGCCAGGCTCTCGCCGCAGTCCCCGTGTAAGCGCTCACCTGCAGCCGTGCTCTGCTCCCCTCCACTGCGGACACAGGACTTGGCGCTTTGTCAAGCAATCCCCGGCGGAAAGAGAGGGAACAGCGTGTTACACCAACAGCCAGCAGGCTGCTGTGCCCATCTCGAAACGCTCACACAAAGGTTAAATACACAAAACCCCGGCACGATAGTTACCCTGGAGAAAACAGGCAAACAAGCACAACCCCACCGGGAGGAACTTGAAAGACCATAGAAAAATATGATACCTATTTCACTGCCCACTGCAAGTTTCACAGCTCTTGTGTCTTCAAAGTTTTAAACATCCCTGACATTTCAAGGAGTCCTTATGAAACAAGGGAGACAACACAGGGAAATGGCCTGTCTGCACAACGTCACAACAACTGTCGGAGAACCCTGGCACTTACTGAACTGTATTGAAGCAGAGATGAGCAGACAGCTCTGATTCAGGCTTTTAAAATTATAACATCTGGTTCTGGTTCTGACAGGCAAAGGTAGTGACCTATATATGTATATATATATATATATATATGTATGTATATATGTATGTATTAATTCCACCTCTCATATAAGTATGCAAATTCCTGCTTTGTTTTAACTGTAGGCTTACTCCATTTTTTTTTTTGGTAGTATATATGCAATAAATACCTGACTTTTGAAGCCAAGAAAAACAGTTCTGTAGTGCTGACAGAAGATTATTGTCAGAACTGCCTTTCACACTTAATTTTGGCAAAAAATATTTCAACTTTGATGGAAATCTATTCTTGTTGAAACATTCCTGATTCCTCTCATTTCAAAGACACATCTAAGCTGACTAGATTTGGAATAGACATTACTGTCTCAGCTCCTGTAGGAAAAACTCTTCCCCAAAATTTCTGAATTATCTTTTTAAACCAGATACTCCCCCCCTACCTTCTCAGGGAACGGCAGCTCACATAAAAACGTAAGAAACATGAACTGTTCAGTACAATGGGCACATGAGAATGGCTGCTAGGAAAAAAAGTCAAATTGTAAAAGAAGTCTTACATCGAAGGAATGGGAAAGCCTCAGTGGTACGTTTCTCAGTGATATGCTCTTTTCCAGCCCTGTGCTCTGGACCTGAAGGTTTCTCAGACTGCTGCTACCTGCGTTGCTCTGCCTGTGGCTGAGTCAGCCCAGTAGCCTTTCTGTGCCCTTGATACTCCTACGAGAGATTTCTGCCTCCTCAGATATGCCACCATAACAGCAGGTTTCATTCCTCCCTTACTCGCTTCTTGTCAAAAGGTCAGGATTGGTTAGAAAATTTACTATTGAAAGAACTTTAATGAATCATGGTCAGTCCAACAGGACCACCCAACAGGTGATTAAACATGCAGCACTTGCACATCTGTAGAGAAAAGTAACCTTTGGCAGGAGGGAGGCGATGGCAGATGGGCAGCCAAAGTGGTAGCTGGAAGGGATCAGGGTACTTTCTCCTCCATATGCTCTGGAGGAAAAAAATCCTGCTGTTGGTCAGATGACTCTGTGAAGAAATGTCAAAATAATCCAGACAAATATAGTCAGGCAGCCAGTATAGTTCATATTTAAGGACTGGAGGTGTCTGCCTTAGGATGTAATATTTTAGGAAAAGATTATAGTGGAGGGGGAGGGAGGAACATGGGTTGTAGGAAAAATCAAATACATATAGGCTCTCGGGTGAGAGCAGATAAATAGCTAATATAGTCCTTAGACATAAACATTAATAGCAAGAGGAGGGATAACAGGAGAGACACTATCTTTACTTGGTACAGGGAGTACTCTGCCCTGTTTATGTTTGTACAGCATAGCAGAAATCACAAGGCACGTAGAGGGAGACAAAGTGGGGATACACATGACTGAATCTCTTCAGCAAGAAAAGATCAGAAGCTTTTCATTTAATCAGTTCATGAATATCAACATAGGCAAAAAAAAAAGGAAAAATATAATTAGAAGAAAAAGCTCTTTGTCCAGCAGATGGTAATAGAGCTAAATTGAAAATCTGAAAACTGAATTAGAGAAAAACCACAGTGGAAATAAAACATTAATTTATATCTGAAGAGCTTGGTGGTAGCAGCCATTGGAACAACTCACCAGGTTGAAAGGTTGGTTCTGCTACACTGAAATAATTCTTAAAGCAGTTCAGGTATTTTCCTGAAATATGCATTCTTGCTCAAATACAAATTGATTGCAAATTACGTATTTTACAATATTTTACAAGGTGGCAGACAACTGCTCACAGTTTCTTCGCTAACTTTCTAATCCATGAGAAAGATGATGCAGTAGTTAGGAAATGTGGTACTTAGCCCTTTGGATGAAGCTCTGGATGCGGATTCATATGTTTTGACTTCGCAAACAGTGGCAGAATAAGAAATCCTAGAACTTTTGATAATTTGTGATGCTGAGTACCTTAAAGCAAGTGAGGTGACAAAGATGAAAATACTTACTGTGAGGTGAATTGAGGCCAGGCTACCAGGCTGTTTCCATGTCTTACTGAAAACTGTTACTGCTTTACTCTTTTCTCCAGGCATGGTATAACTAGAGTAAGTCTAAGACAGTTTTTCCTTTCAAAAGGAAAACTTAAACCTCTAGAAAGTGGCTTCAAGGTAAAATTAAGATCTGCCAGTCTGTAAAGGTAGTAAACACCCTGTTTATTGCTTATTGTGATAAAGCTCAAAGTCTGGCAGCTTGCTTTTGGCTGTGAAAGTTTTTATTTGTTTAACCATTATGGGCCCAAATATTACTTAATTTCTTTCTATTCTTAATCTTTAATAGAGATAACAGACAGTTGTTTTTGATTCATAATAGTTTTGACTCATATTTTGGTGACATGCTGCAGGTTATCAAATCCTTAATTGATCTGAGCTGCACACAAAACACTGTATCTGGTCTGGGATAAGTAATGAGAGAAAAAGTTTGGCTCTCAGATGATTCTGGGTACACTTACTTGGAACAGAAAAATAAGAGAAGTAAGTGTTTTGACTTAAGATCTAACTGGAGCAGAGACTGGCACTCTGGACTCTGTACTCATTGTTTCTCTTCTATTGTCTTGGTACAGTGAATTTGAATTATTTAATGAGAAAAGGTATAGCACAAAGACAGAGCTCCTACCTCAGAGCGCCCCCTACGTGGTTAGACCACGTTCATCACAAACTCCCTTGGGCAGCGCAGATTAATTTATTCAAATTCTAGGAAATTCAGGAGAGTTATCCAGCATCTGTATGATCATGGCAGTAATTTCATGATCATCATCTTTGCTTTCTAAGAAAGGCAATAAAGACAGAAATAATTGCGGAAATATGGTGGAGGGAGAGCAACGGATAGCACTAGAGATATCCTTCCTGATGGAGGGTGCTGCCTCCCTCCCTCCCCTGGGTGCTGGGAACCTCATTCTCTCATGTGATAAGCCCTTCTCTTTACCAGGCATGGCTTCTGCAGTTTCTGGGTTTTGGCACAGAGCTTTCTTCATGTGGCACATGTAAATCTTCTGAAATAGTTTGTGGGGGAGGTTGCAACCTTCTGTGAATAATGGATTTTTCCAAATATATTGGCCTGAGAAGTGGTTAACTACAAAGTTAATTAAAAAAAAAAAAAAAAGGAGAGAAAAAATATAAACTGCAGGAGTTTCCTGGTGGCTGAAGTTCATCTAAAACTGTCTCTTTTCTCTAAGGTTACCTTTCAGTATATTGATGCAACAGCTTAATATTGATTTGGGTTTATTGTTTTAAGTCATTTTCTCCCCTCAAAGTAGTTTCGCTTGAAATAAGCTTTCTTTGAAAGAAAAGCAAATTTTTGTGGATAATCTAGGGGTTTGGTTTTCTAGTTCTCACTCACTGACACTTTTGAAGTCAATAGCGAACATCACATATCATTCACAGGAGTTTAGCTTGCTCATTTTTATTCCAAAAGTGCTGAAAGACTCCCAGTTTTACTTCTCTGAAAACATCATACTCTTCTTGACCAGGAAGAGGGCTGAAACATCTGCTTTTTCATAAGGAATGACAGGTTTGACACTATTTCTTTGCAGGCACATTTCCAGACATGACGCAGCTCTGTTATTTCATAGGGTATTCAGTACAAAGCTTCAAATGCCTGCAGTCTGCTTTCTTACTTCCCTGCAAAAAGTGACTTCTAAGAGCAGTACTACAGCTCCTCATCCTTTCCGTGTACTGCTCTGGTACAACTCCCTTCTTTCTTAAGCGACACCGACAGGATGCTTCACAGGGCTACACCAAATAACTACAAGAAGTAAATACCACCAGGTGGTGCTGCTAAACATAGTTTTCCACGTCCTTTTTTATTCCTTTGTGAAGTCCTCTAAAGGTCTACACAACAGCTAATTTGACTTTGCTTGGTTTTCCGAAGAAGCCTTTCTCTCTGGGCAGGAAAGAGAGTCCTCTCTGCCTGGGTACCTGAGCAGAATCCATACGTGAGCCGAATTGCCTGATACATGAGCATTTTTGAATGATGGAACACACACATGCATTATAACCATCACTTTGACAGACAACGTAAATAAATTTCACAACTACTTCTACTAAGCCAAGGCAGTGTGCAAGGTCCAGCCATTACTTTCTCTTGACAGAGAGTGAGGGGTAGCAATGAGTTTGAATACTGAGTTTGGAAAAAAGGATACTGGTATAAACACAATAGCTGTCACCTCTAGAGCACAGATTGTGCTTTTTTGACTCTGCATTCTTGCGTGATTCCTTTCAATACCCTTACAGGTCAAATGCTTTTTTCATAATAGGGAAAAAGCAATATAATCCCGTGTTACATAATAAATCTCAGGTTGACTCCACTTGCTCACCCTCTCTGCAAAAATATCTGACTGGAGGAAGCTATTATTACTTCTGGAGTGTTTGCTGGCATCATATGATATGAGAAATATTTATTGAAAAGACAGTACCAAATGTTAATAAATTCTTCCGTGCCGTTACCTGTTTTTATTAATGAATTGGTACTTCAAAAGGTCTTGGCTCATTTGTACATTTCCTGAGGTATTCATTATCTTGTCTCAGTTTTTGGTTTTTCTTTTCTTTTTTTTTTTTTTTTCTCCTTTGAGCTGACTTTCCTTATTTATGCCCCAGATCACTTATGATCTCATAGTTACAGAACTTGCCAGAATGTGCATGGAAAGTCATGATTTGAAACTTGATGAGGCTATTTTCTTTGCTGACACAGAGTTAAAGATATATTTATTTATATACTTTCCTTCACATCAACAGTCATATACAACATAACTTCAGAGCCAAGCACTCTGGTGCTGTGCCTGAGAAATCTCTCTTCCCTTTTGCCACTTCTCTTCATTTTTTTCAGAATCATAAGTATTTTTTTCACTATGGCTCTATTTGGCAGTCTCATGGAAATTTCTTCTCAGAAGTATTTTATTTAGTTCTCTGTTCCTCCCTTTAATGTTGATTTTTCTTTAACTGGGCAGCATGCTACAACTTCATGTAAGGCAAACCAGAACACATCTGGAAAATAAAAATGTCTCATGGAAAACAGGTCTATAGTCTTTAAGAGAACACCCTAGAGTTGGAACCCACCATCTGTCCCCCTGCTCAGACAGTTTATGAAAATAATCTCAGTTTTGGGGCACGATGTCTATCTGGTCAGCTGGCTATAGGCTGTGGCAGCAAGCTACCATCTTCAGGTGAGGACACCCAAAATGACAATGTACAAGCATATTTTACCTCCTCACTAGCCCAATGAAACCCCATCTGCAGCCATGACAGTATGGTCCTAGTGGTGAGAAGGTTCCACGAACAGTGCCAGTGGCAATAAGCAAATTCTTTATGACCAAATTACCATTGCCTTCTTAATCTTTTGCAACATCAGGAGATCCATGGACCGGGTTTCAGACACTCAGCTCAGTCAGCCCTTGCCAATGGAAACCAGTATGACAACTGGTCTGTGCATGTGAGCTAGGTAAAATATGAAGTTTTGTGGAAGCAGTTGCTTTTTAATAAAGACAACAACTATTTTTTCCCTTCAAACCCCTTAGCTGTTTGTCACATTATAAAGGAACTGTGTTCTGCTTAGCAGAACTAGTATAGGCTATACGTTCAAAATGTAAAAACTTTCAATTTGAACTAGTAGAGAGGTCAGAAATCTATGCCAATTCAATCTTTTTCAGCTGCATTTTTGTAGCTGGGACAATAAAACCCAGTGTACATCTCGGTCGTCCTTCTAGTGTGTGTGCCTGATATCTTTATATATATATATTATTAATCTCCAGTTCCTATCATACACATGTATCCTTCTAATAGTCTTGCACTTAGTTTTATGAATCTTTTTTTTCTTCTCCACATTTATTTGTATTAATTGTTTCTTTAATGTTGAGAGATTTGAGGCATGCAAAATTTCCTGTCTTTATAAGGGGTCTACACATTTCCACTTCTGCCAAGAGAAGTACCTGAGTGACTGAAACCTAATAGAACTCTGCAACTTTGATTTGTGAGAGCTAGCTCTTCTCAAGAAAAAGAATAAAGTAAGATCAGAGTTGTCCAGGAATGACAGTAGAACAAGGATATCACCTCGAAAAGAGGTGATAATGTAGGTGCAGCTTGGAAAGCAAGAGTTCACAACAAAATGCGCTTTACTGCCATATACTGCAGCAGGAATAGGGAAAGTTGTAAATGTAAAATGGTGCATAAGCAATTTGAATTAGGTAGGCATTTTGTGACATACTTTTTTCTGCACTAAAAATGTAGGGTGACTGTTTCTCCTAACAGTTTTTAGCTTCTATACCACTGTTCTTCTTCTAAACATAAAGCTACCACTCCTACTTTAAGTTAGTCTCTAAGGTAAGACAATTATATTTGCCTATAGTAAACAATAGTATGAGAACACTTATACGACCTCATTAGTTAGAAGACTTAATCAAAAATGTTAAGCACCAGTAGTTATTTTTGAGCACTTAACAATAAGATCTTCAATCCTAAGGAAAAATGTTGAAAGCATCTCCTGAATAATGAGAACAGGAAAAGTACTTCTTCATTAGAAAAGTTCAGTACTTGTAGTTGCTGGCAACTACATCAAAGATTAAATGCAATCATAATCATAATTGCATTTCAAACTTCATCTTGATGTGTGATCTCTTAAGTCTTAACAGCTAATAGGATTTTGGATTTTTGTCTGCAGGAAACTGGAAGGTATTTCTTTTGAGTTCAGTGGATTTCTTCAAGCACATGGCGAAAATTTATTTTAAGAACAGTGAAACATTTTCTAACAAGTAGTACATGCTTGGATAGCTCTGCAGTCATTTAGCTTTGCTGATGGATATTAACTTCCTTGATAAGAAATTCAGATTATGTATAAATCTGGTAATGACAATTCATATCACTTCTAGGAGAAGGCAATTTATTTCAGTTCAGGAGCATGTTTTTTTTCTTTTGACTACTTAAAATACAAATCTTTGGAAATCAGAACTATTTTGAAGAAATTGCATTCTGACTGAAATATTCAGAATAAATAGTTCTCACAGGTTTTCAAACTCTTCCTAGAAAGTCTAAAGAAATTTTATCTTCCCCACTTCTTCATAACACCTCAGAAAAAGTATAACATTTTTAAATACTCTGATGCTAAAATATAAAGTAAAAAGTACAATATCTCACGATCTTTTCAGTTATATTGGTAGCTTAGATTGCAATGGTTACTTCGGTAAAACAGTGTGAGTACTAATGATTAGTTTTAGTTTTTCAGCACAACAAGATCTACCCTTTTAAATACTACTGTATTAAAATGGAACAGAATAAAACCAGGAGAAATGTGGAGAATAAATACGGTCAGTCAACTACACAGCTATTTTAGAAAATATGACAAATACTGAAGGATATGTGCCTGTTAAGTCTTAAAGGTAAGTAGAACATTTACACATAGATTAAAAAACTTAATGAAAAGCAAAAAATTCCTTCAGTAGCTTCCTCTACCTTCTGCAACTGTGCTTTCTTTGTACATGGTAATGCCTGTCTCTTGGGGAAAACAAATCTATTCAGAAACTTTTCACATATCTGAAGACCTCTATCAAGAATACTTTCTTTCATTGGTTGAACAAACCAATTTCATTTCACTGAACCTTGTTGGCTATGTTTTCCAAGGTTCTGACACTCTTCCTGTGTCTTGCATAACCAGTGTGTGCTTGTCTCCTTCCAGGCACAGAAGGGAGTGGAAAGGGGCTGTTACTGAGAATAGGAATAAAACTATATCATGCAACAAGCACTATTTGCAGCAATCTTAAAATCCAAGAGAGGCTGTATTTCATCTTTAAAACAATCCATGGTTTTATAAATTCTACACATTTCACTTGCAAAACAGTTAAAAATAAACTAGTGCTTTATTCTAAAACTAAATGCTTTGTTGCTGGAAATTAAATGAGGTGTTGCTGTTCTGCTCAAGCACAAAAAAAAATTTAATTTCCAAAGAGAGTTATACTAAAGTGAAAGTCCACTTGCATCGCAATACGACAGTCTATACACAAAGACTACTAGAAACAATTAAGTGCAAATGGTTTCTTATTTGGACAACATAAAGCCCTTTTATGCATGTTGTCAAATAATTGACTGGCTTCTGATTGTCAGGAAATGATGTAAGAACCAAGGACTGCTAGGTTATAAACAATCCTTTGGTACAAGCCAATTTCCTTTGGAGATACACACAAGTTCATTTGGTGACTGGTGTGACTGGGTAGGACACCAGCAATTCAATGAGTGTTGCTTCATACTAGAGGAATTGTCCAATGACCAGTGTAATTTGGTCCAGAGGAAAAATAGTGATACTAACATAATTCTTCCATCAGCCCAGAGAAATCTTGCCCTTAGGAGGGTCTCGTATGTGTTCCAGAATTTTTTTTTTTTTGTTTGCTGTTGAAGAGGACAGTTTGTCATACAATTATCCCTGCAAACATAGGCAATTTACACAGTTAAACTTGCTCTTGTGCTCTCCTTCAAGACCAGGGGAGTTTGCATTCTTACCACACAATACAGTTCATGGTCAAACTTTCCTCCCTTTGTTCCTCTCCTGTCCCTTATATGCCAAGACAGTCACTAGCAAAAGATTTGAATGTTCTCATAGACATTGTAGCAAAAAACTCTAGTCCTCACTGAAATGTGAAACATCTTCTGCATTGTGTGGATGATTTCCACAGTGTGTGGTTTTATTTCTGGTTCTGATTTAAAAGGAACAAAAAGTTTGTTTTGGCACATTTTCTGGGGATTTTGAGCCTGTCAGTGTATTAAACATTGATCCTCAGTGAATAATTCATGGCAGGGGGGTTGGAACTAGGTGATCTTAAGGTCCTTTCCAACCTTAACTATTCTATGATTTTATGAATTCCAAGAGAAGATGTCTCCAGAAACATAGAGAATTAGCTAGCTTTTTAGAGTTTGACCCATGAATGAGCTCGGCTATGAGGTCTTAGACATGTCTAAACTGTGCAGTTTCTGTGTATATTCAGAGTCACAAAGCAAAAGATTTTAGAAGTTCAAGTGGCACCAAATTTCATAAACATTGATGAGGGACGATTTTCAGGACTTGGGTTTTAGCTTCAGTAGCATACATTCTAGTAGTAGCCTGAATTGCATTCATTGAACCTGACCCTTACATGTATGTTTCAGCAATGCAAAGATAACCTTGAGAATAAAACAGTACTGAAGAGTGTAAGTATTTGGTAATCTAACCTAGTGTTCTGACTTCAGCAATGGTTTAGAACCAGATGATATTTGAAAACTCTAGTAGTCATCCTCTCTAAAGATGTAATAATTGGTCAGTGTTATGAGTAAACAAGGAAATCTCTCTAGTTATTGAATGAGCTAAAGTATGACCCTGATGTCTTTTATGATCTAGAGATAGCAGAGCATGCCTTATTTCACCCTTCATTTTAGATTAACAAAGCTCCAATTTTTTACTGCTTTGCTTTGTTCAAACTGCATGTAGTGGCCACTGATGTGTTTTGTTTGAATGAAATATCATAGCCAAGTTTTGTATAAAACAATGTTTTCTGGCAAGGAAGCCCAAAAAGCTTAAGAAAAATGGTGAAATGAGTTTGTTATGCAACAGACATCAGTCCTAAAAAGCATTTTTCAGACCCCCTAAATTTTCTTAGTGAATACTGAAATGAGTTTATATGCAGACTAGTGCAGCCTGGACAGCAGCAAATTAATACATTCTTTGACACTAGTTAATTAAACCAAACCTGGTGACCTTCTCATAATTAGGAATTCCAATAATTTCAGTGATTCATGAAGCACTAAACATAGCTACAAATATCAAGAAAGAGAATGTATTATAGATTCATTACATTATAACTTGATGAAGGTTTTAATTGGTGCATTCTAATTTCAGTTGCAAAGCTTATTATAATTGTGGTAGAAGAAACTACAATCAGTTAATTGTAGCCAGGGCATTGAACTAACTTCAGAAAATGCACTTACCACTTTAGGGCAAATAAAGCTAGACAGGCAAAGTAACAAGATAATTGCCAAAATCAGTGTAATGTTTTCTTAATTATCTTAAAAAAATTGCAAATAAAAAGACCTGATTTTTGAACAACACCACACGTACTATACAATTAATTTAGAAAATGTGTGACAATGCGGTGTTTTGTCCCACTTTATTTTGATTTATTGTGTAACTTTAAGTATTGGGGCTTTACACAGGCCAAGAAAAATTTGAATGTAAGAACAGATGTCATTGACAAAAATGAGAAAAATACAGCATATTAATGAAAGAAATTTTTATGTAGATGATGTGAAGGGAAATTTGGATCCTTTTGTTCAGTCTTCTGCAAGACAGAGAAAGAGAAGAGCAGGTTTAGGGGGAATAGCTTCTCTGCCATGATTCTGCAGCACAGGACCAAATCTTTTAATAGGCCAGATGCAGACTAAGGGATTCTTTTTGCATGATTTCCAGTTATGCTTTACTCCATAAGCATTTCAGTTCATAGTGATGGGGTGTTTCGCCATTTGTACAATGGCATGAACTAAAACATTTGCCTGGGAAGAGGAAACCTAGGTTCTGGGAATATCTCAAGCTTAGCAGGTATATGCCCACATTGCCAGAAATTGCGCTAGTGTTCAAAGTGCAGATATGTGGAGTGCCTGACGGGCTAGTGCTGCTGTTCAGGTTGAGTCACTGTGTCACCAGGAATACAAGAACCATGGAGCAGGAATGTGGGAAAGAGGACACCTGATTCTTGCCTTTTCTTTAGGGTTCTTAGACAAGTTAGGAGGAACTTATGGTTTAGGCCTACTCTTAGTAAGTTTTTCAGATTTTATCTTATGAGCCTTTAGATGAATGAACTTTCCAATAAAGGCTGTGAAAGTTAAGTGAAAGACAGTCCAAGCTGGGATCTGTAACTTTTTTACTCCAAATGTAGTGACCAGCTTCAAG
The DNA here is from genome assembly GCF_963264785.1 of Psittacula echo. Taxonomy (NCBI): domain Eukaryota; kingdom Metazoa; phylum Chordata; class Aves; order Psittaciformes; family Psittacidae; genus Psittacula; species Psittacula echo. Next base: position 64,838,766 of record NC_137738.1, on the reverse strand, counting down.
AAATGGTGACCAGAACAGTTAAGAGTCTAAAACAGAGCACAAGGGTTGCTTCTAGCAGAATGCCATGGATACTAGGATGTAGGAGACATTGCTTTTACCTCACTATCCACAGGTAGAGATGCTTCAGCTGAGGTCTGCACTTCTGAAGTAAGTCTTATATGTGAAAGCTATTGAGAAAGTTATAAGGTGCATCACCATCTTCTGTTACTAAAAGAGTTAACCATGCTATGAGTAAACTCAGATATTATTTTAGAATGGATTAGTACTATTAGGTAGCCTGAATCTCGTGTAGCTACAACCACTATAGCCTTTCCTGTAGAATTTGTTTACTGTCAATGGAAAGAGGTGGATATCTACATTAAGTGATATGGATCATCTTTCACAGTTTCTTGACTGTTCTAAATGCATTCGCTAAGGGAGCCTGCCTTAGATTGCATCTTCTCTGATGGATGGAAAATATAATCAGAACCTTCTTCATCTCTCCAATGAATACATGAAGGCTAATGAGCTCTATCCCTTCCTTTTACCCCAGGGTTATGTATCTGAAATGCAGATCATTCCCGTCACAGAATATATGCTGTGTGTGGTAAGCATTTTGAATAGCCTGATTTTCTACTGTTCAAAAAGAAAGAGACTGTAAAAAAGAATAGGATTTATAATGTGGTTATTTGACAGCTCAGTCCAAAGACTGCTAAAGCTCTTGAGGGCTTTTCCATCAACGCATATGGACTTGGGTCACTAATGACTAGAAGGAAGGGAACTTGGAACCTAAGCTTGTTTAGTTAAATTTTATTTGAATTTACGTAATGTTAGATGCAGATTAGTACTCACTAGTATGTCTGGCTGCTGCAATAAGACTTTGTGCCAAGTCTTCCTGTCAAGTGGCCAGTTTACTAAAAGAACAGAGTGCATAGAACATAGCTGCAAGTACCTAGTGGGTTAAAGACAGAGAAATGTGATGTGTCTGGGGAGAGCATTCATGGAATCGTAGAATAGTTAGGGCTGGAAAGGACCTGAAGATCATTCAGTTCCAAACCCCATGCAGCAAATAGTATGGAATGTCTTTTTCTCTATTCCATAAATTTGACCAAATTAAAACAAAATAAAAAATCCAATCCACCTATCTCATCTTCATTGAGAAAATGTTCTATGCTCTTTAAAAGAAACAAAAAATGGAGCTCCTGTTTGGGTGGCCGTGTGTATGTAAAGGGATTCGCTTTATGCATTCCCATTTACTAATCATGGAAGGGTCTAAAACAACTTTCTTTTTACATGCTGGCTATGTTTAAGAAATCAATTTTGATTGATCCTTTGTTAATTTACTTTCTAATTAACATCACTAAATCTTTGTTTTTCTCCAGCAGTAAAAAGGACAACACCAGAGGAGTGACAATTTTTAACAACGACTTAGAACTTACTGTGTCCCAAGGGTAATTATTATAAAGGTGTAGGACAATATCTGAATTGTTTTTAGGGCCTGAATTTTGTACCTAATCAGCAGAATCTGTATATCAAATATTCCACGGCATAAGGAAGGGAATTCTGGAAGACCATTTTAAATCACAGTGCTGTGATTCTCTTAGTTGATTGTGATTTCTATAATAAGAAAATACTCTCAGTCCTACCAGTAAATTTAAGCCAAATACTTAGTCCAAAACTGATTACAGAGCTCCAGTCCAGAGATTAATGAACAGTTTGTTACCGTATATTATATTTTAGCATTAAGGGATTAGCGTGTTGATAGAATCTAGAATAAATTAATTCTCTTCAGAAGTAATGAAAAGGGATGAACAAACAAATGAAGATTGTTCTGTGGCAAAACCATTAAATTATACAGAAAAATGCTACTGAGTGTACAAGGTAGGAAAAAACCCACATCAAAAGTGTATTCCAAGGAATATGGAAATCTCTCTAGCTTCCCTGGATTTTCAATTATCCTCTATAGAAAAAGAGAGCAGCAGCCTAGCTCAGGGACAAACACATACTGTTGTTGCCTCTGCTATATCCTCAAGATAAAGCATGCTTGAGCCTGAGGAAGAGGGAAGGTATGCAAACACTCTGTGCCAATCTGGTCACTGGAGTGCAGAGTATGACAATACACCCAGATTTACTACAACCAGCACATAATTCATTATTATACCCATCAGCTGATGAGCCTCCAGGCTGCATTCTTATAAATTGCTTATGGGGAACTCCAGATGATTATAAAAGGTAATGTTCTCTCTAGTCACCTGAAATAAATGGATTCCAGATTTTCTACTTAATCATTTTACTACTTGGCAGTAAATGCTATTTTTGCTGTGCAGGCTGTTGTGGAAACACCTAATTGATTCACCATCATCAGCGTGTTACATCATACTCAGCAATAAACAGCTTAATTCAAATCCAAACTAGATTTTGTAGCCACCATACCAGAAAAACTTCTGTGAAACCATCTGTGACTGTCAGATCTAATGGGTTAGGGGTATGCACCTTGCTAACGTAAGCAAGATTCATCATAAGCAAAGGCTGGGAAACTGCATTGTTAAATGCTAGAGTGGATAAATTCTTGTAATTCTGTTAGCCCAGCAGGTGACTATTCAACCTGTTGCTCATCCTCTGTATCTTTGCAGTGAACTTTGCTTACAGGGACCACTTGTAATGTAAGGTAACACTGATTTGTTAATATTGCATAAAAATGATACTCGAATTTCTCATTTGCATCCATTATTGATATTTGTGATTAAGTTTAGAAAAAAAAAGCACAACCAAACCAGAAGTTGTGGCCCTGAAATTCATGAATTATTTCTGATGTCCTCTGTGATATATACAGTCAAATTTTATGATGTCCTTCTGGCAACACCAGTAAGGTTCCACTCCAATAAGTATACCACAATATAAAGAAGTAGCCTGAATAAGTCAACATATATTACATATTTATTTTGGTGGGGTTTTTTGTGACCAGATCCGAAACTGCCTCTGAAAGTATTCTTTTAACAAGATGCTTACTATTACACAGTAATAATGTGATTAAACAACTTCATTACTTTTGCATAGTCACATTTGCAAAGGTAGGACATGCCAGAACAAATTGTGCATATACAACATAACGAATGCTACATGTTGTGAATAGTCATATTATTGAATAAACATTATAAGCACTTATTTAATGACACACACATTATGAATATGCATGTTGCATTTTTTTCAGATATGTATTTTCATTAATATTTTCAGGAGTCACTGAATTTTCCTACCAAACTCTAGGAATAGAGGTGAGAACAAGAGCTCAAGAGATGTTTTTTTTAGTTTTCACAGGTGACATTCAGGCAAAATGAATGCTGTGGAATGGTGTCACCAGTAAGCTTTTGGCTTTCTTGAACATGTAGTAATATTGTGTTGACCAAGGGTATAGTCTGTCTCATGAGAAAGTAGAAAAGCAGCTTTGTGTGTCTGTCTGCTAATCTACTTACTACTGCTTTAAACTAGGAGGAGAGAGAAGGAAATATTATGGGTTCAAACACCTCATTTGAGGTACACAAATTTGATAGATCTACAGCTGCTGAGTTGGAAAGAAGTGGTTGAAAATCAACAGGTAAGAGCAACAGTGATGATAAACAGAAGAAGAATTAATGATTCACAGAAACTGCCAAAGAGCTGCATTTGAGGAATAAAGAATTAAGTAAATCCAGAGAATGAGTAACAAGATCTGCTAAAACTGCAGTCACTCTTAGCTAGTTGCCTCCCAAGACAAACAGAAAAAGCAGCAGTGCAATAATTACAGCTTCTGTTCTGAGAGCAGGCATGTGGACTAACACCTCCCCTTAAGGTTGCTTCTCAATAAATAAAGCGGTTTTGAGGTACACTGTCTTTATGGGCCTTACTACTATGTTTTACAAGCTACCCTCCTATTTGTACATCCCAGTGTGATCTTTGGTTTTCATTTCTCTTTTTTTTGCAACGTCAGTGTTGTAACATTGCAAACATATGTCAGCTTGTGAATCACTATAATCTGCATATTCTTTCTAAGCAATATCTTGGCAGTTTCCCCCTTCCCCCATATATTTAGATGATTATTATTGCCCATATGTGATAGTTAGTGGAGCACAGGGAAAAAAAATGTGTGCTGTAAAGGGACAGAAATAAACTTTCTTAGTAGAAAGTCCATCTAGAGAGAGAGCTCTTCTTTGAGCCTTGCTTCATCCTGCTACTGCAAAACGAAGGTGAGCTCATATGTGAACCCATGCTGGTAGGCTGAGACATAGGTGGGTCAGCAAGGATGGCAACCACCCTCTTGGAGCTGTGAATCTGCAAGCAGCCATACACAGAAGGGAGAAGCATATTCTGAATTTCTGAGAAAAATTCTAGCCATTCTTGTGTGAGAAGAGAATATCCTCTAAGAAAAAACACAGCAACAGCTACATTGACCAGACTAGGAGAAGCTACAGTCAGAAGCTGACAAATGCTTTCGGGGACTTGCCATATTGGTCCTCCAAGAACAATGACCCATTGGGTCACCATGAAGCCATGCACCTACAAAATCTGCCTAGACACAAGGTAATGTACCTATCATTCAAAATGCTTAGTATTGATCAATAAGACAGAACATAATTCAAGTACATAACCTCTGACACTTTTTTGGCTGTTTTCAGACAACCAGTTATCCAAAGATGTCCTCAGTTCTCTTTCCTACCTTAGGTATCCCATTGTAATGAATCGAAATGGAGGTAATTGCATTTAGTAGAACATATGGGTTGGGAAAGAATGTAGACAAGCTGAACTAGACTGAGAAAATCTAGACGCATGGCCTCGAAAACTTCTGGCCTGTCTTCAGCTGAATGATCCCCTGTAGATTCTCTGTGATCCATTCACTGTCTGAAGAATTCCATTAAAAAATGGCTGCAAAGGTTGTAGGTTAATGCAGATGAGATGGATTGAGACATGTGTTTGAGAGAATGTTTCTTTGAGGCAATGTACTCTTTTCACAGTATCACAGTATGCTAGAGATTGGAAGGGACCTCAAAAGATCATCTAGTCCAATCCCCCTGCCGGAGCAGGAACACCTAGATAAGGTTACACAGGAATGTGTCCAGGCGGGTTTTGACTGTCTCCAGAGAAGGAGACTCCACAACCCCCCTGGGCAGCCTGTTCCAGTGTTCCGTCACCCTCACTGAGAAGAAGTTTCTTCTCAAGTTTAAGTGGAACCTCTTGTGTTCCAGTTTGTACCCATTACCCCTTGTCCTATCATTGTTTGCCACTGAGAAGAGCCTGGCTCCATCCTCGTGACACTCCCCCTTTATATATTTATATACACTAATAAGGTCCCCCCGCAGTCTCCTCCTCTCCAAACTATAGAGACCCAGCTCCCTCAGCCTTTCCTCATAAGGGAGATGCTCCACTCCCTTAATCATCTTTGTTGCCCTGCGCTGGACGCTCTCCAGCAGGTCCCTGCCCTTCTTGAACTGAGGGGCCCAGAACTGGACACAGTATTCCAGATGCAGTCTCACCAGGGCAGAGTAGAGGGGAAGGAGGACCTCTCTCGACCTACTGACCACCCCCCTTCTAAGAAACCCCAGGATGCCATTGGCCTTCTTGGCCACAAGGGCACAGTGTTGGCTCATGGTCATCCTGCCGTCCACTAGGACCCCCGGATCCCTCTCCCCTTCACTGCTCTCTAACAGGTCGTTCCCCAACCTATACTGGAACCTGGGGTTGTTCCTGCCCAGACGCAGGACTCTACACTTTCCCTTGTTATATTTCATCAAGTTTCTCCCTGCCCAACTCTCCAGCCTGTCCAGGTCCCGCTGGATGGCAGCACAGCCTTCTGGCGTGTCAGCCACTCCTCCCAGCTTAGTGTCATCAGCAAACTTGCTGATAGTACACTCAATTCCCTCATCTAAATCATTGATGAATATATGAAATAATACTGGTCCCAATACTGACCCTTGAGGCACTCCACTAGATACAGGCCTCCAACTAGACTCCACCCCATAGACTACAACTCTCTGGCTTCTCTCCTTCAGCCAGTTCGCAGTCCACCTCACCGCATGTTCATCCAGGCCACACTTCCTCAATTTAGCTATGAGGATGCTGTGGGAGACTGTGTCAAATGCTTTGCTGAAGTCAAGGTAGACCACATCCACTGCTCTGCCATCATCCATCCACCGTGTTATTTCCTCATAAAAGGCTATGAGGTTGGTCAAGCATGACTTCCCCTTGGTAAAGCCATGTTGACTGCCCCTCATAACCTTCTTATCCTTGATATGCCTTAAGATGGCACCAAGGATAAGGTGTTCCATCAGTTTTCCAGGGATGGAGGTGAGGCTGACCGGTCTATAGTTACCTGGGTCCTCCTTCTTGCCCTTTTTGAAGACTGGAGTGACATTTGCTTTCCTCCAGTCCTCAGGCACCTCTCCCGTTTCCCAAGACTTGGTAAAGATGATGGAGAGTGGTCTAGCGATGACTTCTGCCAGTACCCTCAGCACCCGCGGGTGCATCCCATCTGGACCCATGGATTTATGGATGTCCAGATTGCTCAACTGGTCCCTAACCCATTCCTCGTCGACTAAGGCAAACTGCTCCAGTGACCTGACTTCATCTGAGGTCTCAGGAGTACAGGGCTCTTCAGGACTGCCTCCAGCAAAGTAGACTGAGACAAAGAAGGCATTCAATAACTCTGCCTTCTCTGTATCTTCTGTCACCAGGGCACCCATCCCGTTCATCAGTGGGCTTACCTTGCCTCTGGTGTTAGTTTTATCAGCTATGTATTTGAAAAAGCTCTTTCTGCTGTCCTTGACCCCTCTGGCCAGATTTAATTCTAAGGAGGCCTTAGCCATCCTAGCTGCCTTCCTACATCCTCTAGCAGCAGCCTTATATTCCTCCCAAGTTGCCAGCCCCTCCTTCCATGACCTGTAAACTCTCCTCTTCCACTTGAGCATACCCAGCAGTTCCTTATTTAGCCACGCAGGTCTCCTGGTCCTCTTCCTTGACTTCCTACGTGTCGGGATGCTCTGATCTTGAGCTCGGAATAAGCAATTCTTGAATGTCAACCAACTATCTTGGGCCCCTTTACCTTCAAGCAGCCTTGCCCATGGGATTTCCCCTAGCAATTGCTTGAAAAGGCCAAAGTTTGCCCTGCTAAAGTCCAGGGTTGCAATTCTACCTGCTATTGTACTGGTCCTACCACACAAGATCCTGAATTCCACCATCTCATGGTCGCTGCAACCAAGGCAGCCCTCAACCTTTACTGCTTCGACCAGACCCTCCTTGTTAGTGAGGATGAGATCCAGCAGTGCTCCTCTCCTGGTCGGCTCATCCACCATTTGCATGAGGAAGTTATCATCCATCCACTGGAGGAACCTCCTGGACTGTGGCTGGGTTGCTGAGTAGTCCTTCCAGCAAACATCAGGGAAGTTAAAATCCCCCACGACGACCACGGCCTGTGACTGTGAGGCCGCTCTCAGCTGCCTGTAGAAGGCCTCGTCAACTTCCTCACCCTGATCTGGTGGCCTGTAACAGACACCCACAACAGTATCGCCCCTGCCAGCCTGCCCCTTAATTCTCACCCACAGACTCTCAACTCGCTCGTCCCCTGTCCCTGGACAGAGCTCAGTACATTGCAGCTGCTCTCGCACATAAAGAGCAACTCCAACACCCCGCCTGGCTGGCCTGTCTTTCCTGAAAAGGACATAGCCCTCCATGAGTATATTCCAGTCATGCGAGCTGTCCCACCACGTCTCTGTAATTGCCACCAGATCATAATCTCCTGACTTAACACAGGTCTCCAACTCCTCCTGCTTTTTTCCCATGCTGCACGCATTGGTGTACAGGCATTTCAAGGAGGGAGCTGAGCTCACCAATTTCACCCTAGGATTATAGGAGGCCTCCCAGTCTTCATTAATTCTAGAGTGCTGCCCCACTGGGGCAAGCCCAGTTACAACCCCATCCCCCTTCGAATCTAGTTTAAAGCTCTCCAAATGAGCCCTGCTAATTCATGCCCCAGCATCCTTTTGCCTCTGTGAGTTAAACCTTTCCCACGTGCCATCATCCGGACTGGAGCCTTATAAAACCAGCTGTTATCAAAGAATCCAAAGCCCTGCCTGAAGCACCAGTCTCGAAGCCAATTGTTTACAGACTGAATTTTCCCATTCAGTCCCACGTCATCACCGGAAGATGGAAGAAGTGAGGAGAAGATCGCTTGGGCCCCAGACTCTTTCACCATCCGCCCCAAGGCCCTGTAGTCTTTCTTCATCCCCCTCAGACTGCGGGAAGCAGCTTCCCCCCCACCTGTCTGGAAGACCAGCAGCGGGTAGTAGTCTGTCGGGTGCACTAGGCTGGGGAGCGCCCTGGTGATATCCCTGATCCGGGCTCTAGGCAGACTACACACTTCCCTGTGATGAGGGTCAACTCTGCATATCGGGCCCTTTTATACTAGATTGTGCCTCCTTTGCCCAAAACTCACAAGAGTGTGGTCAGAAGTAGCTAAGGTCAGGCAGCACCAAGGTAGTAACTACTTTCTTCCTACATGAATTTTCCCCAAAGAAATGATAATGTTGTAAGGGAACAAATTTCACAATATGACTTATGCTGTTCTTTCTTGGGCGTTCTACCAATAGACTAATATTGATCATGAATTTTTCCATATTATAAGGGGAATTATTTTTCATTCATAATTCAGCAGAGTGATTGGATGAAAAGACTTCTATTTGGAATAGGTCTTTTTTTGGCTGAAATAGAAGCTTTAGTTAATAAATAACGATTCTGGACTACAACGAAGTTTAACTATAGAATAAGCTTTCTTAGGTTATGGTGCAACCTGCCTTGAAATGATTTCCAAGACAGTGACCAAAATGAGCAAATTATCTTTGTTGTAAGGACAATTATCCCTCTTCTAATTGAATGACATCATGGCTTTTTATGTAATGTCTATTTTAAGTAAGAAACACAATCATTTACTTGCTAGAGAAGGGACTGAAGACCAAATCTTCTTTCCTTACAGGAGAACATGCTCATCGGTCATCTGCAAAACTAATTTTTCTGCTATGACAGCATCTCCAAGTGACCACTAATTGCACAACTGGAAGAGAACCCGCAGTTCCAAGCTCTGAAGCTACATCCTTCACTTAGTATCCCACAGACTCACTGCCAGAGAATCTGCTACAATATGTGGGTGTCCTGGGTTCAGCAGTAGCAGTCAGTTTTTCTCCTTCTTAGTAGCTGGTGCAGCACTGTGTTTTTGACTTTTGGCCTAGGAACAAAGCTGATAACAGCGATGTTTAGACTGACCAAGGACTTTGTGAGTCTCATGCTCTGCCAGGGAGGAGGAGGGGCCGGGAGGGAGCAGGGACAGGACACCTGACCCAAACTAGCCAAAGAGGTATTCCATACCACAGCACGTCATGCCAGGGGATGTAACTGGGAGCTACCCGGAAGGGCACGTCCTCTTTCTGTCGGGCTCTCTTTTCCGGCGGGCAGTATCGTATTCTCTTCCCTTGTTATTTCCTTTATCATTATTATTATTGGTGGCAGCAGCAGTGATTTGTGTTATACCTTAGTTATTAAACTGTTCTTATCTCAACCCGTGGGAGTTACATTCTTTTGATTCTCCTCCCCGTCCCTCCAGGAGCGGACGGAAGAAAGGTTGGGGGGGGGGAAGTGGACTGCGTGGCTCTGATTTACGGCCTGGGCTTAAACCACGACAGTGGGTACTCTTAGACTAGACTTCTTACTCTCCTTGTGCTTCACTTAAGTTTCTCTTGTTGTTGTTTAAGCTCATAACTTCTTTCCTAGGAAACAGAGAGCATGAGAACATCCACCCTAGGCACTAGCTGTTACTTAATCTGCTCTATCAGGACTGTTTAAAGAATGTAGGCTGACAGAATAGACAGAAGTTTTTAGATGGTGTTGGAGCACACTTGTGCATAGGGAGTTGTTGCGAACTAGTTGTCTGTAACGATTTAGTGGTGGAAACTATGAAATCTATGTATTTCAGAAAACCCACACTTAAAGGTTAATTGGTTCTGGTGGACATAATCTGTACATAGATAGCTGGAAGCAGGAGGTAGAACAAAACATAAACCTCTAAAAAATCATAGATAAAAAATAAAACTATAGGTAAAATATAGATAAAAACAAAATAAAAAAATAAAACATAGATAAAAATGTAACTATGTACCCTTCCTGGGCAGTAAAAGTCTGACAAAGTAACTTGTATTGCTTTTAGACATCAAGCCCACATTTAAGACTCAAGCATATATTGTAATAAGGTTTCTTTTTATTATTATTTTTAAAGTTTCTCTTACGAATGATTTCTTAAAACCATTTAACTTTTTGCATCAAAAATCTGAAAGGTATTTCTATATGGTGGAACAGTTCTATGAAAAAGCAAAATTATCCTGGGCCACATCTTGTTGAATATGACGTTACAAGTGCAGCATGTATAAAATAATAGAAGACAAAGTTAGAATAATATGACTACTTGGTATAAGTACCAAAAAGATTTATATCAAGGATTTTTAGCAAATTATATTTTGCTCTCATTTATGTTTATTAAGTAAATGGATATAAATGAACGAATTCCTCCATTTCATAGTTACAAAGAGTAAAAAAAAGAGAGAGAATTTATTATGATGGACATCTTGGCAATTACTTAAATCTCTGAAGAATATTCAGAGAGTGCACTCTTAAAACTGTGAGCAATATTAAATTAATTCCCAGCTCCACCATTACAGAGATTAGTTCAGTGTTGTAGCTTTCCTGACAATTCTATTGTAACCTTTTACTCAAAAGATTTTATGAGTGGGGCTGCACTCTCGCCCTGGTCTCACACAGAGAGATCCCACTGAAGGAATATAGCTGCAGTTCTTAACTTCCACTTCTTTGGCTTAAGTTGATTTACCTGTTTAAAAGAAATTTTGTTTATGTGAAAACTGCAGGATATCAGATATATCCATCAGCTGACTCAAAAAGAGTCCTATTTTATTTTCTATCATTCTGCAGGACTTGATTGATGACCAAAAATCTTGGAATTCCAGCTACCTGGGGGAAAATAAGTACTCAGTGGAGGATATATAATAAAGAGCAGCTAAAAATAAAGTGACAGCAATCACTGTAAAGCCTGATAACTGAATCTCTAGTGTCCAACATAAATACTGGGTTTAGGTGCTTTTTATGCATTTTACAGCAAGAGCCAGATGTTTGATATCTAGTACGTGAGTTTATATAAATAAGTCCCTAACTTGGGCAACTTTATGACATCAGTTCATCTTGAATTTATACTTCGTTTTAAAAGGTCACAATTACAAAAAAACTTGCAAACAAAACATAGAGACCTAGCTTTCCTGTTCCTGGCATATTAAATGTATGTTCTGTAAATATTTTAAACTACATACTTGCTATTTTATGAAATGCTGCAACCTTACTACTGTGTATTATGCCAAATCTATAGAATACACCTATGTGACGAGTAGCTAAATATTTCCACATATGTATAAAGGTGCATTTGAGTAAGTTCTTTTTCTCTCTCCAGGTAGCTACAACTTTAATTCATCAGAAAGGTGCAGTATGTAGTATGTTCACCTGTTTATTTCATCGAATTAAATATTGATCATAATGGGCTCTTGAAGCATGCTTACAACTTGAAACAAACCAAAAAACAAATCACTTCTTGCAGATAGCAGCTGAGACAGCATTACAAGAATTTAGGCTTGTATTGTGCTGAAGAAGAAAGCATAGTGCTCTTTGGCCAAGGCCACTACAATGTAAAAAATTGATTAGGATCTGATAGGCAGTAGTTATCTATGCTGGTCAACCAGGTGTGCTATATCTTAGCTGTTCTCCACTGTCGCGCTGCCCTCCTCTGTCTTTTCCTGCCTTTTATTTGTACTTTCTAAGATGAGTATGGATCTATGTGGGCTAGCAGTAAAAAAAAGCAAAAAGGAGCTAATGTTTTTTGTGCTAGGAAAGGTGTCTTTTATCCTTAAAAGGATATAGTCTGGGACTGTAGGAAGGACGACACCTTATAGCATATAGAGTAATAGGAACTAGCACATTGGCAAGGAAATATATCAATAAAATCCCTACTCCAGTAAGTAAGAATTCTGTCACTGACTTTAATTGGGTCAAGATGTCACCCCAGAAATTGGACTCTGTCACTGAGTTCTAGGACACGTCTTTGTGGAGAACAGATTTGCAGTCATGTGAGAATTTACTGTTCTGCCCCTGCATTTAGGTCATAATGCTGTAAGAGTGAAGAGGTCAGGATTTATTTTCTTCTGGTAACACATCTGTTTAGAATTGACACAACCAATAAGTAGGCTAGATGAACAGCTATCACACTCAAAATTAATGGCCTTTTACAAGATATTATAAATTCTTTATAATTGAAGGTGGCTTGAAAAACACCATGTTACAGAAATGTGGCACTGGTATAAAACTCTAGGAGTCAGTAATTGCCAGAGGCTATAAATAATCCTGAGATGTTGTACTGACCTGCTCATGCACTTAATGTAATGGTATCAGTTTAGCTTGCAAAAAAAGGTGGAACAGTAAAATAGTCAATGTATGTGTTGGGACTGGGGGGAGAAACAACAGAACTCTCATAGGTCATTAATTTCTATAAAGTTGGAGAAAAATACCGCCATTAATAATAAGTTTTTCTCTGAAGTTTATTCATCTAGCCAATATTGTCCAGTATTACAATTTAAAAAGTAAGACAAAATTTGAACTATTATGTTATTACAAGTAATTTTTTATGCAAAGTGTTTACTTTCTAGTAATATGTTAACATCTATTAACAAATTATTTATTAACATTTTCTTGCCATTAACATGAATGTGCATGCTGTAGAATCGTAGCACAGCACAAATGTTTACAGAGGGCTGCCGTAATGTTTTTCAATGGAATCAACTTCTATTTCCAGCTGGAAACTTGAACAAGACAGAATCTGAGGACTTCTGGATAACTATCAAGGATTCTGGTTGTGTGGCTGTAGAAGTCTCTGCAAGTCTGCACAATATTTGCAAACCCCAGGTCTGTTCCCTGCATTGGTGAAGTTCATTAGCCAGCAATAGAGATGCAGCACTTTTCAGGTGGGTATGTACGTATGTATGTCAAGTATACTTACTTGACTGTAAGCACATATTCAAAGAATTTATTTGGCTCAATATGTTTTCAACTTCATATCTGAATGGTGTATATTACCCATCTATCTGCTGCTTGCTAGACATACAGAAACCCTATACTTGATGAGCATAACAGCACTGGTGAATGCATGACAGAGATTGGCAAAGATAGTTGAAAAGCTCAATCAGGAAAAGCCCAGTTGTTTTTGCTTCCTCCACAGCTTCCTCACAGCAGTGAAGGCGCTCTGAAGATTTGTGTCCCTTCTGCCACAGGATGTTTAAGTAGCTGTCGAGCACTGGCTTTATTAACAATGACTTGCAGTTCTGTAGGCTTTTCCAGAGCTTTTGAACTTTGTTTTCCAGAAAACACAACAGAAAAACCAGAAACTTCACTCATTTAACCATGGATTTTTCCAGACATTTGCATGCTGTATGGAAGTCATTAATGATTCTTTTTATTATTATTATTTTCAACTGTTTTGCCCTGGCATGGGTATGACCCTTGTAAATCTAAGACTGATTATTAATACCGCCTAGGACAAGCATAGACTTAGTGGCCACCTTCCAGATTTCTGATGTAAATGATATTTTAACCATTAGTTATATCTTCCTAACAGCTCAGAAGTCTATTTTCAATACCTCCAAGAATCTACAAGCTCTAGTGTTTGGGCTTGTAGAAATAGCCAAATTCTCAGCCTACTCAAATCACTTCAGACTTTGTTTATTTAGGGTAACCATTTCTGAAAGTATCTCACAAACACCAGGTTCTCATTTCTAAAGAATTCTTTTCCCTTCAAATACATCATCAATCCCAATCAGGTTACTGGAATGGTCACTTTCACAGAACTGTAGAAATCGATTTTACCTGGGTCTGTATCAGCCAGAATGATGCTGCCATTTTGTGTCTGAGTGCAAAATGCACGTGTGTGAACCAGAAGAAGCGTTAACTATCCCAAATAACAAATGATGTGATGGATTACAGACTTCGGCATATCCTAGCTAAAGTAAATTACATTGAAAGCTTTTACAGGTACAGTGGCTTGTCACCTTACTAGATAAAAATTATTAGATCTAGTTGAAGCTGGCTATCCACATATTTCTTTGGAAGTGCCTATTTTATATATTGCTGTTATGATTAGATGAGTTACTTTACAGGGATGCTCCCATCATATCTCTGTCTCTCTCTGACCATTGAGAGAGCTGAACCTACTTAGACAAGCTAGCTGACTTTGCAATGGCTTGTGTCCTAATATTACCTTCTCTGGTACCTCCTCTTCATTGGTGCAGGGACACAAAACATCTAGATAATGGCCAACTTAATAATGTCTATCATTCCAAGGTCACAGCTCCTTGCTGCAGACTGGAATGATCGTAGTATTCAGTAATCTCATCTCTATCTTTGTCTGAGCAGAAGACATTTGTGTTGCTCTTCTTCTCATAGTGCAGAAGACGGGCCAAGTGGAGTTAGCATAAAAAAAGTAACATTTTTGTTAATATTAACAAGGACATATACTATGTGGTACCTTCAGCCACCAAGATTTGTGGTGGTATGATTCAGATTCTAAAAATCATGAACCTGTATTAGAAAGAATTATTTTGTTTTAGTTTTATTTTGATCTGCTGCTGTTTCAATTGGTATAGAAACCAACAATAGCAGCAACAAGAAGCAAACTGAGAATTCTTTTGTATAATTCCATAAGCATACATTTAATAGTGTGACATACGTACCACATTTTTTCATTTCATAAGAATTGGCAGGAATGCATAAGTTACTACAACAATTTTCAGGGAAAATGATAATGTGCATATGGATTAAATTTCAGAGACATATTCCTTTGTTTTGCAATCATTTTTCTTTAAAACGTCAAAATAATTTCTTTCACTCCCAATTTGGATAAGCAATTCACTCCTGCTTCCAGCTATCTCCTTGTGTTGTTTGAGCTTCTCCTCTTATTTCTAGTTCATCTATCAAGATGTATTTGGCTTTTCTTTTTTTGGCAGATGACAGTACTTCATTTCACTGGGGAGAGGAATATGGAAGGCAGGAGATGAAAAGCAACTGAAAACCACGTTGTCTTAGGATAAATGAATAGACTTTTACCAAATATTCTCACAAGCACACACTCCAAATCTTTGGACTGACAATAAGCATTGGAAATTTCATCCAAATGGTATTTTTCATCTGATAGCACTAAGCTTCTGAAAATGAGGTTTTACAAGACTGCTGCTCAGTCATACCCCCTTTTTTTTTCGAAAAGATTTAGAATTTAAGTTGAAATTGTTTGATGGCTTTGTATTACATGCTGTCTGAATAAAACATACTTGATTTCTTGTGCACACTGGATGACCAGGTAAGCTGCACATTATCTATTTGGTCCCTTCTGAATTACTTTGCTTTTGCAGCTCAAGGTGACTGACAGCTACACAAGGGCTAAGTGTTCCAGAAGAGCAAGCAGAGACTGCATTTATAAATTGCTGACTACTGCACCAGTAGGAAAAGCCTTCCAGTGAAGCAGTAATTACTCTGAAAGAAGAGGGTATTTCCAAGTCTTTGATACTGAAGACAGATAATAGGCAATATGGAAAAACTTTCAGTGGACTGAATGCCTCCACACGCATTTTCACATAAATTCTTCTGTGTATATGGGATGTCTTTTATAAACTATCTTTCCCAGATTTTTTTCTCTCTCTTTTCAAAATACTTTCTTTCATGTCATTCTACATCATGAAATTAATTTAGAAAATGAGTCAATAAAGCACCAGCACCCAGATTTCGTATATATACAACATTACCTAATTCTTGAGAAAGTGGTTAAATTATATAATTTGCAAAAATTTACTTTTGTCTTGATATTTGCTTGAAGGATGTTGATCATAATTTATGTGCTTAAATTTAAAAACTAATATTTTATAGTAACTTTAGAAATAGGCTAACTTTTTTACTCAGAAGGATAAATTCACTTTTAATTATTGACTTGTGTCTGGCATTCCATTATCTACAATTCTTCCTTAGCAGCTCAGAGTAGAGCCTTTAGGGTACTCTTTAACTAATCACATTTTTGTGTATTTTATGAAACGCAAGAGTTTTCTGAAAAGTCATGGGTTTAATATAAAAACACCATTTAAATGTTAAACTGACTTAGATTCTGTTCAAACCAAAAAAGTTCTATCAGAACCAAAGATTAAGATGGAAAAGATTCCACCTGAAGCCAAATTCATCTGACAACCAAAGTTAGCAGATACTGTACTGGAATTAAAAAGTTACCACTTTCAGGGATGAACGGATTTTTCTGCACATCACAAAAGCAAACGGAAGAAAACTTTCAAGTCTTTTTTCTCCTTAAAAAATAGCCAAAACTAAGACTATCCAAGCAGAAATAAACAATGTGAGTTACACTTATACCTAATGGCCTCGTTGAAAAAGAGAACTGTCCTGTCAACATGAAATATTGCAACTCTAAAAACCTGTAGAGTTTAGCTGGCTTTAGGATTAGGCTGTAGAGTTTTCAGGACCAGAATCTGGGCTGAGGCACTACTGTTTGCTTAGATCTTACTTTACTTTCATACAGGTTTTTTTTTAAATGGTCTTAAAGTTTGAGTACCTTTACATGGTGCAGTGTGTATGTGAGAAACAAGCACCTGGGATCAATTTATGCAACTAAAATTCTAAGGAATATACATTTTCATCTCTTGAATTACCATTTTTACTCCACCTGACTGAATGGGAAGTTGTAGAATAATCCTGAATTAATATATTTCGGTCTGTTACGGAGAAACAGACAAGCTGTGATCAGTATTCATGTGCTTTTTTCTCCTGTAAGCTCCTGTTATGATACCAAGAGATTTGTTGTTTTTTATAGAATGTATTACAGAATGATTTAGGTTGGAAGGGACCTTAAAGATCATTTAGTTCCAACCCTCCCTGCCATTGCTTCTCTTTTGGGTTCAGCTTTTTTAATTATTATTTTATAATAATAACAATAACAATAATTTTAAATAATTATAAATAAAATTTTATTATAAACAAAATTAATTATAAATAAAATATTTTAATAATTATTTTAAATACCTCTGAGATGCTGAAACACTGCTTTTCGGGAGATTTTGTGTAGCATGATGGCCCATTGTAGGATTTGCAAAAGAAAACCTTTGTTTAGAGCACTCTGTCTTCCTACTTTAAGAAGAACATATTTCTTATATTTCTGTCTTGGAATAAAGTAGATTATAGCCAGACAGATAGGTACTTGGAAAAAGAATTGATTTTATTTCTATGCTGCATTGATTATTCCCACGTATACCACCATCAGTCATTCCCAGGAATTTCCTTGCTGGGAAACGGCAGGACAAACTGGTTTGGAACTGCTCTGCAGCTGTTCTAAATTACACTTGGATAGGACTGTGAACCCTTCCAGTTTCTGGCTGTTTAAAGGTTTAGCTTTTAGTATGAGACCATACCCAACCCAAGACTTTATTCCCTCTTGAAACAGTTCACTGTTATGTTGATGTCCAAATTAGTAATTTACAAGGAAAATTACCATAAAAAACAAATCCCTGAAAATTGAAAAAAAAACCAGAACAGTGAAAAGAGAAGTAGGCTGGCAAGAAACTTTAAACTGTGCACAATATGAAATGGTATCAAAACAAAAGATCAACAGATGGCTTCAGCATGAAGGCTATCAGTGTTTTCTAGCTTTTATTTATTTCAGGGGCTCAGTACCAAGAGGTGCAGGTCTCCATCTGGTAATAGAATTCCACAAATAATTTAAGATGAAAGGCATAATATATGTTTAATGATGCCTTCACATTGCTGATCAAAGCATTTTTTCTAACCAATTTTCTCTTCATGGTTTAATTTTTCTTCCTTTGCCCATTTTCTTCAGTCCTTCTACCCTTCCCCGACTCCCATGTTGCATAGCTTTGCTATCATTTTTCCTATACTGTTACAGAGACTGTGTTTTCTGAAGACAGTGATTCTCCAGTGACAGTTCCACAATTTTTTCATTCCTCCTGTTCTCTCCATCCCTAGCCCACCATAAATTTTAGAACTGGGAAGTAGTTGAATTTCATCTGTTTTGTGTATGTCCTCAGCGTTTGTTCTTCTTATCCTAATTCCATTAAGCTTGTTTGTTTATGGACGTATATGCACATGAAGTGTATTGGGCATATGCTCTTTCCCTAAATAAGCAAGAGTATCTCACTTCTCAACCTGACAGCATGGCACAGAGAACAGCTGTGCCACATTGCTATCTGGGGACACTTCTGTCTCTGAGGAACCACAGAATGCAAGAAGAAATATGTTAGACAAGAAAAAAAGAATTACAAAGGTTAGAAGACCTTGGTAAGACCCTTCATCCTTCCATGTCTCCATTTTCCCTCTCAACTACTGCTTTGTCTATCTAAAGCACAGAGTTCCAAGCACAATGATCTCTTAGGGTTTTAAGCTTTGCTGTCATGCTAATATGTCACCTATTTTCATCTATCACTGCTGAGAGACTTAATAGAAAATTCCACAGAATTTTGGAAAGTGTCTGTTTCATCATGGGCATTCTACTAAACATCATGTTTACCTCTGCCTGACAAGAGGTGGAAGATGTTAAAGAATGATCCTGTGTCCTTGCAGCTAGTTAGAAACCTTCCTCTGAATTTGGCAAGGCTTGTATCAGGCATATTAGTCTGAGGCAGCATGTGCCCATTGCAATGCTTCCTGACTTCATATTCCAGTGCTGGCTTGTCAGTAAACACAGCAGGAGGAGAAAAGTTGCTCTGAGTCCTGCTCTGTGCACACTCAGTTCCCATGTTTTCTTCTTTTTAACCTCCAATTCATAAGTGAATTTAGAATAGCTCAGCAATGCTATTGGCAAGTGCTTCAGCTCCAGTAGCTTTTATACTCAGTGTTAAAAATGTCAGTCTTTTGACATTCATTGTAGCAAAATGTGGTCTCTGGCACAAGCTAATGTCCTGTGGTTGCACAGCTCACTGCTCTGATATTTTGATTGTTTTCCCTATTTTTATTCATTTCTGTTTCACTGTTAAATACCATTCTCCTGTGTGCTATGTGGAGATGATACCTTCTTTCCTTTGTGTACATGGGATTTGTGTGAATTAGTACTGCTGTAATTACTCTGTATAAATAGCTGCAGCAGAAGTGACTAAGTTATTAGTCAGTCGGAGTAGCCCCATCTGCCATATACCTTGGAGACCTCACAGTACTGCTACGGGATAATGGTCTCCTGTTGCTGGATAATGGTCTCCTGTTGCTATGCAAATGCAAAGTCAAAACAAATGTGAATGATGACATTTTATAGAGCAAACATAGAACTTAGCCTGCCTCTAATAAATATTTCACCAAAAAGCATTTCTGTTTCCTAAGCAAGTGAAATGAATACTTGCTAAGGCAGTATCATGTTGTAGATGGTTGTAGATGAGAACAGAAATATAGCTCTAACATTTAATATACCTGGTGAGATGAAAAGTAGTTATTCTTTTTTAACTTTATGTGCCAAATAACTCATTTTACACTTTGAATTCAAGACCAGCCACCCTCTAGTAACTATTGCTCCTTGAAGCTCACGTGCTAGCTCTTATTTAGTTTTCTTTTTGACTTCTTTTCATGTTTCTGTGCAATTCTCCCTCATTGTGCAACAGTTTTCTATTTAGTGCTTGTTTAGTATGCTCTCCATCTTATCTACTGCACACTTTTAGGACACAGTATGTCAATTTATTTATTTATTTATTTATTTAATCCATTTTTACTAGAGCCTGTACTTCAGCTTTCTTACTCTGAGAACAGAAAGGGAGTTAAAAAAGAAGGAAGGAGAGACTGTCAGGAAACTTGTTATGACTTTCAGAACTTAACTGGTCACAGCTTAAGGACTGATCAGAGCAGTCAATGGTCTTGTTCAGATTGGCATTTCTGGCAGTGGTTCTCCAGAAGAAAGTTGGGCATGGTAAATCTGAAGGATGGCAGCCTAATGGACTTCTCTAAACTTCACTGTGCCCTTGCTGATTCTTGACAGACTATACCTATAGCAGCTGGAGGATACATGTGTCTCATCTCAACCCTCCTCATGACAATCTTGGCTGTCAAGGAGGTGCTCTGGCTCCAGACTGCATCATGTTCCTTCATGCCACATTTATGAAACTACTGTCTGATGCAGGCAGTGAAAGGAGAGGTGGACAAGCGCTTGGAGGAAAAACACACAATAACCTATGGATTTTAGGCAACATAGAAGAAGCTCGAATCCAAATTAAGGGAGCTGTACATTTTCAACATATCTTCCTCTCTACTTAAGAAAAGATGTGCCATTTAATCTGAAGCAATTCCATCTGCTTCCTAATTAGAAAACCATCAAAGAAAAGATTAAGACATGCTGCCCTTTTTAATCATTAATCATCTTGCTTTTTTCTTTTGCTTCATACCGCAATCTTTTGAAGATTAGGGCCAAAATAGTAAAGATTTCAGGATCCTGAGCAAGTTAGGACTAACTAGATGACCATGTTTGTAGTCTGAATGATCTATCACAGCTCATACTTTGCCAAGATTTCCCTCTTTGGTAGATGAAAAGGAATCCAGCATGTCTGCTCCCTGCAGCTGGTTAAGGAGTGACACAAGAAGATACTAGTCTTTCTTTTGGGTACACAGTCATTTAGAGCTTAAAAGGTCAACCCCCCAAAATGTCTACTGGTAGCCAATGAAGATCATATGGCAAAAGTGCACTGAATTCCATAAAGGCACAACACTCTCTTAGAAGAGCAGCCAGGTTTGAGGCAGCCAGATTTTACATTAGCTTTAGTTTCCAGATGAATTTAAAAGATGCAAAGATTGTGAAAGTCATCTAACCTCGTGGAGGCAAAGTCTACAGTGAGAGGATGGGTACAATCCAATGGGCACATAAATTTTTAGAGTACTGGGCAGCATCATGATGAATCAGAACTATTTTCATTGTATAGTTGCAACTTGGGTAGCAAACCAAATCACCCCATTTAAACCATAACAGCAAACAGCAAAACCACATCTGTTCCTTGAACTGAGAATAATTTAATAATTTCCTTACTTGATTCATTGGGTAATTCTGCTTCCAGCCATCTTTGCGTCATTCCCTATGAATTATTTCTCAACTACAAGTTTTTATCTATGCACTGACCTCTCTCAATTGCCAGATTTTTATTTTGCAAATGCAGGAGAGGAGGAAAAGAAGAACTAAAAAGAGGTTGGTTACTTTTTGTAAAAACAGACAATGAAGAATTCGGAAAAGTAAATGACCTACAGCTCTGTGTGTCCCCAAATACTACAATCTGCACATATCATCCAGCTATGAAGACCAATTTTACAGTTCCTCTGTTTCTCCTGTTTCTTCTGTAGTTTCAGTAACAATATACATTACTAAAGACATACACAGCACATAGGGAGAGTTAAAGTAAAACACAGATGCATAGTTGTCAAAAGAAAGGTTAGAGTAAATGGAGAGATGTGATGTGTTTGAGCAGTCTCAATGGTAGATGCCTGCATATATCTAGCAGAAGTTCCTGATTTCTTCAAGTTTCTTCCTCTGTAGCAATATTAAACATTTTCTTTGGCTACCACTGCTCTAGACATATTTTTCCATTTCAGTAAAACTTTGAGCTTATTTGGTGAGCACAAGAATTGCTGGAACCTATAACTGTAAATATAATTTCATGGGCAGGTTCAGTTCTTGAATTCAAGCACTATTCTCTTTCTCAGGATCCCATCACTCTCCACCAGAAACCACAATATGCTTTCAGGATCTTTTATATTATCCCCCTCCTTTCCCCCCACAATCCTCCACCCTCCCCATTGAAGGAAAAATTACTTTAAATTTATAGAAATTTGTTTTGTGACCAAACACATGCTGAAGGGTTATGAAGTCCTGGTTATCAGCAGGATATATTTGGATGAGTCAGTACTCTGTCATCTGAGTGTCACAACCTAAAAGGAAAAAATCCTAGAGGATTTACTTAAAATAAAAAAGAAAGAATTGATACAGAAAGCTGTAACGTAACTGTGTTCACTCTATTGAAAGGCTCAACATGGGTATCAAATAACAAAAACAAAACAGCTGCAAACAAAATGAGTTTTACAAAGACCATTAACTCTTAGTTGCTATCATTATTTTAAATAGCAACCTAAAAACAAAGAGGGTAAAATGAAAACTCTTTCTGTTGCCTTTTATGGTGTTTACCTGGGCTATTTCACAAATACTAATTTTGGAATATAGTCTTACTAAGACAGGAATTTATATTACATTAATATGTAAATCTGGCAAAATCCAATCAGCTTTAACCCATTTTTCTTGCTTATTAACTGTAAGGTTAATAAAGAGCTTCTTTTTATAGTAAATATGTCACAGAAAGAAAAACAGTGTTGGAAAAATCTCTATGGGGAACTACTGTACTATGTGAACTCCTAATTCAGGTGTTCAGCCTGCTCTTGAAGACTTTCAAAGTCAGAAGCAAAGTCATGGACTCTGAATAGTCCAGGGGGTCTGTTATCATCCTTCCATTAGAAAGTGTTTCTAATATATAGCCTGACGTTTCTTATTTTAATTTAAGACAAATGTTTCTGCCTTTTATACCCATGTGTAATAGGGATCAGGTTAT
The DNA here is from genome assembly GCF_963264785.1 of Psittacula echo. Taxonomy (NCBI): domain Eukaryota; kingdom Metazoa; phylum Chordata; class Aves; order Psittaciformes; family Psittacidae; genus Psittacula; species Psittacula echo. The sequence goes on along the minus strand of NC_137738.1, from coordinate 64,816,048 downwards.
TCTTTTCTTTTTCGCAGATTCCTCCCCAAGCTTACTTTAGTATTTCCTCAATATTTATATTACTAAGCCCACAGTGATTATCACTGCTGTATTGCAGAATGTCTCATTTGGTTCATATCCCCTTTGAGCGGTATTGTCGCAAAGTCGATGTAGTACTCCAGCTAAGCAGAGTGGAAAGGTCGCTTCAAATTTCTTGGCAGTTATCCTCGCTTTTGTCCCACTACTTCCTTTTTTATTTTTTATAAATCAAGACTTACTATCAACTCACAGTCCCAATCATCTTCTGTATTACTGGTATTCTTTTATTTCTCCCATTACATTTGTGGTTCAGATTATTTCTGTCTAGCCGTGGTATCTTCTTTTTGTTCTTATTGAATCCCACCCTATTTATTTAATAATTTCTCCAATTTTTCTATATAATTTTTAAATCTAACCCTCACCTCTAACATACTTGCCATAATTCATGTATCGCCTGCAAATTAGTAAGCATTTTGATACTATCCTCCAGACTGGCAAATAAAATGAAGGCTATCAGGTTCAGGACAGGTCTTCAGGCTTTGAAAACTGCAAACCCTCATTCAGTACACTCTTCTATTTTCATAGTGAACAGGCATAATATATTCATTCAACCAAAGTTCATTCATTCGTTTAGCTGAAAGAATAAAAGTCTTATAATAACTTCTTAGCTTATGAACTTATCTCCTTTAAATATGCCGACTCTCAAGTCAACATTGTTTTTATTTGTAGTTTTAAAATATTAAAATGAAAATATTTAATGCTGGGTTTACTCTGCAGTTTACTTTAATTATGATAACCAAAACTATGTTTTTAAGGTTTCTTCTTTAAATATTACTGCATTTTCAACAAAACTGCAAGTCTCAGTAAAGATGTATATACTTCTTAGTGGATAGCTTTTACAGCTCATACCAAGAAGGTAAGTCTACAAGAATGACACATGCCAAGAAGAAAACAAAGGGGGTTTTCTTTTCTCCATTATCTTAATACAAAAAGTTATAAATAAAATTCAGGGAAAATGTGCTGAAGTACAAAGTGCTTTCATAAAAAAGTGTGATTTATAGAAATAAAAATAAAATAGCTGGGCATATTAGAGAGTACCTTAGCATTAAATATTAATGTCAGATTATCTGGTAGGCCTTTGAGAGCTACAGGGAATCTTGACAGAAATAACTTCAGAAAGGGATTTTGTAAATATACCAAATCAAGCATTTAATTCATGTAGAACTAATTTCAATAGTTTAAGAATATTTATTGAAATTATTTCCATATTTCTCCTCTTCCATATCCCTTTCCTTCTGTATGCGTCGTCATGGGTCCCTTCTTTGTCTCTGATGACACCCTCCATCTCCCGTTGTCACCTCTACCTTCTGCATGTTTAATTATCTCATTAGATTTTTTTTCTTTAAATTTCCTCTTTCTTTGTGTCTTCTTGTATGCAGTTATTACAGACTGGTGATTTCTCAGTTATTTCATCAAATCTTCATTAAAGATATCTTTCTATTTTGGAATGCCTCATCTCTGAATGACGCTTGAGTCTTCCTTCTTTAACTTTTTCTTCTCATAAGGAAGTTTTTGGCAACATACAGAAAACCAGTATTTCTCATTATTCTGAAGCAATCTATCAGCTCCATCCTACTCTGGAAAGAAGTGTTCATTTCCATTCTATTAATTTACTTTCACCTTTGCTTTTCTTTGGGGAAAATGAAAAATTAGGTAATATAAGAGTAAAGCAGCTCAATAATTGAGGAAAGACCAGACAAAACCTGAAAGACAGGATTCTCAGCAGTTCCCCAGCAGGACATGGGAAAGATCGTATGTTAGGAAATGGGGTAAACCTGATAAATTTTGCATAAAGTTAAGAAAGTTCATAATTGCTATCAGTAAAACTATTTAAACATTAGGTCTTTGCGTGCAAGACATTTTTATTTTACATACTAGGTGGGAAACAGAATTATTTGCAAGCACTTTCATACATTAAATATTTAGAATGAATAACTTTTCAATGGAAGCAGCCTTTATGCTTAGAAACAAAAGTCTTGATGTCTTGTGTAGCTGTACTTCTGTGCTTAAATCTATGTGTGTACTTCAGTCAGCTGAATAAATTTAATTGCACAGGGTTTCTTTTCCTCGTCATGAAATGCCCAAAGAACACACAGCAGGATAACAAAAAAAAGACCCTTTGCTATGGAGGAAGTTGGCTGTTCTGCATTACTCTGCAGTTCAGAAATGAAGTTAAAAGCTCCTTGGAAATGTGTAAATCGTTTGACAAAATATAACTCAAATGGTCTTTAAGTAAACACTGTGGGATCCCAGAAACCAAGATAATTTTGTAGTATCAAACACCGACTACTAAAATACAGTTTTTGTGATCATAGTATCTATTTTACTGGCCCTGAGATAAACAGTTTATTACAAACTCTGCAGCTCACCTCCTTCACAGGAGAATAGTCTTGCAGGGTAACTAATAGGTAACATTGTAGCTGTCAGACCCAGGATTTGGTAATACTGAAAAATCTGTGTTTTGTTGTTGTTTGGTTGTTGGTTATTGCAAACAATGTTTTTAGTTCATTTCTTGTCTTTTAATTTATTTGTTGACATTGTACATTAATGTAACTACTGTCTCATTTCATGCTACTCTAAACAATATCCTGGCTTTAGGATGAAAGGATATTTCCTTTTGTCTTGGTTTAAGCCCAGGCCGTAAATTAGAACCACGCAGTCTACTTCCCCCCCTACCCCCCAGAGAGATGGGGAGGAGAATCGAAAGAATGTAACTCCCACAGGTTGAGATAAGAACAGTCCAGTAACTAAGGTATAACACAAATCACTACTGCTGCCACCAATAATAATAATGATAAGAGAAATAACAAGGGAAGAGAATATGATACTGCCCACCGGAAAAAGAGCCTGACAGAAAAGAGGACGTGCCCTTATGGGTAGCTCCCAGTTACATCCTGGGCATGATGTGCTGTGGTATGGAATACCTCTTTGGCTAGTTTGGGTCAGGTGTCCTGTCCCTGTTTCCTCCCGGCTTCTCCTCCTCCCTGGCAGAGCATGAGACTCACAAAGTCCTTGGTTAGGGTAAACATTCTGACCAGTAACTGAAAACATCGGCTTTATCAGTATTATTCCCAGGCCGAAAGTCAAAACCACAGCGCTGCACCAGCTACTAAGAAGGAGAAAAACTGACTGCTGCTGCTGAACCCAGGACACCTTTTTTATTTTCTTTTTGCATATTCAGGAATACCACAGTACAATGTTGTTGCAAAGCAGAAATTAATAATTTGTGCTTTTACTAATATTCATGATATTCCTAAGTCCCATTGGTTTGTGAACAAAAATGGCACAAAACAAATCAAATAAAAAGAAACAATTATTCACCTGGAATTATTTCAAATATCACAATGTTAAGTAGACAGGGGGCATCATAGAATCATAGAATCAACTAGGTTGGAAAAGATCTTAAAGATCATCTAGTCCAACCTTTACGCCACTAGTAGCAAGTCCACCACTAAACCATGTCACTAAGTGACTCATCTACATGAGGTTTGAACACTTCCAGGGATGGTGATTCCACCACTTCCCTGGGCAGCCTTTTGCAATGCCTGATCACCCTTTTGGTGAAGAAATTTCTCCTAATATCCAGTGTCACTCCTGGGGAAAGCCTGGTGAGGAGGAAACCCAGCCCACGCAGGAACACTGCCAAACTCCCTTTCCTTCTGTCTGTTTGCAGAGTGGGGAGAAGAGCTGCTCCACAGCCCAGCAACCTTTCCCAGTAACTAGCCCCAGGGATGGATTGTACTCCCAAGGGGCAGAGACACAGGCAATAAGGCTCACTATTATAATTTTTCACACTAGAGAAGCTTTTTTACATATAATGTGAGAATAATTTTTTACTCCTTTCCTGCCCACACCCGCTTGGTATGGCAGAATTAAATGTTGAGCAGTTATCAGAGGTGTTCCAAATATATTTTTCTTAAATCTGCCACATATGGTTTACTTTCATGGAGATATGTACCTATATAAATATGTGTGAATATGTTACAACTATTAGATTAATGTATTAAAATGTTTAAATTATTAAAATGTTTAAATTATTAAAATAATGTTTGGTACCTCTTATTCTATTGCTTAACATGAATTAACATGAACACACATTGTATTTATTTTGTCAGCATCATTAAGGTCATAGCTATTGTACATAGTATCAATGTCTTTAATACCAGCACAGCTTAAACCTCCCAAATATCTTATGAAAATACGAGTCCAATAAATCAACCCTATCTTAGTCCAAAAACCCAGCACATTAAAAAGCTTTGTTCTTTTATTATCCAGAATATAAAAAATATTCTTTGTCAAAACAAAGCTGTATAATTTCCTACCAGGAAGTTTTCTAGGATACTTTGTACTCCTGTTGGCAACCACAAATATCACAGTCAGATTTCTTAACTAATTTCTGCCTTTACTTGTACTGTTGCTTAAAATATGTTAAGTGTTAACATAGTCAATACAGGAGCACAGTTTTGAACCTGACAGGAATCACACTCAAATCAATAGAAATACGCACAGGTTACTGTTGAAGGTTTTTTTTTTTTTTTTTTTTTTTGGTACTATCACAAACCACTAAATATCCCAGAACCATAGGAAAGAGAGATGGAAAACAGCTAAGGCTTAAATCTGAAAATTTATCTATGAATACTTTATTGAATACCACTTCCCAAGTTGCTTCTTTTGTCACTAGAGGTCCTGACACCCTGCTGTGAATTAGATTGAGGAAACATATCTCAGTGGAATTTAATGAGAAAATAACATACTCTTATCCAAGTTTTTTTTCCACAGTGGTTCAGTTTTTTGAAAGGATTTATACGTTCTTTTCACACATCTCTCTTCAACATTATTGTCATTGCTATCATGCACTGCAGTGGAACAGATAGCCAGAAATTTGGCAAAATGCAATTTGTCTACAGTACATAGAGAATGCAAAATATTAGAGTGGGTTGTGGCAGCCATATAGACATTAGTTAATCACGATAGGGTGTCATGTTGATGCGACTGTGCTGCTTCCAATTTTGGAAGTAGTTCAGAGACCTCTACATCTGTGTCTGCATCTGCAAAGGCATATAGCTTGTTGTTGATATAGCTTTGATTTGCTAGGAAAAAAAAAATAGGGAAAATTCTGGTCATTCATCTTAGAAATTAATTTTCAATGCTCTTCATTTTGTCCTTGTGTTTGGAGTCCGTGAAGAAAATAAGATGGCGTAAGATGAAGGAAAATACTCGTTACATATTGTAATTCCTTTGAGAGGCAAGATTCACTCAAAATTTCTTCTTGGTTTCGTAATCCACAAAATTAAAATTAAGATGATATGAAAAGAAGAAATAAAGCAGGCCATCCACATGGGTCCATGACACTTTTTTCAACCCTGAGAAAATACTCAGCAAGAAGGACATGTTCCAAGATATCTCTCTCTCTTTTTTTCTCGTTTATCTAGCAATACAGATAAGATTAGAACTAAAATGACAACTTTTTTATTTACCACAGACAATAGATAACCTCAGTTCCCAGATCACTATAGACTATGTAAAGCCACAGAGCAGATCTCACACCAAGATACAAGAACTATTAATGAAAACTAGACCTATTAATGAAAAGCTATTAATGAAAACAATTAAGCTTGTTGATTAAACAACTCTTCATCGTCTTTTTTTCTTTTTCTTTTTTTTTTAATTCCAGAAATACTAATAAATTTTCAACTTTGAAGGCTGTTAGCCTTACAATAATTTCACTAAAGGATGTGTTTCAAGGTTACAGTCTTATCTGGGAGAAGTTGTAACAGCTAAAAAGAAATTAGTTGCTTTCATGTTCTATTTAGCCACACATGAAACACACAAAACCCAGAAACATTGAAAAAAAAGTCCTGCACAAATCCTTGAGAAGCCGTGATGCCAGAAAATATCTAAAAAGCAATTAAATTAAATATTCAGAAATCTCTCATAATGATAATCTTTAATCCTACTCATTCATTAGAAACTAAAACAACACCCTGCTGGTAAGACTGTAGTTATTAAAGCCAAGACTTTCAAAGCTAGCAATCTCTCTTTTAAAATATTTGCGATTTTTCCTTATTAGCCATGGAAGCTTCATGTTAGACAGCTCTTTTCCTACATGCACAGAAATAGATGATTTTCTCTTTTTTTAAATTATTTTTTTAAATTCTTAGAACTAAACAGGCAAACCGCCTCAGATCCTGTCATTATCTGGAGGAAACAACACAATCAGCATACTATTTCCAAACTAATATTCTTTTTCTTTTTTAAAGGAAGGGCAGTAAGACATACTTCTTGCATTCACACCCTGACATCTGATGGGTACTGTGTTGTAGAAAACCTGTGGTCTTTGCTCAAAGGATGTTTTCATGCATTTACTTTCTTCTAGCAAAAAGCTAGGAAGTTCATCTACCCACCTGGCACAAGTGCAGTTCAGAGTCAAGCAAACAGTGGCAAACTACATTGTTTTCACTGTGAATGTTTTTTCTGCCTCACAACTATACATATCCTTATGAGAGATGCTATGGAACATAAAAGGAGGTGCCATGGAAGTTTAAACTGTTCTGCAGCATAAATTGTTTGTGTGGATCTTTTTTTTTTCCTAAGCCTATCTGTGAATTAAGCTATAAAAGACTCCTTTCTATGAAGTTGGACTGGAAACCTGTGAGACTTGCTGATGTACAGCCTCGTTTGACCAGCCTGGCTCTGCCTCCAGAGAGTGGAAAGTATGAGAGCAAAACCCAAGGAGCTGTGGACTTCCCCTCTTACAGAAAGGACATTTTTCAGGTAAGATAAATTTTTCTATATTGCCCTATAAATCATAAAAAATGAAAGTCAGTGGTTTTATTCCTGGAAATATTTGTAAATCAGTTATTTTAACTATTCAACCAGCTCTGCTGACTACTCAGTTTCCTGATATAGCCATACCCTTAGGAAATTACAGGATACTGACACAGTTTACACAGATGAAGTTAATTAATTCAAATACAATTCAAACAGGATAGTTGTACATGTCTGCCAAATAAATCTTAACCCACTACCTTTCCAGCTCCTCCCTCACTAACCCCTACTCGCTATCCCACTCCATTTCAGCCTGGAAAACAAGCTTTCTTGTCCATTATTTATTTTCTGTGCTTCACCAAACCTACATTTGGTATCCCACCCCACACAGAAATCCATTCAAACATTCACAATAGATCACACCAGTTCTCAGTCTGCAGCAAGGGCAAGACTGAAAGTAGAGAGGCTGAGGTTACAATGCCCCTGGGGTGAAAGAAGAAAGAAAGAAAAAAAAAAAAGAAAAAGTAATAAAAGAAAGGAGAAAGAAAAGAACGGAAGGAAAGAGAAAGAGAAGAGAAAGAGAAAGAGAAAGAGAAAGAGAAAGAGAAAGAAAGAGAAAGAGAAAGAGAAAGAGAAAGAGAAAGAGAAAGAAAGAGAAAGAGAAAGAGAAAGAGAAAGAGAAAGAGAAAGAGAAAGAGAAAGAGAAAGAGAAAGAGAAAAAGAGAGAGAGAAAGAGAAAGAGAGAAAGGAAGAGAGAGAGAGAGAAAGGAAGAGAGAGAGAAAACTTCCTATTCCTCTGATTAAAATGAACTGAAGCTGTTCGGGACCAGGCTCCAAAGAACACTGCCTTGACTTTCCCACTCCTCCAGGGCCACTAAAATCTCCCGCCAATGCATGTTAATCCACTGATCCACTGCAGTTTTCGGCGTCAGTGGAGCACATCTTGCTGAGGCAGAGCAATGGCTGTGGGACCTGTACTGGCCTCTTTTTCTTCTTGTTCGTCCTTTTCAAGGCTTTGTCTTCTTATGCTATGGCCAGGGACCACTCCTTTCACCCTTTCTTTCCCCACCTGGATAGCTGATTCATTCAAGAAAATATGTCCGAAACACTGAATTGCACTGTGCACAACTAGTGGTTTGGGTTTTTTTGTTTAAAACCAGATTCAGGTGCATTCTCTAGTTCATTACAAATGAGGTGCTAACACAAAAGATCATAGATTCTGGTGCCTGAAAACAGTAGTGTTTTGTGGTTGCTTTATACTGAAAGTTTTACATAGTTATCCTGATGTAAAATTCTAGTGCACATGCTTATAATTTTATTGTTTACACAGCAAACTAAGGTAAACCACAAGGAGGGGGAATAAGGACAGCCTTAAATAGTTCTGCAGGATTAGAAGAACCACTTGTGCACTATGCTCAGCTGGGCTTTACATTGAAAGAAATAAGGCCAGTCAGCTGTCTTGAAATAAAACCACACATTTCTTCTTGTCACAAGTGAGGTCATAATTGTGGGATGGGCAGAATTGGGTTTCCTTATTGAGAAAGAAGATTGATAAACCCCACAGCAGCCCATACAGAAATCAAAAGAATAATAATCACATATTTTAGCTAAGCTTTTATATGCTAAAACATAACACTGTTTTACAAAGTAGGAGGTTGTTTACATTTCCACCTTAAAGTCTCTATTCTAGAGAAGGAGAGGCTAATCAAGCTAATTTCTGTGAACTGAATATAATTTTCTGTTTGCTTTAGGATAAATGAACAAAATATAAGCTATATGGATTTCACAGGTAAGTTTGGTGACTAAGAATCTTGTTTGAAAGAGATTAATTTTTGTTTGTAAATAATTATTTTATTAACATGTGATCTTATTTATTAACAAACCTGCTAAACTGTAGTTGCTTAAAGGACATTTGAGTGTAGGATGAGATATGCTGTTAAGGTTTTTATTAATCTTTTGAAAATTTTGCAGTTTAGCTCCTAAGAGATTGTAAAACAAAACCAGCCTGCACTGGACTCCAAATTCATATTTAACTTGAGTTGCTAGTTTTTTATCTTCTGTGTGACATCATACAAGCATACACTTTGCAGGACAGATTTATATTCCTAAATGAGATTTAATTTATAATCTTACTTTTAGTGCAATGTATCAGTGACTGCTATTAAAAAATTCCTCAACAGAGCAGTTTTGTCTGTTATTTCAGAAGATCAAATTTATTGACACAGATGTCACATTCTTCTGCTCCCAGATTTGATGTCTATGGCAAATGCTAAAACTTCAGGATATTTGACAATGCTTTACAATGCATTCCATATCTGGAATGGTTTATCTTCTTCAAAAACTTCTTTTTTTCTTACTTTCTTATTTTCTTTTTCTTTCTCTGCTTCTTTTCCTTTTCCTTTTTCTTTTCCCTTTCCTTTCCTTTTCCTTTTACCTTTTCCTTTCCTTTTCCTTTTACCTTTCCCTTTTTCTTTTCTTTTCCCTTTCCATTTTCCTTTTACTTTTTTCTTCTTTTTCCCAGTGGTAGCTCTGCATCTATAGTAAACGTTGGCATCAACATTCATCTACATATGCATCATTCATTTACATGTGCATCAACATAGTATAAATTGAAATGTAAACTGATGATAGTAAATAATTTAATTCCCATAAAGCCTCTATTTTTATTTCACACTCTGTCAGTACATTATTTACTTTGCTGATGGTGAAGAAATGACAATATGTGACATTTGTAGCAATAGAAACAGAATAGAAGGTTATTTTCCTCCCTTCCTCAAGACTTAGATCTGCTCACCTGCAAATTATCAGGCGATACACCTTCTGTGTGGGGGAATCTCAAGAGGAGAAAAGTTTCTCAGTCTTCATGTTAAGGGCATGTTCGTTTGAATGTTGCATGGATGGAGCAGTATAGCTGTCAAGCTCTGGAATGTCTCTGAAAGGTTCTTGGCAGCTGATGTATAACACAGAGCAGAATGTAGTCCTTTACTACCTCAGCTTGTGCCCTTTTCATCAACAATTTCAGCCCTGTCCTTTACTGTGTACAGAGGAACTTTGTTCAATTGACACAATGAATCTTGTAAGGAGGGAGCAAAATAAATGTTCATTGTGGCTTCCTTGCTGATTCCCAGTCCTCCAGCCAATAATATAGAAAAACACAGGTATTTTTAAAAACAGTTAACACTCAAATGGCTTCATCTTCAACTAATGCATTAGAGGTGATAAAAAGTATAACAGAAGGGGCATGTGCTGAGCTGTAAGTAGAGAACAGCAAGTGGCTAACACATTCAGAGATGGGGAATATGGGGCTGCTGACTCCCTAAATTTGGCTGGGCAGCAACCTCTCTGCCAGCCACAGAACTGCTCTTGTGAAGGATAAAGCTGGTCAATGCACGATCACTTACTGTGGATGTAACTTGTGCTTTGGGAAGGTTCCCCACAGCCAAGGGTCTTACTAAAAGACAGTGACTTTGCTGTTAGTTTGGAAAATTCAGCTGCCAGGCAGCAGGCAGCTACAAGACTCCTTTTGCCAACACGTTGAACCAGAAAGTCAAAGTGTTATTTTATAACTGAACAGGCAATATTAAAACTGAGAACAGGACTGCTTAAAAAGAACAGATCAGGCAAAAGCAGATTGCTATAAATAAGATGGCTGCATATCCATTGTCAGAAAACAGATATAATGTAGGGCAAGACAAACATGTCCATGTCCCTTTGGTGGTTTTAGAGCCCTTTTTCTTTTAAGCTTACTATAGCTAAAGATAAAAAGTTCTCTGATTTTAGAAAGCAGGTCAGTCACCTGTATGTTTGTGGGTCAGAGTGCAATAGTCCAGAAATCCCATCTAAGAACAGGGAAAGGGATTTGAGGGCAAAACCCAAGTTTGAAGGAAATGCACTAAAAGAGAGGACAGAAGCAAAGATGTTTCAATGTATCACTCTCAACAAGCATAAGGTAGCAGCAGGGTTGAATATTCCGTATATTCATAATTATAAAATATAATTCTAAAGTATCAAGTGGAACAGAGAAAAAAGCATTCCTTTTTGTCCTAGACAAAAGACAAAGAAAAAAAAGAGACAGGTAGTCTGCAGTATTGAATTGTGCCTATGATGCATTGTTGAACCATAAAATGAAGTTAGAATAATTTGACTGAGAGAATAAATTACACTTTGCATGTCTAGTTGATTCCACCACTATTTGGAAACTCAAGGAAAAATGGGTTTCAGAAATATATGGGAACTTTGAAAGAAGGACACATTTGATCAGCAGAAGCTGAGAATAGACTGGCAGATAAACCGAAGACTTGTCTAATAAAAAATGGACTCCAGAGACCATTACAGCCATGAACCCTGAAGCAACAGTGCCTTGTGAGTTAAGCTGGAAATGTCTTCTTTACAAGCATAGATACTGTACTCTTGATACTTTAAATCTTTACTATTTTGGCATACCTAATATATGCTTGCTGGGAGCTGTTATAGTTAGATCCTGCATGGTCTGAGCTGTAACTGAAAATGACTTTACCAGTTTTCCCGAGGTTATGACACTGCAACTACAGAACTTCGGAAGAAGTTTGACAATCCAACACCTTGGGCAACTTTATTATGTTACAATGACATTCTTAGCTGGTTTTGTTAGTTTTGATGTTCAAGACAAGTTCAGAAAGTTTTAGATTTACACTTGATTATTTTTAACAGCTGAGGTCCTAAGCAAACTAAAATGTATTTTTTTAAAAAATAATTTGTTCGGTTTTTTTTAAATAAAAACCAATCTAAAGAATATAGACTGATAAACACTCGTATATCTATTTACTCTCTATGCCATAAACCAGCTAACTGGATGATTATCATGACAGAGAAAACTGCCCAAGTTTGGGAAATTACTAATAAAAAAATAGTCGTAGTGGTAGCCAAAAAGAATGCATATACAGGAACTGACGGTAGGACTTCTAAATTTCATAAATGTGAAGACCTACCCCTGGGTCAGGGCTACTCCCAGTATCAATACAGGCTGTGGGATGAAGGAATTGAGAGCAGCCCTACAGGGAAGGACCTGGTGGTACTGGTGAATGAAAAGCTGGGTATGAGCCAGCAATGTCCGCTTGCAGCCCAGAAAACATGGGCTGCATCAAAAGAAGTGTAATCAATATGAACAGAATAGTTCTCCCTTTATTCTGCTCCAGGTGTATTCAGCTAAGGGGTCCTCAGCACAGGAGACATGGACCTCTTAGAGTAGGTCCAGAGGAGGGCCACAAAAAAGATCAGAGTGATGAAACGTCTCTCCCATGAAGAAAGGCTGAGAGAGTTGGTGGTGTTCAGCGTAGAGAAGAGAATGCTCTTATTGTGGCATTTCACTACCTAAAGGGGGATTATGAGAAAGATGGGGACAAACCTTTAAGTACGGCCTGTAGCAATAGGACAAGGGGTAATGGTTTTAAAATAAAAGAGGGGAGATTCAGGCTGGATATAAGGAAGAAGTCTTCTACAATGAGGGTGGTGAAACACTAGAACAGGTTTCCAAACTTAGCCATTAATCTTATACAAGGTCAGCAAGATTAGGCAGGAGGCTGCTCTGAGATCTGTCCTGTCTTATAGTGCCCTTGTACTCTGCCATCTGTCTGGGTCCATCTGCTGCCTTTAAATTGCAGACTTGTTAGGATTGTTCTGTGGCTTTTATTCTGTGGTTGCACATTTCTGTTCCTCTGTCTTCCCTTGGCCTACAAGCACAAAGGTAATATTAATGACAATAATAAAAAGTGAAATGCTACTGCCGTGTGTCTGCAAGTATTCATGGATTCTTTTTTTTTCTTCTTCCTAAGGGAAGAGCACATATTTTAGCGAGTGAAGTCAACTAATCTTCTGTTTTCACAGTACAGTTATTGTTCTTTTGATGCACCTGGAAACTAGCCTATGACTCCCACTGATGCGGGGAACTGCTTAGCTAATTCCCTGGTGAAGTGAGTTGCTGGAGCACTGTGTTCTTCATTGAAAACACAAGTTTTGACTTACTGTGCTCCAGTGTGCACTCCATAAAATGGGCTGTCTGCTGGGAGAAGTGCTGCTCCTGTGGGTACTACCTCCTACACCAGTGGGTAGGAACCCTGGGTGGAGGTCCCTGGGGAGCATTCAAAGAACAGAAGAGATGGAGGAGAAATAAGGTGAGCTCTAGTGTGGGTAGTGAAGGCAGCAGTGGGCACAGAGGCTTTAAGAATGATAACTGCAAATTGATTTCACCCAAATATAAAGTCAATAAAATGATGCTAGTTGATATCAATGGGGACTTCTCTTTTGGCTGCGTTCTGGCCTCAAATAAAGGATAATGCAGAACAATGGTAGTAATGTACTGCTTATAGCTAAAGAAGATTTTCTTCCTCTTCAAATTTTATGCAGGCCGTGTCAAAGACTTTCAGTTATGCTCTTTAACTCATCTACGATTAGTATTAATGCATTTGTATTACATATTTCATACTATACTTACATAAGCATAATCATGTCTATAGAAATACAAAACGAAGGGTTTGTTATACATGCATTGATAATTAGAACACCTTTATTCCATGTTCACTTTTGCTTTTCACTGTTGATCGGTATGTGTAGCAAGGGAAGTTGCTAGAGAAGGGAAGCAGATCACATTGCACACTAACAAGACTTTTCCACCCTTCACCCTGTATTTTTTCTCAGTAATGATATTTTCAAACTCATAAAGCCATATACATTTCTTGGCAGGGCTGTGCCTGTTTTCTATAGAGACTTGCAGTCCAAACGCAGTTGTGAGGAGACTTTACCGGCCGTGCGTACCATGTTAGGAAAAAAGCCAAGGGCTAACACTCTCTTCTCTGACTTACAAGTGAATTTTGCCAAGAGATGCACCAGGAGGAGCATTGGCTCCTCTTCAATCTCTGCACTAGGTGGGAAGACTGTAAACACACTGCTTTCCTCGAGACAGTATCATGCCAATCCTTTAAAGGGAAAGAAGTATACAGTCTATATCTCTTAAAACTAACTACCATGGGTTCAGCTTTTGTCTGTGGATATTTTCAAAGCATTCAGATGGGAAAGGAGTGAAATTTGTTGATGGAAGTTAGCAAACAGTTCCAAGTAGTGGTGGGCTAAAAGAAGCTGTCAGGTACTACTAGCAGGAGAAAAGGCTGAGATTAGTTTAATTTATTCTCTGATGCAGATCATCTGTCAATCCAGTTCTTAAGCTGTAAAACCCGTCTGTTTGTACCTCTGCCAAATATGGACAGATGAATGAAAATAAAATACAATAAAATATGCTGCTGATACAGCAAATCTCACAGAGCACAATGTGCAGATTTATTCCCAGGCGAACAGAAACACAGTACTGTTCTTCCAAAAATTTCAGGTTTTTGTTTTGAAGAACAGGTCTATTTTCTCAAACTGATTTTAGTGCTCTCAAACGTACTGACATGAACCACCTCAAGCCAAACCAAAGGAAAGGAGAATGGCTATGTAACAAAAAATAGCAGCTTACCTATTAATTCATCCCTGCTGGGCTGCTAGATTGGGAAAGAAATCTCTACAGCAAGAGCATTAAATCTCATTAAATCCAACTGGTCACAGAAGAGATTGCTGAATCCCTTTCCCTCCACATAAATCAATCTTTGCTTAAAATGTTGATGGTTAACTGAAATCCACGACTTCCCTGTTGCAACTCCAGGTTTGCCTAGCTCCCTGGGAGGTTCCTAGATTGTTTCCAGCTCCTGAAGCCAAGTGGTTTACCTGCTGCAGAACGGGAGCTTGAGAGCCCTGAAGACGTCTGAGATCAGGAGAGGGATTTCAGGTAGTGTTCACTGTGTGAGTCAGAGACTAGATGAAAAATGCCATCGGTAGCTGGCATTGCAGAGAGCTTCCTCAGACTTGTGCTAATGTGTAGGACTGGGTCACCTCAGTGACTAAGAAGCTGGAGGTGTGGAAGCCTGCTGTTGTGGTAGGTTCTGCAAGGTGAACAATGCAGATACGCAGAGAACTGTCTGTAGAAGAAAGAAAGTGGGTGGTCATGGTTTAAGCCCAGCGGGCAACCAAGTTCCACACAGCCGCTGGCTCCTTTCAACCAACTCTACAGTTGGATAGAAGGAGAATTGGAAAAAAATGTTAAAACTATGGGTTAGGATAAGAACAATTTAATAACTTAAATAAAAATAAAATATAACAATATTATAACAACAATATTAACAGGAAATAAAGAGAAAGAGGAAGCAATAAACAAGTGATGCACAATACACTTTCTCACCTCCTGCTTACCAGTGCTCAGTAATCAGTCCCTTCTGTCTAACTCCCCTGAGTTTATATACTGGGCATGACATGCTGTGGTATGGAATACCCTTTTGGCTAGTTTGGGTCAGGTGTCCTGTCTCTGCTTCCTCGCAGCTTCGTGTGCCCCTCCTCACTGGCAGAGCATGAGACTGAAAAGTCCTTGATCAGGTTAAGTGCTATGTAACAACAGCTGAAACATCGGTGTGTTATCAGCATTGTTCTCAGGCTAGGGTCAAAACACAGCATTTAGGCAGCCACTAGGAAGAAAAAGGACTCTGTCCCAACAGAAACCAAGACAGTGGTTCATTTCCTGGAGTCCTCAACTTCCCTTCTGTAAAAGGATTTTTTCAAATAAACTCCTGTATAAATTTAATTAATACTTTTTGAACATTTCCCAGCAGTGACAATTAAAAAGCATTAGTGGATTAGCCTTCAGGCTGGGAGGCTCCCTCTCATTTCCAGCCTGGTTCACAGAACCTCAGAAAATAATGTAGACTTCACCACTTCTTTTTTCAGTATTTATGGAAATCTGTATTTTCATTTTCTGAGGAAAGGGTGAAGTAATGTTACAGGACATTCTTCATTCTTAACATACCTATCTTTAGGAATGATATGAAACTTATCACTATAGAAAAAATACCAAATAGTCCCAATTTTTAAATACATTGAATGGGCATAGAAGGCAGGAAAGGAAGGGCTGATACTACTAAATTCTTATGGGTGTAAAGTAGTTTTAAAACTATTGTGCTAATTTTATTCTGACTTTACTGGATTTAGCATTCTAAGTAAAATTCATTGTATATATTTCAATGCTACAAAAAAAAAATTCTAAAGAACATTCATACATTCTAAATAATGTAATACTGTAAAATGTCTCAAGGTGACATGCTAAGGCTTTGTACTTCTATTCAGTGTTTATTAAGTATAAAATTCTTAAAATTTGTATCTTAGTTTGCAATTTTATTAAGAATTAATCTATTTTATACACTAGATATGGCGTCAAATATGGAAGAATAAAATGTTGGAAAATTTTACAACCACTGGATGTCATTGTTGTTCTCTTAAACTATCCATAAAAAAAAGAAAAAGTAGAACCAGTTTGAAGACTGGGACTTGAGAATAAACATCATAAGGCTGGTTTCCAGATTTGTCATTTAAATAACATTAAAAATATATTTACATAAAGTAGTAGGCTGTGTTAAGATTAATGAATTCCATGAAGCCAAATGAGCTGCATGGACATTTTAAAACAGCAGCCTAACTGCTGTTCTCTTTGGTAGTTCATCAGTCACTGCAAATTTCAGTGTAGCTAACTAGCAAGAAGTAATGATCTGGATTGTATGGTGTATAAACAGCTCATTTTAATAAGCGTAGTCTTCATCATTTTTTACATGACTCATATTAAATCTCACTTGTGAAAGGTTATGTATTGAATGCCAACAAGAGAATGTGCATTTCAGATAGCTTTTTTCATGCAGTTGTCTCAAAATGAAGTACTAATAAAAGTCAGTAACAGCTACCAGGAGACAAATCCAGCCCCTTGCTCACTTCTGAAAGTCATTCTGCAAATAAGTGTCACAGCCTGACTCAGAGGAAGAGATGCAGCTGTAGCGGTTAGCTCTGTGCATGAAAGCAAAGGAGCGATGGAATCACTACTGAATGGAGACAGGCATGAAAAGGCTAAATACCCCACTGAACAAAAATCTTCCGTACTTTTCTATTGTGGGCGCCCAGGTAGGCTACGGACCTGGACAAGACTTCCTTACAGGTCTCTGTAGCTGCCCAGTAGCCTACAGGAGATTTCTTCTCAGTGCTTCCCTAAAGTCTCTCCACCCCCCACTGTACATCTGCCCAGCACCTGGCCCGGAACTTGGAAGGGTTCTTAATTTCATTCTATGTGCACACTTATTACCCTCATAAGAAAGTAAGG
Source organism: Psittacula echo (assembly GCF_963264785.1). Classification (NCBI taxonomy): domain Eukaryota; kingdom Metazoa; phylum Chordata; class Aves; order Psittaciformes; family Psittacidae; genus Psittacula; species Psittacula echo. Next base: position 64,799,004 of record NC_137738.1, on the reverse strand, counting down.
CTGAACTACACTCTGTACAGTGGGTGGGTTGAACACAGCTGTGCAGCAGACCACTTGTTCTCTTTCTACTCTGTGTGAATGATGTTGTTTAAAGTATCCAGTCATTTTTTGCCATAAAGTGATTTGGGAATGAAATTATATCAACAACCAACAAAGGAGAGCAAACAGATTTTGCTTTACTTCTCCAGAAGTCACCCCATTTACCTGGGGAGTTAGCCCTGCTCTAAATGAAACCAGCACTCTCTGCCATAGCGATATCGTGAGTATTTCATGTCAGGAGAAATCTAGAGAAATGAAACAGCAATGTCACCGGAAAAGAAACAGCAGGGATCTAGCTTATCAACTGGAGACAGGCTTGCTATTAATGGATGGGCTGCTTTCCTCACCTTTCCAACTGAAATGGATGTTGGAGGCTTTGATGTGGGGAGGATGGAGGAAATGCAGCTAACCTGTCTTAATACAGCTCCTGACTAGCATTTGGAGTTGAATATGGTGGTATCATAACTGGAAGATAAAGTCTGCAGCTTCAATGTGCAGCTATAACAGTTATGGTGCTAGAGGGCTTTTGTTCTTCTGATTGCTCTCTTTTCAAGCCTGCAGATTTAGTAAAGGAGTTGTGTGTGCTCCCCCCTGCACTGTGTATGCTTAGATTACAGTGAAAGGTCTGAATTGTCCTTGGGTAGAAACAAATACATTATCTTCAGTCTGTTGAAATATTAATAGTAATGCAGACGTGTCAGCAGGGACAGGCTTGGGCCAGCTATTATAGTCAATTGATATTGTGCAGCATGGACGCCTCTTCTGAATTTGCAAGAACCTCTGAAATGCTCAAGACAGTATGGTTCTATATCATCCCTAGTTTATGGCAGCTCACTGGTAGCACATCACACTGCTGAGGCTCAGTCATCAAAGTCAGTCCAATGTGCATCTATACTTCAGGGACTGAAACAGAAATAGTCCATCTGGATTTTATCGCAGTCCCCAGATATCTGCAAGCTGTCAGTGGCAATACCCAAATCAAGATTTTTGGGGTTTTTTTGGTGTGGTCTTTGTCTTTCAGTGGGAGTTGGGTGCTTATGCCCTAAAGCCTTTGAGGATTTGGCATCAAGATTTTATTTCTAGTTCACATGCAGCTACTAGAACATTGTTGGGAAATTTTTGCATCCTCTGCATTGGACACTGTGAGTAAAAATTAATTCTGTAAGAATGAAACAAGGGCAGAGTTTTCCCAGCAGTTGAAAATTTTTTGTTGGAAACAGCACTTTATCATCACCAGAATTTTAACAAAGACAGATTGACAAATCAGATATCTGCATCAAAATAATTGATACTCCATTAACTGATTACACTGCCAACTGCAGTTGACATGAGCTGAACACTTTCAGTCATCCAGGGGGAAGTTTAGGCATCCAAGCTGGGGTTGGACAGCACCCTGCACCTTGGTGCTCTTGTGCCAGGGATATGCCCCATTTAACTGGCTAGTTAAACATGGATGCCATGAGCTCACCTGTTCACCCTGTGCCTCTGTTTCTGTTCTGACAGGCCTTGGCTTTGTTATCTTTCTCTTTCTCTCTCATCTTTGGTGGGTCTTGGGCTCATTCTGAGACATAATGGAAAAAACGAGATCTCGAAAACTTTCGCGGGACAGGAAAACCACTTCCTACCCAGTTCTATTTCTGCTTCTAAAATTCTGTTTGGTGGTAGTTTCAGTGAACTCATTCTTCCTTTGTGTGCCATATGATCCACAGTTGTTTTCTAAATCACCAAAAGTCATTGACAGGCTGTGTGGTTTTGATTTAGGGCAATGTTCTTTTTAAAAAATCATTAACTCAAAATATAGAAAAAAAAAGAAGCTGTGTTTACCTTACTCTTTGACTTCTAAAAATTTTATGAGCAAAAGGCACTTATATCCACACTATTTATAGACGTAAAAGAAGATTAAACGGAATTGTGTTTACCTCAAATTAGATAGCCAACGTTGAACTGAAAGGAGATGCATAATAGACATATGTATTCACATACACATAATATGCACATCTGAGTCATATAGACTATAGAAACTTTTCAGTAGCTTTCATAGATATAAACAGATATGCAATATGTGAGGAGAGCAAATACACGTATATATATGTATATAGTTTTTAAATTAAAATTATTCACTGGTTTGGATATTCTGTAAAAAGAAAAGACAGCTACACATTCATATTTTGCATTAATTTTGTGCTTTCAAAGTTTTGCCTATTCTTTCAATATTTATCTATTTCCCCCAGATGTTAGATTATATTTTTTCAAAGATGCAGGATACTATATTGCTAAAATAACCACAACTTTACAGGGCAAAATAAGGAGGAAGATGAAATGCTAAAAGCACTTTCAAGAATATTCTTTCAAGAATATTATTTCCCCCCAAGCCAAATTACATCACTCACAATATGAGGCAAGCAAAAATACAGATCAGATCTTCAAACTGAACTCTGTTTTCTTCTGGTGTAACAAAGCAATTTTGCAGTTAGCTCAAATGATGGTTGGAATTTAGGAAACCTCAGGATGCTCTATGTTCACTGACTTGAAAGCTCATTCATAAATATCACAGTGTGAATTCTTGGATACTGAAATGCCACTAGTAGCTAATGGGGACTTGACTATCCGTCACTGCCTCTTTAGACAATAATATGGGGACAGGTAGAAAAGTTTGCTGATTCTACAAAGTTCATCAAGAAATGAGGAAATAGTAAATTCAGCTGCAGATGGCCTAAGAGACCCTGCTGTGCTCTGGTAATGTATTGGCAATGTTTTTTTGTGATGTTAGCTGTAGTTTCCAGCCATGTACACTTGGAGGAACATTTGCATACTAGTACAGTGATCATTGTACCTTTCTGCAGCTTGGACCCTCCTAGCCAACAATTAAATTTTGATTGTTGCTGCCTTTTCAATTAATATACTAGGAAAATAGATTAAGAAAGGATATTAGAGGATAACATACTCCATCTTCATGCCTCAGCTATGTAGCCTGGCAGACATTTAATCAAATTGTTCTTCAAAACACCAGTGTAGTAAGTGCTTCAACTTGTTCAGGGCTTTAATGTTCATATGGTTTACACAGGCACAGGGAACAGTTAAGATCTTTCCTTTTTGCAGCTAGTTTTTACGTTTCTGTGTATCTGGCTTATGTATCCGAAGGCTTTTGGTAAATCTCTTTTAGTCCTCTCTCTTTTCTGAACTAAACTCCTCTGCCTCCACTACAAGCAGTTCCTCATGGACAGGGCTTTTCAGATCTCTGACCTTTGCTGTCCTTCTTGACATTTTCAGCAACTGGTCCACATATCCCTTAAAACGAAGACCCTTAGGGTGGATGAGTCTCTAGATAGAGAGGAGACCCTTATGGTGGATGAAATATATGTAGACAAAGAAGCAGCAGTAGCAGAAAGTGCATGGCTTGCACATGACTCCTTCTTTACACATTAACATGATACCTATCTTTCTTGCAACATCACAACATTGGTGACTTGGGTTTGGCTGGTTATCTGCTATAACCTCAATGTGCTCTTCACTAGAACTGTTTTATAGCCTGTTATTCTTCAGTCTGTTTGTGCAGTTGACTATTCTGCATAGGTGAAAAAGTTTGCATTTGAGTTACATTTGTTGGGTTTTTTTCCAAACTATTTCCTCAGTTTGTTCATTTTGAGTTTTAATTCTGCCTTTCTGCATAACTCACCCTGTACGCAACTCTAATAAGCATGTTTTCACTTTGTCATCCACAGCATTGGCTGATATACCTCTAAAACACCCCTCCAGTCCGATAGTAAAACACTGATAAATTAATTTCTAATACCACTTTTACACTCAATCAATGAATCTGTAGTGCAGTTCATGTTTCCAAAGCCTGCTCACATAAAATCATTAAGAATAAATTAGTTTTTAGGAGAGTGAACATGCTGTGAGGATGTAGGTGGTGTTGGTGGGTTTACCCATGTATTCTTATTTTAGCTAAATCAAACTGGTTTGATAGTGACCTTGAGTTTTGAAACAGAATATTTTATTAGCCTTGCTTTGCTGTAAATCTGGTGTGTGTTCCTGAGCCCTATTTGGACTGGTACACCAGATTTTATTGGATTCTTCTCTTCCTTCCCTCGCATCCTCTGACAGAAGAAGGTTATGTGGTAACTGCCAGGCTGAAATTCAGACAGTTCTCAGTTGAGGCTTCTATTTCCTGTTAGATGGTAGCCCTTTCACACCACTTAAATTATTATGTGAATGTTATTATTACTTGAATGGTTAAAGCACTAGGTTCAAAGTTTGTGTCTTCACCTTTAAGAACAAAAAAATCAGAAACTATCTGCCAGGTTTTTATGCAGAGCTACTAAAATTGAGCTATTCTTGGTTTATGAGGTTTCAGACAGACAGGTCTGTAATTCTGCAAAGCCGTGTGTGACTTCATGGGAAACTTTTTCATAACTCATTCAATCCAGCAGTTCTGCTCCTCCTTCAAATTTTACTTTTGATAAATCAAGTGACTAGATCATATACAGACAATGGAGTCAGCTTAAAATATTTATGGAATACAATTGTATACACACATAGAGACAGGTAATTTTCTCCATAGATAGGCATATCCAAAAATGCTGTGTTATAATTCTGCATTCCTTACCACAAGATAACCAGTTATTCTGAAGTGAGAAAAGGATAGAAACATAGAAAATTTCCCTCCATACGTGTGGAAAAGAATCCAGTCTCTCCAGGAAGACATTATTTCCTGGTAAAATACTCTGTGTGGTTTGGTAATGTATTGAAAAACTTCAAAAAGCCAGATGGTTCTCCCTGTTATTTTAATGTTATTGTTTAATGAGTGGCCCAAGAAATGCATTTAAGTAAGCAAATAAAATCCAGTTGTTTCATCATTGTGTTATCTTAAACAAAAACAAATAAATAAAAGCATGCCAGTAATGAAATGTTTTCCCTCTAAGAACTTGGTGGAGTAGCAGTGCCAAATTCTGCAGTGATGTAAACTGGATGGATGCAAAGCAGATGTAACTTAATCTGCTGATTGCAATTGAGAGCTTTTAAAATTTGCTTGGAACATATTTATGCCTTGAGATGCATGCACAAATGAAGTTCAACTGAAGTTTAAGAAGCATTATCATTTCCCTTCACCACATCTTTTTCTGTGTCACTGATCTCCTTAGATAAAGGTAGGGTTTTGGTGTCAGGTTTCTTTAAAACTCTATTCTCTTCTTCAGAAATACAGTCCTCTATATATAGTATAAGCAGATATTTAATGTCTTTATCTATCAGTAAATTGCTTAAAATACCTCACAGTACTCATAATCCGGCAGAGGAGTGTTTATCTGCTCACTTACCTATTAGTAATGGCTCGTATCTGATAAGCATCATACTGTAGATCCATTGCTGTTGGATAACAACAAATTTTTTTTGAGTAAGCCAAGTTAAAACCTATTTATGCACCTATTATGGTGCAGTTAATGACGTTACTATCTTGGATGATAAACTTTACTATCCTTGACAACACAAAATACTAGTTCAGTATATATAGTTAAGCCTATCAATAGATTTACACACTAAAGTGGGAATTGGTGAGAATTTGAACTCTGATGTTGAAGGTTATGGTGCTCCAGCTCCACTAACACTCTTCAGCTTCAGGGAGACTGTGTTAACTAATTTTTCATCCATGAAGTTTCCACATCTCTAGAAATATTTTTCTGCACTTGTTCCATACTACTGCCATTGAGGGACAGAGCACCTCCCTGCCTACAGATACCTGAGACAGCTAACTGCAGACATAAACTAAAGCATCCGTTCCCTTTCATCCCTCTTCACCTTCTTCTCAATCTGGGTTTAATCAATGTTCTTAAACTATACCAATACAAAACATTGAAATTAGTGCAAAACACGACAACTACCTTCACTTTCATCACTGCAATAGGTGACACTGATGCTGTGCTCTTATATAAAAGAGCATTCCCTCCAAAATAAGACACCTTGGTTCTATTCTCTATTCAAGTTCAAATCTTTGCCTTCCAGCAACACAGTAGACCTTAATCATAGAGCAGGAAGGACCACTCTTCATGTCTGCTGTTAAAACTACCAGCTAAGCTTTCTTATTTCATAACACCAGAAACAAGAGATACAAGCAGAACCGTTCTCTAAGACTTATTCAGGGAATATTCTCAGTAGCAAAGTACAAGGTAGCTGGGCAGTAGAAAAAAATTGCTTTGCATCAACACAGGATGGGGCAGGATAAAAGTCTTACTTTCTATTTCCTAAGTGCTGTAAACATTGGCAACAATATGAGGAGAGTAGGTAGCATCACCATCATCTTCTGTATCCAAAAAACCAAATAAATCTTCTGTTCTCTAGGTGGCAGGCAATGATGCCTAACACAAGGAGAGGTTCTATATTGCAGATTTAATTCTCCCTGAGTAGACTCACTTTTTGAGAAGGACAGCATTCCTGATGCCTTCCTTTTGGCTGTAATAACTGTGGTTTTGTCTCACACGAGTATTTTGCCTTATGGATTTGATTCAAAACTTTCTCTTTCCATAGGCACTTCACTTCAGCCTTTCAATTTTCACTCATGGAGTGATAAACATTGGATGTACCGAAAATCAGAATTCTAGTGGCAAAGTCCTGGAAAAAATTACCCTAAATCCTGTAGGTAGATGCACCCCAATGAATCCTACACAAATGTGGATCTGTAGCCTGATGTTGGTTTTTGATGCAGGGCTGCAGTTTGGGTGATCCCTTTGCAGGGTATACTTCTCATGTCAGCTAGGCCCAAACAAAAGATATCTAAGACTAAATATTCTAAATAACAGACAATCCATAATTACGGTCAGTGTCCTTCAGTCCCAGGTCATGCGAATGATTGTGGTCTTGTAAACATGCCAAGTTGCCTTGAAACTCATTAGTCCATGTGTGCATTTCGCATACACATCTGGTGCATCTATGAATGATCAGTGGTACCTAGCATTGTCAGGAAAAGTATCCCACCTTGATAGATTGATAATATGAAGTCAATTTGTTTTAAAATCTGTCTATAAGTCAGCTCCTCTTAAATTTTTCTTAGGTTATATTTATAGACGTTTGTCACAGCATTATTATATTTCCCAGTGCATTTTCTGTAGGCTATATATTTTAAATATGATATCGTTATTTAATGTCTTATGCGTATACGGGCAAGTACACAAACCACATGCAATTAACGTGCGCAATTTTCGCTTCTGCTGACTGACAGGCTTCAACAAAATCCTCGAGGTGGCAGCACTGGCTCAGTTTTTAAGCTCACACCCCACGCTGAAGCTACAAAAATATAAAAGTACCTGAAAACAACGCATTGCTAAAATGATCCTTCTTTTAAACATTTTTCTACAGTTTAGTGTACAAATGCCTTATTAATCAACCCACTGGTCTTTCCTTTGGGCCTGAAAAATGTCACCTTGAAGGCATGTGTCTTTGGACATCCTTAAACAATTGATGAAAACTGGGATGATGTAACTAGAATACCACTGGTGCTTGCTCTTCTACCCAGACATGAGAAAAATGCATTTTATGGACTTTGTATAATATCTGGGCACAGTTTATCTTTCAAACCCTCCTAAATATGGCTTTCATTACTTAATCCTGCTGCACTCCTGCAGTTCTGTCAGAGTTGCTGCTATTTCTTATATCTTGGACAAATGGTTTGGTTAGCAGGGTGCAAGAGAAACACCATCACATTAAACACAGAATCTCACCACACTCCATGTTATTTTATAAACCTATCTTATGCACTGCTTCTTCACTAATCTAAATTGTTTGCCACAGATAAAGTCGTTTAGATATAATACCAGCTAATTCACTTTTAGCCATAATGAATACAGAAACTGAAAGTGTGCAGTATCCTGCACTCTGTTGTATAGAACTAATCCTATAAATTGCTTTGAGTGTTGCAAGAGAGCATTTTCTCATAAATGTTTTTTATTATCACTAATATGACATCATTTCCAAATAAGAAAAACTACCTACAGTATTTATAGACACAAACAATGAAGAAAACAGCTGAAAGATTCTATTGTTTTCCTTTTAACAATGTATTATTTGATACACAAATTATCAAAAGTTCTACCTAAATAGTTTTCAAGTTAAGGTGATAAATTACATATTTAGAAGTTATGTGCATTCTAAAAAATAATATTATGATTTATATGCTGCTGGATGCTCTACTTTCACTCAGAACCAAGTTTCACCTTTATGCTAGTGTCAAAGCAAATTGGTTTGTTTAAAACACTGAACAGGTATAACATTTAAAAGATATTCAGTTTTTTAATACTACACGTGAATAATCCAATTTGAGAATTCATTCAGCCCCATTGTTTCCAGGAAAACATTATCCATATTTCTTATCTACATATGACTTTAGAAAGTGAGGGTTGAAATTCATGCATTGACTTTTAAATTTATCTTCTTTATAAGGTGATTCAATTTCAAAAGGGCTTGAAAGTGACAGATAACATTTACCACTAAAGACTCAGTTGGAAAACCATCAGTTTGGTATGATGGTAGTAAAATTCTTACATTTTCCATTTTTTACATTCATGAGGGTTATTTTGGGCAAAGTAGCTACAAATGCAAACTCAAAGCCAGCTTTCTTCCCTACCTTAGAAATTGTGAGTATTTTAATAGAGCTCATCTCTAGAAACTATCTTAAAGATGGACAACAGCTGGGAAAACACAGCTTGATTAAAGATGGGAAGCATAAAATCGGGTGAGAGATATCATGTTTGAAGACACTACTAACATGGTAGATAAGGAGAAATCAGTAGATGTTAATATACGGTTTGGTTTCTGAGACACATTTGGCAACCTCTCACATGAGTAAAATAAAGACCAGTTAAATAAATGAAAAAGAAACAATAATAAATAATAATAATAATAATAATAATAATAATAAAAGTCCTAAAAAAAAAAAAAAAAACCAACCAAAAAACCCCACCATAAAAAAAAGAACAGCATGAAAGGCTCATTTGGACAACTTGCTTGGTCAACAATTTGGTTGTTTGGTTTTTTTTTCCCACTGAAGCTCTTTATATATTGAAATAGTTAGAAATTTAAATGTTAAAACATGATGAGAAACCTTTTCTACTATCACATAAAGCTTCTCCTTCCTCCCCCACCCCAAAAAAAAATAAAAAATCAGGATATGATCTGTGGTAGTCCTCATCTACAGACTCTCTCGACAAATATAATTTCTTATTTTTCTGGTCTACAAGTTTCTCCACAATCTTTTGTTCTTTATAGAAAGAATGAATGGCATGGGGGGAACCAATCCCTCCAAGATCCAAGTTCTTAGCTATATTTCTTAAGTTGAACCCCAAGATCCTCAAACGCTGGAGGGATAACAACCACAGAAATACAGACCTGGACATCAGAATGCAGGGGTATTTATTTTTCTTTGAAGAAGACAGAAGAATCTTTCTCTTCCACTTGTTACTCTCAGAATAACATAAAGTTCTATTGGAGAATTTCCAGGTTTCTGCAAGGTTTTACTGTCCAGTGGCCAGTTCCTTTGTGCAAAGAAACGGTAAAGGTACTGCAAGTTCTTTGTTTTATGTACAATCTACAATTGTTTATGCTAAAGAAAATTATTTTTTGCTAATTAACTATGGGTGCAATTTTTAAATTTCTCTTTCTTGTTCCCAGCTCATTGAGGAGTGCTCTGAAAATCACACTAAATGCCTTCTGTATTCCCTGTTACCCAACGTCATGCTTTTGCTTATAAGAAAAGGATGCATAACTTTTCCTGCTTTAATGTCAGGAGTAGATAATGCTAATGCACTTATGGATTTTCTTGGAAGTAGTTATTTCACTTTGAAGAGGTGTGGAACACAGTCTATTAGTTGTAGTACCACGCAGTATTATTGCAGCTTTTAGGGTGCAAGAGGGGCTTACACCTTTGAGATAGAAGCAGCGGAAGGCTAGTAAAGAAATTAGACTATCAGGCAGCTACTGAAGTTTTAACACAAATACAGACAGATGGAATTAACATAAACCAGACTGTCAAATCTATTATAACCTAGTACATCTTGCTGACTCTATGCAATATGCTTGTAACCACACTAATCCATTAAAACTATAAACCCAATGGACTTGTATCTGAGAAATAGAATCACCCCATAAGGCACGCTTGAATATACGTTTCTTATATTTCAGACAAGTGACCTACCAATGAACTAGTATATTTCCTTTTACAGTTTTATTCTGATAAAGAATCAAATCAAATTCCAATACCTAGAAATTTTAATGATTTTTTTTTTTTTTTTAATGGAAAATGGCAGAACTTCTTAACCTCTTACTATTTGGCTGAAAACTCCCAAATCCTACTGTGATGTACATTAGAATGATATTGCAAGTCCTGCTCTTCCCATAAGTGACTGAGGCTGCTTGTCCCATTGTATACTCTGCTTTCCTGTCCTGTTGAGATACTTTTTAAATCTCTCCTGAGCATGGCTTCCATGCTATTCCCCAAACATGTCAATTTACCACAAGGGAAAAACAATCCATGCACAAATAGGGGGCTTTCAGTGTCATGTACATAATATTTAGTGCAGCACTATAAAATAGTTTTAAAAATAAATTATCAATTTATCTAAAAATAGGATAACTTTTATTCAGGAAGATAAGGGACATTTGCCCAGCTTCTGCTGGAATTTCATCCTGCTTATTCCCACAAAAGGGTTTTTATGTAACGCTTCTTAAAGTAGAAATAATTATGGATTTCTCTCACTTGTTCCACAGTGACATTTTTATTTTTCATTTCCCAGTTTTGCCTCCTGTGCAGCAGGCGTTTCAGCTTCTACTCTGGAGGATTGCGTAAAGGGTTTTTCATTTAACTGCTGCTGCATGCCAGTGCACAAATTGCCTGGCAGGGACGATGTGGAGTGATAAGGTGTACATCCTACAGTAGATTTACCAGCTTCTTAGAGAAAATAGAGCCTGGCTCCACAAGGCATATGGGTCCAGTTTTTGCAGCATGATGTATTACTTCAGAGCAGTGGAATTAGCTCAAGATGTGAATAACTAGAAATTAGTGACAGTTAAAATAAAGTGGAGTGGTGCTGTCCGATATTTCTTTTTCCATGATCTGGACCCTCACATCTCCAAAATTATTTATAAAAACTCCTGTTCTTATGCTGCTTAGTTTTTATTTGTAGTTATTAGTAGTTATTAGTTTTTATTTTTAGTTTTTATAGTTTATTTGGCACCTCAATCACAACATGGGGAGGATGCAAATGCATGAAAACAAAAAAAATAGTGCCACAAATACTACCTGGAATATTGATGTCCTACATCTACCACAAAGCTTTCTATGGCTGCAAAATCTGTGCTGCTGTGAATGCTCAGGAGAGATTTCAGTTGTCTTCCCTATAAAGCTTTCCTAACTCACAAGCAAAATGTCTTTCCCACCCAATACCTACCCTGAAAACTCTTGCTTCAGCTCAGAATATAGCCAGATATGCACTGGATAGAAGTGCCCAGTAAATAACAAAGGAACAGTTCTGAGAAGTCAGGGAGTTCCCTATTAGCCTGATAGAGGCAGTTGTCTGCAAGTGTGTAAGTTTTCCAAACTTTTATTTAATTATAAATAAAATTCATCTCCCACTGATATACCAAAAACCTATTTCTTTGAGACTATTTCTTTTATTTGAGTCATCTTCCAATGGAAAGATATCTTTTGCATATATAGAAATTATGTTTCATGTCTTCTTGTATTCTTAGTTTCTTTAAGACCATTTTTCTTTTTGCCTCTTACTGCAATGATTTCTAGATCACTCCAAGCAACCACAAACATCTAGTAGGTGAACCTGTAGTATCTATGTAATGAAATGCAGAGTAGAGTTACTTTATATGTAGTTATACACATCGTTACATTAAAAAATTATCAGCTAAAACTTACAACACCCTAACACATATTTCTAGATAGTACAGACAGGTGCTGAAGGAATAACGGGTCCTTTTCTCTGATTTGATGCAGTGTCCTTCACTAAGCCCCATCTTGGGCTATATAAGTTAATACGTGAAGCCACACGCACCCCTGAAATAGGTGACAGCATTCCCACAATAAAGGGCCAGCTCAGCACCTCCTTTTATGCATGCTATACTTCCTGAAAAGATTATGACCACAACTTTCAACTGTCTGGGTATGTGAAGTGTCCAGACCTCTAGGAGTAATACCAGTCATTACAAAGCTTCTTCATTTTATGTTCTTTTCCATCTTGTGCTCAATTTGTTTACCACATGCTGAGTTAGACTCATGACTGCATTTTCCTTTTTTCTTATGGGTAGTTTGATGCTCTTGTGGCTTCTTCTGATAATTTTCCAGTATGATTAACTCTTGTCGTGATCAAATGCAATCCATACTGCTTGCCACATATCATTTCCCTAGACTATGGTTCAGTGGTCCTTAACTGCCATCACACTTGATACTCATGGTTGTCCATTATTTCCCTTCTATTGCGCATTGTACTCATAAAAATCATTAGTGTCTCTATTTCTTGCTCAAAAATATTCCGAAAAACCCACAATCATTTTTAACTTTGCAGTTCCTAGTGAGTCACTCCCTTTGGTATCAATGTGTATTGCCATTTGTACTGATTGACAGACAACTTCATAACCCCTTCCAGTCTTGTAGCTGCTGTTCATATTTACATTCCATTAGATAACATGCTATCTGGTTACCCCTGATTTGCACTGCTGATTTCTTAGCCCACTCTTCTCACTATGCTGATAATTAGAGCCAAAGAAAATAATTTTTTGGAAAAAGTCAGTATGTAAAAAATATTTTAGGTCATCCCAAAGTTGTCGACATATGAAAATCAAATTTATTGAATAACTTAGTGAAAAGGAAGAACACAGATTAAGTCAAAACATGAGTGCCAAAAGTGCAGGAAGAGACTTCGTTCATCTCATTGATCTCTATCCCAGTTGTAAGCATTGTAAGCATTTAATTACCCTTTTTCCTGAAGAGAATAGAATTCACATCATGACGCCAAGCATCAGCATGCTGTTTAGCATTTTCTATAAAGGCTCCAACAAGAGGGCAACCTCAGAATATCGTACAGCCTGCAATTCTCACAGGACACAGCTGGGTGGAGAAAACAGCAGTCCAGATCTCCCTCAGCAGTTGAATGACAATATATGACCTCCCAGCTGTGTGCTCTAATTGGAGAGAATTGCAAGGTGGATTCCTGTCATGCAAGCTTGTAGGAGCTGTTCATTTCTCATTAGAAAGCATTTCTAAACACATGTTGAAGTTCTCAACTACTTCAGCTGGAGTATTTCCAGGTCTTCTTTATTAGTGCTTTCCCATTACTTATATTTTGTTTACTTAAAATTGTCCCTTCCAAAGATAAAAAAGATAATCGCTTATTCCTTAGTTTAAAAAAATTACACAGTGGAAACATATGTTTTACAGGATGAAATATGTTGTATTTTGCCCTCTTTCAGACATGTGCTGGTTATGCCTCATTAACAGATAGATAATCCATTTCAGAAATGCTGCTTTTTGTTGCCTTGCCACCTGTGGTGAAGTTTTTTGGTTTTCTTTCTCATTGGCCAAATGAATCTGTAATTATTAGACTCTTACTTGTTCCCCTCAAGCACCTAAAAAGATTTGATAGGAATTAGAGTCTGTCTCAGGACAATGCGAAGTTCATACTTCAAGAATAAAAACTTGACAACCCTATGTTCATTTTTTTAGCAATACAGAAAGAGAATGACAACAGAGAAAGATGTCAGTGGTTTACTTGCATAAGCCACCTTACTATGTGTCAATTTGAGTACTGTGTTCAGCTCTGGAGCCCCTGGCATAAGAAGGGCATGGGCCTGTTGGATTTTGTCCAGAGGCTGGCCACAGAGATGCTCAGAGGGCTGGAGCACCTCTCCTATGAAAACAGGCTGAAAGAGCTGGGGTTTTTCAGCCTGGAGAAAAGAAGGCTCCAGGGACACCTTATAGCAGCCTCTCAGTACCTAAAGGGGGCCTATAAGAAAGCTGGAGAGGGACTTTTTTATAAGGGCATGTAGATAGGTCAAAGGGAATGGCTTTAAACTGAAAGAGGGTATATTAAGACTTGATATTAGGAAGAAGGTTTTAACTGTGAGCATGGTGAAGCCCTGGCCCAGGCTGCCCAGAGAAGCTGCGGCTGCCCCATCCCTAGCAGTGTTCAAGGCCAGGTTGAATGGGGCTTTGAGCAACTCAGTCTAGTGGACATTGTTCCTGCCCATGGCAGCAGGGTTGGAACTAGGTGATCTTTAAGGTCCCTTCTAACCCTAACTATTCTGTGATTTTATGATTCTACGATTTACATATTTTCATTCCTTCTCATTTCTTTCTACAGAACTCATTTGGCTTCATTCCAGCAGAGGAAAGGGCAAGAAAAGGAAGATTGCTTTACCCTGGCAAACACACGCTACCAACACAGCAGCTGTTCAATCTTAGCATCAAGGTTATGGACACACACACAGATTTCAAGCAGGCATATTTATTTCAATGCTGGTCACAATGCTTCAACAACACTTTGTTATAAATCCTGTCACAGTCAGCCCAGATAAGATCAAGGCACTTTTGTTGTTGGTTTCCACAGATAATTCATTTTTCTTCTGAAAAAGGAGGTGGAAAATGAAATTATGTTATTAAACTCCTTAGGCTTAAGTAATTATTAAAAAAAAAATATATCAAATATTGCCCATCATTAGAATATCCAAAAATTCATGACAATCATAGCAATATATGTAACATTCATACATAACTTATACAGTTCAATGTATTAGATGAAATAATTCAACAATATCACTGACAAAGAGTTTGGTGACCATTAGAATTAGTGGAGCCTGCTTTCCTGTGCCTTCCAGTCTTGTCACTGACTTTAGCATTTTTAGCATGCAAACACTAAGTTAAGCATTTCCCTGCCTGGGCTAGTTAACAAGAGCTTTCTTTCACGTGAGCTGTCCTGGCCTTCAGTAACACTGGAATTGACTCACCAGTGCATCCTTTCATCCTCATTTCCACTCCAGTCCCGCAATCTAAATGCCATGTTTCATCAGAAACAAGGCCATATGTTGATATTATTTACTCATGAACAGATTTTTAAAATAAACCTACACTTATTTAAATACTAAAACTACACTTACCATTACCATCTTGGTGGTTAACATTGTGAGAGATCGGTTGTTAACTTGGGATCAAACTAGAATCAAACTATCCTTGGAAGTTGGGAGGTACAGCCAAATATATCATAGCTCCTGTCAAGATACTTTTTAAAAAAAGCTTCAGGTCTACATTCACAGCAAGATCTGTGAACTCTGAACTTGTCAACACTGTCCTGTCCAGAGGTGTAATTTAGGGTTTTTAGCCAAGCTCCCCACTCGGAGATTGGACAAAATGTGCCACCCAAGAGGGACAGGGGTCAAAAACACAAGGAAGGGAACTGCCTAAAAATATACCCAGATAGAAATTCTGACTAAAAAGTACACAAAGGCACTGACAAGGACTAAATCCTTGTCCTTCAAACACCTTCACATGATTTCCCCCAGATCCGATATATTGGGATTTGCACGGAAAATCAGTGTTCTCTCTCCTGAACCCTGTTTTGGAATCAGACAACAAAATCAGGTCACCCTAGTAAAGAAAATCCTTCTCAAGCCCCAAGGAACAAATGAATAAGAAAGAATCCTTAGAGAATCCAGTCCAGTAGTTTGGTGATTAGAGCACTTAGCTCAGGGACTGCTCATTTGTCTTCAAGCGCCTTGTTCACCAGTTTATTGGTTAACTAGGGGTACACCAAAAACGCACCCCAATGATACAAGTTAAATTATTATTTATAAATAAACACACATTGTTCAGAGCCTGTTAGGTCAGCCCACTAACTACCGACTTCAAGCATTAAAATCCTATCTTTTCTTGTTTGATGAAGACTGTTTAATAAATGGTCAGCATTTATAACAGGAAATTTGCCACAGGATTGCTGTTCAGCGTGCCATGTATGTTCATACATGGGCCAAAAAAAAAAAGGGAGAGCAGTGCAGTAACAACATCACTGTGTGACAGTGAGAGCTAAGTGAATTGATGGAAACTACTGAGTGAGTAGGTGACGAAATGGCAGATTAAATTCAATGTCAGTGCATGCAAAATAATGCACTAATGGAAAAATAACTGTCAGCATTCATCCAGAGACCAGACAATGGACTATAAATTAGATACTTTCACTCATGAAAAGGGTCTTGGAGTCACTACAGATAGTATTCTGACTTTATCAGCTCAGTACTTCTCTGTGGTCAAAAAAAAGTGGGGTACTAAGACATTATTATGAAGAAGGAATAGACAACTAAGCAAAAAAAAAAAGTCTCTAACACTTCTTGGAGTTATGGTTGGAACATATCAAACAGGATACAGTAAAAACTGTACAGAGAAGGATGAAAGGGATGACAAGGAGATAGAAGAAATTAAATAGACCAGAACAGCTCAGTCTGGAAATGACTCAACTGAACAGGCAATAGATATAAAAGAAGAATATAATATCCTGAATACCAGAGAAAAGATGAACGGGAAACAATTATTTGATGTTTCACATAGCTCAGGATGTGGAAGACAACAAATGAAATGATCAGATAGCACATATAAAGGAAACTAAAGGAAGTTCATTTTCCTTAGTAAAAATCACATGCAAAAAGTATAGACGAGTTCAAAAAGACAGACAAATGTCAAAGAATAAAACTCTTTTAAGGCACATTAAGTATCTTGATCCTGATACCATTTGTGACTCCAGATAATCCTGGAGGTAAGAAACTAAGAGAGACTGTCAGTGAAAGGTTGTTTTGTACTTTCATTGTTCTCTGATATGTCCCTTGCTGGTCACCGTCAGAAAGCTGGGTAGATGTCTGCCCTTGCCAATATAGAATCGTAGAATGGTTAGGGTTGAAAAGGACCATAAGATCATCTAGTTCCAACCCCCCTGCCATGGGCAGGGATGCTTTACCCTAGACCATGCCTCCCAAGGCTCTGTCCCACCTGGCCTTGAACGCTGCCACGGATTAAGCATATACCACTTCCTTGGGCAAACTGTTCCAGTGCCTCACCACTCTCATAGCGAAGAACTGTTCATTCTTATGTTCTTATACATTGTAATAAATGCCTGATTTTAAACAACAGAGCAGCTTCTGCAGACAGAGAGCCACTATTTACAAGTCTAATGCGTGACTCAGTCTCCCGTGATACAGCAAATCTTTTTCAGACCCAGCTGTATGTCAGGTAGAGGAGGGATTCATGCGTGGATATCTTCTAGCCAAGACAGGTATATTTTGGGTATTGTAGTGTCTTACACAAATTGCTTTATGCAAAAAGAGGTTCTACTCATCAGCTATGTAATGAAGGAAAATTTCAATAAGTTCTGTTACGCAGTTTGCTGGAAACACAGAAAATATGTTAAAATGTAATATTTTGCATTTTAAAATTTGTTGGAAAAATTGTAACATTTCTATTAAAAGTCTTTTAAAGACAAATAAAGCTGAGTAAAAATATATAAAAAAAAGATGTGTATTAAAAGCTCAGTAAATTTCAGTTACTTTTTTACTCTCAGACACAAAAAGAATCAATCATTTCAAGTTTAAATAGGAAAGAATAATATAAATTCTATAAATAAGAATCTCATTCAACTGGCAAGCTTCTTTGGAAAGTTTAGGTGTGATTAGAAATTCAAGAAAAAAACCTAAAATATTGGTATTTTGCTTCTGACCTGAATTAATTGGATTACTGTTATGTCTTTCCAGCTGAGCTAATGGTGCCTGATGATTTAGTGTCTCTTCATTGCCAGGCTGAAATGCTTCAAATCATAAATCCATTTTTTAATACAAATAGTTAATCCAACTAAAAATTCATAAAAGAAATACATAGGAATATTTGATATTTCTAAGAAGTTCATCAAAAAACAACTAGATATTAAGAGAAAAATACACTTAAAATATGTCAGAAACTATTTCATGTGTTTGAAGTGGACAGTCACCAAAATTTTGTAAGGAAATTAGCACTGTGAAAAAAAAATGCAAAGAAAATCTGAAATTATTGATGGAAATTATTTTGGCAAGTACTTAAGAGAAATAAATGATTCTAGACAGCATGGCTGGTATGGAAATTATTTGTTAGCCAAATATGGCCTCATCATATCCTTTCAAAATTTTGACAGTCAAACAGTGTTTGTAAAGTTTATATTGAATTAAAACTCAGAATGATATTTTCCACAAGAATAAATATTAGTAATAAATTGATCATGCATCTACTTATTTTTGGTTTACTGTAGCCTTATTACCCATTTTTATCACAATTTCCCTTTCTATAGCTGTGAAAGCAATCCACCCAAGCTGAAATATTATATGAAGAATGTGTCATGTTATTTATTCATGTGGGTGAAAACTTCTTTTTGAAGCATAGTGAAAAATGTGTGGGTTTTGTTGTTAAGTTTATTAGTGCCAATAATACTCCAGTGATGGACAAAAGCCTATAAAGAAGAATCTAACTTAATTATACTTAAATAACTAGGGCGCCTCTAAAAGGTAAACAAATACTCTTCTGTGGCATTGCCTTCACCACAGTATTTCCTAAATTTAGAATGCATGTGCACCACAGGGTTGTATTTATACCAAGTGATGGTAAATGTTTACTTTTTAATACTGTATGTTTACAATGTATTTATAAAACTTAACTGAAATGAATATATAAAAAATATGGTGAGAAACTGAAATATGAAAAGAAATCTAGCTGTAAACAGAGAACAAAAATAAAATGTGAATTTAGCTGCAAAAATAGTGTAGTGCCATATGAATAGCACTGTGAACAAATTAATCCAGGGTGAAAGTTAGCACAGACTTATTCTGCTAAGCAAGGTAGGATCCTTCAGAAGGCATTCAGATTAAAAGTGATCTTAGGTTAGGCAAAAGGTGCCAAGAAGAGAAACTAGAATTGCTTTACCCTGACTTAAGCATGTTGTTATGCTTTGGAAGTAGCTCTCACAAGGCCTTGTCAAAAACCAGAAATCCTATTCAGTGAAATATTGTAGGACAAAAGAAAAGCCCTTCCATCTAAGTTTGGATATAGAAAATCCCTGGAAATTTTCCATGGAAAAGAAAATCCAAACATGATACGTATTTACATAATCAAAATACTTTGTTGTGAAAATTTCATCTCAGTTACAGTTTCTAGCCCTCCTAGAACAAAAAGGACTTGACTTCACAGGGTAGGAACCAGGATGCTCAGATATCCACATGCTCAGCTTTGTGACAGGGACCTCTTAGCTAGCATACCAGGCAAACTGGCTGGACTTCAGGCTCAGCTTGGCAGGAATTCTGCTGATGTTCTTTTGGAAACTCATGAAACCTTTCACATGTTCACAAAACATTCCAGTTTTGAGAAACTACCACTTCCTAATGAAAACTCACTCCATCTAAAAGTACCATTCCATTCTAGAGATAAGGAAAATACTATTTATTTTGGATTGACTCCTTCTGGAATAAAATACAGGGTGAAACAAAATTATTCCTGGGGCTTTTGTCTCAGAATGTTACTTCAGCCATGAATTGTCTGTCCAGTTCCCATTCTTTTTAGTTAATAAATCTCTGCTGCTTCAGAAGAATATAATGCCAATATGTCTTAAGTTTGCCATTACTGATTCTACCTTTTCACGTAATTTCCTCAGATGAAGATATTTTACCATGCTCATCCTGTCTGCATTTCTGCTTTTTCTGTTAAGGACAAAACCAAGCAAACAACAACAGAACAAAACAAAACAAAACAGAACAAAACAAAAAAAAGCTAGGACAGTCTATAGTCCTATTCCTTTCTATAAGAAGTATGAAAGATATTGAACTGGCTAAGAAAAAATCTATGCGGGTCTAAATGTCTAAGTGTTATATCCTTATGGCAGGACCTGAAGAGCCTGTCGGAGTCTTTAATTCATGACTATATGGTATGGCATGGAAACAAAGTGCTCAGGTAGCAAAAATTGATGGAGCCTCACTGAAGTCCTGGTAGACCACCCTGCCTGCTCCTTCTTTCTCCTTTTCAGAAGAAAGATATGTATGAATGATGTTTTCTGAGAGCTGCAACTGAGAGAGGGAAACTGCCTGGAGGCATGTGTCTGTGTCCAGACAGGACAGCAGCTGAGTTAGCAAGGGTGTGTGCTTGGCTTTATGTGGCCCTATTGCCACTGGCTTGAGTGATAGCCTACCAAGGTAGCAGGTGCCACAGCATTGCTTTTGCTGCTTGCTGTGGCAGCAGTTATTTTTGTTGGCTGTGAGAATGGCAGCTGCCCAGCTTGCCAGAGTAGAATTAGGGACATAGCTTTGTAGCTTGTTTAGGATATCTGACATGGCACAAAAATCACTACTATTAGTAATACAGTAGCTTTTTGCCTTCATACCACCATTACTAGATAAAAGGACGCAAAGACAGAAGTCAAGATAGATTTTTGTGCAGTATTGATCACATCAAATACAAAACTAAGCGGAATGCTCAAATGCCCCTAGCTATAATTTTTGTTCATTTGTTCTTCTATTTGCATGGATTAATGGTCTAATGTTCTCTCTTAGCTAGCAAATGGTGTAAATTATATAATATTTGATCATGATTTATTTTCTCAATCTGTAGTCCTCCTTTTATACACAGATTATCCCAAGAGGCCATTTACAACCATGATTCTATGGACTATAATCACAGCTCTAGGAATGTTAACATGAACTCTTCTCTACTTTACCCTGAATATTCACCAGCATCTGCTATGGGATTAATATAAAAAGATTTTGCCACACATGGCAGCCAATTAACAAACAATATGTTGACTTAGTTTGGGGCTATCCCTTCATCTTCTATGTAGAATCTGTCGTGGTGGTATCTCCAGGGGTTTAAATTGCAGTCTTCAGCTTCTTGATTTACATTTGGCCTTACATTGACTCTTTCTGTGCTAATAGTATACTTTTATATTTGTATACAAACATTAAATAGAAGTTAACTAGGATTTCCTCTTGTGTTCTTTGGCTGTTTAAGTTTACAGTGGTGAGCTTTTGCTTCCTCCAGCTGTATGTCTTTAAATTTAAATTGTATTGTTACTAAGGTAGGGTGCACAGGTATGAGCACTCAGGTTTGAGCTGATTATTCTTTTCTTCTGCATTTGTAGTAGAAATACTTTTATAATTTATGTAAATATTTATGTAAATATTGGTGTTTCGAAGATCAGTAATGCTGCTGCTTATTTAGATCGATTCCGTTGAAACTAGATACCATTATCCCTTTTGAATTAGTTTGCCTGAAATGCATTTTTACTATGACAGTTTTAAGGTTTATTTTCAAATTCCCTTTTCTATGTTGCCTATAAAAGTAATTGTTACACTGATGTATTTTTAAACATTGAAGTTGGCATAATTTTCTGTTGCTTCCCACTGCAACATTAACTGTATGATTTATTCCAGTTTTCAAGATTTTTTTATTCAGCAGTAGCCTGCCCTCAGTCTCCCTCCTATGCGAGTGGCCTTTTGACATGTGCAAAACAACAAACATGCCAAAATGTAGGCATATATTTGTGCACACCCAAAATTTATGTTCTCTCGTGAGAACATATTAGCTTCCTCTTCAAGAAGTGCAAGATTGGAAATTGCTTCCTTTGCTTTTAGCCATTGAAAATTTAGGCCCTGGATACAATAGAATGTCGTCATCTATGTTCCTTTTACAGTTAGTTGGCAAAAAGAGTCATGTGGAGATGCCAGTTCACCCCATCTTGATATGGGTGTCTGTCTTAAGTGTGATTGTTATTCACGTTGTACTGCTCTCTATGGTCTCCAGGTTTGTCATGCCTGCTGATTTACTTTAACCTACCTTTTTTACTGTGTTTTTTTTAAACTTTCCTTCTTTTCCTGTACCAAAGTAAATGGGATTTTTTTTTCTTTCTTTTTTTTTTTTTTTTCTTTTGCGTTTAAGCCCATCCTGCTGTGACTGAAGAAAAATTTTAAAGTGAGTATCTCATAGGCATACTTTGGCCCAATGTTGATTTTACATACAATTCTATACCCTCAAAAAATATCAAAATTAAACTTAGGTAGATGTTTCACATCATAAATTAGTATTTAAAATTAATAATTCATCTGGGCTCAATTTAGACATTTTAAAATTTGATATCCAGAAAGAATTCAAATTTAAAATTCTAATACATACCATGGCAAAAATTTGAGAGGCTTTGGTGTAAAGAATTGGAAAAAGTTCATTACCTGAAAGGCTCAGCTGATGTGTGCTATTTTCATATTGCAAATGATAGGTAGGAGGAAAAGGAGAGGATGAAAACATAAAACAAAAGTGAGCATAAGTTAAAAAAAGTGAAAGGTCACCAAAGGGAAAGACTTACAGAGCCTGTGATCTGGATCCAGTTATCAACCTCCAAAGAAAATAATGAGGTGTTGTTATTGTATTGGAATGAGTAAAATGAACATCTTTAACACTGTTTATTTATTTCAAAACTAGGTCTAAGGGGAAATTCTCTGTGAAAACAGAAGACTGGAGTAATCTAAAAGCAAAATGTAAAAGCACTCGTTGTATGCATCTCCGTTTATGTTTATATAGACATGGGTTTGGTTATATGAGTCTCTAAGCTAACCAGAATTTAGAAATATATATAAAACGTAAAATGGAAATCTAGTCGCTAAATATTAACCTCTAAAGGACTGAGGGGAACATTTATTTTGAAATAAAACAAAAATGAAAGTAAAGCTATGCTGCCCTTGGACAGCTTCATTCTCCTCTTAGCTATTCAGTTTTCCGCATTAACTTTTTTCTTGCAAGTTTTGACAATGAGGAATTTAAAAAAGTGTTTCCATCATAGCTTGAGCATTTACTCAGGAGTCACTTGAAGCCTGTGAGTTCACAACAGTGAATTCTGAACAGCTGTTCTTAGATCCATCTCTGACTCAGGTCCACTCCATTCAGAGTGAAGGTCCATCACTCTCACACTGGGAGGCTAACACATAACATGAAACATTTCCACCGAGTTAGGGCCAAAGTCAAGTGAAATCATATGTGTGCTTCATTTCTTATTAAATGCAAAAGATCTTGCAAACCCATAGTTTTCCTGTCTCATGAAACAGCACAGAAAATATTTTATTTAGCTAAGCTGTAACTTCTAATGAAATATGACAGGAGGTAATGACTGAAATTGTATGTCAAGTCTCAGAGGATATGTCTGTTAGGAAGTGGGAGGGGGAAGCCCTCATACAGTTTGTTTTGAGACTTTTAGGGAAAACTATGCATAGTTAGCATTGTCTCGTAACAGTGAAGAATTAGGAGAATAGCCTAACTGAGCAGAAGCAGATGAGCAAAAGCCAAGATACTGTGTTACTGTTAACCTTTTCGTGTTTGAGAACTGAGAAATATCAGGGAAGTTTAGATGTATCTGTTGCTTATCATTTTCATTCTGCTCAGTAGTACTGAGATGTTAATTCCTGTGATGGGATTTCAATTTGACCATGTGCAGGGAATTTAACTATAACTTAAGTTATAATTCAATGTGTCAGATCAATGACATCAATGAATGCTGATTTTTTCCAGTAGCATTTGTTGCTATTAGTGCAATAATGAAGACAGGTGAAATTATTTAATGATGTCCAACCAAAGGCTGAACTGACTCAGAACAGGATGGTGCATTCACTTACTTTTTTGATAATGACACAGAAGTTTTCAAATCATTCTGCAATTAGATATTTTCCTTTTTTTAAAATGCATTAAGATTATGAGCCACAGACTGTGAATGTTGATAAGACACCTTTACTCACACTAGGAACAGAGGTATTACATTGTGTTACCTAAGCTGCAAAAACTAAAGCTGTGAGAAAACCTATTTTATCTTTGCCAAGGTAACTCTCTATCTTAGCACTAATTCTTCTGCTATCTGACTGCATTTTACTCAGCTGAAGTATTTGAGTCAAGACTCTTTTCAGCAGACATTCTTTCACCCATCTTCTCAGATATCTTTGCATCAATCCAATATTTATTTTTCTCATGTCCCTTGTTCAAAGGATCTATGTACCTACACAGACTGAAAAAAATAATGTGGAAATATAGAATATCCTAATTTAATATATCAAATAATCATATACTGTTTAACATTTTCTGATTTAAATTGTTATCCCTCATTTCTTAAAATGCCTTTCTGTCCCAATACTTGAAAGCATTTGAAAAATAACTTCCAAGTAAGGAAAACTATTTAATAAACTGCAGAATATTAAATTTTACTTTGTGAAACTGTACACTTCAGCATATTTAAAGGCAAATTAGACCTTTCATATCATAATGCAATATGGATAATATTTATGCTTCAAGATTTAAAGTCTATCCTGTGATAAAAAGGAAAGCTGATGTATTTTTTTTCAATTGTTTCTCTTCACTTTTTCTTTTTTTAAATATCTTTCTTTCATTTGATGCTTTCCACAATACATTGTCTCAGAGCACAAGCCCAAAGAGATTTCAAAGATATTCTGAAAACTAAGAATCCAGATATACAGGAAGATGTGAGTTTTCATAGGAAGAGCCTTGGGTAATGACAAAGAAATGGGAAATAACCAAAGTTATAGGATCATTAAATATGAAGTGAACGATGTGATGTTGATCCCTAGACCTCTAGAATTAAAGAAAAATCTAACTTGTATTTGAAGCTAAACACTGAAGCAAGCTGATGTCTTGTGTGTTTTTTCACATCTATTTTTATATCAGCACTCATCTCTTCTATGTTTAAGCTGCTTTTAAGTATCTTTTTCCTTCACATTTTACCTTTACCTTGTCAATTTGATGTTGAAGTAATCCAGTCTTTTAAATAACTGATTGCTTTCTCAGCCACAGAATAAACATTAAGGACCAGTTGTGTTTTTACATTAAAATAGTATGTTTACATAGGGAAATTTATACTCTTGGATTCTTCCTATGTCAATACATACCCATGCAAGTGTTCCAAACTTCAGTACTCTCAGTTAGTTAGAATAGTACAGATTTTTTACCCTGATTGGATAAGTCCCCTGGTGTTTCCAGCACAAACTATTTCTGTATATAAATTAAAGGTTTGTTTCTGTCTGTAATTATACATATCTTTTTTGAAATTGGTTTTATATTTGTGACATTCAAATTCAATTTCTCCAATGTTCGCAGAAAATCATGACACGCACAAAGCACAATCATGGCGGATTAAAATAATGTAAATTTTTAACCAAATAGTAACGGAAAAATTTTTCTCATTTATCAAGCTCTCCTTAGTTTTATTCTTATAAAAATGTCTTTTTATTTTATTGAGATTTAGGTGCAGTGGAAACTAAAATCTTGGCTATGTAGCTGATAACTAGTCCTTCACAAAGTTAACTTAACTTTTACCTTTTCACCCTTTGATGTAAGGCATATTTCAGCGGGAAGGCTGAACTAATTCCAAATTAAGGATCCCTCTACAGGAAAAGCATGGTTAAAAAAAAATTAAAAAAAAAAAAATTAAAATTTTACCCTGGGCCTATTAATCAGGTAGAAGGTTTTCATGTTAATTTTTACTCCAAAATGAAGACTGTGAGACAAAAAGCTATAGGTAATTACGTGGAGAGCTACTGCTCTGTAAGTTAAGCATTGGCTGCAACACCCAAGAAACCCTACAACTTTATGAGATACAATGTTGAAAGTACTGATGCAGATCTATAGATAGCAAAGTGTGTATGGTCCTTGTAGATGGAAGCATATATCTCCAAATCAGATGGACACAATTTATTAAGACTTTTAGCTTAAGACAGCTCTTGTTCTGACATCAGTTCCTTCTACATGGTCAGCACCAACCAATTATTTAATCTCAGATTTAACACTCTTCATTCATATCAACAGCCCTGTCAAACACTGAATATTCTTTAGGTCCCAAATCTGTCCTTGGTACAAATGCTAGCTACAGCCAAGGGCAGAGTGGTATGTGAGACCTCTCCAGTAAGATCCCAGCATTTCATATGCTGTATTGATTCTAGCAGAGTTGTTTGGATCAAGATAAGGTGGGAGCTGTGGCTTTAAAACATGAATTCTCATATTAGTTGGGAGTAGCTGTAATTTGCTCCACCCTAAACAGTCTATATGTGGTCTTCCTGCTTGCAGCAAATAACCAGCCGAGTCTCCAGCTGGAAAAAATATGTGAATACCTCTACCCAAGGCAATTGTGAAAGTGTTGCCACCTAGGTAAAGTGGCAGACACAGTTAATTGCAATAAGGAAAGTAGGGCATGTAGCTAAAGGACACCTCATATACTCCCTACAGCTAAACATATATATGGTTACATACTTCAATGTAATTTTATCTGGATGAAATTATTTGTGTTGGGGCAGCACAATAGGCTGCCAGTGTGTAAACAGTCTCTTAACATTTTGCAGCCCATTATATTTTGCTGCCTGAGGCAACCTCCTGCTCTGTGTGGTTATACAGTCCTGTTTTTATTTTCTGTTGTTGTCAGATGTGAGCCTATATATCACTCCTTTCAGGAGAGGCTGGACTCAGCATTGCCGTATGTAACTTAACATCAGCAGCTGTGATGGCAGGCAGCTACTTAATGATCCTGTTGGCCAGTATAAAGTTACTGGGTGAAAAACAAAAGGAAAATAACAGTAATAAATAGACAAAACAAGTGAATAATATGCTTTACTAACTACTTCCATTTCTATAAATAGGACATGTGGGTAATAAAATTCTATTTCCCGTGCCTGAAGTGCCATTTGCGAAGGACCATCCCAGAGTTGGCAGCTATTCCAAATATGTTGTTTTCATGTCAGCAAGTCCATTTTGGGGATTAAAATGACCTTCCCAGATGGGGAAGCATTTGGTACTTCCCAAACCTGCAGTCAAAAGGATTCTGAATGCAAACATGAAATTCAAAGAATGGGCAAGCAGATTAGTCAAATGACACAGTCCTTGTGCTCAAAAATATTGAAGCCTTTGCAGGGAAGCTGCTACTAAAATGAATCATCTGCTAATTGTTAACACATGCTGAGACACCACTGCTATCTACTGTTATAAATGTGACAAAAACATGGTGTCGTAAGATGTATGGGCTGATATTTCATCCTCTTTCATCTTGAACCATGCACCAGAAGTATCAGAGCATCCTATCTGTAACATATTGACATGTAAGAAAAAGCCACAGAAAGACTGAGAAATAAATATATTTATGGAGAAATGCTTAATTGCACATCTGGGGAGAAATCTAATCTATGTAAATAGGAAGTTGAATGGGACACGTTATCACCATACTATGTTAATATTAATTAGTTTGAAAGTTCTTAGGTAGTCGTTTAGCCAGTACTCAGGACCCTGTGGGCTGTTTGTTAGGGGGGAAAAATTGAGTCATCAGTGCCTTGGATGTCAATCTGTTTGTTCCAAAGAAACCCAGTCCTATTTCCCTCAAGACAGCAAGAATCAAGCAGCAGAAGACAGTTTCCGTATTTGCAGTTGTGGGCTCCTTTCAAGCCTGCTCTTAGCACTAAGTGCAGGGTCTGCTTTGTTTACTATCTCCACTACTCTTACTACTTCCACATCATATCCCCTGCTTCTTTCTCACAGAGACACATCTGTTTCAGTGTGATCAGTTCCCATCTTGTGGGTGAAATGACACAGGGCTGCGTCACTGGAGGAGATGCTGTGGGTACTTGTCCCTGCTTTTAAGCTCTGCATTCAATAAAGGAACTCAGTGGCTTCTTCCACTTAATTTAAGATGCTAAGAGCTGCAGTTACTGACAATTCTGTTAACTTTGGCTCAAAATCCTCTTTTATCAATTTTTTTCTAACAAACTGATTATTTTTGTCAGTCTCTGTTGTCATATGCCCAAATTGTTATATTCTGATGCCTGTAAAATGGTTGGTGCATATTGTTCCATGAAAATCATGACCTCATCAAACATCAACAAGTTTTATGTTGAATATGCAGGAACTTCAGCACCAAAAATCAGTTCTTGGTTTTGAAAGTATTTGTTGTTGTTTTCAAAACTGCTGGCTTTACACCAAGGGCAAGGAGAAATATTTCTTCCAAAGCTGGAAATGTTTTTTTCATTACCAATATCTACCGGACTATTTTATTTGAGACTTTAAACCTTTGTCTAATGTTTCTGGTTTAAGAACTACATGGTAGTCACCGCAAGCCTCTGTGCGTGCAGTAAAAGGGTTAAAAAGCAAGTCTGTCGGCATAGCTGGTGCAAGCTGCAACACAGACATGGAAACAAGCAGACAGAGTGTGGGAGAAGTTACACTTTCAGACACTTTTACTGCTAAGGTGCTGTGAAGCTACACATGTGAAGGTCCTCAGTGTTGGTTGAAGCCTCTATTCCATGGAGAAGACAGGGTTGTGGGCAAGACTGTCTGCACCTTGACCTTTCTAAAATCACTATATTTTCAGTTTGCTGGCTCCAGTGACAATCTACTTAAGATGTCTGAAGTATTCTGTCCATTTTTATATCTCCATGATAATTCTCTTGCTATCCCCATGTATTTTCTGCACTCCATAGAACAAAAACAGAGACAGCAGGTGCAGGTCAGGGAATGGCTGAAACCCAAGGCTTATGTATCCGTGTATCAACAGTGACCTGTTGGACAGATGCTGCAGAACTCTGTCTCGTACACCTGCACCTACATGCAAGTGATTGAACTCTTCAGAAAGGACACTGTGAAACCAGTTTATCTGCATTTGTATTTCTCACTGTCAGCAAGTTTCAAGCTTCAAAAAAATATGACATGGAGAAGAAACACATAGTTTATGGGGGAGGGGATGGGGTGGAATCTTTATTTACTATTAAATAATAAATTGAACACTTGCCACTCCATGATTTTCTGTATTGTTGAAACTGAAGTTAAAGCATAATGTTTCCTTAGCAGCTACATGAGGCTAGGCTTTATTACAAAAGGAAGAACTCAAAGCAGAGTCAACTGATCTTTAATGAAGCTCAGAATGAAACCCACAAGTCCTGAAGTATATAGTTGCTACAGACATACAAAATGAATATATTCCTAAACTTTTCACAGTGTTTTGTAGCAATAAATTGTAAATTGAACGGAGAAGTAGAAGGTGTCCCTCCAAATCGCCCTGAAGTTTTTGCTCCATGCATACATTGCCCTTCGTCAGAGCTGCCTATATCTTAAATTAGCTAGGAGCCACTGGTACCTTCATATTTTGCTACTGGAGAGGAATAAACTCTGGGAAATTAAAAACATATGGGAGGAAAGTAGGTTTTTATTCTTTGGTCAGTTCCTGTTTTAGAGATGTGTCTAGCATGAATTTTATTACCCTCGTATCTCTCATTTTTATTATGCTTAGAAACAGCCAGGCCACGAAGCAAAAGAATGATTCTCTGATGTGCTTTTCTATCACTTCCTCACTGCCCTTTGTTCACATAACATTCTTTTCCTATGACAGTGTTCCGCATCGCTATCATTTCCACACTTCAGATTCCACATCTTCTGAGCACTACACCTTTTAAATACCCATAATAAAACATTTGCCTTATATGAACATTATGTTGGAGTTTTTATTTCTTATTAACACTCTAGGCAATCATTGTTTCCTACATTTATAGGATTTGAATGTAAGTCTTCAATAGTACTTAAAAGATCAAACGAGAAATGTTAGAAAGGGCGTCATGGTAACCAAAAAATAAATAATCAATGCACAGGATACTTACATAGAGATAAGAGGAAAAATGTCAGATGTGCAGTGCTATTTTCAGTATCAAACTCCTGTTTAAAGTATAACATTCAGCATTTACATATGTTGAATATCCAATAGCTTTTCTCTGTCTCTCTTTGCCCTACTCACCCATTCTATGACTGCCTCTTGGGCCACCTCACTGCCATATCTATCCCAAATAGACAATGTGTAATACCTTAAGCTCAGTCTCTGTCACAATTAGAACTATATTCCATCCTTTCTATGGTGGAAAAACAGCCAAAATTTTTCTTTCGTCTGCCACAATAAAGATGAAGTCATCCTAGAGCTGACCATCATACCTAAATCCAGCTTGAAAGAGATTAACAGATCAATACTCAATGGGTATTCTTTTCCATTTACTTCCTTCTTGGTCAGTAAAATGTTTCTAAAATTAGGGCTTCTATTCTTAGGGCTTTCTCCTAGCGGAGAGAGAGAAAAGAACCTTCGAAAGCAATTCAGCCTAAGAACTCATCTGTCTTTGATGGTTTTCCTTGGTGCCCATAGAACAGAATCCTCATCAGGCCCAGAGAGAGATGGAATGAAGCTGGTTTCCAGTTTTGGAAGAGTTCAAAAGAGGAAACTGAAGTTGCTAGTATTAATATTTTCCCTTCTGGTTAATGTTATAATTTTTGTGAAAATATATTCTTGTGGGAACTCCCAAAATTCTAGGTGCAATTTTATCTTTCATCTTGTTTTTCTTGTATCACAGTATCACAGTATCACAGTATGTTAGAGATTGGAAGGGACCTCAAAAGATCATCTAGTCCAATCCCCCTGCCAGAGCAGGAACACCTAGATAAGGTTACACAGGAATGTGTCCAGGAGGGTTTTGAATGTCTCCAAAGAAGGAGACTCCACAACCCCCCTGGGCAGCCTGTTCCAGTGTTCTGTCACCCTCACTGAGAAGAAGTTTCTTCTCAAGTTTAAGTGGAACCTCTTGTGTTCCAGTTTATACCCATTACCCCTTGTCCTATCATTGTTTGCCATTGAGAAGAGCCTGGCTCCATCCCCGTGACACTGCCCCTTTATATATTTATATACACTAATAAGGTCCCCCCGCAGTCTCCTCTTCTCCAAACTATAGAGACCCAGCTCCCTCAGCCTTTCCTCATAAGGGAGATGCTCCACTCCCTTAATCATCTTTGTTGCCCTGCGCTGGACTCTCTCCAGCAGGTCCCTGTCCTTCTTGAACTGAGGGGCCCAGAACTGGACACGATATTCCAGATGCGGTCTCACCAGGGCAGAGTAGAGGGGAAGGAGGACCTCTCTCGACCTACTGACCACCCCCCTTCTAATACACCCCAGACTTACTTGCCAGGTAAGGACTTTTTGGGGTTAAATACCTGTATAACTCCTAGTTTTCAGTACTTTGTTCAACAATATAAAAATTCTGTTATACTTTCATTGCATTATTGACCAATATTAGACTGGGTATATGACCCTTAGGGAAGGTATGTCTTGTGGGTTCTTGAAGTCCACTGATGTATGTGTAAATACTATTAGCAGTTCACCCTGTGTAACACACATTTTCAGTGCCACAAAAAGCACTCCATCTTGATGATGAAATGAATGGATTAGAAGAAAGGAGAGGAATGTCTATAGAATAACGTAATTGTTGGAGTCGTATCTCTTCCACTAAGTATAGTCTTGAGGACAGCTCTTCTAAGAAGGGATTTCACATCTCCTTTTCTTTGTTCACATGCCAGTGACAGAGATGAGTGACTCATAATTTATCATGCAAACATATTTACGAATATTTACATGGCTACTCTGGTAGATTCTTAGAATTCTTCAAAAATTCTTACAAAACTAAACCTAGCATAAGAACTGATTTAAATCATATCAATTGTGGACAACATTCAGATATGTTTTAGAAATGCTAACTAGCTTACAATATTTGGAGCAGAACATTTCTCCACTGAGTTGCATAAATTATGAAGTTTTCTAACTAACAGCACATTTCAATTTTTTTCATTTATTTTCCTCTTTTTCTCTGAATATGATAACAAATTAACTATAATGGCAGGAATATTCTCCAGAAAATGGCAACACTGAGACTCTCCTACTAGTACTGAAACCCTATTACGGGATAAAAGCTGCAGGCCTAGAAACAAATAGCAAAACATTTTGAAAAAAATGGGGAAACACGACAACTAAAGTTATATTAATGAACATACAGATCAGAATCCAACCCTCACAGGTTTTCTCATCACTTTAACTTTTCACGACTAAAACTTTTCAGATTTCATGTATCAAAAATATACTAAGCTATTCATACTGATTGTTCAGCAGGTTATGGATTATCCCCAGAAATAATGAATAACCTTGACAAAGAACGCATTAAGTAAAGACCTTGTTGAAATAATGGGGCAAGGGGGGCGAAAGCTACAGTTATTTAAATTAATTATTAATTGAGTCATTCGTCACCACTTGATGTCTCCATTTTCTTTTCTTTTTAACTTTTGCTATCTTCCGAAAAGGAAACTACTATTAGATGTCATGTCACAGCATAGATGAGGATACCTTGGGTGTAGATGTGTATTTAGCACAGATATTAAGGAATCATACTGAAAAAAAAAAATATAAACATGCTGGTTTATAAAATAAACTATAATCAATATTGTTGGAATACTTTTTTAGCATTTAAAAACATATCTAGAATTATTCTATTCTATTAATCTACATTTGTTATATTCCAGTGGAGAAACATCAAGAATTATCTGTATTCAGTGCATATTAAGGCTTGCCTAGGGATCTAGAAATGGAGCTGAACTAGTTCACGTTAGGAAACTTAAGCTCCAGCCATACAGGTCCATCAGTTTCTGTTTTAAAGTGAAAATTTAAAATCTGTAGAAGGCAACATGCTCACTAAAGAAATGCAGGCACATGGTCCCCATGGGACCAACTGAATACAAAACCTGAAGAAAATAAATAGATCTTTATGACAACAGTGAAATTCAACATCATCACTACCCTGAATGAGCTTTATTTTTCTTTAATACACGTTGGATAACAATGAAAAATGTGTCAATAATCATATTTTGGTGACAAGGGTTTAAACAGAAATGCAGATCACCTTTTTTATGCTAAAAATCTAAGATGAGGAAGAAAAACTGCTTCAATAAAAAATAGTTCCCAAGCAAATTTTCTGTAGCAACTGTATACTGGAGAAACTTTAAAGCAAAGTACTAGTGATCAGGAAAAAAATAAATCAAGTAGTAGGTTATACGCACTAATAAACAGTCATCACAGGAGCTCACACTCCCTAAAATAGCATGAAAGGATAGCTGAATGACAAACCATGAGCTATTTCAGAAACGAAGAATGGATGGTTTTCTGTAATCCTCCTCACTTTTTAATGCACTGAAAGGCTGAAGAATATAGGTCTTTTTGTGAACTTTAGCTAACCATCAGTCATCAATAAAAGAATTGTCTTGTATCACTTGTGCTTAGTGACAGAAATATATAAATATATATAGTGAGATAAAAAATAATCAAAGTACACCTGGTTATTATTTGTAAAGACTTAACTGTAAGTTTTTAATGATTAATTTATCTGGCATCTAATACCTTAATAGATCATGAGAAACATCAAGGGAGGAATGTGGTACTGCATTTTTAAAGTCTCTTTCTCTCTCACTGAAAGATAATAGGCATGGAAGCTATCATTAGTCTTGTTAGATGATGGCTCCTTTAGGAATCTCTTATGTGTTACCTTTTAGAGGGAAGGTCAGAGAAAAGCCCCCTGGGAGTTCCCTTTCAGGATACAGCTAACACAAGCGTAAACTGTATGGAAATGGCTAAATTATCTTTAGAGAGACCTTGGTCTTTCACATCAATCAGACCTTTCTGAACTAGTAAAACAGATAAGCATCCTGCTTGCAAGACTGTTACTATCCATATGTTTGTCATGACTGTCACAACAAATTTTGAATAAAAAGACCATTGTCTTACTGTTCTAGTCTGTTAGTAAATGTTAAAGGTAGGTGCAATTTATTTTACTAAGAGCTACATGAACTGTGAGTACAAAAATGTAACATTTAAGGTTGTAGTTAAAATACAGAGACTTGGGAAACATAAAAGTTAATACTACAAGAGTAACCTTAATGCTATCACTGCACATATCTTGTATATTTTATGGCAGGGATTTTACAGCATAATCAATAATCTATTAAGCGTCACATTTAACAAGGAAATGTTTACAAATGAAGTATTTGTAGAATATATTCCACAATTGTTGAAAACTTTGTGGATTTCTTGACTTTTCTTGACTTTGGCTATATAGACTTGATGTCCTGTATTTAAACTCATTTTCATTTTGAAGATGTTTGGGAGGACAGCCTGCTCCCAGTGTTTGCTTTATTGTTTTATTGTTTAAGTTCCTATACCATTAAAAAAAAAAAAAGCATGGGAAAGAGGGAAAGCAAGCTTCATACTCATTTGTTCTTTTTGTCATAGAATAGCTTATGTGGGCTATAAAGCAAAGCAACAATAGCTCATTTGTATTTTTTCCACAGTGACTATAAGCCTGCTTCGATAAAGGAATTTTAAATTATAATTTAGAATTTTTACTATCACAGGATCTAGATGAAACTTCGGACAGACAACAGAACGATCAGAAATGCAGTGATAAGGTCCCATTTTGAAAGGTATACACTGATAAAATGAAGAATACTTTTTCAGAATAAAAAAATCACGGTTTTTGCAAAGAGTAAATTTTCCTTAAGGGTTTTCAGATCTTGCCTTAAGCTTTGGGTTTCAATTTAAGTTTTAAATTTCTGCACAATAGCAATTTCAAACAGCAGCTTCAAATTTCACTTGTCTGCACTCAACATGTGAGATATTACCAGTCTTCATAACTTGGGCATTCAGGCATTGCAGAAGAAATAATAATTAATTCCTTTACCAAACACATTAGCGCCATACTCAAATGCTATTATGGAACCCAAGGGGAACCTAGTCATGTACAATCAAAGTGATGAATAATTTAAGCCAATAAATATCCAAGGTTCCCCATTACCTTCAGGGAAATAAAGTTGAATGCTGGACAGGCTGCATAGGCTTGTATGAGGTACTGTGCATACAAGGCATAAAGGGCTGCTTTTATGAAATTTAGCTAATTAGCCCACCTCTTTTACAAAAGTAACTTTCATTTACAGCATAAATTAACTTTGAAATGAAGCTATCCTTTCTGAAGCTAGTTGTTAACTTATTTTATGGTGTATCCTAAATCTGTAGATTCCTGCCCTGTGAATTTATTGATTACCCTCATATTTATTCAGTATTAAAGTTAGGTTGGCAAGATCACCAGCATAAGGGTATGGCTGGCACTACTCCAATATATTCCATATGGAATGATAGGAGTAAGGTAATTGCTAATTATTGTACCAGGTTATACTGGAATACACCAGAAAACTCTTAGTCTGAGAATCCTAACAGCATTTACATATGAAATGTCCCTGACAGCTCTTGCTATTATAGCTCAGGAGGTCTTTATCTGTCTCCAGGCACCCTTTGCTGTTACATTTCTCTCTATGGTCTTTAGCAATAAATGACTAGTTTCTGTAAAAAATGCTAGTGTTTCCCAGAAAAGATGAAGTTTTGGAGATCTGATTTATTTCTCACCTAAAGTAGCAACAAAATTCGAAAACCTCCTTCTCCGAGACTGTGTTTAAAATAATCTGTGCATAAGTGGCCGTAATAAGCGTCTCCAAATCCACTGAACTTAATCCATCTTGCACAGTTCTCCATGTCTCAGATACATTTTGGATTCCCTAATTCAACTCTCACCATATCCTGGCATATTCTCTGTCCCGTTTTCTCATTCAGTATTTTTAAATGTTATCTTTTCTCTACTAATCCATGCGGTGATGGCTGTTACAAGGTTTATGTCAATGGACTAGCAAAGGTAGTCAATGACTAAAAAATCTCTCACTGGATCCTGTGAGAGATGTCATAAGCAAGCTAGAAAACTATTGAAATCAAAAGTAAACATAAATCCAGCTCAGTGTTAAACTGAAAGTAACTTATTGATCAATATCTTCTCAACAGTTCTCTGAGATGGAAATACATCCAGGTGTGGATACGGAAATGAGGATGATAACCTCTCTCTCTTTTCCTAAAATGTCAGTTCCATTCCATAAATCTTCCTTCTTCAGCAAATCTTGTGTGACACAGATTATCTACTTCAAGGCAGATAATATCCCCAGAAATAATACATATATAACGAAGATAATATATCCTCAGAAATTTCCTGAAGAAAGGTCTCACAGGACTCTGGCTTTGATGTTTTCTATCCTACTTGTATGGCTATTGAGACACAAATATTTGCTCCCAGCAAATCTTCCCAGTACAGTCTTTCCAGTGGTTTTCCGGACTTTATTCACAAGATGGATACACATGTGCCTGTGTCTTCAAAACACAGACCTTTCTGCTTCAGGAAGCGGGCACCAGGAGGACCTCATTTATTTGTCTTTCCCATTTGTGGTCCCTTTGCTTCGATTTTGCTCCTCCGTTTAATCTTCTCTGTGACTACCCCTTTATGTTAAATGACTTTCCTTCAAATTAATTTCTCTTGAGTCTCTTTCTTGTATATTTGTAACTCCTTGGTTCTTTTTACAGTACAGTGACTTTTATGTAGTTTTCATTTTAAAAAGAATTTCAAATTTTGCTTTTAATTTCATAATTTTTAGGAAACTTTTTTTTTTACTTTAATTAGTATCTTTCTTCTATGTCTTCCATCTTCAAGTTGTATTTGATCTGTGAGGGATTTATAATTTATTCTCAGAGTCTTAACAACTGGCTGTTTTGCTTGTTTCTCTGGCCAAGTATTATATTTCCTATATCTTAAAACTAAGTAGCAGAAGAGACAAAAAAAGACACAAAGACATATTTTTCCTTATTTCCATGATAGTGTTCTAATTGATTTAGCCAAATGTGAATTTGTCCAATCTCTTCCACTTAAAGGAAAATAAGGCTTCTTGGAATTAGGAGTTCATCTTTCGGTTGAAGAAATGAACTTAGCATAGACTACTAAGACTTGTGCTAACAAAGCACAAACATGGATGAACTCTTTTGGAGCCAGCAGCTTTAGACAACTTTAGTGTCATGGATGATTTTGTTTTGTTTGTTTGGTTTGGTTTGGTTTTGGGTTTTGGTTTTGTTTGGTTTTTTTGGGTTTTTTTTGGGAGGGTTTTTTTTTTTTTTTCTTTTAATGAACCTATTGTTTCTCTGGTATCTTTACCTCAATGCTGGGCATTAACCTTGCCTACAAAGGACAGTTCTCCACTTCTAACAAGAAGACTTGCTTTCCTCTTTCTTGATCTTGGTATGGGAATCTTTATATTATAATAAAAGGACCAGAGAAGGTCCTTTTACCAATGACTGGCAAAGAAAAGTAGAAGAAAGAAGAAAAGAAAAGAGAAAAAAACAGGAAAATATGGAAAAAGGAGAGAAAGACAAAAAAGGAATAAAGGAAAAAAGGGAAAAATGGAAAAAATTACAAAATAGAAACATTAAAAAAATGAAAAAAGGGAAAAAGGAAAAGAGAAAAAGGAGAAAGGAAAAAAAAAGAAGAGAGTGGAGAGAAAAGAAAGAGGAAGAAATAGAAAGAGAAAGAAAAAAGAAGAAAAAATAAAGAAGAAAGAAGAAAAACAAAAATAATTTGCCACTAAGATCCTAAAAGAAGAGTCTCTTCAAAGGACTCAAATAAAAAAATCCTCAGTCCTCTGTATCTCTGCTTACCTGTCAGTGAACTCACAGAAAAATATTTCTCCATGTGTTTCACTTCATCACAAGTGCACATGAACTTGAGATCCAAAGAGGATCTCAGATACTAATAGGGTATCCTTGCCTTGGAATATTGCTATTCAGGGCTTACCCACCAAATTCAATTTCTTTTTCATGGACACCATGGTCTCCATCAATCTGTTTCTGACAATGTTGTCTTTTACCCTGATGCATTTTCCTGAGGTTCCTTATGAAACTGAAATCAAAATAATTGTCATTCTGCAAGTCTGGATGAGATTCTTTTGTTCCAACAGAGATTCCCAGACTTTGCCTCAAGTCAAAATTTTCTACCATTAGGTCTTCATTTGTTCAAATAGGGTCCAAGGTCAAGAATATCTGAAAATTATTATTAAACAAGGGATACTAACATCTCTTAATGCAGAAAGAGTGTAATCAATAAATAAAAAGAAGAGCTAAAGTAAATATTACTCTATGAGAAGATGAGAGGATGTCTCCAGTTTTCCGGGTAATTTCCTACAGTTGCACAACTGTAGATGTTTTATTTATAGTAACAGATAATTTTTTTCCTGAATTATCAATTAAAAAATATTTTAGATACCATTATTATCTGCTTTGTCAACTTAGACAGGAGCTGTGTCTTAATATAAGAGAAAAAACATTATGGTTCAGTGATGGCAGCCTCTATATTATATCTACATTGTTTTCACTGGTTCTCTCTTAAAGGTATCCTTGTTTTTTCAATGACAAAATATAATATTAAGTAATAGTTCTCTCACCCACCATATAGAAGGCCAGGTATGTTTTACTTTCAGATTGTTACACAATTCATTGAATTAGAAATGCATCAAGAATAACTTAATGTGGAATACTATTAAGCAGTCAAATAACCTTACCAGCATCAAAGCCCCATTTCTAATAAACAAGATTATATAGTGCAAAACCTTTTGTATATTTGCAAATAAAACATAAAAACTCTTCTTCCTCTAATATTTATAACATCTCTCATATGTACTGCTATTGTTTCCCTAAAATTATGTTTAAATTAATGTGTGAAATGCAGCCAGAATCTGCAATTTATCTTCAAGTAAATCAGAATATTCAGTGTAAAGATATAAGGTGCAGCTGTTTCTGCCATTCATTTGGGTAATCACTGTACATAAATTTATACACCATGAAAAGCTTTATTCGTGTTCATATGGTGTGAAAATTGAAAGAAAAACTCTAAATTAATTATCTTTTTAAACAAAGCAATTTAGATTTATCACATGCAGCAAGGGAATTTGTTGACATATTATAAAGCTTCTGTGAAATACAGAAATGAAATATGAGTTAGGAAAAAAGGTTTATGCTCTGTAGAGACTTTAAGATGTGAAAAGCAAATTAACTGCCCCTGCCTTCAATCAACATGCTCTTATGAGTTTGGGTAAAGTCTACCTGCAGCAGCAGCCTGGTGCTCTATGGAAGCTGCAGAGGAACACGGAGCAGCACAAGGCTTTGTCTAGAACCACCTGAGACATTTCCATCCCCAGTGGAAACTTTTAGAATATGGAGTTCAGCTGCTGAGGTAACACATTATTATTTTTCCTTCACATCTAACTAATAAATGTCAGTCTAAAGCCATTATATAGCAATATGTCTTCCTGAATACAATAAAAAGAACTTACTCTCCTCTGTTAGGAAGTATCATTTTCTGTCACATGAAATAAGCTGGTAGGTATGTAGAAAAGCATTGCTGCTTTTATTTCTGTGAATGCTTCCATTATTTCTCATTATGAACCTCAAGTTCTTCACTGCATATGCTTGATTATAGTCCAGTATACTACCAGTTATTTATTCAGGTAGTGTTTGCCAGCATGCATCCACCTTTAATTTACATTCGGAGAAAGAAATATAGGTTGATGAAGTAATTTGCAGCCTGAAATTGATCTCCATGAAAAGAAAATACACTCGATGTCTTTTGCCATAAGAAAACTATGCCATAAGAAAACAGTCACCCAAATACAGAGGGCGAAAAGATTATTCTTTTTTCATTTCTTTCAAACACAGCCATGCAATAATGTTTGCTTCACAGACAATATAAAATGGCTAGACGGTATCATTCATGGAAGGAAAATATTTTAAGACTTAATAATTCTTCAACACTGTTGTTTCAGCATGCTAACAAAATGAATGCTAACAAAAATCACCTTCTTTTAATCTATTATTCTTTTGTTCCATTGAAGTAACTGAAGATCAATATGTATTGATTTGTTCCCTAATTATATTAATTTTACTTCAGAAATTAGGGAGGCTATAATGAGAATGTGAAGTTACT
Source organism: Psittacula echo (assembly GCF_963264785.1). Classification (NCBI taxonomy): domain Eukaryota; kingdom Metazoa; phylum Chordata; class Aves; order Psittaciformes; family Psittacidae; genus Psittacula; species Psittacula echo. Next base: position 64,759,170 of record NC_137738.1, on the reverse strand, counting down.
TGAAGACAGTACATTATAGGTAGTCTAATTTAGCAGGAGTCTGTGCATGAGATTAATTCATTAAAAGAAGCCAATTACCATACAAGCAGGGCAGATAAATAAGATTTTCTCCTTTAATTTGCATTTTATATATTCCTTTGTAATTTTTAAAAACTTAAATGAATTTACAGACTAACTCTACTTTCAATGTATATCCATTTTATTCCTGGGAAATACAGTTGCATTTAATTTTAACCTTTAGCTTTGTCTTTTACACATTTTAGAAAACGAGATCATGGCATCTAGATATGAGACATTTTATGTGACATTTTAATAATGAAAATAATGAAATGCTAATACTTTTAACATTCCAACTAGTATTTTCACTAAACTTTTCTCTACTTACAGATAGATAATGATAGATAATAGGAAATGAAGGTAGTTTGACCTCTCTTGGCTGAGGATTTGGCTCATAAATGTATCTCAGACACAAATGACTATCCATAAAGATAATCAAAATATTTTCAATTTGATAGCTCTATATTTTTTCAAAGTAAATGAATGCTTGATGATATGATTTCTTTGAAGAACTTTGCTGTTTGATGAGGTTAAAATGAATTGGCTTATATTTAAGATGATTCTTTCACTGCCCTTTTTGCACTACACCCCAGGATAATCTGGAGAATTTGAAATCTACGTGAGGTGCTTGATTCTTTGTTGCCTTACAGCTGTAGGATCAGAGGTATCTCCAGTGAAATATCACAAAGGTAATCACACTTGTGTAATTTAGTGTCTGTAAAGAGAGAATCAGACCCAAGAGATCTGTAAAAGAAACTTACTGTGATTATAAGCCTTTTGTAATTCTCTTTAAAACTTAACAAAAAGTCCTTTAGCAAACTGAAAACTACCTTTTTTCTCAGGGAAGGTAAACGGTGTCATTAATTTTTTTTTTTTTTTTTTTTTTTTTTGGAAGCTAGTAAGCTGACAAAAATAGAAAAAAATAAAAGGAAAAATAAGAAAACAAAGCAATATAAGCCTAGAAAAAATAATTGAAAATGTGTACATCTTGACATCTATGAATTATTGCCTATATAACACTGCGCGTTGATAATGGTTCTTGCCAGAGATAATAGACTCACGGAAAAAGTTTAGTCAAGTTGATTTCCTTCCTTAACTCTGTTCCCAACTCTTTTACATTAACCTATAATAAAATTATGTTTGATGGTATCTCTGTTCAGCAGCATTCAAGTAACTAACTGCTGCTACATGATGTGGACCTTAGGAGAAACCCATGGAAAATACAGGTCTTGGACAAGTGGAAGTAGATTTTTAAGTAGGAGATTCTGAAGCTGCTGTCCAGTTTCAAATATATATGTTCTCAAATAGCTGATACTGAAACTGACACTCAATGTCAAATGGCACTGTGCTGCCAAAACTCACTGCAAAATATGTTTCTAAAAGGAAAGACATTTAGCTTTCAAGTCAACTTTGGTGGTTCTTTACCTCAAGCTGAGCTGTACATTAGTATGGCTCCCAGTCGTGGTTGTTCTCAATAAGGTAGATACTAGCTGCCATGAATATCTTTAATTGATACCAGTAGACAATATTGACAACCTGGACTAGATTTACTGTCATCCTTCGGTGTCCACAATGCAGGCACTGGTGCTAAAGCATAACAGAAACAGCTGAAGAGATTAGGCTACCAGTTCTGGTGAAGCAATTGCTTCAATTTGCTACAATTTCTCTGTAAGCTGCAAGCTCCGGGAAGCAACAACGAGGAGCTTAAAAGCAGTTATAGCAACATCTGGTGTCTTCTTAAATCCAAGCAGCCTTTCTCTGCCAGCAATAATTATCTGCTTCATCGAAAAGCATGACCAATATGAAGAATTGTCATTCATATTGCAAGCAAATTGACAGATAGATAACAAACACATCATGTTAATGATGACGATTATAATGATATATAAATGTTAGACATACTGCATTCCTATTGCATTCCTGCATTGAATACAGTGCTGCAGAGCATATAGTAGTCTCCTTATAGAAGTGTTCAGCAAAAAACAAGGATGAGATTTTCAAAAGTGATCAACATCTATTTGTCATAGGCTTTTCTACTGTTGCCCATGACGGTAACCACTGAACACATGCTGCAGCAGTGGAATGCTTCCACTATATCTGGGTGCAATTTAAGAACAATAGGAACTGTCATCCCATTAAGCTTTTGTTCTTTTCCCCCCCTCCCAGTCTCACTAAGAGACCAAGGGTATATCTTAGCTTGATAGGCCTCAGTAGTAACATGAAGATTACTGTTAAATACGAAACAGGGTGAATTAGCTTGAGCAAACCCTTGGGTTGTCGTGCCAGTAGCAGATGGGTTAGCTAATGTAGAGCAGTCTTGGGTGTGCCTGTAGCCTCAAAATGTGAACTGCAACATTTCATGTTCCCTGTCAGGGTTCCTCCTTACAAAAGCAATTTTTTACAAAACACTTCTGTTCCCATGTGCTTATTCCTAGGGTACTTACAGTGAAGGTGCCAGCAACAGTCCATTTTCTACTACCTTTACTCCATTTACCCAAATTTACAGTCAGACTTTTCCAAACACGGACTGACCTATGGTCCCTTCTATGTAAAGTTGCCCCTATGAACTAAAAAAGACTGAGAAGATCTCCATCAATTTATAAGGAAAGAGACAGTCCTTCAGTTTTGTTCCCAGGAGTAGCTTCTCCTAAAAGTGAATACAGCTCCAGTAATCTAACTGTGACTTGCTCACACTCAAACTAAGATAATTCAAATGAAACGTAGAATTAGATAGTTACTTTTCTAATTTAGGAAAATGAGTGTAGAAAGCCTATTATTCTTCTTTTATATCTTCCATATTTACTCATTACCTTCTGAATGAGTAAAGTTGCAGTTGATAAATCAAACTTGACTGCAAGTATTCACTAGTCACCTAAGGGTTTAGCAATTTTTCAAAGGATTTTTGATTTATATAAAGGCATAATATAACTGGAAGTTAGTTAAACACTGGCTTACCATCAGCTTCAGAAGCATAGGATAGCTGGATTTTTACTACATATTTCATAAATTTTTTTGTCTGGGAAGGATCCAGTAAATTCAATCCATAAATGAAACTTTTCAAAACTTCACCTGAGGTATCTGAAAATAGAAACACGGTATATCTTTTGTAATTATACTTCAGTTGCAACAAGGATATTATGCACATTGTAAGAATATTCTAATAATTAACAGGCATTTGATGTTTGGAATTACACCTGAATCCTGAAAGAAGCAAGTCACCCAATCTGTGTTGAAAACAGCTACAGATTTGGAGTTTCAAGAGTGACTATTCTTTCCACCTACGCACCTCTGAATTCTACATTCCTTTATAGTGATCATCAACAGGTTTTCAAGCCATCGATTTACAGGAAAATGTGTGAATGTTGTTTGACATGTTTGTCAATATTGTATCTCCTCAAAAACCATACTGAAACTAGGGACAAAAGTAATAAACACTTGAATGTTTGAAAGAGACACCTACAGCTAAGCGTGAACTAGCCAAGTAAACAATGGCACAATATAGACACAGCTGAAAGCTCTGAATTATTTTGTGTCAATTAGAGCAGCCATGTGAGCAGCCTCAGCTTCTTTCCAGCAGGACTAAGTTTTGCTCAAAAGCATTGTCAAAAAAATACATAAGCCCTTTTGATTGAGATAGGAATTTAATGCTGTATCTTCCCCAGCAGTCAAGTTTTTCAATGGCAGAACATTGCAATGCTGGGACTTCAGAAGGCCACGGGTGGTTTGCTGTCTGAATGAGGCACATTTTCATTACTTAATACAGCTGGTTTCATTTGTTGATTTGGTCACTTAAGTCCAACATATGCTAACATATCAGAAAACTCTTTTTGTAGTATGAATCATAAAGCCATCTAGGGTTTGAATTTATAGCTGGCAGTGTAAAATACATGCACTGTATTGTGACGTTCAATCCTCAGACTGTTTTAAGACTACTATTGGGAGGTACCTGTTAGCTAGGTGAGTTTGGAGACCTAGGTATCTATGGAACTAACAGTTTTTAAACTATTTTTTAATCTCATGCATGAAACTGAACAGCTACATCTCCAAAATAGCTATGCCTGGCAACTTCTGGTATACTAGAGGACCAGCCTGGAGACCGGCTGGACTTTAAGCAAGGGCCTGATTCCTGCTTGATTAAACTCCTAGCAGGGGCCTGATTCCATACTGCCTGTCAATTTGTTTAATCTCCACCCATTCAGCGTAAGCAATTTCTGAAACAAAAAAGTTTCTGAAATAAAAATCAGGCTTTCACAGGCTGACAACAGTTAGAAAGGCTGCTTTCAATTTTTAACATGTAGATACTAGGAACATTTCTTATATGCAGATCTGCTGAAAGCAGTCATGCTCTTTCACCTCCAGAAAGTCATTCTCTTACGTTTACCCAGAACCATCGGAGCACATCTGGCTCTTGATATAAAAAAATGTCGTTCAGATTTTTGAGTTCATAACTTGCAAAATTCTGGCTCTGAGTCCCCATCTGTCCATGTACTGCACTCAGTAAGATAAAGCTGGGGTGGGTATTTCAGTTGCTCTTTCTGCTTCTCTCCATATGGACTACAGACACTGGAAGATCCCTGATTATGGAGCTTGTGCAGGTGAAAACTAAACTAAATTTCGGTATAACTTCCAATTGCTCAGCTCTTGGGGCAACAATATATAAAACTGTCTAAGGTAATACACACAACCTGTTCCAGAAATAGGAACATAAGCCCAGTCTAACACCTCATGGCTCTAACAAATAGGCTACAGGCACGTAGATTCACTTGTTCCCTCCTTTTCTTCCAGTCTGAAGGCCTTCTTCTCTTGGCTGTGCTGATGATTAAGAGTAATGGGGCAGCATCCCCCAGTCCATACTACTCTGTACCCTGGCAGGTAGAACAGCCTCATATGAGATATAGCTTTAAAAGCCATTTGAACTGAGGCCAGAGCAGTTAACATAGATGTCTCTCGACCTGCATGAATCCTTTTTTCAGTAAGCTGCCATGCAAAAGGCACACTAAATTCTCCTTCCAAACCTTTCTCAATAAAGCAGCATGCTATTTGTACATAAAACAGCAATGCTCGTGCTTCTGTCCATGGTGTACTGCAGCCTGCTGGCAAACCTTTATGGTCTTGTGTGTAGTCTTCATCCCCAGTGCAGTCACAAGGGCTTCCGACTGTGCCTCTCAGGAACAGAGTGTCACTGTGTGACCTTGGGGAGCTGTGTCTGGATTAAGAGCAAAAAACTGAAAATGAAGAGTTTTTAAGGATGTATGGCTCCCTCCACTACTGACCTTTGGAAGTGCTCCTAGACAATCCATCATAAAAAAATGAAACCAGAGTAGCCTAAATCTCTTCTAGGGGTTGTTTGAAATAACCAAAATAACCTCCTTGGCTTTGCTGAGATATATTCTGGAAGAGCTCCTCAGGCAGCTATAGCTGACAGGTAATTAGGAAATTGTTCCTTGCCATTTCACAAGCTGTCAGTTAATGGCTCCCAGATGAAGCACAGACATCGCCTAGGGCAGTGCTAACCCTGTTTCACTGAAGACCAGGGAAGGAGCAAAGCTGAAGACAGGAACTCACTCAGAGATAGGCGGAAAAGCAATAAAGTTACAGTTAAGAAACAGTGTCTAACAGCTTTGATACCTATGGCATCCGATTAGCCCTGTGTCTGTCGCCAGCAGTGGTTTTCAAGGGGGACAGGCTGGGGGAGAAACAATGGCTGGAAGCCATTAGTGTACAGCTGAAAGGCAGCAAGGAGCAACTTCCTAAACTGCTTCCCAGCAATACCTCTATGAGTATTTCCTTTTCAAGGCAGAGTCAAGCTGATAAAATAAGACTAAAATTGAAATTGAACTTACCTCATGCCAAAATCAAACAAGCAGGTTGGAAGTGCTCATATGTTTGGGAATAAGTGAGAAGTAGTTTATGGACCTGTTTTCTATCATCTTTCAGCTGTTTGATCCTGGATCTCAGCTAAGACCTCGTAACCGACTGTGAGAATGCATGCAGTCCCTTTGAAAGCAAAATCAAACAGGTGAAGACTGAAAGCCATGATTCTTAGTGATTTAAACTTGCATCTTTAACTTTGCTCTGAAATAGAGAATAACTCTTTCAGAAACCAGTAACGTAAATCTGAGAAGTAATAAAGACCAACCTGCTATATGTTAGCCTCAAAAAATAGCACAAAAGTCCCCTCGCTTTGCACTTTACAGTAAAAATGGTTAAGCTCAGTTTCAGAGCTTGAGCACTTGTATGTTTCTTCCAGACTCTGCTCTGCACTCCATCTCTGAAGCATTTTCATTTTGGGTGATAAAGATGGCTGACTAAAAGAATAAGTTTAGTGATTTATTGATGTGATCAATTAGACAGAACAGACTGCCAGACAACTTCTAGGAATTCTAGGAATTCTAGGGATTCTTGGTGTAGGTGGTTTTGCTTCTGAGCATGCACTCTATTCTTTCAGCTCTAGCTTTTTTTGTTTGCCTTGTAAGGATGGAAGGCGCTTACTGTAGCCTTGTGGTGAACAATGTTCATATCTAAAGCTGCTGTAGTGACACTGAGTTAAATTTTCATTTCAAAAAGCATTATAGCAAGCTCAATAACTTTACAGTTTACTTCAAATTTTACACTTTTCTATTACTGTTTCTGGCAGTACTTCTTAAGGCAGGTGTTCCGCTTCTGGAAACTTCTCTTCTTCACAGTGTATTGAAGTGTCTCCTAATGCTGGTTCTACAGAATTCTTCTTTTGGCCAGGCTCATATGTGGTGTTAAATATTTTGGTAAAAGTTCAAGTTAGGAAGGTGGTTATACCTAACGGCTCTTATAAACAGTATAAAAATTAATTAAAGACCCCATTCATTCTTGGTGTATCTACCCTGATTATATTCTGACACATAAAACTATGTTACAGTTTTATAAATATAAATCTAATTTTGCCAAGTACTACATCTGTGTAAATACACTAAATTTCAGCATAAACAACTTGATAGCTATTTGGAATTTTTCACACCCAAATGGAAAGGTAGTTTTAGTAAATCCAAACTTATTTGGGAATTTAAGCCAGGTCTTACAAATAGTTTTAACCAAAAAAGGAACAATTAGAAGTGTTGAATAATTTTGAACTCTTTTGGAATTAAGATTTTTTGGTTTTGAAGCTAAAATTTGACAATTTAAAGAATGATAGAAGAAGAGACAGTTTCCCTACACATGCATATGGGATAACTCAGTAATGGGTATGTTCATGCAAAGGACAGAAGATCAATCCTTCCTTTCTACTTTTAGGTTATGAATTTGAGCCCAGGGCATCAAGGCTTGGGCCTTTTTCATGTTACATTTATAGTATTTTAATTCCTCTTCTTTTTAATTAATTAGATTTACTATAAAATGTTAATACTGGAAAAACCTGCTTCTGGACTCTTTTTAAGAATATTTGTATAAATTTGTCAGTCTTTATAGATTAGTAGTAAACATTGAATTCAGGTATTTTTGTCTTTCTTTTTTATTTGTATGCAATGACAAGCTTAGAAGCAGCAGCAAACTTATTGCAACTTCTTTTTCTATATCTGAAATGTTTCTAGGTCATAAGAAATCATCACATAACCTCTGGCTTCCATTTTGTGAAAACAAATAACAGGATTGGAAATAACCTCAGAGTGCTATGAATCTTCCAAGGTAGAATATCAATAGCAGTACTCAATCAATATTTCAATTATCACTAGAATTTTCTCAGTATTTCTAAGCCAGTTTTCAATCAAGTATTGTGAAAATAAATAGGGTAGCTCAGGGATTATGAAAAATTGTGAGAGGTAGGTGGAAATGAACACTCCAGTCCTGCAGCTTTGCTGTGTGAAGTCACACATGCCTCCACAACAAGTTATTTCAGTGCCCAAGCTGAAGCGCAGCCCAAGCAGTGCAATTGCCAGATCTGGGTCCTAATCCCCCAGTGACCCCAAAGCACCATTCAGCACCTGGCCACCAGAAAGTATCAGGGCTTTTTTTTTTTTATGAGCCAGAATACCACCAAACTATACAGAATTCAGACTGGAAAGCAGAGGCTAAAAGCTAAGAGAAAGTTGTTTTGGTTTGATTTGTTTTGGTTTTTTAATTTCCCCATGAGCTTCATTGGCTTCAGGAAAAAGGGGAGCACTGGAGCAAACAAGGAGCCCTTGGACAGATGCAGTGGGTGACAGCTGAAGGAAAAAAAATGCCTTGTTGTTTTCAACAGTTAGTTTCTGTCCTTTTCTGCATTCCATGAAATGAAGTGCTTGAGCACAGCTGGACCCTAGAAACCCAAGCTCAGTATCTAACTTAAAATGCCACCTTGCCCAGCCATCATCAGTTAGGTTTTGGCACATGCAGTGAATTGGTTGATTAGGACCTAGATTTCTTGCATGAAAAGCTTTAGCAATTCTGAAAAAGGATAAGAAACCTATGCATAGGTGCAAATAGACTATAGTGTTGTTCTTATTGCATGAAAGGTAGAAATTTCCCACTGATGCAGCAGACGACATGATCCTGCGTGAGGTAGATGACACAAAGAATTAAACACTTTCAAATCTTCCCAAATATTTATTAAAACATGGAGGTGAAGGTCTTATCTTCAAAACTATACACAACCAAGAAATATGCAAACTGAAAAGTGCAAAACCAACACAACCCTGCATGATACAGAGTTGCTACATCAAAATCCACAGGGAAAAGTTTGTCCTTTGAGTATTGTCTAGGTATTAGGCAGTGGTAGGGACATGGATGTTGTATTTTATTTAATAGTACTGATAAATGAAACCAAATGCAGCTTGTTACCACTGGAACTGGGATGAGTCATTCTGAAATACAATATCTTAACAACTCCAAGTCAAACTTTAAGCAATCCAACAATGGTATTAAACAATGGCCTGTTTATATCCCCATTTAGCTGTTCTGTTCTGACTTACTCATGGACAACATGGTACATGAAGTCTGTAAAGTCCTATGAATATATTGTATTCTTACTATTAAGAAATAAAAGAATCTATAGATTTTCAAGGTCATCTCTGTCAATACAATGATTCTCTCAAGTGGCTCTATGCTAGCACCTATTACCTGTGAAGGCTAAAATACTGTTATAGAAGTCAAGTGTTTGTGTTTGAATATGTTGTTGAAGGAGGGTTGTGCACTGAAGTAATGCACAATAGGCAACGTTACGTAATCCCCCCCTTTTCTCCACTCTTGTTCTTAAAAAAATAAAGAAAAAAAAAAAAAGAGACAATGTGGAAATCTTTTTCCCCTAATAAAATGGGCATAGTATGATTCTTTCAAATGAAAACAAGATGATTTCACAAAAAATAAAGAGGCTATTTGTTGCTCACATATTGTTCCAAATTAATGTCTTCCGCATCCTTTACAGTTTTGAATTTTGCCATTGTGGGAGCACCACTGATCACGTGGGCTGGATTATTCCTTCCAGAGTAATGCTGAAGTTTTGCCAGAATTGCCTCCATGTTCCTATGAAGCTGAAAAGATATGGTTTGTATTTATTGGTACAAAGCCTATTCATTAAGGTCTAATCCATTAACGACAGGATACTTCTAGCACTTCTATGTTTTTCAAGGAATGACAAATTTTCCTCAAATATAACATATCTTAATTTCTGGAGTACCATCAACAATTTCTTGTAGTCCATTATGAGTTGTTATGAAAAAAAATACAAAAGTAATATTAATTTTTTTGTTCAATAAAGGTTTTAGATATTCATACTATAACCACCATGTAGTTCTCTGAAAATACAAACCAATATGGTTTTGTCAGTCTTTCACTAGGCAATTTTAAAGGAAATGAAGAAAAGACAGTGACAAACCTACAGTTTTCGAAGGATTTTGCTGATTTGTGCTGACAAATATTATATTTTCATGGGTTACAGATACTGTTTATTAATAAAACAGATTAAAGACATGATCAGGGGAAAAAAATAGTAGCCTTTGGTGTCAAAATCACAACAATAGAAGAGATAATATTGAGTTTCCTTTATGCACTATTAAATCAAGTACTAATTATAGAGAAGCAGCACATATTCCGCCTGGGTTTAAACTAAAGATTTAATTTAAAATGTGAAACCTGTTGGTGGTGGAAATTATTTGGAACAGTTACATTGGGATTACACTGGAACACTGGGACAGCAAAGGATTGCAGCTATTGATGTCATATCTGACCTTCTCTATGGAGGTTCCTGGATGTTTACTTGTATTTAAAGCAAAGTATCAGTGGCTCAGCTTTTGCTCTTAACCTAGGAAAAGAGATTGTACAATATGGTGGAACGAATATCTTTTTTTAAGGGGAAAATATTTAACAAATATTCCCTAGTTTAAAACAAGTATATTACATGTTGCATTTCACTTTATTTAAAGAAAAAATAAATCTCTGAAATCTCCCTCTATTCTTACTCTACAGTCTCCTTAGCCTATATCATTTATTACTTCCCTTGAAAGCACAGTTAAAAGCATAATTTTTTATCCAAAGGAAGCATGAATTTCTGCTTGTCCTGGATTGCATGCATTTACTGTAGTTCATTATCATATTCACACCCCAGAAAATTGTAGACAATCAATCACCAAATATCATCAACTCTTCAAGTAGAAGAATCTCAGATACATATGAGGGATATCTTCTCATCAGGTTACCAGTCTCAATAATGAAAACATGACATGCAAGGCAAAGGAGTAAAAATAGAAAGACAGATGCTGATGGGGAGCTTTTGTCACACACTCGGTCATCTTATAATTCTAACCATTCAGTGTAAAACAGACAACAGGGATGATTGCTGTTGTTTTACTGATTAACCATTCTCTCCCTTTCATCCCAAAAGGCACCCTGGCCAACTCTACTTTAGTAAATATTGACACCTGTAAACCAAGCTGACTGATGCCTTTGGCTCTTCAGCTCTCTTCCCATCTGTTGCCTGGGAATTTTAGGCAAAGTATTTTGGGACACTTGGGCTCTTTTCATTGAAAACTGTAAAAAAAAAAAATCACTGCCCCAAAGCTAATCCTAGAGCCACATGGCTCTAGTGAGGCCTGTAGTAACGAAAGGGAAAACACAGCATATGTAAAATGCATATCCCACTGGCCTCTTCTGACTACTCTTCTTTAGTTAACAGCATGCCAGGGTAATCTGCTTAGTTACCAAGTGGAGCTTTCTTCCCTTTTCCCCATGAGATCACCCTGACCACGATCAAAGTCCAAACACATTCTCGGCTAACTCTATTGTTCCCAAGAGTGGGATTAATGACTAATTATGTCAGGTCACTCATCCAGATGGCCTCTCAGATGTTCCTTTGTCATTGTCTGACCTTCCATATGCCCCTTTGACCTTGAGGTTTATTTCCATGGCAACATGAAGCCTCAGTTTCCTTGCTGAGATTGCCAAGAAGTGGCCAAAGAGGGGATATGGGATAATCTACCCACACTTTGTATTCTGCTTCCATCTCATGCCTTGTTAAATCCAATGAATAGATAAAAAATGCTATCTGATCCCAGCTGAGTGATGACCATGGTCATGATTCTATGTTACATGCTATGTTTTTTAAATTAGCAGACAGCTTTGTACATGGAAACGTGCATTTAATTTGAAGAACATCAATCGCCATAATGTGATCTTTTTATCTCATTAATGTTAAGAAAGGGTAATAGAATGGAATTACAAAATATCACTGTGAAAGGAATACAATTCAGAGAATTACAGATATCCCCATTAAAGCCCTAGAGATGTTTAGATAAGTCTACTTGTTCAGTTTCATAAATTAAAGATTCTTTTACCTTTCCTGAGGTTTAAATTTAGCCTTGGATGTTGATCTTCTTCCGAAGAGGGATTTTAATGTGGTTAACGCAAAGAATTTTTTTCTAAAACAGCCAAATAAGTAAATAAAAATGTAAAAGGCCAGTGACGTATGAACTCAATTTAAAAGGTTGAATGGTATTTCCATGAGTAGAACTGTATTTTCTTTTATCATTTAAAAATGAATGTTGGACACGATCTGAATTTACTACTAAGTGCTGTCAGCTGTAGCAAAATTGGTTGATACTGTTATTACCTGGCCAGAAAATGAAATAATAAACTCCTCCTTTTTTTTTTTTTTTCAGATTTCCTTGAATTTTATTGATTAATTGGTTAAAAAATATATATGTACAAGAGTGAACATCAGGTTTACTGTTCACTGTCCTAAAACAGCATTTTTATAGAGCAGTATCATTATTTAGGTCAAGTTGCTAGTTTTCACCACAGATGCTGTTGTTTGGTTTTGTTTTGTTTTTTTTTTTTTTTTTTTTAAAGAGCTACTTAAGTGAATTAAATGAGACATAGAATATACCAGCCAGTTTGGAAGGTCATACGAGCCCTGTTTTTTCGCAATTTGTAAGGATGTCAATGCATACTATTTACAAATTGTTTTGCAAATGCATTCCAAAGATGTTACTTGGTCTTTACTTAGTGCAAATTCTTGTAAAACTCAGAAACATCTCCAAAGCAAAACAAAACATAATGCAGTGACATCAACCTGATTATTCACTCTTCATTCCTAGCTTTTTGCACTGAAAGTATCTCAGTGAAGGTTATCTCCATAAATGCATGTCTTCATAAAATTCTATAAAAAGTATGCTGAAATAATAGTATGGCTTTTAAAGATAAATGCAGAGAGTGTTTCTCACTTTGCCCTCTGTATGTGTTTGTTATCAGCCAGTTTTCATCCAGATTATAATTTCAGTTTTACAGTGGTACAGCTCCAATATAGGGCTACAACTTTTGAGGTGAGACCGACATTATTTACATAAAACAGTGCACATAATTTCATCTATCTTATGCTTTCCCATTCTTTAAGGAGAAAAGGGATGAAGCAGTAATTCATCACTAAATTTTTCCTTGCTCCGTTCAAGAAATCTCTCATATTTTGACGCCTGCACACAATCAGCCAATGAAGGAGGGAAGCAGAAGATTTCTGAGCTGCCGCATTCTTACATAATTTTTCAGGAATCTGTAAACTGGACAAAACCAGGGACCTGAACAGAGGCTGATCAATCATCAGAAGTTCAAAATCTTTACCATGATATTTGTACACAGATAATGGTAAGACAGTGTTCACTGCTTCCAGCTTTGTCCTTCCAAATTTTATTTTCTCCACTTTCCAACTTTAACACTCTAAGTTTTTAACTGAGTTTCTAAATGTTTCTAAGGAAAGATGAAAAATTAAAGCAAATTTCAATATACACTACAATTTTCTAAGTATCAGTAGCATTCCCTGTTCAGAAACAAGCTTAATGAAACACAGAGTGGATTTATAGTTCATGTTATAAGCAAGAAACCCATTCTCAAAATTCATAATACTGTGCATATTATTTTACGTTGATGTAATATTCCACAAATACAAATTAGAAATGCTACTTGACTGTTGTATTTACAAATACACAGACCCTCTACAGTCACTAAAGTTTGTTTACAGACATACTTATTCATCAATAATGCAGGTAGTACAGTGGCAATGTATAAAGTAAAGAACAAGTTAAAGTTTTCAGAAATGCAAAGAACATTTTTAAAGACTACAGCACTATCGGATCAACACATATATTTCTACACATTGAAATGCATTGTATAAAAAAAATAATAAATACAGACACACATTGTAAAAAGAGAGTAACATGGAGTATTGGGATACTTTCAGAGTCAATTCATAGCCCTGCCTAGGTGTTCTCAGAAGGCAAATTTGACTTGAGAAGGAAAACAAAAAACCTCTGTTTTCCAAAATGCCCTCTCATCATGGGTATGAAAGCTATTTTCACATCTAAATGAGGTTTGATGTGTGCACATTCTATTGATTTTGCACAAATTGGTAGGGTGCTGAAAGACCCATAAAAATGATTTGTATGTAAAACTTGTGTTCATACAAATGCAGGCTTCACCAAGGACCACTGGAAAATTTGCAGGATTACTGATGTGCTCAGAATAAATTGTTTAATCAATTCATTTATTGGGAATAATGAGAATAGTTCAACAGTTTACCATATTCAATGTTTTTTAAAACAAAAAGTTAACATGAATGAAATATTTTGAAGGTAGCAACTAGTTGTTTATTGTTCAGAATATCACATTCTTTAGAAGTGACATGCACATAGAAATGCCTTAGCAAAGAAATGTAGGCATGATACATACAGAAATCCATATAGCAGATGGCAAGGACAATTCTATTTTTATAACGCAATTAATTACTTAGAAAGTAATGGTAGTGGCCAATCATTAATATTTTGAAAGTGTCTATTTCATCAAAGTTTATTGGTGAGTGTTTTATCATGCTCCAAGAAATGATTAAGTAGAATTCAATATGGTTTTTTAGGTCTGGCAGGATTGTCATGTGGTTAACGATAGATCTGGATGTTCTTCATTGCTTTCTCATTTAGCTGAGGTAAGTCTTTGAACAAATTGCACAGATGTTCAATGTCTGTTTCTCTGCATCAGAAATTGAGCTAATAATAATTATTGCTGACGTTATAGATGTGCAGTGGGATTATAGTAACTGGCAACAGTAAGGCACAATGGAAAATAATGGATAATGTTGTAATATTCCTGTGAAATAAAAATAGTTTGGGGTGTGCGAGGGCTGTAGGACATTGCTTACTCTTATTAAATAACTACTTCCTTCACAATAACTAGTTTTTGTAGGATAACCCACACCATGTAGAAAATAAGAAAATAGATGTCTGAATGAAAGGCTTATATATGCACTTGTACATCTAGGTTCATCAAGGCAACCTTGATACAATGCTGACCACAATGGCGAACAACCGTATCAGAAGCAAAATAATTTCTGAATGTTGAGTGTGAAAACCTTTCCTACAAATTTGCAAAGCAACTGAGCTTTTGCCTTAGCACAATGCAATGCACAGAAAAAGAAAAAAAAAAAAAGAAAAAAGAGGAAAGTTTTTTATCTCAAAAATCTGTATGTGATTTTGAACATTAACTATACATTATAATGACCAAAGCATGATTATTTCAGACTGTCAGTGCATTAAGGCGTATTTTCCAGGTATTTGATCAAAGGAATGGGGGATTTTGAGTGACCTGTTTTGAAGTGTATAGAGTTGGTAAATCTCTGCAATGATTTTTCTGCAGTTAACAACATTGGAAAGTTGTTTGGTATGTTGATATATGTGCAAGGATATTCTGAACACTTTGATGTTTAATTCCATTAAATTTCTTTTTTAATGAAGTACTAATAACAGTAAGAAATGCCACTGACTTTCAGAAATACCTGTGCTATAGTGTTTTTGCAGATGTGCAACCCTTAAAAGATGCATATAGAATCACAGAATCATTTAGGTTTGAAAAGACGTTTAAGATCATTGAGTGCAACCGTTAACCTACCACTGCCAAGTCCACCGCTAAACCGTGTCCCTAAGTGCCACATCTACATGTCTTTAAAATATCTCCAGGAATGGTGACTAAATCACTCCCCTGAGCAGCCTGTTCCAATGCTTGACGACCCTTTTGGTGTCATCTGCAACTTTACTGCACTCAAATCGCCTCTCCAGATCATTTATAAAGATTAAACAGAACTGGCCCCAACCCTGAGTACTGGGGAATACCACTTGTGACCAGCCTTCAGCAGGATTTAACTCCATTCACCATCACTCGTTGGGCCTAGCTATCCAGACAGTTTTTCACCCAGTGAAGGCAGCACCTGTCCGAGCTAGGAGCAACCAGTTTCTCCAGGCTAATACTGTGGGAAATGGTGTCAAAGGCTTTAATAATGTCTAGGTTGACAACGTCCACAGTCTTTCCCTCATCCAGTGAGTGGGGCACCTTGTTAGTCAAGCAGGACCTACCTGTCTTTCATAAACCCATGGTGACTGAGCACAGATATCTTGCATTGAATTGTTTAGTGATGAGCAAGGGAGAAAAGAAAGACAAAAATGTCACATCATCACTGGCACATACAGAAAATTTGTTTCTCTGCCTTTGGATAGCGTAAAGACAATTTTACAAGTATTTTTGAAAGTTGTACATACAATGTTGCAGGCAGTAAAGAAAAGGAATAAAACCTGTTATGTGCTAAAAGTTGATTATTTCCCCCATTTTCCTACTCACAGTATATACAAAATATTTTTATAGAATTGCTTTCAATATAGTTACACTTCATTATATGGACAGTATAACAATAATACAATCATTATCATCATTACTTTACAACTCCGAGGTCCTGATCCAAGAAGATGCTGTAGTATATAGGAAAAGTTTGGAAATCATTTCACTTGGAGACAGTGAAAAAATATAAGGACCTATACAGTGATCTCAGACTGAGCAGAACAGATTTCAAGAGCCTGCACTACTGAAATCATATTTTTAATTAGAATGCATGGAGAGACAACATATATCAACAACAATAGCACCCAAAGCACTCAACTAGGCCATAGAAGACTCAGATGGTTCATGTCTGTGAGCTGGATTACTGGCAGCTTAGAAATCCCTGAGCAAGAGCTGTAACAAGAACTACAGGAGAAACAATACAATAAAAAACCATATTAACAACTCAAGATTCACAAGTGGATCAGTCACGTAGAGAAGATATTTGGGTTTCTTACCAAAAAACATTTGGGTTTCCTGTCAAAAAAAAACCAGCACACTGAGAATTCCAATCCCAGTAGCTGGATACTGGATGTCTGCCATGGTAAAGCTTTTCTATAATGCTTATCTACATACTCTTTTTATCCACCCGGCAGCCCCTGCTCCTTCCTTATCAATTTCCAAACTACTGCAAGAGTCAGTCAAGGAAGAAAGAATGGTCACTTTACCCTACTGTAATGCTGGTTCTGAGTTGTGCTGCCCATGTGAATCTCCTAGCCTGGTAAACTTGATCCCCTTCACTTGTAGAGGGGTTTTCTTTGCTCTGAAAGCCCTTTGCATTGAAAGAAAAAGCAACAGGGGTGCCCATTCCTCCCTTTACATACTTGGACAGGGGAAACTGGATGCTGGTGTTGCAGCTGTTCTTGCAAACCTGTCTGTTTGAACCATGCTGTTGAGTAAGGAAGGATCTCAGATAGATCACACCTCTCAAAGCAGCAGAGCTACCATGCTGCCAGATCATCAAACCACCCCGTCTTTGGAGAAGCCTGTATTGATTTTATGTGAGAAGAAAAGGGTTGGAAATGTTGACTCTGTCCTCCCCCCTTTCCAGGAAGCAAAGCTATCAGCACACATGCAAGTTACAAACATCTGTAAATGAACTACCTATTCTTGTTCAGACTCAGCATTACTGTTTCTCAGTGCCAACACTTAACTTCTCTAAGTGTAAATCAACACTTAATGTGAGTGAAACACTGAAATTGTCTCATCAAAGAACCAGGATAAAATGGTCATAAAATGGGCTTAGCGATAGGCCTGATTAAAGCACAGGTACTTTATGCCTAGCCTACAGTCTAAATTCCTGGCTTCATATGGTTATATCTCAATCTCAGTTTTCATTTCAAAAGAAATTTCATCTTCTCACTCCCTGCATTTTTTAAGGAAGGGTTGAAATTTTAGTCAGCTATAAACACAGGGATGCCTGTCTTGGTTTTGAAGTAAACCTAGAAAGAAACTCTACAAGAAGAAAGCTATCTCTTGCAGCTCGGTAGGATTTTAATCTAAAGACCACTGGCAGGGAAGAATGACGGTGTCAGGTAGAGAAAGGAAGAAGGCTCTGAACATTGTCATCTAGTGTGTTGAAATAAACATGATATGAATCTTTTCCTTTTCCATAAGGACAGAATTGTTTATAAAGTTTCCTAGGGCATGGTTTCTGCTCTTAGAACAAATAAGATATGCTCATCTTGAGACACACAGTTATTATCACTCTAGATAGAAACCAAAGCCATGATGCTAGAGTGGAGTTACAGGTTTAAAAAGTATGTGTTTGGAACTCTACTGTTTTATTTAGCTGGATGTCTAAAACGTAATAGATTGTGCTTTAAAGGCTGTCATTGTGTAAGTAAATGTATAAACCAGTCAGACAGTTCCAATTAAATTTCTCTTTTAACTTACCTATTTGGTGGCATCACTAAAATGGACTTGAAGTACATTATTAATCTCCCACTCTCATACTGTACTCCCAGCTTGGCTTACAGTTAAGAAACTACACATTACTTTTTTCTCTCTCTCCCTTTCTTCCTCAAATACAGCTGCCTACTTTTCTCTCTCCGTGCTCAGACTCACCAAACAGCCATCGCAAGACAGGGTAGCGGCAATACTTTTCCACACAAGATTTCATCAGACAGCCCTCACTGGAGAAGATGGGGTCTTCTAGGAGAAAACATCTCTAGCAGATATTCCTAGAAGTATAATTAACCACATATTGTGTGCAATGGACAGCAGTATTCACTTACAGCCTCACAAGAACAGATAATATCCTTATGCAACTTTGCTAAGATGTAGGATTTTCATTAATGACTCATTTTAAGCATTTGATAAACCTGTGGATGAGTTACAAAAGCTTAAGAATTAGATGGGATTTTACTGTTTAGTAAAGAAGCACTATTCTCCACTGAAAACATAATGATTAACTCCACTTTCTGGCCTTGTTTTATATAGCAGATTATAACATAACAGTATTGGTCTACACTGGGAAACGATTTACAAATTATTGTTAAAAATGCTCTAGATCCAGTCTTGGCAAGCTTTACCTTAGTCAGGATCTACAGTTTTCCTTATCATTCACTGCTATTATTGGAAAGGAACCTGTTGCCTGTGAAGACTGGGAGAGAGGATTTTCTAAAGGGAAATAAGCTAATATTTATTTTAAGCTTCTAAGATATGTTCAAGCTGCATAAGGTGAAGAGTATTCCCAACTATCAGACTTATTAGTCTATAATAACTTGTGGAAAACTCTAAATCTGAGAAGTAATTAGTTTTATCAAGTGTAATAATCAGAATGACTGTGAGAAAATACACCAAAAAATAGTAATTTAACAGGCATATAGCTATTTCCTAACAAAGTTTCCCAAGGAGTTTTAGACCCTAAGTTTATGATGGATAGGGACTAAACTACAAGCTAAATGCAACCACTTCTTTTCCCTCATAATGCAGGTGTTAGGACTGTGTATATCCTTTTAACTTATGGAGCCATAATCAACTAAAGTAAAAATGATAGCTGGTTCAGTGCCTCAATACTGTTCTGAAATTAAGACCATCCTTTAACTTCTTTGCTGTCCTCATCTTCAAACTGAGGTCCAAAATTGCAGACCAAGATTTTGGATGTACTTGATTAGGGGAGCAGATAACAAAATATTCCTTTGAGTAATTTTCTCATGGAGGTATAACATATAACATATCTGTTGGAATTATGCTAAGTGACCTGATGACTCAAAAACCCATTGACTGAGCTGCTCTGTCAGAGATGATTAATTTTATTGTATTGTCTGAAGCCTATACATTTTTAAGGTAAATAACTAAGACCTGTAGCTGAATTAAGAAGATATATATAATTTTTAATTCCTCCAAACATGGTCTAAAATAATTACTGAAGATATTTTTACAAGTCCTACCATGTGGCTTTAAAAAGGAAACGGATTACTTTGAAGTCGTTAATAAAGGTTGCAGTGAAAGAATTCACTTCCAGACAGTCACTTTGGAAATGGGAAAAAGAAAATATAAAACGGGAAAGAAAAGAGATGTCAAATGAATCGCACATGGTTTGAAACCATCATCATCAGAGACACCCATGTCATTGCCTGACATCTGTGGGAAGCTCTTTCTGTAAAATAATAAAAAAAAAATAAAATAAAATAAAGAAACAAAAAAAAAAAGAAAAAAAAGGAAAAAAAAGGAAAAAAAAGAAAAGGCAGAAAGTGAAGTAAAATGGGCACACATGCTCCTTTTATTTGCACACACACACACAGCCCATGCTGGTGATGCAGGTAACTTGCTTGTCACATCCACTTGCCTGAGAAGTCAGAACCAACTGACAAGCACCCATCAAAACCTGAAGCTGCTCCTTCAGTGATCACGTTTCCCACTGTATGTGTGTGTGCTTTGATTGACAGTGCTTCCTCTTCCGCTGATTGAGACCCCGAGGGTAGCAGCCTGGCAGCTTGTTTTGTCAGCTGCAGACATCCATGGTCTGCGCATGCAGGGACCCTGTGCACTGCAGGGAGCCTGGCCTAGGCCTTGTCCCTCGCCAGCGGCCACAGCCGGTGCACTCATTGGCCCTTGCACCACAGCAGAGCCTCCTGCTCACCCTCAAATAACATCTCACTGCCATCATTCCAGCCTCCCCTCAGAAGGGAAGAAAGGCAGAGGGGAGGGTGAGAGGGCAAGGACAAAGCCCTGGAAATCTGAATTTGTAGCTAAAACATCTGTCCAGATGAATGTGAAGTCTAGGACTTTGTGACTGATTTTTTTTTTTTTTTTTTTTTTTTTTTTTTTTTTTTTTTTTTTTTGCACTTCTGTGGTTATCTGGCTCGTTCATGTTATAGCCTGGGAGGAATACAGAGATATTGTCCAGGAAGCTAAGGATCAAGCCAGGAAAGCTAAGGCCCCATTAGAATTGAGTCTGGCCAGGGATGGCAAAGATAACAGGAATGGTTTCTATTGGCATGTTACTCTTCTATTGGTATGCTACAAACAAAATACAGACTAGGAATAATGTTGGCCATTTCCAGAAGGAAACGGGAGAACTGGCCACCCTGGGCTGGGAGAAGGCTGAGGTTCTCAATGACTTCTTTGCCTCAGTCTTCACTGGTAAGTGCTCTGACCACACCACTCAAGATTTGGAAGGTGGATGCAGGGACTGTGAGAAGAAAGACCTTAGTCCCACTGTAGGAGAGGATCTGCTTCAAGATCATATCAGGAACCTGAATGTGCACAAGCCCATGGCACCTGATGAAATCCATCCACGGGTCCTGAAGGAGCTGGCAAAAGAAGTTGCTAAGCCACTGGCCATCATATTTGAAAAATCATGGCAGTCAGGTGAAGTTCCCAATGACTGGAAAAAGGGAAATATAACCCCCATTTTTAAGAAGGGGAAAATGGATGACCCGGGGAACTACAGACCAGTCAGTCTCACCTCTGTGCCTGGCAAAACCTTGGAGCAGATTCTCCTGAAATTCATGCTAAGGCACATGAAAAACAAGGAGGTGTTTGGTGACAGCCAGCATAGCTTCACTAAGGGGAAATCCTGCCTGACCAATTTGGTGGCCTTCTATGATGGGGTCACAGAACTGATGAATAGGGGCAGAGTAGCTGATGCCTTCTATATGGAATTGCGCAAAGCGCTTAACACTGTCCCGCATGACATCTTTGTCTCTAAATTGGAGAAACATCAATTTGATAGATGGACCACCTAATGGAACTGGCTGGATGGCCACACACAGAGTGTTGTGGTCAAAGGCTCATTGTCCATCTGGAGATCAGTAACGAGTGGTGTCCCTCAGGAGCCAGTGTTGGGACTGGTATTGTTCAACATCTTTGTTGGCGACATGGACAGTGAGATTGAATGCCCCCGTCAGGAAGTCTGCTGACAACACTAAGTTATGTGGTTCAGTTGGTAGTGCTGGAGGGAAGGGATGCCATCCAGAGGGACCTTGACACGCTTGTGAGGTGGGCTGATGCCAACCTCGTGAAGTTCAACAAAGTGAGTGCAAGGTCATACACGTGGGTTGGGGCAATCCCAGGCAGAGCTACAGGTTGGGCAGAGAAGAGATTCAGAGCAGCCCTGGGGAGGGTAAGATGACAGAAGGCGAAAACCGGGACTGCTCAGTCTGGAGAAGAGAAGGCTGCGTGGAGACCTCATAGCAGCCTTCCAGTATCTGAAGGAGGCCAGAGAGGGACTCTTAATCAGTGACTGTAGTGATAGAGCGAGGTGTAATGGGTTTAAATTTAAACAAAGGAAGTTGAGGTTAGATATAAGGAAGAAGTTCTTTACTGTGAGGGTGGTGAGGCACTGCAATGGTTGCCCAAGGAAGTGGTAAATGCCCCATTCCTGGTGGTATTCAAGGCCAGATTGGACAGAGCCTTGGATGACATGGTTTAGTGTGATGTGTCCCTGCCCATGACAGGGGAGTTGGAACTAGATGATCTGAAGGTCTTTTCCAAACCTAACCATTCTATGATTCTATAAAGAACAGAAATCTAGTTGGCGTTTCACAGTATAAAATGGAAAGAAGAAAATTAGCTAGAAACGGAATAGAAATGTTTGTGAGTTTTACTGTTATTTTTCCTAACTTTCATTTAACTGTGAGGAGTAAATTCAGCAGACAAGCTTGTTCTCTTGTCTCAACACCTACAGTGATCTTGCTTCTGAGTATGTTTCTTTCAGAAACATAAAAGATACAGATTACATGCTAAGAACCCAGGCAGTGTAACTTCAAGTAATAGACACCTTATTCTGTTCTCATGGTAGACAAATGAAATAAATACAGATTCCTTAAAAATTGAGAGATCTGTTTTTACAATACCTTACATATTACTTCTGAATTTCACACAGAATTTTCAGATTTAAATGTAAGTATTTGCGCAGGCCTATCTAAAAGCTTAGATGCTTTGAAGCAATTCCTTCTGCTGCTCAGCAGTCTTCCCACTCAGTCCCTCCTCATGCTGCTTCATAATCCTCTCCTGCCCCAGGAACCACTCCCTTCCCCATTAGCCCCTCCACTTATTTTCCAGCTCTTGTGGAAGTGTTGCCACCTTTAATTGCTCACTGAAATATTGTCACTCGTTCTCACTCTTCCGTCTCAACAGCACAGCTAAAACTGGTCTGAAGACTTTGAAAGAATGCAAAATACATGTGCCTATTTTAACCACATGATTGAATGCTAGCTAAATGAGGGAAAGATTTTCTTTCTGAAATAAAGCAGCATCACTCAAAGTACTTTTAAGCCTTTTGACTGTATAAATAACCTTTTGCACTTCAAGGGTCATTAGATCACAATAGTTTGTAATACAATTATAGTCAGCACTCTGCTCTTACGGGCTGCCTGGTAATTTGCTTGTTAATATATTAGCACAAAGCATTGATCAAGTAGCTAATCCAATCACACGCTTGTTATTGATCTCTTATTGAGTATCCTGCCAGTGATCACTTTTCGCTCAGGCCCAATCAATAGCAAATGCCAAATAGGCTCTCCCACACCTAATGAGCTTATGAAATAAACCAAACATTTTCCTTTGCCTTCAAGGCTAGGATCAATTGAGAGCTTTTAAAACAAAATTCAGATGACTTTTTCATCAGCTTTTCACCTTCCTTTTTGCAACATGCAGGTTTGCATTAAGACCTCTATCTAAGTCTTTCATTATAATTTGAGGACATCTGAAAAGCAGCTGCCATGTCTGAAATACTCAAACAGCTGTAAACAATAAATCACGTGGGTAAGGAATTCTGGGCTGCACGTTGGCATGTGGTCTGTCAAGCCAAAAAAATAGAGACATACGAAAGATCAAGAGATCAGGGGTACCTGAAGTCTACAAAAAAAATGAACTTGTCCCATATTTCACCCCAGAGAGCCATATTCTGGAGGAAGGCCTACACAGCATTCTTTTGCAGGAGCATCATGCCTTCATACATGGAGGTGGGGGGAGGTTTGGGGGTGCTGCAATGAATTAGACATGAGCCCTTTCATATTGCTGCTATTGCATTAATGCGATTCCAGTATCAGCTAATGGAATTTCACACTACAGACAGAGATTCTTGCTGATGAAAAGCACACCCAAATTATGCAGGAAGAAACAGTATTTCAGTTACATGCAGAAGTGCCAAATACTACTTCTTTAACTTATAACAGTTCCCAGTTTCTTACCATGCAGCATGTGAATGTGACCACAGTGGATTTACAGTTACTCAGGGAAGAAAAGAGTGAGAGAGAAGGAAAGAGAGAGATATTTTAGAAGAGGCTAACTTTTACTTATTGCAAGAATTTTATAACTTTTATCAGATGTCTTTTCAGCTAAACCAGCTTATTAAGTGCCTGAAGAAAGTTCTTTGGAAGGAGCATTTTTCGATTTAGTCAGCAAAACAATAGTGCTGTAATAGTAGCTTCTATTAGATCATAAAAAAAGAATGTAAGATCCTTAGATCTTAAATACCATTGCTTCAGCTATTACTATTAGCACTATTTTATATAGCTAGGCTGTGTTTTCACTTTAATCATTTTTATTCTGTGATCTTGTTTTGATTATTATGCTTACTATTTTCCTCATTACTGTATCAGATTTAAATTACAAAGAGACACAATCTGAAT
The DNA here is from genome assembly GCF_963264785.1 of Psittacula echo. Taxonomy (NCBI): domain Eukaryota; kingdom Metazoa; phylum Chordata; class Aves; order Psittaciformes; family Psittacidae; genus Psittacula; species Psittacula echo. The sequence goes on along the minus strand of NC_137738.1, from coordinate 64,734,904 downwards.
ATAAACTAGGTACAGATTTAAAATCTTTAAAAGCATTTGTAAGATGCAAACATGCAATTTAAAACCATTACCAAAGTCTGATTACTTGCCTGGGGAAAAAGCAGTTCAGCTAGAAACATTGGTGATAATCTTTTCAGAGTTTTTCTTTTGAATTGCTCACAACTATGTCTTACAGAAATATTTGTTTGGCAGACTTTTGTGATGTAAGAAGAAAATGAGTACATCTTGTGACTTTTTATTTTGCGATTTTCCACTTTCTGTTTCTGTCCAATACTTTAAATAACCAGCATTAAAAATCTTTACTGATGAGGCTGGACCTTAGGTAAGAGGACTTTAACTTACATGACAAGACTCTTGCCTTTAGTAAGTTTTACGAGGTCAGTTTGCACTGAAAAATACTTTATCTCTGTGCTTCACCTCTGTGTTTCACCCTTTTTTTGTCTCACTGTCTACACTTATTGTCAGGTTTTCCTTCGGAGTGATTCAGACAATTCCTCCATATTTAAGCCACAAGTGCTTCCGAGGGTGGTTTAACACTGACAGCACTCCTGAAAAGACTGTGAGAAGACCAAACTGGGTATGTACAGCATTCATTTTCAGCCTTGGCAGGGCTCATTCTCAAACATGTACTTGCAACTTCATGCTGCAAAAAAACAGTGGTCTGGTGGCTGCAGCACTCCTCATGTCAGTTAAGGCATTTTTATTGAAAAAGACACACATCCCAAAAATAGCACCTGAACCTATGGGAACACCACAGCAGGCCCAGGTGTATAGGGTACATGCTCAGTACGTTATTCACTCTGCTCAAGAAAAAATTAGCTGTGCACAGTTAGGAGTCACCTTATACCTTTTGGTTTGGAGACAAGGGATTGCTCCCTGAGTGGTATGCCCTGAGTGGGATGCCCATGGCTGCTCAGCTGACACAATCCAGGTGATCTGCATCTTCCTTATGCAAGCTTAAACCAGGAGAAACTCCACTAAGTAAATTGACTTAGGGTAGCATACATGCAATCTGAGTTCAGGCCAAGTGTGTAAAAACTGCTTGGATGAGTCAAGAATCAAGCCTGCAAAACCGATGATATGACAAAATTTCTCTAAGTATAGCATTTGCTAATGCAAACAGTAATCTAATGCTGCAGCTCTGCTTTCAGCTAAATCACCTATTGATCAGCTGCATGATTACATTTATACAAATACTCCAATTTTGCAAGCAGCTAAAGGTAACTAACAAAGTTAGAGAGATATGATATAAAATGTGAGCACACATCCTTATTAAGGTACCCAAATGCATCTGAAGGAGTGAAACAAAGCTAGTGACCGGTCTGGAAGGAATACTATATGAGGAACAGATAAGGACTTTGGGCTTGTTTAGTTGGGAAAAAAGGAGGCTGAGGGGTGGCTTTTTTGCTCTCTACAGCTTCCTGAGAATGCCAAGTGGAGAGGGAGGTGATGAGCTCTTCACCCTGGTATCCAGTGGCCAGCCGTGTTCTGATACGTTCTGTTCGGTTCATCTTACAATTTAATTGATAAATTGATCTCTCATATATAATTGGATTATTCAGTTTGTTATTCAAATGGTTATTTAAACTGTTTTTGAAAAGTGAAGTTTTTCTTCTTTTAAAAAGTATTTTCTAATTGGCATCTCTCAAAGGGAGACAATGCCCAAATTCTGTATCACGTCATGTCCTTGCACTATTGCACTCTCAAGTCAGTAATTATTTAGGTTTTCAACAGTACGTATTTATTCTTTGGTGTTACTCTGGAGGTGTAATCAGGCCCTTCAGTCTTAACTGCAAAAAAGACTTCACATACATTTTACTTAAAAGATTTATTGTGTAAAATGCAGAACATCATATCCGTGGTAGGGGCAAAAATGTAAGAGGTTTAGCAGTCTGGAAACGTGGAGAGTTTCTAAATTCCACATCTTTCTCAAAATCTAAAAAGAAAGACTTCTGAGATTTTTTCCACAGTACTTTCCTAATCAAACTCCAGAATATCCTCAACCAACAACCAACTTGCTACACTTTTTGTTAACCACATTATCCTGCTGTACAGCTCTCTGAAACAAGTATCAAAAAGTGGGAAGTGACCATTAATATTTTTCACTTTGAGATGAAACTCTTGTAGTCATCAGGCAAAAATACTGTGAATTAAACATAGAAGTGTGTTTATGACAGTCATAGCTCTCCATCTTTTCCTCCTTACTCAGCCAGTAACATCCTTAATTGTCACTGGAACTACACACATGAAATCATTGCTAAGGCACTAGGAAAGAGAAGTTTCATTGTTGTTGGGGTTTTTTCAAATTATGATTCATATCTCCTTTTCACATTAACTTAATTTGGACAGCATTTTATGCTCTTATGAGCCCTTCTGTACCTCTCAGGGAAAGAAATTATTAGAAGTGTACATTTCATATTATATCTTTTTACAGAAAGTATACAGCTATGCATAACAACTAATAGCTGGTTTCCTGTAGCTGGGGAAACTAAAATATAAATCAGTTTGACTTTGTCTTTTTGTGACCTATTGTGAACAGCTCCTTTGTTCTCTAGCTAGGTCTATACTTTAAGGTGCACTTCACTAGTCTATATATTATATATATAATTAGACATTTTAAGTTAGAGAAGATGAAAATCAAATATTATATACATTACTTTTCATAAAAAGAGACTGAATCAATAAAAATAAAGATCCAACATCTAAAGACAATGCTTTTCATATGGATTCACCCAGTGTACTCCTTTAACACCCATCTGGGAGAGGGTTTTCTTGCCTTCCTGGCAAATAACTGGCAAGTAAATTATAAGTAACCCTTGTAAGATAGCTGGAACCAGGTTTTAGCATAATCTTTTTAGCCATATATTTTATCATTACTTGAATTTGCATTGTTCTTGGTTATTTCTTCAGCTTTGATGCAATCTATTCTGAAGTTCTATCATTGTAATAAAGTAGCTTAATTCTGTGAATACAAAGGCTAATTGGCTACACATTGCAAGGCTAAGCATTGTGGCAAATGGAGAAAAAAGTAAATCAGTATGTTAGCATTTTCATGGTGGAATGACAGTGATAATGAGACTGGGATGACAAATTTAATTAAATAATATTAGTATGTTAGAAACATAAGCATAAGTGGGAATATGTATTTCTCATTTACCTGTGAAAACTGACAACAATGTTAAGCTTGGCTAAATACAACAAGGCATGCATGTGTAGCAAGAAGCAATGAAAATGTCTTTTTTCCCAAAACCATTTAGATGAATATTTTTCTAAAGCAGAGGATAAGAAAGCAATTCTCTGCTTTGATTTGAGTATACACCAACAGTTGGTGTAGAATACTGCATTCAGTCATTATCTATGTCTTTACAGTGTCTCAAGAGCAAAAAATCACAAAGCCATGCTCAGCTCAGTTCCCTTGTGAAACAAAGGCATTAGATGGATTATCAGAGATGTACTCCAGGGGAGGCTGATGTCCCTAGAATGTCAAGAAGGTTCAGAGAAATTATGATTCCAAACGCAAAGCCTTCCCTTCATGTGATCTGATAGCGGTAAAAGTTAAAGATGTGGAAATGTTAGTATGAAAATCTGCAATGTTGTTTTATTTGTGCTGCTTTTGTAATGCATATTTGAAAACACATTGTGTATGAAAGAAATTCCTAAAAATAAGTCTGTGCATTAACAGCTAAAAATAGCCATTTATATAGCTATGAAATATCTCTGTTCTTTCAGTAACATTATGGAAAAATCAGTAAAATGTATAGTCACTACTCTGCTTCTTATCCACAATATTTTAAAAAAAGTAGTGTCTTTTAAAATAACTTTTAAATATTCTTTTGTTATTATAGATAATATTCAGTTTACAGAGTAGCATGCTGGTTTAAAACTATCATTCAAACATGTTAAATTGGCTACCAGAACTCTCTAATAGAGTTAGCAAACTGAAGGCTGTGGAATACTTTCAGAAAACACATTAACTAAATGTCACCAAAAAATACAAAATGTCCACATTAGACACTCAACTTAGATTTTAAGATGTTGAAAAAGACAGGCTTCAGACTTACTAGCCCAAGAACAAACAGCTCAAGAAAGCCTGAAGGTATGTGGTGAAGCAATTTCACTACCTTCTTAATAATTATGACACAGAAGACCTCTAAAAAGCTTCTGATGTGCCTTCCATCACCTTTCCTTCTGGACCTGTGCAGAAGTACACTACTCTTAAAATCTAGACATATATTTGCTGTATGGAACTAATATAAACTTAAGTGAAATTTCTATTTTAATCAATTACTCTCTACAGAAACAGTGCTCAGGCTGCAAGCCAGGACTAAGACATCTACTGGCTAGTCTGAATATCCTAGCCATCACACCATAACCAAATACAAGTCTGTTCTCTCCTGACTTTTTCTTCTGATTCCATAACTGATATACTCCATGGCAGCCAGTGTCAATCAGACAAGAGAAAGATGTCTCTGAACCACTGTCTGAATTGAGTACAGCACATACTTGTCAGGTAAAGGATGTAAGAAATATTTATGTTCTCAGATAATGAAGGGAACTGAAACTCACTTTCTGCCTTCCGAGGCAGTTGCTGAAACCACATTAACCTTCCATTTTTCCCCTTCAGCAATGTTCCCTTTGTTATTAGTCTTTTGTAACACATAGACTTTGTGCTGTCTGTGCTAGACTCATTGTTACCAGCATTGGGTCTAGTGTTTCTCAGGGCTAAAGTATTCATTCCTGTTTTCCAGCTGGATCATGGTTGAATTTAGGGAGAATTTGGTCACCTAATTGCTCAAGTCAAAACATTTATGTATATGTACAAAATGTGCATTTAAGACATCTAGCAAAATTTCAAGACCACCAGCAAGCTATCTGAAATGCTGTAGGTCATTCTAGAGGACCCTAATGTTGCAGATAATCACTGTAAATCACTTCAGTGGTTTAGGTTCCAGCATTATACAAAAGCCCCAATATGAGTTGATTTTGCAAGATTTATCTCACCTTTTATGTGTACTTAACGCCTAATCTGCAGGATTTTATTTTGGATCAGAAGATATTGGGGCTTTTTCCATGTTAAAAAATAATTTATTCCATAACTAATTCTATTATCATCAGTTCAGTAAGCCTTGAAGGAAGCTGACACTTGACATCCATTAAAAGTGTGAATTGCTGGCTCTATCCAAATCAAAGGGTTTTGTTCACCCCTAATCACACAAACTCTCACAAAAATCAATGGGAGCAACCAACCCAAAATTTAAAAATTCACTGTGCACTGAAATTTAATGGCTGTTTTTCACTATTATTATTTAATTAAAAAAAAAAACCAAAAAAAAACCCCAAAAAACACAACCGCGCCCCCCCCCCCAAAAAAAAAAAAAAAAAAAAACACAGAAAAAAGAAAGAAAACAAGCACAGCTCCTTAATGTGGTCTCAAACTTTCCTGTAAACTTTTAAAAAATGTTCTCCTTTTTCTACTCAGAGATTCATTCATTCATTCAACATTTCAAAATGTTGCTTCTCTTTAAGTGAAATTTATAAACATATACATCTTCTTGAAGACTTTGAGTTTCAGCTTGAAAGATTGCAAACTTAAATTGTAGTAAAACATTAAAACTATCTGAAAAATTAATTTCAAAATTCAAAATCTACATGTTCTTTTTCCACGGTATAGATCTACTATACAGTAGTTTCAAAGTTCGTATTTTCTAAATTAAAACCATTTGTGATTACATACACAAGGCAGGTTGTAATCACACACTAATGCACAAATTTATGCTTCAATGTGATTCAGATTAATAACAACTTAAGAATTAGAAGGAACATAAAAAAAAAAATCCCTGTCAGTCATTGGCATAGGACAGCTTCTTTGCATATCTATATATTATTCTAAAATTAGGATACAGATACAGAAGCTAGCCAGCAGAGGTGCCAGCAGAACCATACAGCTCACTCTGGATCTAATTTAACCACATTCCTCATGCCTCAGCTTCATGGTAGCCTTATGCAGTGCAGTTCCAGAGGTTTTCTTCCTCTTAAATATGTCTACATTTGTTCCACCTTGGGAGCATATGCAGTATATCATACAAATCACATTTACAGGTTAAAATAAATCTGAACACAGCAACAAAACAATAACTCCTGCCAAAAAAACAGAGGCGGGGGAATCCCCAAACCATCTCTTTGGTCATCATCCCTACTTAAGAATGACTAATCAGAAAGATCAGAGACTTTGGACCATGCCCATTTTACTCACTGAACCAAGAAGAAATAGAAATTTGTCCTGGTTTAGCAGTAGCAGTCATTTTTTTTTTTCTGCTGGTGCAGTGCTGTGGTTTTGACTTTTGGCCTGGGAAAAAGATTGATAAAGCCGATGTTTTCAGTTGCTGGTCAGAATGTTTACCCTGACCAAGGACTTTGTGAGTCTCATGCTCTGCCAGGGAGGAGGAGAAGCCAGGAGGAAGCAGGGACAGGACGCCTGACCCAAACTAGCCAAAGAGGTATTCCATACCACAGCACGTCATGCGCAGGATGTAGAACTGAGAGTTCCCGGAAGGGCTGGATCATGGCAGGGTGGGGGTGAGGTACCGGTTGGTGAGCGGTTGTATTCTCTTGCTTGTTATTTCCTTTATCATTATTACTATTAGTGGTAGCAGTAGTGATTTGCGTTATACCTTAGTTATTAAACTGTTCTTATCTCAACCCGTGGGAGCTGCATTCTTTCGATTCTCCTCCCCGTCCATCCAGAAGCAGAGGGAAGAAAGGTGGGGGGGGAAGTGGACTGCATGGTTCTGATTTACGGCCTGGGCTTAAACCTCGACAGTTCTTTTTGGCGCCCAACGTGGGGCAGGAAGGGTTGAGATAACAACAGATCTGACTGAGGCACAATGCTGATTTATGGGCTCTCAAAGTTGTTCTTTTTGATGTCACAGTTTCTGTATGTCGTAGCTTGCTTGGAGCCGGTATTTGTTGTGTTAGTGTTTATCAAGTGTGGGCCTTGGGCTAAGGTTCTTGTTTCATTGTACTTTATGGTAATGGCTTGCGATACGGGGGGGCTCCGGCCGCAGGGCGGGATGGACGTGGCCGTGGACTTGTACCTGGCCGTCCCGCTGCTCTTCACCGTCCTGGCCCTCATCCTCGCCTCCGTCTTTGTGAGGCTGCGGGGAGCCGAGGGGAAGCGGCCCCGGGAGCCGGCGGCGGCCGAAGCGGCCCGGGAGAGCGGCCCCGGGGACCAAGCGGCGGCGGGAGCGGGGCCGGAGGCCAGGAAGGAGGCGGCTGCCGAGGAGGGGAAGGAGGCGGCCGCGGAGCAGCGGGAGGAGGCGGCGGAGGAGCCGAGCCCCACAGCCGAGCCCAGCCCCGCGGCGGCCGAGAGCATTCCCCAGCAGACGTCTGCCGAGCCCCGCGAGCCTGAGCCCCAGGAGGATGCAGGAGACCCCGCAGCGCTTTCCAGCAAGGCAGAGGAGGAAGATCTGGACTCAGAAAAAGCGAAGCTGGTGGTGAGAAAGCCTTCAAGCACAACAGCTGCACCAGCCCCAGTGACAAGCACAGCAGCATCATTTGAGAGTTCTGAAGGTTTTGAATGGCCTTTGGGTACCCTTGGGACCTGCCTGCTGATTGTGATGGGGATCACCATGTTGGCACACACACAGAGTGTGTTCTACCCACGACCATTTTGTCTGATCCCGAGAGTTAAGCAGAGTCAGGTTTGGGTCTTGTCTGGGTTTAGACAATACAAGGGGACCGAGAGGTTTTCCCCAAGGCTGGACAGTCATGAGTGTCATGGTGTGTGGGACAGTATGGGCGAGTATCTAATCCACTGGGCCCCTCCAGTGCTTTGGAAGCGTCGGAGATGGAAGGCAGCTGTGTGGAGTCCCCAACGACAAGTTGCAGAGACTGCTGCAGGGGAGGGTGAATTATTTTGGGCCTGATGGGCCCATGACACTTCAGGCCATCAGGGCAGAGATGCAACATAGAGATGGACTCATGATCAAGGGGTGGACTTTGCAATGGGCCTCTCCTGCTCTGAAAGACTGTTACAAGAGATGGTATATTGAAAATGTGGGATCTGAGCATGACGTGAATGGTATGGAATAAGGGGTGGATACTGTCCTGGTTTAGCAGTAGCAGTCATTTTTTTTTTTCTGCTGGTGCAGTGCTGTGGTTTTGACTTTTGGCCTGGGAAAAAGATTGATAAAGCCGATGTTTTCAGTTGCTGGTCAGAATGTTTACCCTGACCAAGGACTTTGTGAGTCTCATGCTCTGCCAGGGAGGAGGAGAAGCCAGGAGGAAGCAGGGACAGGACGCCTGACCCAAACTAGCCAAAGAGGTATTCCATACCACAGCACGTCATGCGCAGGATGTAGAACTGAGAGTTCCCGGAAGGGCTGGATCATGGCAGGGTGGGGGTGAGGTACCGGTTGGTGAGCGGTTGTATTCTCTTGCTTGTTATTTCCTTTATCATTATTACTATTAGTGGTAGCAGTAGTGATTTGCGTTATACCTTAGTTATTAAACTGTTCTTATCTCAACCCGTGGGAGCTGCATTCTTTCGATTCTCCTCCCCGTCCATCCAGAAGCAGAGGGAAGAAAGGTGGGGGGGGAAGTGGACTGCATGGTTCTGATTTACGGCCTGGGCTTAAACCACGACAAAATTTCAGAGTCCAACCTGCTGAACCTGCCTTGTGTTAAAATTCCATGCTGAGATCTACCAGCATGGCATCATCTGAAGAAAAATTTGTCAGGACCTAGAAATATAGGGAGCAAAATACATATTTTCCAACATAAATTCATGGTTGATAAAGGCTGCAAATCACTGCTCTAATGTGCTCACTGAAAGTTCTGTTTAGTGAATTCTCACCACAGTCTGCAGCACTCAAATGTCCGACCATCCATGAAGCAAAAACCCCAGAAACATATATTAGTGTAGGCTTGTCTCATAGGGTTCTCTGTAGGAAGATTAATATCCAATATTTTAAAATGTATCTTGGCAAGAACAGTTGTGCATTAAGATTCCAGCAGCATTTTCTGAATATGGCTCCACCGAAGAAAAGCAGAACTCCTTCTGCACACTCATATGTTAGCAGCTCCACAGATAGCCTCCACAGTATTGATTGCCGTTGACACAGTCACAGTGAATCTTTTATTTGAGAAGGAGATATTCTTCAGTGAATCCCCGCAATAACAAATACTGTGTGTTCTTGGTTTCCTGCTGGAGTGGTAATGGGCAGAAACTCAGAGTGTTATTGTTGCCATATGTCTCAACAGTCATATTGATTTAATTGGTTGTCATAAAAAATCTGACAAGAGGGAAGACAGTTCATAGCTGGGTATGGGCCAGAGTGTACTGGTGAATGGACTACTTAGATCTCTCAAGAGCATCTTTCTCTTCCACCAGTGTCATTGAACTGGTTATCTTGTCCACAATCTAGAAACAAGTTATTTTATGGATGGAAATGCAGGGCATTTACTTTTGGATCCAATTTGTCATACATAATGGCAGAAAATCTTATCCTGTATGGAAACTATCTGTATCAAAATATAAATTCACTGAAACTAAGAATGTTTTCACTGAGGGCAGCAGATGGACTGCCTCATCATTTGTCTTCATATCACCTATCTGTAAATCTGTGCTCTATTTAAACTACTTCAGTCTTTCCTTAACATCAAAAGACAACCACATGCAAGAACATCTATATTACATAACAGAATATTTAGCACTTGCATGAGAACTGTCATACAAGAAGCTTAATACACTCTTACATATCTGTGGTTTACTGCAGGGTAGTGTTGCTGCCCACATTTTATGGAAAGGGAAGAGAAACGGAGATGCTAGAGAAATGGTGTGACTTGGCTATGGTGTGAGGTAAAACCAGGAGTGGAGCACAGGGGCTATGCTTTCAGGCTATGTGCTTTACTAACAGAATGGTCCTGTTTTTTCCTGACACTCTGGCTCTGGAATGGTCTGAAAACATTCACCCTGTTTGAAAGAAGAAAACCTTCCCTCCATGTTCAAAATACAACAGCCAACAGATACCCTGTGTGTTCACTTTATAGCAAGTAGTTCATATAACTAAGGTTCATCCACAAAGAAGTCAGATGCTCAATTTGTGTGAGCAATTGAGGCTGCATCTTTGTTCAGTGTCTTCTCTGGCAGCTCTTTCTACTGTAAAATAAATATGTCTCATAAGCAGCGAGAACCATCCTTATGCATTGAGAAGAACACATAAGCATCATCTAATAAAGGATTTTGAATAGTTTTGAAGTAGTCTGTGTATCAACTTAATATGCTACAGCTTTATGAACACTTTCAGATGCGCCACAACTGTTGTAGATTCAATACAGACATGTTTTAGTGAAAATATAAATTTAAAGGTTCAATTGCTAATATTATACAGAATATACTACATTAATCTATGAAAAGGAAAGACATGAACTTAAAGACAAATTCAGCTTAATTTTTTTTATTATCAAAGATTCCTAATGATTGATACTTGTTTTGAAACTGAACTAAAATGAATGTTAAAGTGATGTAAAAATGCTACACTAAACAGTATGCTATCGTGTTATGTTTGTCTTTTCCTCCAGTGAGAGATTCACCAGATTGTATCAGTCAAGGCTGACTATGCAAAACATGCACTGATGTTTTTATTTGGGTTTTTTTTGTCTCAGAGGTCTATCAGTGTAGGTAATTTGTAAACCTAGACATTTATGCCCATAAAATTGTACTATGCAATAAATAGATTGGACAAGCTCACCTGAAAAAATTAAAATTAAATTCTTGATTTTCATGCCCTAGAAAGTTGTCAGCTAGTTATGAATGAATTTAAATATGTAAATTAACATCAACCTACTCCTGAGAGATGATTACTGAATACAGCATATCACCAGGGCAAGAATTGTACAGTAGAGGGACATTTCCATGCAGCAAATAAGCTGATACCAATTAGCTAAGTACAACGTATCCAAGCCATGAAATTGGTTGAACAGATTCTGCACAGCAACTGACTCCTATTTCAAAATATTGAGGTGAACAATCATCTGTCCAAATATAACATTATTAAGCTGAAGAGACTGTAGCTGATTTTGGCTGTTATGGCATAAACCTTGAGAAGAATCCATGCCACTAATAAATTTACCGAGTTTTCACCACTGAACTTGAAATTAAGTGACTTGCCCTAAGGAATGTATTTGATGTGATAGGAAAAGCAAATCAGCTAGATCACACTCTTCGGTGAACTACATTTGTGCAATCCTACTTACTTCTGTTGCTTTATTTCACATGAAAGCTGCTGCAAAGCTGTGTTGAACATTCGCATGTTAAAAGCCTGACAGGTTTTATATTCTTAAGAGCTTACCACACAGTAGCACAAAAATCAATTGCATTAAAGCAATACTAAGCAGTTTACTGAAGCCCGTTTTTCCCTTGTGAAAGGCTTATCTGAGTTTTTTTTCAGATGGTGGCAACAAATTATTTTCCATGAATTCAGATAAAGAGCGTTAGATCCCAGCTATTTTATCCAAAAGTCAAGGTAGTGCATACACATATTGCTGGCCTATGTAAGAACAGAAATGTCTTTAAATTTGTTGAAGATAAAAGAAAAGTTTGAAATATTCAAGCAAGAAAAATCTGAGATGTTATTTCACCTTGAAGATAATGCTTGAAATGTTGAGTTTGGACACACCAGACCACCTCTAAAAAAACACATAAAGTTATTTATGTTCAAACAAAAGCATGACAGAAGATTTTAACTTTTTCTCTTCAAACCTCACATCCCTGTAGGAGTTAACTTGATCTCATATGCACTCCAGCATATTTTTCTGATTTATCTGCTATTAGGTTAAATACATGAAGTTGAGGACCTACATGAAACTTCAGGGATTCAAGCACATTACTATATAACAGTGAGATGATCAAAACCAGCAAATAACTCCTTTCTAATACATCACATGCCTAAAGTACCTGTGTTTTCTATTTAAAAATTGGAGTTGATCAGTATTTTCCTTTTGAAATCCAGTAAGTACCTCAACATCCCAAAGGCACTTTGGGAATTTAGGCTTATTTAGCCCACAAAAGGCTGATTCAAACCTGTTTGCGTCCAGTGCTTAGTGCTAGAAGGTAGTACAAGAATATGGTCCCATACTTAGTAGGAGCTAGGTGACCTTGAAGGAGACTGATGTCAGCTATTCCTAGACTCACAAGTGCTCTCAGTTCCTGCTGAGTTCCTCTATGACCTGTGATGTCCCATGTAAGCCAGGAGTTGCCCTATTAGAGAATTTTCTGTGTTTTTCCCTGTATGACTCAGTTCCTTATCAGTTATGTCCACTGCTGAGCTGAAGAGCTATGATGTTCAGAGCTAGCCAGTTGCAGTTAAAGCTGTTCTGTATTAAAAAAAAAAAAAAAAAAAAAAAGCCAAGTCAAATTACTTGTTTCATGAACCCAGCTGGAAGATTAAACAACACTAATCATTAAATCAGCTATGACCAAATAAAATGCTACATTTCCAATACCACCACATTCATTTTGCTGCTTGTATTTTATCCTTTCTATAAACAAAGGCAAGTCTCAGACCAGGAAAAAAAAAAAAAAGAAGCATTATCATTTAGTCTTAAAAAGAACAGCAATTAACCCTCTGCAGAACTTCATCTTCTCCAGTGGAGTAACCTCTCAGTTATGTTCTTTCTACCTGTCCTTCTCTGGTTTGTGCTGACCAGGCTGACAGTACAACTCACCCACATTGCTTTTTTGCATCACTGTTCTGCAAAACAAAACCAGAAAGTATTATTTGAATATTTAAATTCTTAATGTCTTTTGACTCTTTTTGGTTTTACTCCTGTCCCTATATTTTCCTTTACTTTGCTATTTTAGAAAAGGGTTAAATCATGCCAGCAATCAAATAAAGCTCACAAAAGTCATATTTTGCATCATTGAGGCAAATCCAAGAGGACACAAATAAATAATTTTTGTGGTCTCTGGATTGGTTTTAAATTTTTTTTTAAAAGGGAGAAAAGTCACTGAAAAATGTTAACTGCTTTTACAATTTAAGCAGGACTCATGATTTGATATTGATTAATGCTCAACTTAACAATTTCACCAGCATTTAAAATCAGTTCCTCAACATGAAATGTTACAGAAGTAGGTAAGTGCTACATCCATCTCCAAAGTGCACAGAGTAATTAATAGTTTACAGCAAGAAAGCATATCATTTTAAAAGAAGAAGCTAAGAGGGGTATCATAATTCTCTATCAGAAACAGTCATCATTATCACTCTTCATAGTCTCATGCCAATGCACTCATACTGCCAGCAGCCACACAGATTGGAGAGCTAAGGAAAACAAAAGTTTTGGAAAGTGATCCATAAGCAAAAGATCACAGTTGCTGTCCGAAGATTTCGCTGTTTCTCTGCCTAGAGGTGAGATAGAGCAGGACAAGGCAGAAGCCTCCACAGGTTTGCTTCCCCACATAACAGGGAGTGCAGGGTATGTGGCCTCCATTCTCTATTTTACAGGTAGTATGCACTGTGGAACCTTCACTTTAATAGAGGAAGAGCTACATTTGTCTAAAAGCCATGAACAGGTCACTTCTGCTTCATACCATTTTGAGAATTTAATTAGCGAAATACAATTATTTGGCACAATGGTCAGCATCATTGGTTTAACACAGTGATACGGACTCTTTAGTTAGCATCAGTGGTTAGTTCTTTATTTATTTCAGCTGGAAGGTGGCACCTTCAACAGTAAAGGGCCCTCTAACTTCACAATGAACCATTGATTCAGTGAGATACAAAGCTTAAATGTCACCTACCGAATGACCAGAACCACTTCCTGCTCCTCTTCTGTCCTTCCCTTGGGTATAACATCTAGCCATTGATCCTGTTTGCTGCTAATTTGGAATCAAATTCAAGAGCCATAAAATACAGCAGTCCAGAAAGGTAGCCTTAAAAAGCCCTTAGAATTAAGTTAAAGTAACTAAATTTGTCCGATTCATTTTGTTTTTTAATATTCAAGTAGTTATTTCTTCTAAATGTCACAAATACGTATTTGAAATCTTTCCACAGTTATGAAATTATATTTCCAGCACACAGAAAGAATCCCTATTTTGATTCTTTGTTGCAACACTAGTTTGCATGTACATTAAAGTTTAATTGTCTTGTCTGCATTTGTCAAATTCAGAAGTAGTTAGCAAATATCTTGAGTATGTTGACAAAAGAGTCAGTTATGTAAGTAATGGGCAACATTGGACAAAGAAAATAGGAGTTGTGCTTGTCAGCATGAGGGATTTCACTGCAGGAGAGTTGCTGTGGCTTTCATTATTTCAACAGTCAATGGATGTTGCTATAGAAACTACATAGTTAGCAAGCCATGTAAGCAAAAGAAATATAATAAAATCAAAACTAAAATAATGAAAGGATAAAAAACCAACGATCTGTCCAACAACTTAAATTCACTTATTGGTTTTATCTTTCAATTATAAAGCCAGATTCCCTTTATGATATTATGCATTTATATATCACTTTTATTTAAGTCCCATCATGTATTATAACACATAATAATCAAAATGAGCATCAAACCAGAACCTTTTTAATATCAGGAATGAATAACGTTGAGTTGTCTGAGTACATAAAAATAGTATTTGGTTTCATAACAATGTATTAACCCTCCATAAATACTAATGAGCAATTATAATATCTCTTGTATCATGTATACTATCTCTGCTCAGAGGAAAAATAACATTTTAATATTTAAACTAGCTTTTATATGTGCCAGAAAGTACTTGCAAATACAGTTACCTGTAAAGTACGGACATGCTGATGATCACCTGCATAACAGGTTGGCTTCTATTCAGTGCATGTCACAGTTTATGCTGATTTGAATATTTGCACTTTATGAATGAAGTCTGAGACTGTCTTCTATTTTGGATAATAAAGCAAATAGCCAGTGCGATATAAAGAGACTTTGAGATCTTACCATTATAAAAAGAAGGATGCATATGACAGGTGATCATACATCGTTCTTAGTTTATACAGAATCTATGGGCTATATTCTGTGAATATATTTTTGTTGCTTTTTTCCATAGCTATATTGTCCTTTATATTAATTTATGATGTGTATCCTCCAAGTAACCAGACATGTTGATTTTTCCTTTTAGAAGCCAGCACAATAAATTTATACAGGAAAAGAGGTATACACCAGAACTTGCAAATCTTTCCTATTCCTGCAATCAGGGTTGGGCAGCATAGCCCTGAGCTTTTCATTCCAACTGCTGCCTGGCTGGAGGATTTTTTAAAAGATGAGTCCACAGTATTAATCACCAAAAGATTTATTAAATAGGCGAAAGCCAAGAAAATGAGAAAATCTGATATATCAAGATGAAAACTGTGCCAAATAACTAAAAGCAACATAAGCACTAGTGTCTTTAGACAAAGAAAAGCAATTTGAGGAACATAGCAAAACCACACAGCATTTGCCCTCTATTCAACTGCAGCTTGTTCATCTAGTGATCACAAATAAACCTTTCATTATCACATTGTTTTCCAGGTCTGTGGAGAAGAAAAATACCAACATATAGAAATGATTGCTTGCATTACCCCTGAAAGCCTTGGTGATTTTAACTCAAAAGTCTCCTGAGATATGTTGATAAGCTCTTGCCAGTAGGTCACATTAGTAAAAAGTGTACCAAGTGTTCCACAAATGTTTGCATGGGCACTACACAAAAAACATGCAAGAATGATTAAACTGAAAGAAAACATTAAAAAATTTTTTTTTTTTAAATAGAGAAAGCAAAAAACCAATAAGTGACAATTTCAATATGACAATTCTGCTTTGCACTGGCCCATGATTTGGTCAGTTTGGTCATTTTAGCTGGGCTATTAAAAGTAATTCTCAGAAAAGACACTAAGTCTTTAAGGTTCTCATTCCCTTATCATCCCAGAGGGCTGAGATTAATGTCTACTCTGGGACTGTGTCAGGAATATGGTCTTTTCTTGTTAGTGTTGCTCCTGGAAAATAGAGAACTATTGTAAACCTCTTAAAGCACTTTCCTCTTGCCGTGTTTCTCAACCCTGTCACACAATTTGGAAGGATATTAGAACAGACAGAGAGTGCAGAGTTGAAATCAAACAAAAGTCCTTATTCCATGAAAGCTTTGCATATCACAGGGTCTGTGTTATGAAATGGTCAGCCGTTTACCCCTGAGTCCTCATCCATTACATCCTCATAAAAAAAGACCATCTCACAGTTAGAGCTGTGCAGACTGTTGGTTGTTACCTCAATCTGGCAAGACGTAGGAAGTTCACTGCCCAAGCCTGCAAGCCTAGTATACCCCAGGGGATCCACACTAAGCCAAGGCAATGGAAGGATAGCTGTAAAACCAGTTTGTTTCTTTGCAGAAGAAAATATCTGAGGCTGTCACTGGTGTGCCTAACCTTTGGATTAGGGGTCTCTAAGGCAGAGAAAGATTAGAGCTTTATCAGTGATAGGGGCAGATCATACTACTGTGGCTGGTGATGAAGATCACTTGCCAAGATAAGAATTTCTTGGGAATAGAGTGGATTTGACTGGATCTTTGTAAAAGGAAAATAACTGTATGTGATTTAAGCACCTCTGCTTGGTGTTAAAACTGTCTACACTTTATTAAGTACAAACCTAGAGGAATACTCTTGTCCATAGGAGGGCCATGAGGATGATCAGGGGACTGGAGCACCTCCCGTATGAAGATAGGCTGAGAAAGTTGGGGCTGTTCAGCCTGGAGAACAGAAGGGTGCGTGAAGACCTCATAGTAGCCCTCCAGTATCTGAAGGGGGCCTACAAGGATGCTGGAGAGGGACTCTTCATCAGGACTGTAGTGATAGGACAAGGCGCAATGGGTTCGAACATAGGGGAATTTCAGTTTAGATATAAGGAAGAAGTTCTTTACTGTGAGGGTGGTGAAGCACTGGAATGGGTTGCCCAAAGAAGTGGTAAATGCTCCATCCCCGGCAGTGTTCGAGGCCAGGTTGGACAGAGACTTGGGCAACATGGGATGGTATGAGGTGTTCCTGCCCATGGCAGGGAAGTTGGAACTAGATGATCTTAAAGTCCTTTCCAACACAAACCATTCTATGATTCTATGATTAATTTCATTGGAAAATAATTTTAATTTACTGAAATCTACTAATCCAAAACTGGTCTGCTGCAAAACCCCTAAGTACATCATTGCTGTCTAGCAAAGAAGAAATGTTCAAAGAAGAAGCTGCGCAAAATTTGTTCATGGAAAATTCTATGACAGTGGAAAACAGTAATTAATTTTTGTCATCACTTTAGGTAGGTAAGTGTCTTTTTTATAGATAAACAAGCTAAGGCGCAAAGGTCTGCCTCCATCCCACTCTGTCAACATCCTTCAGTGAGGCGCCTCACCCAGGTTTGCAGTGTAGCTGCTCAAGGAGCGTGATCAATCCAGGGAAGAGCTAGCACATTTCACGTCTAGATCAGATAAGGATAATCTGACAAAACAGCTTTTAATTTTTTTAATTAATTTTTTTAATTCAGTAGCCTAAAGCCATGCACCAAGTTAATGACAAACCTCAGAGCAGAATACCATCCTCAGCTGTTTTGGTGGTGGTGTCAGTCAGCCTTGAGTACAAGGGCAATCTATAGTGAACAGGGAAAAAATAAAGGAGAATGGAGGTTAATTTTATGTGAGTACATTGACTATATCAGTCTCAGTAAAATTACCCAGGGCCAGAATTTTCCATATTGTTCAATTGTTATCGTGCTTATTGGCACAGCTTTAGCCCCATAGATCAAAGTACTGCTCTGGCAATATTCTGCATTCAGGAAGGAACACAAATTGTGGTCTGTTTCCAACAGGCACAACAGGGCTTTTCTGTACTTTATGTCAGGACCAGGGATTAGTCCTGGCCATGTCTGATCTCCAGGTAAAGTTGTAATCATGGTTGTCACTACCCAATCTGAAAATATCTTCCTCTGGAAGCTTAATATTTTTTATTTATCCAAGGAAAACTTAAGAAATGGCCTAAGCGTAACCTGCATATTCGCAACATTGCAAATTTCTAATAATTCTTATGTGTGCTCTAAAATTTCTGTAGTTTTTCAGTTTGCTTTTTGTACAGTGGATTATAAAACTTTCAACAATGCTGCCTGTTGTGCACTCTTCTAACCCTGAGCTGATATTCCCCATTCATACCTATGCTGATTCATTACTGTGGCTCTGGATTCTTTTACATGTCACCTAAGTCCAAATCAATGTCACCCATCTGGTGTGTATGACCTGCTTTGTAGTCCTTCATTAGCAGGACTAATTGAAGAAAAAATGATGGACTTTGATTCCGTCTGAATGTTCTATCAGGATCATAAATGTTTTCCTGGAGTTGCATTCTGGAAGAAAAATGTTAGAGGCAATGAAGAGATTTACAGTTTGAGAGCAAGACACTTGCTTTTCTGATTGGGAGGGGGTTTTTGAGTAAAAAAAAAAAAAAAAAAGCAACTAATATTAAAATAAATTATTAAATTAAATATAGTCTAATATTTATTTTTATGCAGAATGTGTAAGTTCATAGTTCATAGTATAAGTTCATGAAGGCAAATTAAGAGATCTTAGATTGTTCCACACTCAATGCAAAGGAAGTTCATTGTCAGGCAATCTTTTCCTCATAGTTTTATTGCCTTTCAATTTTATTCTTTTTAATCATCATCACTATTTCCTCAACAATGATTTTATACTTTCTTCTAGACCACATTAGAAAATGGATATATATCATTCATGAACAGGACTGTGCAGGACCTAAGTAGACTTTTTGCCCCTTTTTGGATGTAGATTTTGCATTTGAAATTAGTGTTTTCAAACCAGTTTAATTCATTTCATATGGACCCCTCGCTAGTTTTTATTAAATTATTTTTAAGCAGAATGTAATGTGGTACTGAGTCCTTACATTATATATGATGTCAATACAGTTTAACTTCATCAGCTGGCATTGGCTGTGTAAGCGTGTTTTAATTTGTTATTTGACTATGCATGATATGAGCTTTTCCATGGCTTTGATGAGAAGAGTAGCCAGCTTGAATACTCAAAATGCACTCTTTATCTTTTTCATATCAGCACAAAATATCCATATTTCTTACAAATCAAGAATAGTGACCAAGAAATTAATGAACTAACTTTGATGTATGGTAGATGTAGGTTTTTAAGTTGATTCTAATTATCTTACTGTACTAGATGTGGTTTAACATTCTTGCAATCTGATGGTAGCTTTTGCACTCTATTTGATAGCTGTCCTAAACTTATCTCTTACTGAAAGTAGGTGAACAGTGAGATTGATTTTTAAATATCTGATATCTTCATCTATTATAAGTCACTGATATTGTTGATGAGACATTCATGTATGTATATATGCATGAACATATTTCCATGGCTTCTCTACATATACATTATGTACAACATTCCCATGCCTTTTTCTATCTGGGGTGAATTTCTAATGACAGAAAACATTTTGTTTTGTATCAGAATTGCTACTCATTCCTCCAGAAAGCATTGTTCAACAATTCTCAGCTAAGAAGTGTAAGCCAGTCCTGCTGTACTAGATATGTAAAGGAAAATACTGAAAACATTTATGAGAACAGAGAGTTCAGATTTTGCAGACCATCAGTTTTCAGTGCTTAGCTTGCAACACCTGAGGCTTGAATTTCAGAAGTACTTATTGCTGGCAATTTACAGCAACTTCAAGGGTGGTAGTAGTGCTGCACATTTTTTTCATTCAATATTAACACCTTCACACATGAGAAACCACAAGGGTAGCATGATATGCTCTCTATTTATCAAATATTAAACATTCATTGTTTGGATTTAAAGAAATGGAACTACAGAAGCATGTTTGACTTACCTCCACTTCTACCAAGGCAGGCTCAAAATAGTGCAGGGTAATGTTTAGGTTACATGCTGGTTTTCCTATGTGAAAAACAGGACAGGAACAGAATGAACAAATCTTAAAGGGCAAAAATCATTTTAGATATCACCCACTTAAACAGTTGCCATTAGAGGAAGCTAGTAGTAGTGTTTTACAAGGCCTGAACCCTATGTGCCAGTCAGACTGAACATTCCCTATGAAACGGATATTTGCATGGAGTTCTGACTCCATCAATACATTACACACTCAGATCTTATTATTTTAATGAGACTTCTTACTGTGCCAGTTCCAAATGGTCATTAAGGCTGAACACCAGAGTAAACAGTGACGGCAATGAACTTCATCACTGCAAACACCTGATGACTGCTTCCACCAGCCCCTTCTTTTCTGTTTCTCTTGCAGGCTTCCCATTATTTTGGTCCTGGCAGCAATTAGCTGTCATCAGGCTCTCTCTTTCTCAGGCACCTTTTCTGCTACAGACTAATCCCCCTCAACACAGTCCATTCATCTGTCTGTTGCCATTCTTTGTTGGTTACACCGTGTGCACAAATTAATTAAGGCACTATTTAAGGGCTGACTCAGCTGGTTCATAGCACAAATGAGTGCAGCTGTTTTTCTGCATAAGGTTTTCAGCTTTCTTTTTTTTTTTTTTTTTTCCTCTTGGTTTAGAAATACACTCTCTGTGTATGAGCACACATTAAACATGAGATTTTTGGCAGATGCAATTGGCTAGGGAAGCTGACAACATGTATCTGGCTAGCCCGTCCGCCCCTGAGGATCCAACTGCATTTCTTGCAGAGCCATAGGGTTAGGACTACTGAGTTTCCAGTGTCAAAGGGTGGCTTCTCTACCTCAGACACGCTGGCATTCTGATCCTGGGAGGTCTCCTGCCCCCCAAAAAAGAGAAACATCTGGCTGCATGGGCAGCTTGTCTGCTGAACTCAGCAACAAGGATTCCTGTAGCCACAGCTCCACCCCACTGTTAGGGGACCTAGAAAGCACTTAACAATTACTGTCTTTACTATAGGATTACAAGTGCAGTTGATATCATATGTATAGTACAATTCTTCAGATTTTATAGAAAAATATTCTTGAGGTATAGTTCACACTGAAATACATCCTCAGAGATGTAAGCATCATGATGTTTCAATTTAATTTAATTTAGTGAATATTCCTGAAATAAAAGGATATTTTACTTAAGTAACCATGTTATGTTTCTATCCTCTTACATATGCTTGAATTTTAAAATTGAGTGATGATTCAACACCAGAGCAATAAAGCACCTCAAGTGATCGGCAAAAGTACATTCTGAACATGAAGATATTATACTTCAATGTTGATTTCAACTGAAAGAATTTGGTCTTTGATCATGAAACTGGAGTGTTTGATTCTGTTCTTACTGAAGTCAAATGGGAGTGTTGCTGTTCAATTTGTATGCGTGCCTGTAAAATGTTTGGAGATGTGTGTTTATGAGACTTGAACCAAAATATTCACTTCTTTGGGCTTAGTTTCATTGTCACTGGGCTTTAAAGATGACAACAATATATAAATGCTGTTGCGATCACCTGGTTGTTGAACAAGAAATACACTCATTGACTTCATGGAGTGATGCATTCCCTATGGTCAACTGAGATCTTATTTTATTGGGATATATAATTATTTTATAGTCTAATTGTCTAAATATTGTTGCAAAACAATAAAGTACAGGTGTGGCCTCAGGCCCTCTGGAATTTTTCACAAGCGAGATCAATTAGTTTATATTTTATATCTATATATGTATGTATATGTACATATATATACACACATCTTTTTTTTTTCTTTCAGATTTGTGTACACATTGGCGTAAGCACTGTCCCTGACTAAAGTGTACATGCCATTTAACAGGGACTTAAAGATGGCCTTAGCCCCTCCCACAGTCCAAAGAGTGGCAAGTACAACTTGGCATTTGGAATCAGACTACTTACATGCTTACAATTAAACAGTTGCTCAAGAGCTTTATTAGACTGGGTTAACCATCCCCTCCCCAGAACATACATTCATTTCAATAAATGAGTTCTATACTGGTATTTACTGAAGCAAAAGTCTTCCATATCTTCATATTTTAAACAGGAAGGAAATAAATATATATTATTCAGTCTGTTCTATCTTCCTTTTTGTAAAAAAGTAGATACTGAGTTGTCATCAGTTCAGATGTGAACTACTACCTTGAATGTTGAATAAAAATATTGCATAAATTATATGTTTGAATCACTCATGGAATAGATATGGAATTATTAGACATACAGTTTGTAAACACTAGGGCAAAAGTCTCTGAATTAACCTTTGAAGGAAAGTTATTTAAATCAGTAGAGTGAAAACAGGAGGTAAAAAGGTGCAATCCAGAAGAGAAACCAGATTCCTAATTTTATCAAACATGAAAATTTAAATCCAGTTGTGCTAAGAAAAAAAAGAAAAAAAAGGGCAAATATTTATGTGAGCAGAATCTCACCCAGCCCAGTCCCAACACTCATACGCATGAATAACTTTACACACTTTAGCAGTAAGACAATCTTGAACGGCATTCCTTGGGTAAGACATGTCCTGTATTTGCAGTCTGTCTATTAGCACATAATTGTTATGCACCATAATAAAAGTTTGCCAGTCTAAAGAAAATAGTTTAGACAATCCAAAATAAACATTTTATATGAAAAATTGCCTTTACCTGTAGACTTTATTATTAACAGACACTGAGTTTTAGTCCATACCTCATTAAGAGGCTCTCTATCAATGAAATCTCTCTCTAGATTGACAGGTGGCTGATTTAACAGCAACAAAAAAATCTTATTATGAAGGTTTTATAATGAAAAACTCTCTCAAATGGCCCAGTGCATTGTGATTTGCGTGGTTCTTTTTCTTGTGAGCTGTTCAATTAGTTGGAAATCTCTCTCTGATGGACTGAAGCAGCTTGAGTGAACGCCTGAGCGCACAACCAATTAGGCTCATTTGAAGTTGCAGAATTGCCTTCTTTGGTGTTAAAACCCCATGTCAAACACTGGGTCTAAGATCATTTGTACTACAAAATGAGATTGACAGAGCAGCTGCAACAGGGGGCATGCCTGCTGGACGACTTAATTGTGGAGACTGAAGGGCCATCATGAACTGGCGTGTGGAGATTGTATCACCACTGCTGCATTACAAATGCTCTTTATTAACAGTGATCTACAATCAATGAGCTCAGGCTTTTTGCCAGAACTCCAAAATCAGATAGGCAGCTCTCCTCACAAGGAATAGGAGGAGCCACCAGGAATGCTCTTCATGGCACTTGGTGCTGTGAAGCTGCAGAGAGGGAAATCGTCATCCAACGACACACAGCTTTCCTCCTTTATGCATTAGCTGGGTTGAGCCGGTAGCAATGTTCAGGCAATTGCACTTATATTGACATGAATGAAATATGGTTACTTCAACAGAGTGGTGTTTTATTAGGCAAAGAGATTACACCAGCTCACACTGGCCTGAATAAATAAATAGTTTTTATGGTAGTATGTCTCTAGCTTAAATGTAATACAAATGAACTGAAGTAAATCCTACTGGCTTATTTCAGCAAATTAATGAAAAATCCCGGTACATTTTAGTCTATCGGGTAGAAAACATTTACTTTTTGTTAATAAGACATATTGCTTTTGAAAAGAGTAATATTTACTGACACTTCAAAGCCAAAATGTTGTTTATTTCTTCATTATTAAAACCAGTGTCCTCTTACTGTAACTGGCTGAGTCGGTTTCCTGTATAGAAATCTGTATATCTGCACAAGTATTCAAAGATTATTTTATGATGAGATAGATGTAAAACCAATGTCAAAGTCAACCTTAAAGTTAGCCAAAATCAGCAATAGCTGATTATAATTACCTACCCGATGCCTTTGCTATGAGCATAACTTCACTGCTTTTTTTCAAAGGCATTTTACTCTTGCCTACTTCACTCTCTGAAAGTATCCCAGAGAAGGAAATAAGAAACTTGAGTGAACAATGCAGGAACATCTCAACTAGTGTGGCAAATCACATGCAGATGAGTTCCTGTATCATAAAATAGTGTCTCAACTTTGTGCTCCTCAATTATATGAGCAATTCATGTTTCCATGCATAGTTTAAACTTCTGGCTTTCCATTATTTTTGTGTGCGTGTATGTCTGGTTTATTATTAATTTATACCACAAAGTATGATAACCTGTTCAGGTGTCCATTACAGATCTTTGGGGTTTTTTTTTCTGAAGGGTTCATTTTGCTATTACCAGTAATTCCCACATATTTATAAAGTCTGTTCAAATTAAACAGATTCCCATTGTGTCATTCTGCATCAACTGCAATATAAGCAGCAGGCAGCTGAAATCATTTTAGGAAAACCTTCTCAAGGAAATACCTGCACATGCAACCATGTTTTAAAGTATCTTTAGGAATTCTTTCACCACAATAAATATAGAGAGAGCTTAACAATAAACTTGACACTGTTTAAGCTGCAGATTGCCTCACTGCTACCTCGTGGTCCCTGTAAAACTACATCCATCTGCTCTCTCCTTCCAAATGGAGAACGAGCTCTGAAGTGAGAATCATATTTCTGTTCTTTGTCTGTACAGTGTCCAGCCTAACACTGTCATTGTCTATGACAAGTGCTCAGGAAGCTACAGTGAAATCACTTACTGCTACTGCTACCAAAAATCTTGAGAAAAATCCAAGTGTCCTGATAGGTTGATGTTGAAAACAAAATGACGTTGGGTTCTGTTTTATTCATTTATCTGTTGCCAGGTCTTCTGAAATGTTTTTCCTGTGTCAGCAATTCCTGATAGCAGGATCATGAAATGTGCAGGAAGTGGATACACAGGTAAGAATGTTTTAGTGTAAT
The DNA here is from genome assembly GCF_963264785.1 of Psittacula echo. Taxonomy (NCBI): domain Eukaryota; kingdom Metazoa; phylum Chordata; class Aves; order Psittaciformes; family Psittacidae; genus Psittacula; species Psittacula echo. The sequence goes on along the minus strand of NC_137738.1, from coordinate 64,710,135 downwards.
CAATACATAAAAACAAACAAACAAACAACACTTTAGAATCATAGAATAGTTAGGGTTGGAAAGGACATTACGATCATCTAGTTCCAACCCCCCTGCCATGGACACACTAAACCATGTCACTCAAGGCTCTGTCCAACCTGGCCTTGAGCACCATCAGGGATGGAGCATTCACAACTCCTCTGGGCAACCCATTCCTGTGCCTCTCCACCCTCTCAGTAAAGAACTTCTTCCTTATATCCAATCTAAACTTCCCCTGTTTAAGTTTTAACCTGTTACCCCTTGTCCTGTCACTACAGTCCCTAATGAAGAGTCCATCCCCAGCATTCCTATAGCCCCCCTTCAGATACTGGAAGGCTGCTATGAGATCTCCACGCAGCCTTCTCTTCTCCAGACTGAACAGCCCCAACTTTCTCAGCCTATCTTCATAGGGGAGGTGCTCCAGTCCCCTGATCATCCTCGTGGCCCTCCTCTGGACTTGTTCCAACAGTTCCATGTCCTTCTGATGTTGAGGACACCAGAACTGCACACAATACTCTAAGTGAGGTCTCACGAGGGCTGAGTAGAGGGGCAGAATCACCTCCTTTGACCTGCTGGTCACGCTCCTGTTGATGCAGCCCAGGATACAGTTGGCTTTCTGGGCTGCGAGCGCACACTGAAGCCGGCTCATGTTCATTTTTAACTTCCCTCCAGCACTACCAACTGAACCACATAACTTAGTGTTGTCAGCAGACTTCCTGACGAGGGCATTCAATCCCACTGTCCATGTCGCCAACAAAGATGTTGAACAAGACCAGTCCCAACACTGGCTCCTGAGGGACACCACTCGTTACTGGTCTCCAGCTGGACATTGAGCCATTAAAAAAAATCACAACAAAACGAAAAAAAAAAAAACAGAATAATCTTAAGTAAATGAGTTCTTCAGTGTATTCATCAGCTACACTTGACCATCCCATTCCATATTTGCTGTTATTTTTGCAGTGGTGTTTAGACCAATTCAACAAAAACAAGTGTCTAAACTGATATCCAATCTTAGTGTAAGGAAATAACTTATCAATAAATATTTGTCTGAAATTAAATGGCTATGTTTTTGCACATAGTAACACTGTTGCAACTAAACTAATACCTCACCCAGTCAATAAAAATATGAAATGTCAGTTCCTTTTCCCCCTTCCCACTTACAGTTTCTGAATATTTACTTAACATCATATTTCCTACATACCTTAGAGGATGGCCTTATGTGGCCTTATGTAAATTTGTTAGGCCACTCAGATCTGAATTAATTGTCTTGCTGTTACTTTTTCTATTCCAAATTCTGTTCTGATTCTTGTCTTGTTCATTATTTCTTACAGCACTTTACAGCCAGCAATGATCTGAAATTTAACATACTTTAGCTGTGGAAAGGACTGGATGATTCAACCCTAGCAAAATCATTCTGTAAATTTGAAAGCTATCAGCAGCCTGTGAAAGTTTTGTTCAGCTATGCTGGTGAATAAGTCTGTATCATGCTGTCAGCATCAAGAATAACTCAATGGTTTAAAATATCAATGTCTGGAGGTTTCACAATACTGGAAGAAGACACAGTCTTCCTGAATAGATGGTTGTCCCAACTCTTGAAGGTTGATCTAATGATAAAGAAAGGTTTTTGCCTTTCTATTTCCCAGTTATTCTGGGTTTTTTTGTCATGCTTTGTTGAAGTCTCAGCACTTGCTCCTTCTCACACTCACTTCTGTGAAAGGTAGGGCCATGAACTTATTATCATCCTATTGCTATTTTGTGGAACACAGTGATGTTCCATGCATACGTGGCAGAGCAAGAAATTCAGCATGCATATAATTAAAACAAATTATTTTTGAATTCAAAAATAAATGGAATATGATAAAATGAGAGGGACAAAATAAACAAAGATATTCATGTTTGAGTCTGGAAAGCTATTGTAATATAATTAAATTTTATCTGAATTATCTATATGAAAAGCCACAAAACCAAAAATACAGAATAAGAAAAAATTGTATGATCAACATACAGTTCTTATTGTAAAAATATAAAGAGTTAGCTGCTGGATTACTTATAAAAATTTAAAGCAACTCACAGTTAGTTGTACAGGACAATAATTTCCATTTGTCAATATCTGAAAGTACAGTAGGGCATATTCCGCACTCAGAGAATCAGTAGCATGGTCTAAATAAATCATGCTATAGAACATACTTTGGAAATCTATGCCTGACATTCCACCTTCTGAAGACAACAGCTGCACCCTCTGTAATTTAGAGTAAATAAGGAAAAAACTGGCACTGTGCAAACACTTTTTTAAAAATACATCTTGATTCTTTAAATCTGTGCAAATTCTTCAACGATTATTGTCTTTAAATAATGTCACAGATATAAAAGGAATTAGTGTTGATGCTTCCAAATTTTCATGCTCATTTGTATGCTATAGATTTTTGTACAGAGAAATCAAATTGCTCACATCTGTGGAAATACCACATACTACATTTGTTTGTATTTCCATTTAAGGAAGTCAAAGCTTTTTTTGCAAGTGTCGTGGTATAAGTCATGTTCTTTTTAAAAACAAAACGAAAATTAAAACACAATATACAAAGTGTGTTGAAATTTCTAATCAATAATCTGTGACTTCATACCTAGTTATCAAAAGGAAGTTTAATTCAACCAAGATTTAAAGGTCAGAATACTGTCACTGGTATTCACAAGAAGAATCTTTTAAAGACAAATCAAATATTATCAGGTAACAAAAAACCTAGCACTACATTGCCAGCAATTGTATCTAGGACATACAAATATATCTTTGAGGTTTTAAAAGCATTGCTAATCATTAGGTCAATACAAGACTTCCTAAAAGAGGAATTATTACTTATCTAGCAGCCACGGATATTTTATATCTTTTTCTCAGTTGGCACTGTTAAGCAAGCTCTAACTGAACAGACTGTGTTTAAGTCTATCATTCTGAGAACAACAATAGTTGCTATTATTCAAATACTAACAGCAAGCCTCAATCTATTTATTTAATTTCTTATCTCTGCCATCTTTTTTAGTTATCAGAATGTAAGGAATGTCTTAAATAAAAAAAAAAATTGTGCTGCTGAATTTATATATAAAAATTCTAAACATGCACTATACAAATAATAGAATATCATTTTTTAATTCTGTTGCAAGGCTCTTTCTTTCCCCTCACACCAAAACAGGGAAATAAAGCTGACAGGCTCAAATACCAACTGATTTGCAGAAATATACCCAGATTGGGATTCATCTGTTGTAATCTAAGATTCCTCGTTTTAATAGTCCAAGTCACCCTGGTCTCATTTAAGCACACATAACTTCAGAAAACAATTAATGTTGCTCATCTTAATACAACCAATATAGAATAAAATGAATTGTTTGGTTATCCTTGACCATACATGACCCCTAGTGTACTAACCTGAATTTAAACAACTTTTAACATCTAGATTAGGGAAGATGAATCTTGTAAAATATCTTTACAACTAAGCCAGAACATCAGCTACTATAGCTGCATGCAACAATACCCAGGTTGCAATGGTGACCCTGAAAGTTTTTTCCCTTTTAGTTTCGGACCAGTCATTCTAAGTCATTGATAACTCTTTGATTTTCAGTGATTAATTTCCTTTTTTATTGATTACCCTTTTTTATTATATAAAGAAGTGTTGAGCAGTTTCTCTGAAGAACATGTAACGTTTACAGCAACTGTTGCCTTGTTTTGTGATCAAATAGGATTTAAAACTTAAAAATATCCTCCCTCATTTATGGTTTAGCATCCTTTTTTTTAGGATCCAACCTACTATTCATATAAAAATTTATAAAATGAAGAATATAACCTGGGAATAAATAACATCCTAAACCCAGTAGAATCTCCATGAAGAAAAGATGCAGAATCTGGACAGGTGTGCATACTTGCAAATGGTTGTCCATTTGGATTAAATGCGGAGTTGATCTGACATTGTTCCTTGAGTGAAAACTAATCAGCTGACAAGAATTTTGCTGCTTACATTTAGATAAAGATAGAACAACCATTCCTCCAACAGGAAAAATATCTAAGTAACCAAGGATTCACCTTATTGCTCCTATCTGGTGTTTACTTGCTGTTTGATCATTTAATCTGTCAACAAATCTATTTTATATTATTTTATTATATTTTATTTTATTTTAACTTCTTTTAATTTTTTTATTATTTTATTTTATATATCCAAGTGGAAGCCTGATCTGTGAATATTATGTGTCATTCACCTAAGTGGTATCACACATTAGAATCAAAATTTCTATGATATTTTTATTGTAGGCACTGGTCAGCTGTTTCTGCTTGAAGTTCAAGTCATGCATAAATGTTCTGTATTAAACTCCAAATGCTTCTGAAGAGATTTTTCAATGTCATTGCACAAGTTATCATAGGATACAATGGGCTAATATGGTATCACTGCTGCTAGTTTGGAAGCATCCAAATAATTATCACTCTATAGTGTTAATGAGTCCTACGTTATTTCTACCATGAGTGGATGTTTCCAGAGACTGTTCTTCACCACAGTGTTGGGTTACAATGAGCTTAATGACTCAAAGATGGAGCTCCAAACTTACATGCACTTCTTCATAGACATTTTCCTGACAAATATAATGGAAAAGTCAGTTGCCAGGGAATGCATCTGGATCTTTTCAGAGCCTGAATCTGTAGACTTCTGACCTTAATACGTGGACATATCAGCTAGGATTTTTCCTCTTTTGTTTTTCATGTCACTAATGATTATATTTTTCATGTGTTCTGCATCCTTTTTTACGTTCTTACACTTCTTCCTCCTGTTTTTTTTCTTTGTTGTTGTTGTTTTGTTGGGGTTTGTTTTTTTTTCTATTACCTTCCTTCGCACTTCCTTCTTTTCACTTCCTTTGAGGGGTTTTTTCCTCTTTCAATACTCCTCTTCCTTTCACATTTTTGCTCATTATGCGAAGTGGATTCATCTCACTTAACTATGGCCACAGAAGGGTTAGGTTATCTTAACTCCCTTTATAGTCAACAGAGAATAAGTATATTGACTTAAGTTATTTATACCATGCACTTTATATATCAGCTTCAGATATGGTCATGCTATGCCTTCTAGCAATCTCCAGAGATGGAAACTGGACAAGAAGTTTAGACTGGATGATGAACTTTAAGATAGTCATAGTCTGGAAGCATGAGTCCCATCTGTAATGAATATATCAATATTTTCTTCTGCTGTAAGCTTTAAATTCTTTAGTTTTACTTCACTAACTCTAGCTATTGGTACTTGCCCACTCAAACCTCCCTTTGACTTCTGCTCCTTCTTCAACTTTAAGAAAAAAAAAACCAAACAGTGACTAAGGATCTCAAATCTTATTGCTGTTGCTTTCTTTTACTCTTTTTTGCTTTCCCCTTCTACATGCATGCTCTCAGTGTGTGCAATTAGGCTTTGGATGCTACAAGTATGTGTAGGGACCATGTGTTTATGTATTCTACAAGTCAGGTAGTACATGGCTGTACTACCATGAATTTCAGATATTCTCTTTTTTTAATAGGCATCCTCCCAGGTATTGATGGGATGGAGTTTGGGCTAGAGACACAGATTTTCACCTGAAAGGGAAGACAGCAAACTTTTCTGGGATGGCTGAGGAGCAATCCATGGATTTCTCATCAAGTCCTGTAGGTGTTCATTCTGATGATGGAAATATGGAATAGCCTTCTAAGGGAATGCTGAGGACATTTCTTCCCCCAATGATTCTTTCACTTGTTTTATTTCCCCAAAGTTAAAAAAACCCCAAACTTTATTTAGGTCCATTTTAATAACTGTCCTACACAGACAGATGATAATTTAAATACAATTTAGTCAGCCACAGAACAATCAATGATTAAAAGGAATGTTTTGATAAGAAGTAACATAAATATTTCTGACAAGTCATACAACTTTGCTAAGTAATTTAAAACTGACATGCAACACTGCTTATCTTTTACATCACTCAAAATATAGACCAAATGCTTTCAGGAAACTTATAACTGGGTTTTCTTAGGATAAAATAGAAAAATATTCAGGCATATTAAGCACCTTTATTTCAGTATTTTCCAGACACTTCAAAACACTGAGATTCCAAAAGCCTAGTCAGGTAAGCGAAACACTCCACTTACTATTAAATACCACAGAAATGGCTGTTAAACATCACATAGTCACACAATAAACAATAAGTTTTCAATTAGGTCTGCTTTCCTTGCCTAAATCAGAGCAGGAATCCAAAACTATGCTGAGAAGTTCAAGAATCATTTCACGTGCAGAGGTTGATGAAAGGAAAAGCAGAACATGTTGGGTAGGAGAGATGAGAAAGGACAGCAGATAAGCAGAAAACTCCTCTTTCTAAATATATGGGACACCCTAAACTAAAGCATTGCAGCTGTGAAATGTCTCATCGAGCTTTACTGACCTTCAGAGTTCAGTCTCAGTTTTGAAGGAGAGATATATTGTCTATGTTTTCTGTCCTAAATTATGCTGTCACAGCTACATTGACAGTTCCATACATATTTTTTTCTAAAAATAAAATCATAACAAAGAGATCTTGTTTGTTATGTTTGAAGTTTTTTCCTCTGAATATTCCTCCAACCAGGCAAAAGTTCTTCCAGAATTTTACATCATCTTGCATTGCAAGTATTAAAAACTATGAAAGCAGCACTCCTGACCTTTCTATACCACTCCACTTCCTCCAAAAGAAAGAGAAAACAGATGACATTTTGGTTTATTTGTTATTAGGAGGAGTGGAAAGAATCTATGTTGTATACATCCTCAGTCCATTATATCTGTGCCAGCTTGAGTTTTATAATTTAATTCAATTCCAGTAGGGCAGAGCACAGCAATACATTTCATAAAACAGTAAACTATGCAAACATGACATCGAAGTTATAAAGCAGTATTCATATGCATGCTGAGTTGTCATTTTTATAACACAGCATTTTCACCAGAGGGACACTTAATTAAAAACAGATTCCTTGTATCTGGTATCAAACTAGCACCAACAATTAATTCATTTTAATGCTATTTTTCTATCAGGAGCTAGTCTTTAACTGTGTTGAAAAATGCAGCATGCACATTTGATTTGAATTAAAGAAACCATACTAAGACTCAGCAAGAAGCAAAAAAGTGGATAACCATTTTGTAGCACAGAAAAAAAATAAATTGAAAACCAACCAACCATGTACAAACTACAGGAGACCATTGTTTTTTGAAGAGAAGAAGGCTGTCAACATTGTACAATATAGAAGATCTACTGATGTAAAAGTGATCTCTTTGTATTATTGTCTGTAAGATTTTTAATACTAAGAGAGTCTCTATCTAATACAATATCCAAATAAAGATGTTCCCTGCCTCTACTCTCCGACTCAGATACACAGCAGATTGGACCTAGTAGAAAATGCTAAGGCCAGCAATGTTGGGTTTGTGGGTTCTCTTTTCTCATTCTTAAATTCACTTCGGTGTGTTTAGAAAGCATTTGTATGAGGAGACTGTACTTTCATTTTCAGTTTCATTTTCATATAATTTCATTTCAAGCTGTCCATAGCAGTTTATTTATGCCTATGGTAAGTTTCCAGTGGCTGGTTTTCAAGAAGACAGCATTTTTAGGAATTTTTGTATTGCCTTGTAAAGGGAATAGATATAAATCTAATCTAGTTTTGTTTCCCAGAGAACTTAATACAACAAGGTTGAATTTATTGTAAGAGAAAGCAGAGTAAATTTACTGTCTCTGTAGGCAAACATGCACAAAAGAGCATAAGAAAGTAATTATATAATGCTCTGATTTGACATGCAAGTAAGTATAAACTAATACTGACTTGAGCCTCCTAATCATGTTCACACTGATTCAAATGAAAATGTGTGTTTTCTATTACAATGATTTTACCACTGATTTAATGGAATTTCTCTCCAGCTAAGAGTGATTATTAGTCACAGAAGTGCTGTAACGCTGTGACCCTTTCAAACTTTTGCTATGAAACAGTTGTTATTGCATTTATAATGTCCAAATAGTTGCAGTTGAATTCACATAATTTGACAATTATCTTGCAACGGAATGTCCATGTGCAGTTCAGAGTTTTCTTATGATGTCCATCTTCAGAAACACAACAGATCGTACCTAGAGTATTGATTGGAGTAGGTAGTTAACTGATTTACGAACACCCCTCTCTATACAGATTTGACAGGGTCATTTACAATAATATTCAGCAAGGCAAAACAAACAAAGCTAAATCATTTAAAGACCAACTGCTATTCTTAAAAATTTTTATACTTTTCATCCAACTGTAACACTGATAATATATTTTTGAAAAGATGATACTGTATAACTGTTTCTTGACATTGCATTCCTAGGAAGTCATTAAAGGACTTTATGTTCTCTCATTTTAAATTCATCTTGTTGGTTTAGGTTGTTTTGTATGCTACACTTTGTACACATGTAAACCTCTAGGGAAAACCCATGCTAACAGTTCTATATATGATCTCTACTACTACGTATGTTTTCTATAAATATCAGTGATAAAGTTCAGGTGCAAACACATAACACATGGTCTCTTATTGTGTCTGAATAAAGCTTAACACATTAAGAAGTAAGCTAATATATTTGTCTGAATGATCTTCCTTATGTTCACTATAAATATTACATATAGAAGAAACAAAAGATGTTCCCAAGGATGGCAATAGATAGCCTTGCCTGGTCTTCCTATTCCCACTATTTGAAGACATACAATTCCATATATTTAGATGTGCAGGGCTACAAAAATGCTGTAGATACTACTTCACCCACAAGACTTGTCTTTGCTGTAATTTTATAGGATCATAGAATCATAGAATAGTTAGGGTTGGAAAGGACCTTACGATCATCTAGTTCCAACCCCCCTGCCATGGACACACTAAACCATGTCACTCAAGGCTCTGTCCAACCTGGCCTTGAGCACCATCAGGGATGGAGCATTCACAACTTCCCTGGGCAACCCATTCCTGTGCCTCTCCACCCTCTCAGTAAAGAACTTCTTCCTTATATCCAATCTAAACTTCCCCTGTTTAAGCTTCCCCCTTATCCCTTGTCCTGTCACTACAGTCCCTAATGAAGAGTCCATCCCCAGCATTCCTATAGCCCCCCTTCAGATACTGGAAGGCTGCTATGAGATCTCCACACAGCCTTCTCTTCTCCAGACTGAACAGCCCCAACTTTCTCAGCCTGTCTCCATACGGGAGGTGCTCCAGTCCCCTGATCATCCTCGTGGCCCTCCTCTGGACTTGTTCCAACAGTTCCATGTCCTTTTGATGTTGAGGACACCAGAACTGCACACAATACTCCAAGTGAGGTCTCACGAGGGCTGAGTAGAGGGGCAGGATCACCTCCTTCGACCTGCTGGTCACGCTCCTCTTGATGCAGCCCAGAATACGGTTGGCTTTCTGGGCTGCGAGCGCACACTGAAGCTGGCTCATGTTCATTTTCTCATCGACCAGCACCCCCAAGTCCTTCTCTGCAGGGCTGCTCTGAATCTCTTCTCTGCCCAACCTGTAGCTGTGCCTGGGATTGCTCCAACCCAGGTGTAGGACCTTGCACTTGGCATGGTTAAACTTCATGAGGTTGGCATCAGCCCACCTCACAAGCGTGTTGGGGTCCCTCTGGATGGCATCCCTTCCCTCCAGCATATTAATATATTAACAAGCAGACTTGCTGAGGACGCACTCAATCTCACTGTCTATGTCACCGACAAAGATGTTGAACAAGACCGGTCCCAACGCTGATCCCTGAGGGACACCACTTGTTACTAGTCTCCAGCTGGACATTGAGCCATTGACCACAACTCTTTGCATGCGGCCATCCAGCCAGTTCTTTATCCACCGAGTGGTCCACCCATCAAATTGATGTCTCTCCAATTTAGAGACAAGGATGTCGTGTGGGACAGTGTCAAATCCTCTGCACAAATCCAGGTAGATGACATCTAGGATTTCCCCTTAGTGAAGCCATGCTGGCTGTCACCAAGCACCTTGTTGTTTTTCATGTGCCTTAGCATGCCTTCCAGGAGAATCTGCTCCAAGATTTTGTCAGGCACAGAGGTGAGACTGACTGGTCTGTAATTCCCCGGGTCATCCATTTTCCCCTTCTTGAAAATGGGGGTTATATTTCCCTTTTTCCAGTCGTCGGGAACTTCACCTCACTGCCATGATTTTTCAAATATGATGGCCAGTGGCTTAGCAACTTCATTTGCCAGCTCCTTCAGGACTTACGGATGGATTTCATCAGGTCCCATGGACTTGTATAAGTCCATTTTCTTCATCTTTCTGTGTGAGATTTGTCCTGGACAGGATAAATTCTAAGAACAAGTGAGTGGAAACAGATGTGCATTTAATACATAGTATTTTTATTTAAGTGAGCATTCACTGATGCCTGAAACCAGTGGCAATGAGTAGTAAGTGGGTTTGAGACACTGCCTCTTGAGGTATTTTTGCTTTGCGCACGTAAGGGACCAAGTAACAGTAGTGAAGAAACTTCAAAGATTTGCCACAGCGTTTCCCTGTATTCCCAGTGAGAAGAGATCTTGCCCATTCATGTAGGCTTATATTATATTAGCAAAGTTTGCATGGGTAGCTCTGTTACATTCAGCACAATGATGAAATGTGCAAGTAGAGCTGTACTCTGACATGACAGAAGTGCATTAATATTGTATGTTCAGCAGCAGCTGCTCTCTCTGGTACTAGGGCTTTTAATATATCTTCAGCTTTTTCAGTACTTAGCAAATAATAACATTTAAATTCCTTGGACATAACGAGTCTTTTTTCTTTTTTTTTTTTTTTTTTTTTTGATTTGGTGCAAAGACACATTTAAGGAAGTTGATCAACTGCCAGTTCAACAGAAATACTAAATGTGAGAAGTACTTTAGATATACATTAGCTAGATAAATTAGATAGCTTGAAAGCTCCTTTCCTCACTGTAGAATAATCAAGGAACTTGGTCAGCCTCCAATTCAGGATATTTATCTGACTAGCTGCAAGCTGCAAAGGGATTTAAAATACCCCATAGCTTTTGGGAATATAAAACTAAAACAGCCAAGCCTGAAGAAAAAATACACTTGTGAATACCAGCAGTCAGGAGCCATCCATCACTGATGCAGAACCCCAGAATTCTGACAGCCTGTATTGATTTGGTTTGATATTTGCAGTCAGATCTTGCTCCTGAAAGCATTAAAACAGTCCTCTGTGATGGTATAGTTGTGATAACAGACCAAATGACTTAATCATCCAGAGGCAAGACTCTAACAGGCTTGCCAAAACATAGAAATACCCTTAATATTTATTTTCTATTAATCATGAAAAGTGTTTAAGATTCACTAAGCCAAATATATGCAGGACTATATTTTCTGAGCTTTGCATACTTCATCATGATCATATGATGAAGTTGTTTCCTATAATTATTGTTAATTCCAGTCTACACTGAGGCATTTGAGAGCCAACTTCTAAAGGACTGCAGATGACCTGGTTATTATCCACGCATAGGGCTGAAGAAAACATGGCTTTGGAAGAGCAGTTGGTGTTAATCTTTGTTTTCCTCATTTGTGTTTTGTCTGTTGTCTTTGCCAAACTTTATTTTCTGCGTCACAACGCATAACACCTAGAAAGCCTTAAGTCATGTTGGGGTTTTAACTTGGTTCTAGATTTAATTTTATAAGCTATCATGAAAGACACATGTCTAGCTGTAGGTTCCCCAAGTTGTATTTTGTCTCTTTCAGTATCCTGACATGATATCAGAAGGTCAGGAGAACATCCTGGCTTTGCACCTATGCTTTTCTGAGAGTTGAGATTTAGACCTGGAAACACCTCTCAATTTTCCCTGGGAAGGAGCCACAAAGTAAATCACCACCTTCTTAGACCCAAACACCTGAAGAACAGGAAGGGCACTCTGCATCACCAGAAGCACCTGCTCCACCATCTAGACATCCAGACAATCTTCCACTGAAAACATCTTTGGCTTAAAGGAAAGCACTCAGCATGAGACTAAATGCAGTCCAAGTGTTACAGGACTCACTCTACACAGTGTTTAATTTTGACTCTTTGGTCAGACAAAGTCAGGATATTTCATGGTACCTTCATAACAACTTTTCATGGTTTCTCAATAGACATTTTTATGCTTTAAACTTCAGGTGAATTATGTAGTTGTAGCTTTTGTAACTCCAAAGTGCCTGACATGTAGGTGAATAAGGAGGCTAATCATTTTGCTGTAAAGAAGAAAAATATGTATATTTTCTCATGCTTAGTAGAGTGTAATAGATACCCTAGATGATAAAGGCTCACAATTGTAGAGTAGTTAAACCAGAGCTGGTCAGTTTAAGTGAATTAAAATCCCTTTAATTCCTCTGAGGCCTCTCAATTTCTGTTCAGATTTAAACTGTAGTCACAGCCTCCTGTTAGCTAATACACATGCTGTGGATTTTCCATCCTATTCATCACAAATTCCTGCAGTAGTGGGCATGGGGGATGGGTGGAGGAAGGACTTCAGCTTGGTTATAAATCGTCAAGAAATGACTGACAAATACCAATGCAGACCTTTGCAAAGCACTGTGCTGGAGGTGGCACATTGCCAGGCAGACTGCAGATACACATGGTGTTATCTCTGAGCAATTTTAGGGAAATGCTATGTTTATTCTAAAGTAAGGCGGGGGAGTGGGGAGAAATAATAATGGAGTTCTTGCAGTTTCAGCTGTAAGACAATGGAAAAAAAAATAACCTGTATTTTCCTGTTTTATTTCATATGCAAATAAGGAAAGAGAATGGAAAAGAAAACCAAACCAAACGAAAACAAAACAAAACAAGAAAATTCAGTACCATATTCTGTGAAAAATAGGAAAGGTAATTAAATTTATTTGGTTTGCTCTAAATGTGTTGTGCATTTAGTGTTCCTTGCCCAGGCTTTGGTCATATTTTGAAATTTTTGTGTGCAGTATATTTGAATTCCAGAGTATTTTACATTTCTGAAGCAAGCATTTTTTTACTTGAAATAAAAAATTTATTTCCAAACCACTTCCATCCAATTAATGATATATGTTTAATAAAGTCTCTGTAAATTCAGTCATTTAACTGGTTTATGTACTCAGTTGTCTGATTACAATTTGGTACTTGCCATATAGCTATAACTATGCAACATGAAAATTAAATTATAATTCTTCAGGTCTGTGTCATTTTTTTCTGATAGTTACAAGAGGCAAGGATAATCATACATTAACGTAGATACTAACGTATGCAGTCAGTGCGTGTACTTTGTATTATTTAGTTTGTCACAGTAATATATAAACCTGAATACAGAAGGGAAGAATTCAAGAAAAATTCAAGAAGAAACAGTCTGGCTCTGCACACTCTTCTCCTAAAATACATGTGAAATATTATGACACAGAGGATATGCAGCTCACATTTGTACACGATCAAAAATATCATACCTATTACACTTCTGTGGTATTTGGAGTCTTCTTTTCCCTTGTCATTTTCCTATTTCCCTGTGAATCAGTGTTTGTTTGTTTGGTTTTTTTTAATCACTAAAGCAGTGATCAGTTCTTTGGAAGACAGCTGCCATTTTTTCCAATCAGTTTTATTTATGGTGATAGCAGAAAAATGAATGAATGGAAAAGAATACAGAACTATTTTCAGGGTTCAAAAAATACAGAAAGGAAGCATTCAAGTCACAATCCCTTTCATCTCTTGCAGCTTACTGATCACAGACAGAAGGAAAAAATGTGGAACATATTCCAGATTTCCTACTTGACTCTGTTGTTTCAGTGCCAAGAGGAAAACAAGTAAATTATTATGTAAAATATTAAACATTATGAGCCAAATATTCTTCAGGGTGCCTGGAGGAAAGACAGCCAAAAGAAAATGCTTTTCAATCGGGGTAATAATACTAACTTCCTTTCCAAAACAGTTTGGAATACATATCTCAAAAGTGACAAGTATCTTTAAAAATAAAATAAAATAAAAAATCCATTCAGCATTCTTACAAAATGACTATTCAGCACAAACTACAAACATAAAGGAAGCCAATTTCAATCAAATTTCCAAAGAATTAAAACCATTGAGTTTCAGAGGTGATAAAAGTGAAGTATTAATTACTAAACCAAATTGTTTCGTGTTTCTTCTTTTCATATCACACACGCAGCTTTTGGAGTTACACAAAGCAGAGCCTTGCCTTCACTGGCATGCAGAATAAACCATCATAGGGATCTTGGTAGCAAGCTCGGTTACCAATGCCATTTTATTAGTTTCCCTTGTCCTCATGAACAGGTGTCAGACGAGGATAGGTAACTATCACTGCAGTGACATGTCTTGCATTTCAACAGTGAACAACAAATACAAGAACTGAAATACAAGAAGTCAGCAGGCAAAGCATCCCGCAGCTTAATCTTATTTATAAATTTGTTTAAAGTGATTTTTTTCTTATTGCTGTCATTTATATTGTATGAATCAAATTCAAAATACATATTGTAGTCCAGACAGGTTCAAGGAAAGTGAGGAAGAGGGCATATCAGAAGACATTTCCTTGTTTTCAAAAGGAAATGAAAAATCCACAATTGCAGTTCTGCCTGTCTGTCATCCTTGGCTGATCACCTGTGGCATCCAGAGATCATTGTAAAGGGTTTTGAGTGAAAGCAGGTTAGCAGCTTTCCAGGTATATTTATGGAAGAAAACTTGTGTGACCTGCACTGTGGTATCAGCCATGAAGATGATCAAGAGAAGAAGAGAACAGGACTATCAAATTCTTTGGATATTTTGACTGTGTATATTCAAATCAACAACTTACAAAAATGACAGTAGTGTAGCTGTAGCCATTATAAGTCAGAGGCAGGCATAACGCATGCAGGAAGCACAATTACTCCCCATTTGTCTTTACCAATGTATCCCAGGCTAGGCAGAGCATGGCAAGCTGCAAGGAGATTATGTGAAGTAAAAAATCTCTTGGCATTCAAGATCAGGTCAGCAAATGTATTGCTGCTTGTTGACAAACAATGAACCCTGATTTTGAGTCAGATCCCTTGAAACTGAAGTCTATGCAATGCAGCACAAGTTTATTCTCCCAGGCTAACCCAGAAAGCATATCCTTAGAGATTTATTTCATTTTATGTTTAATTTACATTCAACAAAATATATCACAGACAGTCTTTGCTTCAGTGCAGAGACCTAAACCAGCAGAATTTTATTCATAAGTTGCTATTATTTAAGCTTGTTTAGGAACAGAGACAACTATGTCTTAATAATTTGTCAAGTGGACAATTACTCATTTCTCAAATGAGGAGGTGTACAAAACCATTATGAACTACTAAAGCAGGATATCATTACTCATTTCCTTCAGAGTGCCTACAGCATACATGTGTAGTCTAACTTGTTCATCTTTAGGGTTTGCAGTTCTGACTTGTACTTTTAACTTCAGAAATGTCCAGTTGCGTCACAGCCTGTTTGCTAATATGCCAGTTCATTCTAGTTTAATGAGGTAAGCAGCATGATTTCATGTACAATGTCTTCTTAGGATGCTCCACAAACCCAGCCAACTTTTTTGACTGGATGAGAAAAAATTCTTTTCTCTCTGTTGTGCCAGTTTTTCATTTGAACCGTAATTATACTCTCAAAAACTGAAATACCTATACACATAAAAATCAAAGTGTCTACAATAATTTTTGATTCAATTACACGCAACCAAACACAGAACCAGGAATGTAGCAGCGAAATTTATCAGAGACTGGAAACACCTGGAGACTTGTGAAAAAATGAATAAATTGTGAATGGTAACAAAATGGGCTATCAATCCACCATATCCTAACTGCACTTGCAACAATACTCGGAAAGCAGCTACAGAGTTGTGCATTTCCTACTAGCTCAACCAAGAATTCAGTCTTGTTCAGATAAGCAGCTGATAAATGTTCCATAATAAGTAAAGCATTGTAATAGTCCAGCCTTGGTTATACAGCAAAACTGACCATGCCAGGCAATGTCCACTCAGTAACTTCTCACCACAGCAGCACAAAGTAGCTAAAGAGAAGCAGAGTGGAAAAGGGGTATTTGTGGAATATATATGATTATTTATTTACCATCAATAGCAAGCATCTCTCCAAAAGTGCTCATAATCTCTGGAACTTTTAACCAATTTTGAAGTAACAGAGTGGACAGTCTTCTTTTAGCAAGTCTTATTACAGAACATGGCAATGTAAATACGTGCAAAATCAGTAGATATTCCCAGTATCTTTACTTCCTTTCTTGTATTTAAAGTTGCCTTGATGAAACATAGAATATTCTCTTCTAATATCTCATAAATACGAAGACAAAAAAAGTATAACCTGCAGGTAATCCTACTGACTTACTGATTGCTTTTCTTGTCTCCTACTTCATATTTTGGAAGCTAAATATGTGACTAATGTTTCTGTCCAGTATGTGCACTAAAATTACAGCACTGGGACAATTAAGGGTGTGGTTTGTTTTTCCTACAACAAATCAAAACTTTTTGTTTTGATCACAAGAAATAGCCATGTTTCATACAGCAGGTAATAATTTAATGTTAGGGAAAATCAAGTATTTAAAATTTTATGGGCAGCATTAAATATTCATTCTAAATTAGGAGTGGATTTAAAAGAAAAACAAAAACTATCCCTGTTTTTCATTAGTTTGTTCTCATCTTATGTGGAACTTCTTGTCAAAAAAGCCAAAAGAGACTGACACACTGAAGAAGGACCAATAGCTTACTCTGGCTCTTGCTCCTAGACTACATGTAGAAATTTGAGAGAACTTTGGAGCCAGCTTTGCTCAAACGATGGAAAGACTGACAGCAGCTCCTTTCCCTTGTAAAAACCCTCAGCCAGCATGAAGCCTACTTAGTACAATAAACAACACAGTGTGAACTATTTTCGCAGGTGAGAGATCCTGCTGGTGGCCCACCCATAAATCAAGGACACTGACTAACAGCAAGGGAAACAGCCAGAGGTAAGAGAAGGGGAAATGAAGTGTTGCACATAACCCCCTACTGATTGAAGGTCACAGACCCATTGAGACTGACAATTTATAATAATTTATTAGTGTTGCATTTCTTCTTTAAACCAGCAGGAGCATCAGAATCCAAGTATATGAATTCTGAAAACCTAAGGAAGAATAGGAAGTCTTTAGATGATGTGTGGTGTCCATATGAAGTGAAGGGAAATAAGGTAAAGTAGCTATTTCAACTAATTTGCTTTTGGCAAAAGTAAAGTTTGAATGATGGGCGAAAAGCAGCACTTGTGAGCATCTTGAAATGGACTTAAAATATGGCAGAAATAATTAATCATGCTGTCATTGATAGAAATATGCCAAAATTTTACTTTCCTCATTGCCTGGTACTTTACATTTAAAACTGACATGAAAGATTTCCTTTTCCTCTTAATAGTTATTAAAGACTTTCAATAGATTAAATTAAATAGAATCCAACCTTTGGTTGTTATTAGCAAGAGGTTAATTCCAGGTGAATTCAGTAGTAAACTGCAGTTTTGAAAAACCCAGTTTTGAAGTCCTCTATCTAGGAAGGACTTGAAGTCCAGAAATGACTGAACTTCTCTAATCATATATTAAAAGATATCAGCTGGTACCAGCTTTCATAGCTCCACAGAAACTCTTCATTTGCCATGTAAAGAGACAACCCATGAGCTACAGAACATCAGCATTGTTTCTTTAACAGATGAGAGGGGAAAAATGTGTAGATTTCATCTACTAAAAAAAAAAAAATAAATTTCTTAACATCCTAACAGAGGGAAAACTATTTTTCTACCTTTCTTAGAGTTTTCCCCTGTTTAGATACCACATTAGCTAGTAAGTACTGGTACTCATTAAGTGTTTAAAAATAGGAATCTCCACATTTCTGACTCCAAATCTGTGACTTTTGGTGTTAAGGTAGACTTTGTAGTCACAGAATAATTAAAAACAAAAATAAATAAATAAATAAATAAATAAATAAATGGAACCAAGCCAAGTGAAAATTCACTAGCTTCACACGGCTGCACTGATAAATCCTAAAGATTTCCTGGGAATGAAACATGAATATCAAAGTCATGTGTTGGGGAACATTTTTTTAATCAGTCATACCATTTAAAAATCTCCTAAACCAGAACAATGTAGTGCCTCTCAGGAAAAGGAATGATCAAAAGAACAAACCCCTCTGGCAGATATAAATCACCCTACTTAATGCATTACTGGAAGGTTCTTAAATTTGGGCTATGAGTGCAGTTTAAGACTACAGTTTGACCATATGGTACAATGTCTCATAATTTGGATGGTAAGATGCCAATTTTGTCCTTTTGGCTGCAGATCCGAAATCCAGCTTGTTCCCACTTCCACCAAATTCAAATGACCTTTTTCTGTAACTTAAATGGCTTTGACAGTGAACTACCACTTTTTGTCTCTCTGCTCTGTCTTACCAAAATTAGGATGTAACAGCTATTTCCCTGCCACATTCTTACTTAGAATCATAGAATAGTCAGGGTTGGAAAGGACCTTACGATCATCTAGTTCCAACCCCCCTGCCATGGGCAGGGACACCTCACACTAAACCATGTCACCCAAGGCCTCATCCAACCTGGCCTTGAACACCGCCAAGGATGGAGCATTCACAGTCTCCCTGGGCAACCCATTCCTGTGCCTCTCCACCCTCTCAGTAAAGAACTTCTTCCTTATATCCAATCTAAACTTCCCCTGTTTAAGTTTGAACCCGTTACCCCTTGTCCTGTCACTACAGTCCCTAATGAAGAGTCCATCCCCAGCGTTCCTATAGCCCCCCTTCAGATACTGGAAGGCTGCTATGAGGTCTCCATGCAGCCTTCTCTTCTCCAGACTGAACAGCCCCAACTTTCTCAGCCTATCTTCATAGGGGAGGTGCTCCAGTCCCCTGATCATCCTCGTGGCCCTCCTCTGGACTTGTTCCAACAGTTCCATGTCCTTTTGCAGTTTTTCCAGAACTGCACACAATACTCCAAGTGAGATCTCGCGAGAGCAGAGTAGAGGGGCAGGATCACCTCCTTCGACCTGCTGGTCACGCTCCTCTTGATGCAGCCCAGGACATGGTTGGCTTTCTGGGCTGCGAGCGCACACTGAAGACGGCTCATGTTCATTTTCTCATCGACCAACACCCCCAAGTCCTTCTCCGCAGGGCTGCTCTGAATCTCTTCTCTGCCCAACCTGTAGCTGTGCCTGGGATTGCTCCGACCCAGGTGTAGGACCTTGCACTTGGCATGGTTCAACTTCATAAGGTTGGCATCAGCCCACCTCACAAGCGTGTCGAGGTCCCTCTGGATGGCATCCCTTCCCTCCGGCGTAACAACTGAAACACAGCTTGGTGTCATCGGCAAACTTGCTGAGAGCTCACTCAATCCCACTGTCCATTGTCACCGACAAAGATGTTGAACAAGACCGGTCCCAACACTGATCCCTGAGGGACACCAGCTCCAGCTGGACATTGAGCCATTGACCACAACTCTTTGCATGCGGCCATCCAGCCAGTTCTTTATCCACCGAGTGGTCCACCCGTCAAATTGATGTCTCTCCAATTTAGAGACAAGGATGTCGTGTGGGACAGTGTCGAATGCTTTGCATAAATCCAGGTAGATGATGTCAACTGCTCTGCCTCTGTCCATCAGTTTCGTAGCCCCATCATAGAAGGCCACCAAATTGGTCAGGCAGGATTTCCCCTTAGTGAAGCCATGCTGGCTGTCACCAAGCACCTCCTTGTTTTTCATGTGCCTTAGCATGCCTTCCAGGAGAATCTGCTCCAAGATTTTGTCAGGCACAGAGGTGAGACTGACTGGTCTGTAATTCCCCGGGTCATCCATTTTCCCCTTCTTGAAAATGGGGGTTATATTTCCCTTTTTCCAGTCGTCGGGAACTTCACCTCACTGCCATGATTTTTCAAATATGATGGCCAGTGGCTTAGCAACTTCATTTGCCAGCTCCTTCAGGACCTGTGGATGGATGTCGTCAGGTCCCATGGACTTGTGTATGTTTAGGTTTTTAAGATGGTCTCGAACCAGATCCTCTCCTACAGTGGACCTAGGGTCTTCAATCTCACAGTCCCTGGGTCCACCTTCCAAGACTTGGGTGGTGCGGTCAGAGCCTTTGCCAGTGAAGACTGAGGCAAAGAAGTCATTAAGAACCTCAGCCTTCTCCAAATCCTGGGTAGCCAGTTCTCCAGATATCTTCCAGAGGGGGCCTACGTTGTCCCTAGTCTGTCTTTTATTCGCTACGTACCTATAGAATCCCTTCTTGTTATCCATAACATCCCTAGCCAAGTTCAATTCTAACTAGGCCTTAGCCTTCTTCACCTGTCCCTAGCTTCCCGGACAACATCCCTGTATTCTTCCCAGGCCGCCTGTCCCTGCTTCCACCTTCTATAAGCGTCTTTTTTCCTTTGAATTTTCCTGAGCAGCTCCTTGTCCATCCAAGGTCTTCTGGCCCTCCTGCTGCACTTCCTTCTAGCTGGGATGCAACTTGTAACAGGTGATCCTTGAATAACAACCAAGCATCTTGGGCTTCCCTGCCCTCTACGGCTGTATCCCATGGAACCTTCCTAAGCAGGTTCCTGAAGAGGCCAAAGTCTGCTCTCTTGAAGTCCAGGCCAGTGAGCTTGCTGCACGCTCTTCTCACTGTCCTGAGGATCTCGAATTCGACCATCTCATGATCACTGCAACCAAGGCTGCCCTGAAGCATCACATTTCCAACCAGCCCTTCCCTGTTGGTGAGCACGAGGTCAAACATGGCACCTCTCCTTGTCGGCTCCTCTATTACTTGCAGAAGGAAGTTGTCTTCCACACAATTGAGGAACCTCCTGGATTGATTGTGCTGGGCCGTACCTTCACTCCAACAGATGTCAGGGTGGTTGAAGTCTCCCATGAGAACAAGGGCCTGTGAGCGTGAGGCTGTTCCTATCTGCCTATAGAGCACTTCATCCACAGATTCCTCCTGATCAGGCGGTCTGTAACAGATCCCCACAGTAATGTCCCCCATCGTTGTTCTCCCTTTAACCCTGACCCACAAACTCTCTGTCGACTGCTCACCCGTCCCCAGACAGAGTTCCATACTCTCCAGCCTATAATGCCTAAATGTTTGCTTACCTTACTTTTTTCCCCACTTGAAATGATCAGTTCTGAACTTGGAAAGGCCATTTCTTACAGCATGCTCCTTTAAGAAGCAAGTACAGATGGCAAGTCCATCAGCTAAGTTCAAACTGGAGGTCAAGAGAGGAAGAGGAAATTACCTCTAGTACTCCTCTCACACTCTTCTCTCTTCCACTGTCCTCTCTGACTGCTGGTAAATTTAGCTCATCATTTCCCTAACCAGCACCCAGCTTAGCCAGTGACAGTGGGAAATCAATATATCCACCACATTTGACCTTATCACCTTTAAACCAGTATCTTACAAATCACTCAGGATAAACAGTCATGATCACAGAGTTAGTAGGGAGGTCAACTTGTCTAAAGCAGAATCCACTATACCTAAACCATTCCTGGCAGATGTTTGTCTAATGTTTTCTTAAAATCCTGCAGCAACTGAGACTCCTTAGCTCCCCTCAGAAATCTCTTCCACTGTGTAATTATTCTTACTGATAGAAAATCTTTTCTCATGTCTAACCTAAATCCCCCTAGCTGCATCTTAGCATGCTGTTTGTCACCCTAAAGATCAATGGATCAATGTCCTAAATAATGCCCTGAGAACATTTTGCAAACCTCACCTTTGCAGCAGTCTTTTACATATTTGAAGAGTTACATCTCCCCCTTAGTTTTCTGTTCCTTGTACTCCACCATCTCAATTCTTTCTTTAGAGCCACATTTTCTAGGTTTCTGATCAATCTTTTTGCTCTGCTTTGCCATCTCCTTTTGGTCCATAAACTTCTGGAAACATGGTGCCTCTAATTTGATTCAATAATGCTCCAGCTGAGGCCAGTATTCAACAGAGCAACAGGTTTACATATAATACTCATGTTTATACATCCTGAGACAGTGTTTGCTTTTTAAAAAATATTTTTGGCAGAAGTTTAACATGGAGAATACATGCTTGGTTTGAGGTCCTTTCTAGTTCCTGGGCTCTTTCCTGCAGAACTGCCAGCCAGCTGAAGATCCATCTTCATGAAGCAACACAAAAACGGGCGAGCCCCTTCTTCTACGTCAGAAGACTCTAGTGTGAGGAAATACCAGGCTGGTTTGACAATTTATGTGAGTTGTTACTTAACAGGTTATCTTCAAGGTGCTTAAGCAGAATATATTTGATTATTTGTTCCCTTGTTTCTCTGGGACTCCAATTATACCAGCTTTCAGTCATTCCTTCCTCTGGCAAAAAAGAAGACAGAATTTACTTCCTCACCAGCCTTACACCATGACTGTTGTGAGCCTTACACAGGCATGTCTCTTTAGAAAAAGAGAATTATCTTAGGGATAGAAGATGATTTCCTCTCTCACAACCAAAGATGAAGGGAGGTCTTTTCTAAAAGAGGTCTAGGAATTCAGGTCCTACTATTTTTATCTCAGGCTCAGCACTAAGTCCTTGCTCAAGTAACCCCACTGATTTAAACCAGTTGTGGTGGCCCAGAGATGTTTTATGTGCAAATAATACGGTATGCAGTGGTAGTCCAAATACAAAAGAATTTACTCAGAGATGTTCCCAAACAGAAACATATTAAGCTGTTTCCAATGAAACAAGAAGGGTTTTAACTTTCAGATATCCAAAAGAATGCTGTTTCATTGCTTTTAGTTTTTAGATTATATTATCTTGTAGCAGTAGTTAGTGCACAGGAAACAACAACAAACCCCACACACGGCATGCAGAGTGCAGAAAACAAAGAAAAATTGTTTCACAGCTCATTTAAGAAGCACCTGCAGTTAGAACACACTACTTTCAAAGGCTTTTCTACTTCATATTCTGGATATTTGGATCCATCATCCTGCTCAATTTTAATTCATTTGAACTGATGTGTTTAGACTAGGCATGCATACTCTGAATTTTCTTCTGGGGTCAATTAAGAAAGGGGAAAAAATTATTCAAAGTCTGTTAAGAGCAGAATCATGGCCTAGAGGTATTAATCTCTGTTAATTATGCATCTACCTTATAAATTAGTCGTCTTTGTGCTCTAAATCCCCCTGGTCTAGTAATGCTGGTTTTCCTACTGAGACACTTCAGCTACAGAGAGATTAGTAAACATCAAAATTACGTAAAAAATAGGGGTCAGGGTGGGGGGGGAACTTACTGTGAATGAAGAAACAAAGGCCTTCTCCTTTTTTTAAAAAAAAATAATAAATTGACCCTATCAGCTAAATTTCAATCTACACTAGATCTGTGCTGCATAGCAGAAAAAGAAAAGCTACCATCTATCTACCTGTTTCTAATAGTCACTGCATTTCCTATATATGTGACACATATCTATTAACCTGTGATGCTAAGCTATGCTAATAGAGCTGGTTGCTCATAGGTCTTATGCTAGAATGACTAGCAAAGCTGGAGTTTTGACTTAAGTCATCCTCTGTCCAAATTCTTCAGTGTCACCTGGTCAGAAATGTTATGACAACACAATATTTTGGGGGACTAAACAGCATTATTCAAACTATTCTGATCAGAAGGGTATTTTTTTTTTTAACAAATTAGCTTAAAAAATATGGATTCCAAGTTGCCTTAAAGTTTCTTTTTACAAATATAATCAAAATAAAAACTTTGCTTTTTACATGAAAGTCCTTCTCTCGTTGAAGTACCAAGGTATTTTTTTTAAGGATTGTGATAATTACTGATTGAATTTGATTTCTCTTTTTCTAATCAGTTCACAGAGGTTTTACAGGTTCATATTTCATGAAGAATTAAAGTCAGATAGGTTTCACTGTTGCTGTAAGGATTAGAAAAATTCCCAAACCTGCTTTTGAGCACTTCTGATTGCTTTATTTTGTATTCTGTATTGTATTGTATTTTGTCCATATGAATTTTTTTCCAGACACTAACTTTTTTTTACAGAACTTATTTCCATTATTTCAACATGTTCATTCATCGTTTGAATAGCCATAAATATCTTCACTCCTGCCATCCCTAACTGACGCTTTAAAGGTACCAATAAGTTGTGCATGTGGCTTGATTTGGAATTGAGGAGATAATTCTTAGTGCAGCCTGGACATCAGTGTGTTTAACACCTAGTGGACTCTTAGAATAAACTTTTGATGTATTATGGATTGGTCTGCTTTTTCTAAAACTAATTCAAGGATGAGCATAGTCAGCACAATACTGAGAGATTTTGAGAATTACTGTTAGCAGAATTTTTTTCCAGAAAAATATGTCAAAATCTGAAGTCTTACACAGACACTGTAAATGGAAATGTTTGCATTTTTGACTGGCCTCTGCTCAGGGAATGACAGTTATGATTAAATTACGCATATCCACTAGTGTACTACTGAAGATCTAAACTTACAAACCCACAAATATGGAGATACTTCCAAGAAAATTCAACCTCCCTGAAAATGTCACTCAGAAATATGAACAAGCCTGTTTGACTCTGTGTTTGAAAATCCAACCATGAAACATTCTGCAAAGTAAACTTAGCTTTCATTCAAACAACAGCTAATAAAGCATGCATTGTAATGACTTGTGATCCAATAATCCACACCACAGCTCAGAGGTGGGTTAGCAATTTGCAGAG
Source organism: Psittacula echo (assembly GCF_963264785.1). Taxonomy (NCBI): domain Eukaryota; kingdom Metazoa; phylum Chordata; class Aves; order Psittaciformes; family Psittacidae; genus Psittacula; species Psittacula echo. The sequence continues at coordinate 64,685,448 of NC_137738.1, read as the reverse complement.
CTTTCTTCCTGAGCCTTGCTGGCACTTTTCTGCTATTCAAGCACACACTGTCCTGGTAGCTCATCCAAATTACACATATGGTAGAAAGCAAGAAAGCTTACAAAGTGTATTTTGAGCACTCCAATTGGCAACATTTTTTACCATTTTTACCATTTGTTAACCTTTTTTTGTTTTTCTCCTAAGGAAAATTTATCTTCTTACTCTTAAAATCGTCATATGATTCAGCATAACATTATGCCTGCCAACCAGTCGACATAAAAGTGGAATAGCAATGAAAAAGCACTTCTTCACATGTCTTTTTACTTTATTTCACAAAAAAATTACTTTCTTTCTGTTTAGAATGTCCAGTTCCCAAAATCGCAGCATCTACATTATAACACAAGATAAATCAAACTCTTAAATTGCAGTAGATTTCAACTTGTGAGCTAGATGCAACTCTATTTTCAGGCATTTCACTGCAATATTCATTAAAAATTTGAGTAATGTTTAATTTTCATATTTTACTGAGATTAAGTTGATTACAATAAGAAAGCATCTCTTATGTGAACTTTGGTTATTAAAAAGGGCATTTTGCTCTGGTTGGTTTCCTGGCTGTATTACCAAAGAATTCCTTAAAAAGTAAATTCAGATTTGGAACAAGAAGAATGTCTTGTCAAAAATGAGCTAAATATCAGAGATATGATCAGTCAAAGAGGGTTAGGAAATCTTCTTATTTGGATTACCCAAAACTACTGAAAATAAAAATAAAAACCACTCAGAAAAAAAAAATAAAAAAAGGGCTGAAATACTCCAGATTATTTAGCAATCAATTCTGTTGCATTAAAAAGCCAAGTTAGAGCTACCTGCAGACCATGCTAAATCTACCCAGAACAGAACAACAGAGGAAAACTTAGATCTCTATTCAGTCACAGGGTTTCCACATTAAGCAATTAGGTTTTCTGCTTTTGATCTCAGCCCCTCATTAGTGGGAGAGGGAACAGCCACTGCTGTCTGTGCCATTTATAGCCACGCATTTTTTTTCTGTGATGTATGGTTTTTATTCTGCATAAAAAGTTAGTCACAACTCAGACATACATGGAGACTTCTCAAAAATATAACAAGGTTTTACAATAACCTGTTGGGCTGCACTATTAGGAGTATAATTCTCATTTAGAAATAGAGAAACTTTGACTGGGTTAAGTGAGAGGTCCTGCATCCTGATCCAATGGTGGCCAGTGTCTGATATTCCACAAAAGGGTACGAGATCCTCTGAAGTGTGCAAGAAAGGGTTAATAATGGCAGAAAATGCCTCTTAAGTTTTTAGAAAGTAATTGGCTTTCATTCTGATATGGAATCCTCACATTTGTTTTTAGCCTCTTTTGTTTAATTCTATTCCTTATTGTCCAAATAAATAGAAAATTTTAAAATAATGGCGGAATTTTGCAAGCAGCAGTATTTTGTAACACTTAATTCCAGAAAAAGACTATACATTTTCTTTTCTTTTGAAATTTTTCATTTTTTTAATAATTTAAACTATCCCTTTTCTCATAATCAGAACTGTGGTGTGTTGTCTTTACTTTCACATTTTTGTCCTTGCCAAACTCTTCAAAGTCTCACCATTCCTTCAATAATTTTATTTTTCCAGCTGCAAAATTTCTCACATATAAATCGAAAATATTTTATATATATCAGAAGTATTTTTAATAGGATCTCATATCTGAAATGGAATACAAATGAGGGCATACTGCCTGTTGCTCTTATTGGCACAACAATAACAGTGAGATTTTTTCTCTTCTGTTTTGTCACATTTTCTTCACTGGTTTCACTGTAGCAGCAGACTGAGATGAGTGCCATTAAGAGTGTCATTGAGATTGTCACTGAGAGTGTCATTGAAGCAAACTCGGTGATGCCAAGTTTTATTTCTCTTGATGCCAGCACTGAATTTAAAATTCACAGTTTGTTCAGACTGTTTCACCTCAGCATTTAGGAGCAGTTAAACTGGTATTGTGCTTACTTCTGTCTCTGCTTTTTACAGTTCTCATAAAATCTTAATTAGTTTAAGCACTACTAGATTAATTTGGTATTTGCCACCTCTCTAATTGTGCCTTTTTCTACATTGTTGATAAATAAAGAGGAATAGCTTTGAATGCTCTACTCATAAAAGTGGTTACACAAGGCTGGTAACATATTCTTAGTCTCATAAGTGATTGTGAGCACAGCAATACAGCTGCTAATTCAGTGCCCTCTGTCACATGGGTCCTGGTATTACCTGCATGAAGGAACAGCTTCAGTGCTCTGCTTATCAAAACACTGCACCTGAGCCAAGAGCTTGCTTCTGAAGTTTTTGCCTATGTCAGAAATATAGAGCATCGTTCAGGCAGTTTCATATATATATGTGAACACTTTGACCCTCAGTGACTGAGTGAATTAGTTATATTAATAAGCCTACTGCAGAGCTCTGAAAATCAAGTAAGAGTGTCTTCAGGTATTTAATAGAGCAAGGACTCCTCCAACAAGCTATTGTAACCACTAACCACAAGACAGTAGGGATTTAAAAACTAAACCTGAGCAAGACAAGACACAATGACACCCTTTATCTTTGATGAGCATATTATCATTTTGCTAGGTAAAGCACCTTGTTATTCTCATCCACACACGACACAGGAAAAGAACAGGCAAAATTCTTGTGATATGAATGCGTTAAAATCCTCTACAGCTACAGAAAATATTGGAAAAGAGGGATACTTTCTCCTGACCTGCTTGAAAATATGCATCAAACTAGCAATCAACTTCATGCTATTAGGGGTCAGAGATATAAAAAATGAATTGCATTAAGATGAGTATCTTGGGTGATGGTTCCCCTAGTTAACAACACTCCTCACTAACAGTTTTGGCCTGAACTAGCAATGAATTTCCAAGAAGTACACAACCCATTCTGTCTTTTCAGCCTAGCCGAGGAAGTCTTTGCTCAGACACCTCAGTTTGACACAGAACAACTCACCCTCTAGTGGGAAAAATGTAGAGAAAAAAACATTCAGCAAAATCTTTTCATGGATCTTTTCACAACCTAGGCTTCAACTTTTGCCCACCAATCTTGTAGCTCATCTCAGGATGAGTTCAAGAGCTGGCTTTGTTAATGGTCTCAGGATGTCTCAGATATTCCTTTTCTAAGACAAATATGTGAACCAAATGCAAAAAAGTAACCAGCTAAATCATTCATGAGCATTTCAAGCAGAAAGAAAATACCAGAAAACACCTTGAAGCACCAACCATTATTCAAATTATTACACCTGAAATCTGCATAGCACCTTGGTTATGTCATACAATCATAGAAGAGTTAAGGTTGGAAAGGACCTTAAGATCATCTAGTTCCAACCCCCCTGGCATGGGCAGAGACACCTCACACTAAACCATGTCACCCAAGGCTTTGCCCAGCCCAGCCTTGAACACCAGCAGGGATGAAGCATTCACAACTTCCCTGGGCAACCCATTCCAGTGCCTCACCACCCTTACAGTAAAGAACTTCTTCCTCATATCCAATCTAAACTTCCCCTTTAAAGTTTTAACCTGTAAAAATTTTATAAGCCTCTTTTTTTCCTCAAAGTTTCCTGAGCAGCTCCTTATCCATCCAAGGAGGTCTCCTGGCCCTCCTGCTGCACTTCCTTCTAGCTGGGATGCAACACTCCTGAGCTTGGAGCAGGTGATCCTTGAATAACAACCAACAGTCTTGGGCCTCCTGCCCTCTAGGGCTATATCCCATGGAACCTTCCTAAGCAGGCTCCTGAAGAGGCCAAAGTCTGCTCTCTTGAAGTCCAGGCCAGTGAGCTTGCTGCACGCTCTTCTCACTGTCCTGAGGATCTCGAATTCGACCATCTCATGATCACTGCAACCAAGGCTGCCCTGAAGCATCACATTTCCAACCAGCCCTTCCCTGTTGGTGAGCACAAGGTCAAACACGGCACCTCTCCTTGTTGGCTCCTCAATTACTTGCAGAAGGAAGTTGTCTTCCACACAATCGAGGGACCTCCTGGATTCCTTGTGCCGGGCCGTACCTTCACTCCAACAGATGTCAGGGTGGTTGAAGTCTCCCATGAGAACAAGGGCCTGTGAGCGTGAGGCTGTTCCTATCTGCCTATAGAGCACTTCATCCACAGATTCCTCTTGATCAGGTGGTCTGTAACAGATCTCCACAGTAATGTCCCCCATCGCTGTTCTCCCTCTGACCCTGACCCACAAGCTCTCTGTTAACGGATCATCTGTCCCCAGAGTTCCATACTCTCCAGCCTATCATTGACATAAATAGCAACTCCCCCTCCCTGTTTGCAGGGCCCGTCTTTTCTAAAGAGCTTAAATGTCTTGGATGTACTAATACCCTCCAAGGGGAATTTGCACCTTTCAGGGTTCCCTGAGAAACCCTTTTTCCAGTGCTACTCCAACAGCCTCATCCTTCCTCAATCTGGACCCCAACGAGCTGTGCTATGTGCAAAAGCCACAAGTGGGAGAAAATAACATACAAAAGCAAAAAATATTTCAGCATTGTGGGGGCCACCAAAGCGAGTAAGTCACCAGAAAAAGGCAGAGTGATGAGTTTCCTGTCAGAAACAGCAATGGCTTGCTAGAATAACCCCCGTTGCTCTGAACCGGTTCAAGGTGTGGGTTTCCATGCTAAATTACATGAGTCTGGGACATCTCTAATATCAGGCTAGTTTTCCCCTCCACCTCAAGCCAGTATTACAACTGTAGAGCATGGGATGGGGAAATGGGCAAGCTGAAATAGGTTCTTACAGCAAACATATTTCTCTTGTTTGCTTGGGTTTTGGTTTCTGCTGTTTGGGCTGGGGTTTTTTTAACATGCAAATAAAGCTTATATATGTTTTTCTGCCTGACTGCACACATAGGAGATGCTGGGACCTGCTGAAAACTGCTTTGCCAGCGCAGGGCGGAATCAAACAGCGACCAGGACTGTGTACAGTAAGTAGTCAAGGCATGTAGCTGTCGTACAGTTGTGATTAGCTCATGTCGTCTGGACACATGATACAGTAGGCAGATTAGGAAGGTATAAACTAACTCTTGAGGTAGAGAGACTACCTGAGCAGTGGACATTTTCAGACCTGACAATGTGTGTGTTCATGTGTGTGTTCAGTGGTGAGCCCAGATTTCTCATTCCTCAAATGAGAAATCTGGAGGAGAGGGAGATTTCCTGAAACAGCATGAAGCTGCATGTAGGAGGGTGCTTCAATGCCAGATTTGAGGTTCCCACCTCTTCAGGGTTCCCAGCACCCCACTCATAATTCACATGGGTCAAGGCCACAACAGAAAAATGGGGAACCTACCCCTGAGGGAAGCATGTGGGGTTCATTAATAAGACAATGTAGATGCCATTTAGAAGAAAAGAGCAAGAGGCATCACCATTGCAATATTTTTGAATGTTGGGGAAAAGCACACACAACATATTGATCCCTTATGGATGGTTTGGTAACACTTAGCTGATGAAGCCCCTTAGGAATGAAACTTGTGAATCACAGAGCGACTTGGCTATGAATTAGGCTCCAAGCTGTTCAGTGCTATTGAGACTACGATGCTCCCAGGTCCACAGAGAAACAAAACATGAGGCCCTACAAAACTCCAAAAACGCAGACTCCTCTCCTCTTACATTAGGCAGTAGTTGAATAGGAGGTTTGCAGCTTTCCACAAGGCAGTTAAACCTTAATTCCATTTGTAGAATTTTTTTATGTCATTTGGAGAATATAATCTGGCTCTGGTAGTTTGTTGGTCCAACAAGCATCCTTTTTTTATGTTTCAGGCTATGAAAATGTCTCTACCTTTCTATTATTATTGTTATTATTATTATTATTATTATAAGCGTAATATGATGTTATTTGTGCTCCTACACAATAAAAAGAAATAAAAGGATGTGTGAGTGTCCTTTTGGTTACAGAATCATAGAATCAGCTAGGTTGGAAAAGACCTTTAAGATCACCAAGTCCAACTTGATGGTTACCCCAGGACTGCCAAGACCACCATTTGCCTATTCCACTTGCCCTTAGTCATCGTGCTTGTAGTAAGTGTGGGTAATGCCCTTCCCAAATCTTCGTTCGCGAAGCCAAGCCATCAATCAAGGGCCTCATCTACACGGTTTGTGAACACTGTGATTCCACAACTTTGCTGGGCAGCCTGTTGTCCCATCGTGCCCTACGTGTGTGTGGGGAGGTCATCTTTTACCACACTTTGTGGGGTTCGCAGGCTGCAGGCCAATAAATTACATCTACCCCGTCTTCAGTGGGAGTGACCAATAATCAGAGGAACCTGGAAGAAAGAAAAGGGTGTTAAAACAAGTTTCTGAACAATGGCATAAGAAACCAGTAACTCTCTGGAGCCAATTTTAATTTTGAGCACTAAACATTTTCCCATGTTACTCACACATCCGTAAACTGAAAGCAAGCAGTTTGCAGACTGTATAAGCACACTCCATGAAGCCAAACTTCCTAGTCCAAACATGGCAAGATTTTATTCAGATGAAATACTGCTAGAAGCAGTGATTCTGCTCATCAGACATACTGCTGCTCGTCAATAATTGCCACGCTTTTTCTGCCAGAGATAGTATCTTCGGAAAGGTAAATGGGGATTGCTAAAAAAAAATGCATTTTAATATGATTTCTGGACTTCGAATGCTATGTTATGTATTGCTGTTAACTGGATTACTGCTGTATTGCTGGATGGTTAATCTTAATGACTATTTAAAATATAATTTGTAATATGGTCTTTAAGTTTTGAACCAGACTTTCCTGGAACTTTCATTGTGTTTGGGATTTAAATTCCCCTAATGTCTAATTTAGTCTACTACCCTAAACATTTGATAAACTAAGTCCCATTTTCTCTCCTTTATTTGAGGGCACAGGATGACTAATGGGTTTAGTCCTTAGGGAATTTATATGTTGTGTAATCATCATATTTCTTATCTTAAGAAAGACATGAAATATTATAAAACAGATCCTGGTAACTGACATTTTGCTAATCTTCTGTTGCTTTAAAAAAAAAAGTGCAGATAAATTAATACTGTAAATGCTCTGTAATTAATGAATAAAGTATAAAAAAAAAATGTAACTCATTTTGCAGGCTAGATTTGCACTATTGCAAAGGGTAGTAGCATGTTCCAATGAATTGTTTTTCCAGTCATGCCTTTTCTAATATTAATTGCTTACTTTTGTATAGATTTGAATCAGTAAACTGATTAAAGCCAGCTGCGTTAGCTTTCAAACTTTTATTCAGCCATTAACTTCTACTCAACAGTATCACAGCTGACAGTAAAGCTTTAAACACACCCCAGCAACAGAATGCTGTGGATATGAATACCACAACTGGACTTCCTTAAACCAAAGCCTGCATTAGAATAATTGGCATCTTTTATAACCTAATTTGTAAATAATTTTGTTTCTTCAGACGTGAAAGCACATCACGCTAATTCTCAGTGCTGGAGCAATATAAAAATATTTGAGCAGGAATGAGAATCAGGTCTTTACCTATTTCTGTGTTTGCTTTCTTGTAGCTATAGTTTCCTTAAAATAAGGTGAAATACAAAATCAAATTGCTGGTTTGGACTATGGGTTTTCCCATATCAAAATGTTTAAATGCATACTGTAAAAATTATTAATTTGAAGCATTAATACAGCTATAATTCCAGCTAAACTTTCAAGGAAATACATATTTTCATATTTTCTCAGGAAAAAAATATTTTGATAACCTTCCACTGCTAGAATGAGTAATGCACATTTTTACGTATTTTAAGTATCTTAGTGTCTATGTATTGAAAGCATTTTATGTATTAAAAGTATCTCCACTGTATCAGTCTTTTGTGTAAAATTAAAACAGTAAGAATCACTGATTTTCTTATTTTTCCCATGTTGGCAATCTGCAATTGTCATTGTTTCTTGCAATCTTCTTATAATAGAAAATATCCAAGAAGTGTTGCATAGCTATGCTGAATCCATTTGCTGGTATTGCTCTTTGCTAAAGCTCTCACATATATCAATACTGATATCAAAGCCAACATTCACTTAAGACAGCAAACGAAGAAGTAGAAACCTCTACTACAAACAAGATCTGTGCTCTAAATGTTTAAAAGATAGACAGTGTCACTCTGAAATTGACAGATATTCATTTAAATACTCATAAACTTCACCATTTAATCCAAGAGAGTCAGGTTATCAAAAGGAAATAGGATTTGTGCCCGACACCCACTAATACACAGTAGAAGACTTCTTCATGTGCCAAAACATATGGAGGTCAAATAGCAGTTGCACAGTGTTCAATTTATTGTCAACTCTTGCATACTTACCCACATCCTAAAGGAGCTCACAAGTTACTGCATGAGATGAAATAAGCTTTGCTGCTTACAATTCTACAGCCATTGAATTATTAATGTTTGGGCCACTGCTCAGAAAGGTTCATTTCCACAGTTCATGAAATCACTGCCTGGTGAAATTGTCCTGTGCTGTGCTACACCAAAAGCTCATGCACTGTTCCTAATGGGGCAAAGTTAAAAAGCCGTGCAAGGCTTCTCCTTGTAAACACTTGTGCATGGGGATGTGATTATGTGTAGGGAAGTGACGGAATGAGGGAAGGAAGAAAAGAGGGAGAGTCCTTCTGATTCTTACATACCCACATCTGTCTGCAAGGTGTGCAGTTTCTCAGGGCAGAAGACCTGAGCCTGGCAATTGGTAAAAGCTAAAGAAGCCACCCTAACTGCTAGGAGAAAATAGCTAGCAAGAAAACAGATGGTTATACATGTGGGGTTTCTCCAAGAATTTCTACTTAAGGAGTTTTTGTTTTGGAAATGGAAATGGAAAAGCAAAATGAAAAATGTGAATACATTAAAAAAAAAAAAAAAAGTCCTCGGATTTATTTTCTGATTTTGATCACAGTATTCTTATAAAAATGAAAAACTTACAGATCTGGAAACAATCTTACTGTCACATAGCTAATTTCAAAAAAGGAGCATAGACTGTAAAATGTGCTTGCAATTTCCCACAAATGCTTCCGTGTGCACAAACTGTAAGATTTTATGGGAACTCTATTTACGTGTGCAAAATTATGTGGTTACCTGGTGATGCAAATTTACAGGTATAAAATAAAATCATAACATCTGCACATAACATTAACATTCAGCTTCTAAACCGTTTCAGGAACAAAAATAATTGTAATTTTTTTTTTTAATCAAATTAGTATAAAAAATGGCTCAGTCCTTATTAACAGATATGTAATAATTTGGCTTAGCAACCATGAGCTATACAGGGTGTGTGGTTCAGGTGAATTACTTAAATAATATGTTAGTTCTGTGTTGGTTTTTCTGTCTTCATTCCAATATCCTTGTGCTGACAGAAGACAAACATGGCATGTGACAACTAGACTGAATGGGGGGAAGGAAGTAAGAAGGGGGCATAAAACTGACATGATTAATAGGCCCGCCACGATTTGTTTACCAGAATGACTCTGATGAACATGTACTTTTTTCAAGACTGTTAGTTCACTGCCATTTTTCTGTTGAGTCACATTAAGGGTAAAATCAGGCCATCAAACTGTCTGGAAAAAAGAAAAGTTCCACCCTACCAAGCTGCCTGAAGCAGCTGAAGGTATTACAGGAATGTTCATGTTCAGTGATCACTTCATGGTGTGTTTGGGTCATCTTTGTATGTACTAATAGACGCTAAGGACAATTTGGGACACTTTTCATTACCTTCTATAAAATTCTTCATATATTCACAAATAATATTCCTCACTGATAAAAATTACATGGTGTGAAATGAGTTGTCTGAATAAGGCTGAAACTGCCATCTTCCACTAGTTAAAAATATTAACAATAAAATAAGCTTTTCAGTCTGACTAATCTTACATACAGGTTAGAAAAAAAATCTAAATTAAGGTGCTTTTCCACTTATCAGGTTGCCTGCCTTTGATGTGAATGGCTAGCCAAATATAAGAGATTTTCAGTTTGCTGTGATAGAAGGAGGCACTGATACTGTCCAGGTGTTTCTTAGATCAAATCGTGTTTACTTATAGAGCATACCGGAAGTCCCGAAAGAATGTGGATAGGAGACAGTTGATTTGCCCACAGATACTACCTTTTTTTCAGGCAACACTTGACCCAAAAAATACATTTCAGATTTTCTCCATATCATACTTCCAGAGCATCTTTGTTCTTTCCTTGTGTATAACCACCCTGTTTATACCACTTCTTTGCAATCCCTGATCCATCCATAACCTCTCTAGCCACTCAATTTATATTACTGAAGAGTCTTGCACTTAGGTTTCAGATAAAACTACAGACCAACCAGCTAGCTACATAGAGAGATTTGTTTCTTCCACCTGAATAAAAAGAAAAAAAAAAAAACCAAAAAAAAAAAAAAAACCCAAAACCAACAAACCCTAAATATTGTTCCAAGAACATTTCTTTCAATCCTTTGCATAGTAATGCATTACATGACTTTTTTCCTCGTTTAAAACCTCCCATGTAACTAAAGTTATACCAAGTCCTAAAGCTTACAAAAGGATGGGGAAAGTATTGCTAGAGTTAATGTTTGAGTAAGCTGAATTTGTAACTCCTACTGTCTCCCAGGTGGCAGATGCTTGGTTTTTCATTAAATCATTGACTAGAAGAGATGCAGCTAAGTGACCCACCTTTTTCAATTTTCTCTTGTTGGTTTTTCTTCAACATCTCTCCTGAAATCTGTGAACTTCGCAGTAATCAAAATGGCCCTTGTGTGACCCACAGGTGTTGTCTCTCAAACTACGTATTTAGTGCCTAAAACAAGGCATCTCAAATGAAAGTTTTGGTTACACTTTTCAAATATACGATCTTTTTTGCTCTTGATAATGTTGTTGACCACATTCTCAACACCTGTAAATGTGCAAGTGACGAAAAACTAAAGCAAAATCCCATAAGCTGTTCAAATAGAAAATCGGAATCAGTTATGTTAAAGATCAAAGTGGTCAGTGTCTCTTAAAAGGTTTAGAGACTGAAGTTCCAAATTTATGGCTTCAGTCTTACAGCTTTCTCAGGCATTGTATGCACCTGGACTCATGGAGCATTTCCTGTGTCTTTCCAGTTCCTGGGCGCTGTCACCTAGGCCTTTAAGCAGTTCAGTACATTAATTCTTTGTACGTAGTACTCTGAGAGTGAATCTTCATACTAGCTACTAAAATATGGCTCAAGGATTTTTAATTTATCAGTCATTCCGTTATTATAATTAAATTCCAAATTCACATTGTATTTTAAATATATTTTTTTTTATCAGTCTAACATTGCATTCTTTAGGAGGCAATTTATTCGCAGATGGATGTGCTACACTCTTAAATAAAATAAAACTTTAAGAAATATTAAGGGTAAAAACTCAAGCCACTGTACAAATAAATAAAAAAATAACCAAATGAACTGTGTTTGTTCATAAAAAGTTATTTTGACAATTTTAATTAAATTCATAACATAATAAAGGAGAGATTAACGTACATAGCATGCTACTACTCCTTTCATTGTATAAGTTAACAGACTCAAAGGTTTGTTAACTCAAGGCATTACCTGTCTCTAACAAAAAGACAGGGTTCATTTTCAAATGTTTAATGGTTCATTTCTGACAATAAATAGGAAAATTGTTCATAACTTTATACAAAATTATTAAAACTGAAAGCTTGTTTGATATAGAGTTCCTCAAGTTAGAATCTTTCTCCCTTCACAAGTTTTGGAATGTAGACAACATTAAAAGTTTTCCTTTACAATACTGTTGAACTGAAGTGGCACCTAATCGCCTTTTACATAATTAAAGTCAACATGGATGAGTACGAAACTAAATACTTCAGTTTGAAATTCTTCTTTCACTGGACAGACTTGTAGAGTAATTGAAGGTAGTTGATGGGGGTGGGCATTTGTTTTTCTCCTTCAAGGAAAAGGAATTTTGATGAGATGTTGATTTGCCCTTTTTCTTTTTAGCCGAGTGTTGTTTGTGACTATACAGTTACATTTGAAAACAGAAAAAAAATATAAGCCTTTTCTGAAACTGGAGTGTCAGAGTGCCAGATCACCATATCACAGGGATATCTATAGTTAGCTTTTCTTTTTTTTTTTGGCTCTGCAGTAACAGGCAGCAATAAACCATTCTACACAATCTTCACCAAAAGTCTATGACATAAAAGTCTAGGCATAATGACAGCAAAAATTTGGGATAAAGAAACAACCTGATAGCCACAGAAGAAATCTCATGTTACAAACACACAGCTTGTTGTGATAAACCTACTCACTCATTTCAGAGAAAATTCAAAGTCTTCAAGGACTTTCAGGAGCAACTACAAACCTAAAAGAAATAAACTGTTTTTTTCAGTACGAATCTAAAGAGAAAAAAATGAATCATCAGTGTCTTTTCATACAGTTCTTCCTATTTTCACTGTATGAAGTATAATCCTTACCACCAACCAGAATATTTTTAATGCAGAGAAGCAGAACTGTGCATTAAATACAGCAATGTAAAAATCCAGCAGAGCAATCCATGATACCCAATATTTTAAAATCTAGCACAAACCAAACCATATTTTAAAACAGGCTAGCTAAAGAAAAGTAAGCCATCAAAATATAATTTAAGTGAAACTAAATAACATATGATGTTAAAACTCAAAATAATTGTACATGAACACTTCACAAAATACTGTCTAAACCAAAAAATATTACCAGGGTCTGTTAAGAATTGCTTTTAATTCTTTCTCTGGTTTTTAAAGTAAACCATAATAAGCCTCTAAAAATAAGTGTAAAACCCACAGGTAATGACCCTACAGATATATCACAAGAACACCACTTGCCAGTATAACATTTGGACTCTTTTCAACTCTTCATGAAATGCAGCGCCATCCATCATTTAACTGGATAAAGACATACTTTCTTACTATAAATGCTAATCATATTATATCATCCTCATTCCAGATATGAAATGTATGCTATTTATAATTTTTTACTCATGAATTTCATAATATTTAATATGACAGCTAGATTAAAATCAGATATTTTTTGTCAGAGACAATGTAAGTGTAGTCACCAGTGATATGTCATTTGGGACTGTCATACTGAGACCTTTCTATGTTATATAGTTTGGATGGCAGGGATTAAGATATGAGATATGTTTTGTTTCACTGTATGTAGATCCCAAATAGAATAAAGAGCTGTTACTAGAGGTATGAATAAATCAGGCATTCTGTTAAACTTAAAAACAACAAACAAACCAACGAAAAAACACCTTTGTTTCTCCTTTTGAGTAATCTGTAAAAAGTAAGTAAATAATTAGATGATATAAAATGGGGGGGGTAAATGATCAAGCTTTTTATTGTAGCTAATGATCTAATTGTTCTAATATTCCATGTCTCTCAAAAACTCTTGTAGCCAATGATAGAGAAGCCCAAATGAAACACATGTGCAGAACAGAGACTCTGTTACCCACATCCTTCTTTATGCATCAGAACTATCGTAGTTTTATTGCTTACAAAGTCTTCCAGAAACAGTAAGTCTCACTAACTTCTCCATTTTAATATTTTGTTTCAGAAAAAAGGGCTGTGGGTCAAATCAATAACTATTTTCAAGCAGTAATGCTTAAAAATCTTGGAGGTGGGTGAGAAACACAAAAAAAAAGAAAATTCTTACAAAATACTTATTCAAGCTAGCCATGCTGGTTTTGTTTTAATTTTCGTGTTTCCATTGGCACATGTCTTAAGAAAAAATCTGCTTCAAAGATTGTTCACAAAATAATTTCAGGCAAGAGGAAGAAATTTGTTCAATAGTTTGGACTGTTTTTCTGTGATAAAAGAGGAACAAAAGTGGTATAATAACTCTGAGAGAGGGTCAGGCATAAAGATCAAGTAATGCGACTAACTTAACTTTGTGTATCAACTAACTAAACTGACACTCAACTTTTATGTAGACAGTACAATGATATATATATAAATGAAGTAGTATTCAACCAAATTATGGTCATACTGTTTATATTTTTTTCTTCATTGGAAAGCACTTCACTCAGAAATAGACAAAGTTAATAAAGGAAAACTATTCAAACCTAAAAGAAAATTATTCCAGACTGTATTAATTAGCAGGGAATTGTCTTTAAACTGGCTTCTCTACACCTGAATAAAAACATTAAGAACCCAGACTTTTCCTCAAACACTCTAGTTTTAAAAGTATGTAAACTTGTGTTAGAAGATCTTAGGTGTGTAATTTTATGCATGCAAACTTATGCATGCAATGATATTTCAGGAAGTGTCCAGGAGAAATTAAAATTATTTTGTTCTAAATATTTATGAACAGTAACTTTAACTCAGAGCATATGAGACCAACACCATAAGAAGATAATTTTTTACATTCCTGGAATTATTGCAGTAAGTTTCTTCTATTGCAAGATAACTTATCAAAAGTTGTTTATGTTAAGTTTGGTTTAAATCCATTAAACTAATGGATTAGTAAACTGGAAAAAAGGACAATAATCTCTTCTCAAATCTACTTCTAGTTGAGTTCAGCTAGAGCTTCATTTGCTCAAGAAAGGACATAATTTCATTCCAAAAGAAAGAAAAAAACAAAACCAAACAAAAAATCCACTTACATCTGCCTGATGGTAGGACCTAAGTATAGTTGCAGCAGATTTCTTGGTAAGCTCCTAATCACCAGCTTTTTACAAGTCTGTTTTTCTGTTTCTGGTCAGCCACCAGTAGTACTCTGTTCAATTTAATTCTTCTCAGAGTTGCTTCTGTCTTTGTATTCAATTTAAGAAGTTCATTGATTAGTGAAAGACCCCATTTTTTTTTTCAGCAGTATTTCCAACGAAAATGTTCATATTTTTATTCATCAGGAGATATCAAAAAAATTAAAAAATGCTTCTTCAATGTCACATCCTAAAATCTTTGTCAATTTTTAGTATCACTGCTCTCCCAAAATTCACACATATCTAATTTTAACTTGAATAAATCACAGTCCTTTAAAAACCAGCACAAATCAAAGCTTGTGAATTTGTGGAAAACTAAATAGAAAACATATTTTCCTTATCAATAAAATATTTGTGTATTTTATTTTTTTATATTACACAACTGTTGTGAGAACTAGCATGTAATACACAGAGTGCCTCTGCTTCTTCGCCACTTTTTTCTCTTTCCATTTTTAACATTTCAGATGCAATGTTCAATCTAGCAAAGAATCTTATAATCACCTTCACATTAATACTATGCTGTATTAAAACTGTAAGTTGTGTGAGTTTTAAGAATTCTAATAGCATGATGCATATTTCATACATTACCTCTATTTTCCTCTTACCCTTTCAACCTTGTTTATAGCTTTGCATAATTTGTAATCTGCTCAGGAGGGTGAGGTAATTGCCTGGTTAAAGTAGAGAATATTGAGGCAGAGCTTGAGCCTGAAAATCCTTTCTTGGGTAAGCAGTCCTTACTCAAATAGCTATTAGCCAACGAATTCAAGAGAGTGTACATAAATGCAGTTTGTAAGTGTCTAGTCTAGGAGGATATTGAATGCTGTGTTTGTAGTTTCCCTACAGAAATGGGTGTCAGCTATGCTTTCATTTTCAATACAAATGGAAAAAAATTAGTTTATTAGCCCATGATGGATCATCCTGCACTTAGCTTTCTAAGTTACTATAAATTTTTAAGAATGGATAAAACCAGTGCATCTCCAGAGACTTCAGCAGCATTGTGCTACTACTCATGAAAAAACATCCACTCCTATTTTACAATAAATCTTACTGTATTTTCCAAATAATATTGTATTCCACAGAAATTATGGGAACAGAAAGAAGCATAACACAGTTTTATAAATCACTGCAAAGTGACCCCAAGAGTTCCAAAAGAAAGTATAGAATAGAAAGCCATAATAATATTTATTAATTTTTATTTCTTGGGATAATAAGGAAAAGATATGTGTATGGAGAACAACTATTTCTTAAATTCTGATTACTCTCATGCAGTCTTAAAAATAGAAGCAGGCAAGGAAAAGAGGATGTCTAACAAATTACAATGTGAATAAGATAAATCAGCTACATGCCTTATTTTTCTTCTCGTCAATGGAAAATGTTTCCATTTCATTCTAAAGGGAAAGGGGTAAAGAGGCCTTAATTTGTATTCCATAAAAAGCTCCAATACTTTCATTAGAGGACAATAAACAAATGACAAAGAATGTAGATCTTCAAAAGTGGCAAAGTGTTTGGAGAAAATCTGTGGAAGCAGTGGGAACAAAAATAAGAAAGAGCCTAATAGATGAGGTATAATCTCTGTAAGAAGGACAAGATGCACAGAGGATAGGCGAGAGCATAGGTTAGTTGGGGTTGTTGGAACTGACACATCTAATCCAAAAAGTAAACTAAACACAGAACCTTTGTATTTTGAAACCATCTTAGGTAGCAGACTTTTGTGTTCCTTCTACCTTTATAGTTTAGAAAGGAAAGTTAAAAAACCCACAAACCTTTTGATGGAGAGTAAATGGCATACTTTTGAATCTCACTAAATCACAATTCCTTTGCTGTTTGATTAGGAATGCATTTGAGAGTCTGGACACTTTCTTTCAAACTTGTTTGCTTTTCTTCCTCCCTGCTTTTCTTTATTCAACATTGTCTGTCTGTGGTGCAGAGATTTTAGAATTCTCTTTACCCTTTAAACTGTTGCTGTCAAAGACGAAAATAAAAGGGATATTCATAATAAGAAGCGCATTCTGCCAAGATGCTTCTCCAATATGTATTGCCATTATGTATCTTGACAGACTCTTGTGATTAATACTGTTATTCTAAGCCAATGAAATTGATCCTGTCATCACCTTCAGAAGAGAAGACAACCAAAGGAAAAAGATAATTTCTAGGGTTTACACAGGAGATAAAAAAAAAAGATTCAAATTGTTATTATGCAAAAGGCAAGTTCATTCCATATATACGTTCAACATCGACTGCTGCCAGCCATGCCCTACACAACAAAACACTTTGGACTTTATCACTATCTAAATCTGGTGTCCCTGATACACTTTCATTAGTTGCATTCTCCAGCAGCACAAAGAGTATTTTCACACAACTTGGAATGAACCATATGTTGTTAGCAATTTATCTTCCTTGTCTTAAATTCTTCTGCTTCTATAGACACACAGTAAAATTCTCAGGCCAAATAAAATGTGTCAGGGAAAAACGCAAATCAATCTCACAAATAGGTAATAGAACAATTTCATTGATCAAAAAGCATTTACAATAAAACCAAAAAAGACATAAAAACTGCAACTCTATCAAATTCCTTTTCTCTTTCACCTTTTTTCTTTCTTCTTCCTCCTGATGACAGTACATAAATGTCCAGAGAAACTCTATCTTCTTTGGGTACAGGCAATCTCTCTGATAATAACTTGCTGCTTCCTTCCTTTTCCTTTTTGCTGCTTGAATGAAAAATTCCTCTGCAAAACTGTATTTTTGGCTGAATTGATTGCCTGAACCTTTAATTCTAACATTTCAATACATTGACTCCTGGAGGTTATATATGTGGTTTGTATTTCATAGACTTTTAGTTGTGATAATTTAGGCTTAGATTGCTGATAATGTTAGACCATTAGAGAATATATAGTCTGACAGCAGTCATAAAATAGGCATTTGTTACTGCATTGTGTTTTATGTTAGTTAATGGTGTGTCCACAAATGTTTGCAAAACATAAAAGATAACAATATTTTAATGATGCAATAAGACTGAATCAAATAAAAAGCCATATCTTTGTGACAAGAAAATTTATTCCAAAACAACGCCACCAGAATTTAAATGGAAAGTTTTATAGAAAAGACTAGCATGCTTGTCAGAGGTTTATATATGTATGTAGTTATTGGTGTGCTAAATTGATTATATACAGTAAATGGCATTGCTGCTATTACACCATATTCTGATCATTTCCATATGCTCTAGGCTTTCATTTTGACTTTCAATTATGAATGTATAATCATAGTTATTTGAGTAGGTTACATTCTGCAGGGAGAAAAAGTGATTGATTGAGAAACAAAATAACACATGAATACAGGAAAGTTTAGGCACCATACTGGTCAGACAGAAAACCAAAGTGCTGACTGCTTGCAGGCTTCAAAATATATGCTACAAGTTTGTTGATTCATTTTACCAGAAGTCAAAGCCAGATAAACAGCTTACAGTAACAAATGTGAAGCTGCTCAGATTTGAAAGTAGAGTACCTCTACCAGCAGAATATTTTTCTTGTTGTTATAACAGTGCTTTGCAGGTAAGACACTGAGACAGGCAAGGGATTAAGCATATTGCCCTGATCAGAATTTTGTACTTAAATTTTGCCTGCTTCAAATAGTCTTTGCAATGACAGCAGCCACTGCTCTTCTTTTCTGTTCTGAACTGATGTAGAGAAGCAGACAAAGAGCTTCTGAGGGCTGCTGCAGTAGCATTTGCCAATCTGTGCTGGATAAAGTTACATCCTTCATCTCTCTGTGGTTTTTCCCTTTATGTAGCTCTGGAGCTGGGAGCTCACTAACCTTACCACAAGGTGCCTCCAGGCAGCAAAGCGTCTCAGTCGGGAGACATGGAATCCCAAACTGCACGGTGGATATAAAGATATGGAGCACAAAAGCAAGGGAAACTACTCTGACTTTTATTATACAACTGCTGGGCACTGTGTTGGTGAAACTGCAGCTGCACTGCCATGCAAGGTAGTGGAATCCCCTACAAAGGCAGAAGTGCCTGAAGTGAAGCACTATTCTCACCAGTTTTTACATCTCATTCAAGCTCAAACATAAAACAAGAGACAGTAGCATGAAGAGGCAAAGTGGTAGAGAGACAGAAAAATGGCTCCTGTTCTGCAGAAAGACATTATCCTAAATAATACCCATCCTGCTCCAGAGGCATGGGCAGTAGAGAAGCCAGACACATGGATGACAGACTCCAGCTCTCTTTTTACTGAGGCTTGAGTGGGAGAAACATCAGCTTCCCATTCTCACTTTCAAGAAGGACTGCTGCAATGAAGCTAGATAATTTCAGCCAGTGATGTCTCATATGGATTATCCTGTGGGAGTTAGGAGGAACCTTCTGCAAGCAGAGAAAGGCCTGTTTCCTTTGCTGAATGGCAGTACCCTCTGGTCAGTGTGTGGGGTGAGACCAGAGCTGTACCATAGGATCAAAGAAGAAACACTGAGGGAGATGCACAGGGCATATTGTAAGACAGCATGAGATAAAATGACATTGGAGATAGGGCTGCTTATTTTCTACCTAAAGCACATTCTCCAGATCCTTTTTCCTGCATTAGCCTACCCTTTTGCCTGCTTTGTGGTAAGTGCCTCCACAGGTACTGACCTTTATAATATATCAGTTCTTTAGTAAGTGGTAAATTTGGCTTAGCAGTTTGAATAATTGCAGAACTTTTAGAACAATAATTCTCCCCGTATTTGACTACACTTTGAAAATAGTTTGTTTCATTATGAGCTTTAGCAGCTCCTCAAAAATCTTGATTTGTTATGAATAAATTCTTGAGGATTTTGACTGAGAAGATGTATAAGCGCATTCTGATTTTCACATTAAAAAGTAACATATAAATGTATACTGCTTTCAAAGGGTGGAACTATTTCTGGTGGGCTCCTTAAAAAACATACAACAAAAAAACCCCAAAATCAACCAACTGAACAACAAAACCCAACAACAACTTGATGGACTTTTTTATTTACTGATTGTTTCAATGGCAAAACTGTCCATTTTTTCCCAAGCCAGATTTCTATTTTGCGGCCTATTTTCCCCAGAGTACAGTTTTTTTCTGTACACATTGTACCCTGGTTATAGCACATTGTACCCTGGTTATAGCAGGTAAGCAGGGTCACAAAGAGGAGCTTGTTTAGTGGGAAAATCTTTCAGGCAGCATAGTTCATCTGCTGGGACTTGGACAGACTTGGGACATTTTGATGACTGGTATTTCCTTGAGTCCAAAGTATGTAACTGTGAGAGGAATGCATGTGATATGTAGAAATCAGCCGGTTGAAACTGTTAAGAGGGGTATTATGTGCAGTAAAACAATAAGCAACCAACTGCACACTTCAGGCTGTATAGCCATAAAGCTGAAAACATTCCTCTGTTTCCAACTAGAATTGTCTGCAGGGTGATAGTATTTGGCATTATGAAAAATAAAAACTCTTTAAAAATTCATACTTGAATTAGCAATCAAAATCCTGGTTGTACCAGGAAATGTTGTTAAACCAATTTTTATAAGGAGAGGTGAACAAAAAATAAAATTCTCTAAATAAAGCAAAGGTATTCAGATTTCATAGGGAGAAGGCACATCTTTGGTTCATAGATCAGTTCCAGCAACTTCCTGACAGTAGAGAGAGAAGCAGCTCTGAAAGTCTGTTTTATGCCTATGTGCCCCATACCTAATGGAAGTCAGAGAGAGCAACACAAGCAGTTCGCAGGTTGTATTTTGCATTACCAGTATGATCCTCTGATTTTAAAAGAAATTGAAATTTTTGTGGGACTGGGCCCCAGCAGATGTATGGTGAGTTCAGAAATTGGTACGATCTACATCATGTCTTCGAGAGAAGTTCTGCAAGGAGCAGAGACCTACTTTGTCTCCTTCATAGATCCAGAAAGCTGACATAAAATTACCTTTGCTTTTAATACTGCTATCCTTAATGATATAAGAGTGGTCATGGAAAAAAATATTTCAATATTAAAGTGTTGTAAATTAAAGTGCTTTAAATAGAAGAGATACTACAAAACTGTACATATATATTACTGTTGATAGAACAAACCAGATCTGCCTACAGACAAATTAATAAAAAAAAAGAAAATATCATATGTTTTTATTCCAGGTATTCATTCATCTAGGTTTGTTACAGCTATCTGCAGCCTCATTTCCAGTCTATGGTTTTCAGGAGTGACATGTTGGTAAATACCAGTTTAGAGCATGTTGTCCAATAAAGAATATTTTTTCTGCTGAATTTGTATTAAATTTAACTTTATGTAGGGAAATAGTGCACTATAAAGGAGGGTCCTGAGGTTCAGCAAAGCCACTGAGAAACTTTACTAAAAAAGCATCTCTCAGACACCTCACTAGTGCTGTAATACTGCAACAAGAGTAGTCAACTTGGCTGTAGACAACAACATCGTTGAGGACAATAACCCCCCAAAAGCACAGCTACAGCTCCACAGCTACTTGCAAAAAGATATACAGTTCAATTTTAATATCCTCTTTTACATTCAATAGCAGTTCTCCTTTCCCCAATTCAAAAAACAGCTGTGGTGTCAACAGGCACATTATGCAAAAATAAACCATTTAATAAGTGGATAGAGAAGAATATTCTTTGATCAGCAAAATATACAGACATTCGTGAGTGCAAGGGGCACTGGAGGAATGCCTAAGAAGTAGGTTCCAGCAATAGTGAATTTGCTAGAAGGGTAATTGTGTGAGAATCTGTCAGGCAGCAAGAAAGAGATGTAAGGCTCCCAACCATATGATGTAAACTAAGGCGGAGGAGGGAGGAGGGAGCACTTTTGCTTTCAAAAGTCTCCCAAAAGACTAAAAATAGACCATGGAGAGAAAAATCAAATAATGATTTATTCTGAAAACTAACTTGCCGACAGAATACACAATCCTTTGATGTTTGAAAACTATTGAAGGTCAGTCTATTCCAAAATAGTGCTGTTTGAAAGTTTTCTTTCTTCCTTCCTTCTTATTTCAATGAAGTTTGCAATGTGAGTAAACTTTGCTGCTGCTACTGTATATTGAGGCATCAAAAAAAGTAGAAGTCCATTTTTCTCTGTAGATAATAAATTTCTGTCTGCTGTAAAACCAGCAGTAAATCCTGCTACAGCAGAATAGACCCATGGTTAAACAATCACTGCTAGAATTCTCCAAGATTGCATATTGTTCAACCTCTAGATAAAGGTGTAATGAATTATTAGTTTTTCCTTGTGTCATTGACTTAAAAGTTTCCATGTACACTTCAGGAAAACAAACACACAAGATTTTATTCTGTAAGATGTCTTACTTGTAATAAAAAGTGTAGGCTTTAAATGCCTTCCCCTGTATAAACTCTTCATGTTGAGGAATCAGACTACGCTTAAAGTAATGAAATCTGATGATCCATATTTTCTACAATAATATGAAGACAGAACCTTGAGCAGATGAATTGTACACACTGGCAAAAACCTGGCAACTAACAGCATGCTTAAGTCTTAAGTTGCTATATTGATTAGTGTGATGTGTCTCTGCCCATGGCAGGGGGTTTGGAACTAGATGATCTTAAGGTCCTTTCCAACCCTAACTATTCTATGATTCTATGATTATCTCCTTTTGCATTTTAGGATTTGAAATGTGTGGCTGATTTAGCCAACCAAGCAGCAAAAAAAATTTTGTGAGTTGGTTTTCCGCTTTTACTTTTTGGGTATATTTTCATTCTGTAACAGGAATACAGTTTATCAGTAGGTAAGCTTTCTGGGAAAATCCCATATTGCTGGTTTGAAAGACTATCAGCAACTACTGAGGATACCAAACTTCACTGAGACTGGTAAATCCAGCACCTGCAGAAAGATAACAAAGGAACGCAGTGCAGTTTCAGAAACACCAGCAGTATCACAGTCACAGCTAGATAAATATCACATGACAAGAAACGATAACAAACATACTGCCATAACCTCAGGAAGATCTAAGTTTACAAAGATTAAGGGGGAAAACATGAGGAAATGCAGTTAAACAAAGAACCTAAAAGATACTTCTATTTCACATCAGTTGTGGAAAAATCAATAGAAAAATACAAAGAATGAACTCAGTGTGTCGAGATCCTTATAAAAATAACTCAGAGCAAATGCAAGCAAGCTGGAAAATCAGACCCATGCGGTTGTTAAAGTGCTACCAGGAGGACTTAAGCCCTGTGCTGCATTGGCTTTCAGATGAATGCAGTTTTCTTTACAAAGAGGGGGTCTGTTGCAACTGAACATGTCAGCTCTTATTAACCAGTGACAAAATGCGAGGCACACAAGGAGCTGCTCAGGTCAGCCTGAAGGACTCTATCTCATATGACAGAAAAAGACATCACCCACTCTGTGCCCCTCATTTCCCAACCAGTGCTGAGATAAATGATGCTTCCTTTGCTGACTCATGCTGCCTTGGCTGTTCAAGAACTTTACCAGGCTCTGCATTAATAATGACACTGCCACTTCCTTCCAAACTGAGTGCCATGCATATTCAGAGAGAGAATTGATGGGGAAAAGTGTCATATATTTTTCAGTGACTTGGCCCATATTTTGTGTTCTCAGTATATTAACTTCATACTATTCTGCTGGTGCCTGTGTGAAAGAAATATGAGACTAAACCATCATTCTTAATTTGTTGGGTACGTGACTAGAAAAATTTAATAACAATAAAAATTTTGAAGTCTTTGAACCAATGAGTATAATTTTCTTCGCATTTTTACCCAAACCTTCTGAGTTGGGTTTTTGCATTATGTCTTAAGGCTTAAATATATACCTCCCCTCCCCCCAAAAAAAAAAAATCATTCCAGCTTAGATGTCATAGTCCTTGCTATCATTACTGGATAGAAAAATTTTGAGTTGTTTCTTATGCATGATGAAAAAGTTCTAGAGATGGGCCATCCTTCTGCAAATAATACCATTTTATTTTAGACTGTATACAACAAAGATGGCAAAAAAAAAAAACCCATAGTAATAGCCACTGGTTTATTTTGCTTAACATATATGAACCTGTAGAACACTGACCATATAAACCCACATTCATTTATCTGAGATAACAGAATACTTTGCAGATCCTGACTAGTACAAATAAGTAAACAACCTGATAGATCTTTAAGGCTTTTCCTGATTTCTTCTCAAACAAATAAAATAAGAATTTTGAATGAAAACTCTTTCACAGATACTTACAGTCACAGATGTATCACACAGCAGAGGCAGGAGTGCAAATATTTCTTTCTCACCTATGCTTGACAGATTGGGCAAACGATTTCCCACCTGAGCCTATCCTGAAAAAAGCGTTGTCCCCCTTAGTGCTAACTGGACCTCAGCTTTAACATAAAGCTGAATACATGTCCTTAGTATTTCTCCTCCCTCTGCAGACCAACAACGCCTATTACACACCAAAGAAAGGCTGTAACGGACCTGTTCTAGCAGATAAGAATTCAAAGGACAAGTGAATATGGTTGCATATCTTGCATACAGCATTTCCCTTTCTTTTGTGTTTCAAAGGCTAGCAAAGAAGTAAAAAGGTGAGTTACTAACACTTTTCAAGATAGTTATAGCTTCTAGGTATTAACTATAGCCTCTGGGACCATTTACTGCCAAATAGAGTTAGTGAAAGTGTTTTAAAGGTTTCTCTTAATGATGTTTTCATTTTGTGAATTAACTGACAAGTGATAAACACCTGCCCACAATCCTGATCAAGAGAGAGAAGACATTGTGTGCTGTCCTACTAGAGTGATGTTTGTCTTATAAGGTATCTGCTTCTGAAGATTGCTTATTAACACAGACTCAGATGTCACCGAGACAGCAAGTCAGTTAACAACAATGCTAGAAACTGCTGGGATATGTACCATATTCAAGTACTTTCATTGTCTTACTGATGTTTTTTTTGAACACTTTTAGTCTGCCTTCACACAGAATGTACCTCCTAACATTTGGTGGTCCATTGCCCCCAAAGTCATTGAACTACTCAGAAGTTTTATGACCAGTCTTCCGGCAGGAAGCTACACACTAACTGAACTTCAGGCATGTGAACCATCCCACTGAAGTTAGTTGCAGATTTCAAGTTCGTACCCATGTGTCTGTAGGATGACAGTACCTTAGCATCTTCATGTCTGTTGATTAAAGGCTGGTAATTGGAGCCAGCTCCTGGTATTATGGGCAACAGCTCCTTCTGTAGCTCTGAGGACTAAGGATAGGGCTGCTCCTGTAATAAAAAGTGAAAAAAAGACAGCCTTATGGAGCCAGTCTTGCTGTTTCTGGAAAGGGCTACCTGCTGCACTTCCAATCGTAGTGGCTTCTCCAGGACTTCAGCTCAGTCAAAGTGATATCTGTGGGCTCTTTGCTGTCCACACCTGATCTTGCTGCTGTGGCAGCCGCTAACATTTCCTGTGCCTAAAGATGGCTGCGATCACCATCGTTCTCTGCCTTGTCATAGTGATGTTGTGTGCCCAGAGATGCAAGTAAAGAGACAAAAGATAACTTGACATCCTGCACAATAAAAGGAACCCAGACGTACAGAGCCTCCTGCTGAAGAAAGTAATTTCTCTCTTTTGTTCTGGAGCCAAAGTTTGTTTAATGTATTTATAAGGCCTCTTGAGAGCCCGCTGTTTGGGGCCTCTTCCATACGTCAGTATATGAGGCATAATTTCTAGCATATTTTCACTTTAGCTCAAACACTGAAAAACTAACAGAAGAGAACACCAAGGGAGAAAAAGATGATGGAAACTCCTGACTACTTGGAAGACAAAATTACAGAAGGTCCAGGTATTTGTCATGAGTGCTGGGACCACCAGCAACTGCTATGAAGAGTAATGTTGTCTTTGCTTCATTCTCAGTAGCGAAGACATTTGGACTGCATTAAACTGCAGAGCGGGAAGAGATTTAAAACAAAATTTCCTCTGCCAAAGATTGAGTGTAAGGAAAAAAGCATGATTGTTATAAAGCTTAATGTTACAATGTTTTCAATTAGTTTAAAAGCTTTTTTTATTGATCATTTTTATTATGGTTCTTCATTTATTTTGTAGCTTTTATTTGGAATAAGTCTTTGCTTATTTGAAACATTTTTGTTTCTACAAAACTGTGTTTTGTACATTGCTTTTTCCAAGTGTTAAGCATGAGTATTTTGAAAGGCCAAGCTAGTGTACCTGCTTTCTACTTTTAGTGACTATTTGGGATTTAATGTTTCAAAAAAGTTCATGTTGTGCTTGTTTTTCATCTATTGATCTGATTTTGCAAGGCTTTGTGTGAGGCATAGCTTCAGTTCATTTGAGATCCTCTGCACCTTGCAGAATTTTAGTTACTGTTTTCTAACTGAGATTCAACAAATTCAGATATTTATGATTCCTGTACAAGTCAAATCTGATATGGAGATTTCTTTCGTGAATATATTAATTTACATTACAATATTCTTGCTTTTCTAACTTATGCAATGCATTCATTTTACTTCTATTTAATTATTTCAGTTTTGGGTAAGTGTCTTCATTCTGCCTTGACTCTAGTTTCTGCACATTTGGTAAGTTCCCTATCAAAATTTTTAAAATTCTGAAAACCAACTGATATGTCAAGAAGCTCAGCAATACTTAGATTATATCCATGTCACATACAATTATAATATACAAGCACAACAGATAAGGTCCAATAAAAGGCCTATGTTAAAGATTTGCCATGACTGTAGATTTAGTATTAATTAGATAAAAATTACTATAACAGAATTATCCTAAGTACTTTCAGCTATTAAATATAAGGATTTTGATCTATTTCTAAACCAATTATAAGGTGCAGAGAGCTTGAGAAAGAGGGAGGAGGTGGTGCAGGATAACTGGAGAAGAAAAAGGGAAATGCAGAAAAGGATTAATTGGACATGAGCAGATAGTTTGTAGGAAAGAAAATGTATCTATAATGTTACCTATAAGAACTAAAGAACACATGACAGCCTACCTGCTATTTTTGCTGATAATTTAAGGACCTAAGATTACTTGTAAAACTTGTCACACTATACATAAAAGAAAGGCCTAAGCACTGGTTAAGAAGTTATTTCAGTGATTCTGAGTAGCTTTACAAAAATACATAGGAAGAGATAACAGCTAGATTAATAGGATATTCCATTCCTAAAGCTGATACCATGGTTATTATTTACCCTCTGCCACAACAATCATTCCCCTGCATAATTAACCCCAAACACTAACATATCTGACATCTATAAACAAGGACCACACCATAGTAGAAGTACATCACAGAGCAACTTCATCACACATCTAGTGTTATTAGGTTGTCCTTAATCAATCTACCAGAGGGGAGACACCATGAAGCTGACATCAGTTTATGCAGGTTTTCAATAATTTGACACTTAGTCAGGTGTATGACTTTTCCTCTATAAAACCTTTTTTTTTTTATCTTTTCTCTAACATTATTCTCTGTAGCAAGTTTCCTTTCCCACACAAAATTCAGAGGGCAAAACAAAAGAAAATAAGTTGTCAATGTTTTGGGTAGCCTTTCTGAACAAATAGATTCATCTCAAATCACCAGAAAAGGGGAAAAGAAGACTGTGACAGGAAATGGGAGTCAACTATTTTAAGTCTGTTTTAAACTGCAGAAGTGTCAGTCTTACTCTGAACCTGCTGCCAGAATCCAGCATAGAAGCAGGAGGAGGAGGTGGATAGAGTGAGAAAAAGTGCTTGTGCCCATTTTTTGACACCATTCTATTAATATGGAAAATTTCCCATCACTAGAATGTCTGAAGACCTACATGCAAGAGACTTAAAACTTGCAAGATGCTCTGTATGTAGGGTAAAAAAGTGGAAATACAATTCTACATGAGTAGGATTGGCTTAAAAATACAAGTTTGCCAAAAATGAAAAATAAAGATTTCAGCAGCTCTCAGTTTGAAGTAAGAAAGCTAAGCTTTTAACTTTAGACAGTCCCCTTTCTGATTAAATTCTTTAGCACTCTGATTTCCTTTACCAGAATATGAAATCAGATCACAGAAAGGGGGAAAAAATTCCCAGAGAGGAGCCCATTACTGACGGAAGCCATGTGTCATTAATTCAGTTATAAATTATTAGCTGAAAGCAGCCTCTCAGCATTTGTATTTGATGAACAAAAATTGATTGCTTCAAGGGCATTTCAATCCTTTTGATGTTACCATCTTTTAGTCCACCACAAATCTGAATCCTTAACAGAATGATTATAGCATTATAGTAATCCTAAGAGCCAATACTAAAGGATTTGGAAGAGCAACAGAGATCAATAGTTTGAAAAAAAGCATGTCTTTTTGAGTTGACAGAGCTGTCTAGCCTGATAGTGAACCTGAAAAAAATAAGTGTGGGCTAAGTAAACAAGCAGTCGTGCAGACTGAGCTAAACCTAGATGATGAGCCATTTTTCTGAATTGTTGAATACATCAGGAAGCTCTGAATATTTCCATGGGATTTAAGCAAAACTAATGGCAACCAAGAGATATTTTGCCCATAGTAAAAAAAAATAAATATACGTATATAAAGAAGTTTCAGAAATATGTTTGCAAGTGTCTTCAGAGCTTTGCAAACTATTCTGGAGGCTGGGAAGTTCCGTGAGGTCAACATTTGTGTTTTGCATAGACTTTGAGATTATTTGAACTGGGATTTGAGGGAACATTGTCTTAATGATTGTCTTCCTTTTAGTTGCTTTGAAATCCAGAATCTGGGCCATATTCCAACATGGAGATGAAAGTGCAGTCCTCTCAGCAATTTGATTGTGAGATATACAGGAGACAGAAAGACCATGCATCCTTGTCTTGTAATCTCTCCCAAATTAAAATTTAAAAAATATTTAAATTATGCAAGCAATAGGTAATGTTTGTGGAAAGTTCAGGTTGTGCCAGGTTGTAAGTAACAAAGTTTCTCTAACACAGCAAAGCAGAAAATGAGATGAAAGCTAATGCCCTCTTCAACAGCTCAAGGATTAGCATAAAATTATACTTTGAAGGAGGAAAAAGAACAGCATTGCAACAGTGGGGTATTGTTAAAGATCACTGGAATAGAGAGAGAGAAGAAAGAGAAAAAAAATCCTTACAACAGAAAACTGCAAACTGGTATAATGTTTAGCAGATATTTAACGATTCTTTTGGTGTGCTAAACAACAGATTAACTTCATAGTACTCAAGTGAAAATTCAGAGAAATTCAGATGCAACACATCTGGAGAGCATCCGTGGCAAATAGTGAATGACTAAGGAATCTATTTCAATAGCAAGACATGTAGTGATAATTTATTGTTTGTAACAAGGTTGGGAGTTTACCGTTAATTCTAATGCAAAAACTTAAAAATCAAATTGATTGCAGGATAATTGCAGGACTTCTAATAATCACATTTCTTTACTGAGACATATGTCACTGATACATACTATTATTAAAAGATGAAGTCATAAATGTCATTTGAAAAAGGGTGTGTTTTTCAACTCTGTATGATCTTACATACGAAGACTAGTGAAAAAGTGTGGCATATACCTTTTACGCTACTGCAGATGATTTTCTTTATTGGCCATAGCTTTTTTAGCTTGGTTCATGTTTTCACATTTCTTACATCTGAAAGAGTGGCACAAATTAAATGCACATTAAAGACATGATTTCGGAACATTGTGTTGAAGCAGGTTTAACCTATTATTTTGAAGCTGCGCACGATAACATGTGATCTTTAAGCTTAACCTTTATCTCAGGCTGTTTAAAATGTTTTGTAGCTGTTCTTGTCTAAATGAATAAAGAGGATGATAAGCAGGGACTGGCATAAATAATAGCTGCTCTAAAACAGGCAAAGAAATTGATAGCTCTACAAATGGTAGCCACCTGTATCAGGAAACTAAAGAAAGAGTGGGTATTCAGTGGAGAAGAATGACTGGAAACCTGACAGCAAAGGATAGAAATGGCAAAGGGAGAGAGGCCTTTTAAAAATGCTTTCTTCTCTAATCATGCAGTGCCAACTTCAAGTCATGAATATTGGTTATAATATCACTGGTGGCCTGCCAGCTTTATCCAGACACTCCTAACTTCAGTGAGTTACAAGATTTCATCACTGTTGGAAGTTAGCTTGTCTAATTAATACACCAGCCTCAATTTTTCCTTTTTATGGGATTGTTGTTTGGACCATGGGCTGTACTACTTTCACTACCTTACATGTTTTTTTGAACAGAAATGAAGATAATGAGCATAGACTCTGTCTATGTCACAGCAAGATCTCATGAAAAACCTGGAAGAATTGATGACTTTCCACAGAGGTTCACAGAAAAACAAAGGTGATTAACAAATTACAGCTGGTTGACGAAAGACAAGACACAATACGTGAACAGCAGCAGATGAGCAGACAAAAGAAGACAACAGCATAACTGCTGTAAATCACAGGATGCTGTGACATCCAACTGGTTTTGCAGGGGAAGAAAAGGCAGAAATGTGAAGCCTGAGACAAAATCTGAACCAGTCCTTCCAATAGTGAGTGACAAAACCATGGTTTATGCCATGTTACAGTTTCTGGAAACCATAATATCCTACTTGCAAAGCTAAGTCTTTGAAAATTATTAAAACATTTTCCTTCTGTTACCCACATTCACACAAACACAAGTAAACTTCTGCAAGAGGACAGGGGCTTCAGCTGTCCTGAAAAGCCAGAACATCTCTGTCTCTAGCTACGTGGCATAAACCCCATACTTATCTTGAGGCAGGAAAAACTCTTGTCTTCCTCAACCTTTCTATGTCTTCCTCATGCCTTTCTATGTCTTGGCCCATAAAATTTTCTGCTTTTTTACAATTTAGAAAAAGTAATAGTTCTTCAGACATGAAAATACTGTAGAACTGCTTACTACTAACCAGTTGTTTTTGTATTTCCACCATCATCAAACTGGACAGGCAGAAAATAGAAGTTACTAACTTTAACCTAATCTTTAGGTAAAACATAGCATGGAACCACAACAAAAGATATCTGTACTTGCCTTTGTTAAGGTCTGAAAAAAGAAGTCAAAATTAATGTTGAAAAGTGTTAAACAGTATTATAAAATTTTCATTCCACAGCAATTAAAGTTGCATAACATAGACTTCAAAGATAGTGTGTCATTTTAAGACTGTCGTGGTTTAAACTCAGCCATGCAGTCTCGCTTGCTCACTGCCACCCTTCCTCCCTCCCTGCTCCCAGAGGGATGGGGAGGAGAATTGAAAGAATGTAACTCCTGTGGGTTGAGATAAGAACAGTCCAGTAACTAAGGTATAACACAAGTCACTACTGCTACCATCAATAATAATAATGATAGGGGAAATAACAAGGGAAGAGAATACAACCGCTCACCACCCGCCGACAGATACCCAGCCAGACCCGAGCAGTGATCTCGCCCTTCTGGGTAACTGCCCCCAGTTCTATATCCTGGGCATGAAGGGCCCAGTTTGGGTTAGGTGTCCTGTCTCTGTTTCCTCCCAGATTCCTCTCCTCCCTGGCAGAGCATGAGACTCAGAAAGACCTTGGTCAGAGTAAACATTCTGACCAGCAACTAAAAACATCGGTGTTATCAGCATTTTTCCCAGGCTGAAAGTCAAAACCACAGCACTGCACCAGCTACTAAGAAGGAGAAAAATGACTGCTACTGCTGAACCCAGGACAAAGAACTACGCATCATGTCTCCTGAGGGCTTCCCATAGTGTTTTGGTTAATTGAAAGATATTCACAAATATGTATTTAGTATTAGAAGAATGTTTAGCCATTAAATTTATGATTAATAAGGGTGAAAAATATCCAGTGAACTTCGTCAAAACTATAGGAACTAACACCAAGAAGCAGACTAAGCTTTTCAGTGAAATGGGAAAAGTTTTGAAGTCTGGAAGCGAAACATTTCAGCTGTGTGATACTGAAAAACCATAGTGTGATGACTCATGATTCCTGAATTGTGGCTTAAAAATAAAATAGAGCTATTCCACATCACTTTTTTTTTTTTTTTTTTAAAAGTAATTTTGGGCAGGTTTCTGAGGTGGGGTCAGTTTAGATTCTTGGAGAATTCATTCTGTCATTGTTTTCTTATCTCAAATAAAGGCAAAATTCTGATCATAGGAGTTTGATCAGGTTTAGTATACATCTATCATTATTTCTATTTTAGCACTGTTGCAGCCCTTGCATCTGTTATTCAGGAAAAACTGAATTAATTAAATAAGTATTTCATGACTATGTGTGGCATATATGAACTACATTAAAAGGACTGGGAAACATCTCAGTCATCCATCCTACTCAGGTGCTTTTGGAAGCAAACTCACAAATTGCCACATTTTTTAATTTTTTGTCTTAATTTCGTTTGTTCTAGGTCACTTTTGTGTTCTACTCAAGCTTGTCCTTAGTTTTCACTGTACAATTTTTTAAGAGCATCTTCTACACATTTATTCTTGGATCAATATTGTCCTTTAGCTCAAATAATTTTTATCTCCTTAGTGCTTATTTTCATCATGCAGTTTGAGACAACAGTAAAATTTATCCCAGCTTTTATTTTCCTATGCTACAAAAAGCCAACTCCTTTAATTTGTTCTTGCACATTAGCTCTGCATCATTTGATCACCCCATTCTGCTCACTTTGGCATTTTAGTTGAATCACAAGTTTATAGAACATAGATAACCAGATCCATGAGCAATATTCTGGAAGAGTATCTTGGATAAGAGTAAAATTAATTCCTCACATCTATTGAAAAAGATTTGCATAATAAATCTAGTGACTGCATTTGCCTTTCCCATGGTTGTATCCCACCTGTGGATTACAGCCATTTTATGATTAACTAATGCAAAGTCTTTCTCTTCCTCTACTGATGACCTTTGAGGTTTTTTTATTAACCCCCAAAGGCATGAATTTGTAATTTTGTCTGTTCAGTGTCATTTCACTGCAATTATAATCCAGGCTGATTATTCAAGGTAGTTATATTTTAATGTTTTTATTTCAAATCTTCAGAAATAGCTTCCTTACATCCTAACACCTCTCTTTCAGTACTCACTCAACATAGCCTCTGCTCAGAGAGGTTCTTCTACCTACACTAACTTGTAATTTCCCACAGAGCACAATATCGCTATACTCAGGCTGAGATATCTTCCATCTACTACATTTAACTTGTAAAAAAAAAACCACAAAAAGAGCAAGCTATCAATCACATACATTCCTCAAACTTTTTAAAAAGCACAGCATATCTTTTAAACTTACATCTTAATTTGTTATTTTACGGTCACATGATAACAGTCACTAAATCTATTTTTAAATATCTTGCCACTAATCTTGTGATTTCATATGCTAGTCCTCTCAGAACTCTGGGAAGGACATGAAATTCAGAGTTTTCCCCCATAAAGTTTATTCCCCATAAATAGTAACTTTGACCTTTTTATTCCACGTAGCTAGCTGTCTTGCCCTTCTCACCTGTATTGCATACCACTTATAAAAACTTGAAGTAAAGTATTATTTTGGTGATGAGACAACCTTCCATTCACTCCTACTCCCTTCAAATGCAGAGTAGTTTCCCCTCTTCTCTCACCCTCATTTTATTTGTAAGGCTAAAGAACCTTTTGTTGTTTGTTTTGAATTCCTTTGTGATGTCTAACTTGACTCAGCTTCTGCTATCTTGCTAGTTTTATCTCCTCTCTCTATACCTCATGAACTTTCAAATGTAATTTCCTATGCTTAAGAATTCTTATTCTCTTACCTAAACCTCAAATCCAATACCTGTTTTCACATTTTGCTCTTATTTTGAAGATGGTTATTTTTCAGCCAGGATAAGGATGTGACTCTCAACTTTGGACAGAGTTCCAATGTGGTTTTGCTCCTTAGACTTAAAAAAATCAAAGTCTTGTCTATATTCTGCCCTCCTAGTTCCTTAGTCCGAACAACACAGCTGCCTGAGTTCACTTATTTTCATAAGCACATTAATATTTCTAAGTTGCGCAATCAGAAATCAGAAAGCATCAGTTCTAGGGTTGCTTGTGCAATCTTAGTTCAGAATATTTATGCATATACAGTATGAGAAAGTCTGTATGAACTACATTGTTATTTCATTTAGCCTCATGCAACATACAATATGGACAGTTTTGTGGACATAATCATTCGGTCTGTTTTGTTAAACTAATTTTTCATTGGGTTGTTCCCATCATTGTTTGCTGTTCATCATTTAAATCCTTCACAGAATACAGACACATTTACTTGCATCTCTGCTTTTCTGCTGTGCTCATCACCTGATTTTAGTGACGATATCCACTGCCTTCATTTTCTGTAATAAGTGACAGATACTTTAGTAACAAAAATTCTAAGATCTTCAGCAGAGACTGCCAAAAAAAAAAAAAAGTTTT
Source organism: Psittacula echo (assembly GCF_963264785.1). Taxonomy (NCBI): domain Eukaryota; kingdom Metazoa; phylum Chordata; class Aves; order Psittaciformes; family Psittacidae; genus Psittacula; species Psittacula echo. Next base: position 64,651,425 of record NC_137738.1, on the reverse strand, counting down.
TTAAAAAGAAGTTATTTGCAATCAAATGTGCTAAATGGGTTTAACTGATTGCTTAAGAAATTGCTCATGTGAATTCTCTCTTAAGGGCATGGGTAGGAAAGAGTTTTCTAAGACAACATTTATCTCACATAATTGCAGAACTGTATAGGCCCCTCTGCATCTTTTACCTTGTTCTGTTCACAAGAAATTTATCTTCTGTGTCCAACTCCAGGAGGATGCTGGGTGCACTGGAGAACGAATACCAGACAGAAGAAAACAGGTTAATAGTTAGAAACAGATGATTTTAAATTAATGATTTGGCCTTTCAATGATGGAACGAGATTCCTTCTTCGTTCACTAGGTCCTGTTCCCAAGTACGCTATTTAATGTTTTTCACTAGACAACAGGGTATGGTTTGGCGTAGCTGTACTAAAGCAGAAGGCGTCATGTGGCTCTATTTCCTATTCTTTTAAGCAATGAACATTGGTACATTCAATGTAAAAGAAACAGAAATGCGTATTTACTTGTCTAAAATTTACTCTGATTTACACAGAATTATGAGTTATATGGGAATTCACAGCAAGCCTGATCTTACTTACTTTTAAATGGTAATGTCCGCAAGTTCCCAGTTGCAATGTTTGCAACAAATCATGCTATTGTGAGGACTAACTTAACAGGAACCACCAGCAGTTTAGAAGGACAAAACAATGTGATCAAGTATTCCCAGAGGGAGAATAAGAAAACTGTGGAGTATGTGGGAGTATAATATAGCCTTGCAGCTCCTCAGGCAGCTGGGGACTGACACCTACATAAATACTGTCTAGCTTTGCAGGCAGTATGACAATAGTTGACACCATAGAGACTGAAACTACAGAGCAACAGAAACATGGAAGGGCCAGGAACCTGAAAAAAAAGTTAAGCATTTTAAGCATCAATCCATAAAAAAGTTAAGCTGGCATTTTTTTAATGCTTCATGTTAAAAAGCTTTAGGCAAAACTACACAGAACAAAGACACTGTGTTCCATTTTCTCTCTGTTGTCATTCAGCTATCCCTCAACTAACTTTGATGTGGAAGGAACTGTAATACAGCACAGGTTCCCTGCTCTGACCAGGCCATATCTTTATACCTTGAAATAAAACCAAGAAATAATTCTTTCTTGACCAAACATATGAAATATTAGCAAGCATCTCAATAAAACATTACAAAACCAAAACTAAAATCACATGTGAGCTGAGCTTCTATGTTAAATAATGGACTTATTATTCTCTTTACAGGACCAAAACGAGATACCATTTCTTGAATTTTCTTATCAGTGTTTCCCTTTTCCTTAGGGAATTAGGTTAGTCAGCCTAACTATCACTGGAAAAGAGGATTCACATGTAGCAGCTTTTTAGTGTGTCTGAGATTACTCATTACTGATATGTAATGAGAAGTCACCAGCTTTTCTTTTATTTTGGACTTTAGTTGATCCAACTTTCTTTCTATTTTGAAGACTTATTATCTCACTAGCAAGGTATGAAGATCTGATAAGAATTGAGCCCAGTATAGTCAGCCAATTTCATGTAACACTAGCGTAGTATGCTACTTTTTTTCTTTGGAAACTGGCTTAGTCCCACAAATAGGAGACAGGTCAATGGAAAAGATACCAGTTCAGAAACACAAAATCTTAGAAGTACTGCCCATGGACTACAACTAAAAATATTGTATAAAACATAACAGTGTTTCAGGGGATGCTTAAAAAAAAAAACAAAAAAAAAAAAAAAAAAAAAAACCAACTAAAATGCAGTAAAGCGTCTCCAGTAGGAACAATAAAAAAAGGACCACCTTAGACTTCCAGTATCTTCTCTATTATTTGGTACACCTCACAAAATATTAGCCTTTTTCCACACTGCTCATGAGGTTAAAATCCACTTTATGCTTACCTCTCAGTGGAAGCATCCTAACAAGTTGCCCATAGGGAACATTTATGTGAACCTCCGCCCTTTCTCAATTTACATACAGTAAACAGTTCCCAAGATAGACCAGTTTGCTCTCCAGGCTGGTGGTTAAGACAATTATCTCAGAGCCTTACAGCCTGCTGATTTCAGTATTCCCTTTGTTTGTTGGGGTTCTCAGAGGGATGGGGGAATGATAACATGAAGTCTGAACCTGGGTCTCCTTCCCCTTTTTTGAGTACTCTCTTAAACCACACAGATGTGTTGAGAACTAATAGAGGTCAAGGAACCAGGTTCTGTTAAAGACAGAAGGTTTTTTAAGTACTTTACTGAAAATAATTACGAAGTTCAGCAAATAAAAATGTCATACAAAAAAAATTATGAAAATATGCATACTAAGTTAAAAAAAGGGAAATTAAAAATTATAATTCAGAAGGTATAAGTTTTAAGATGTTAGAAAACACTAACAGGAGGCCAGTCTGTAAGAGATAAATCTTCTATAAGCCTTAGATGTTAAGCTACAAAGAAATGGAGGTCTTACGGCATTTGCAGATGGAAACTTCGGTATGAACATGAGTTAAATTCCAGATGAACGATGCCTCATAGAAGTCTTTTTTTATTACTTAATCACCAACATTAAGCTGCACTAGTACAAGTATGGCAAATGAATATACTTAACATTTCTGCCTGCACTAGGTCTGACTTTTGTCCTCATGCTTATACTTCACTGTTTCTTAAATAAGTCTGATATTTTTCTGTGGTCACTTTTGGTTCTATATGAATGTGAAGAATTAATTCAGTGGATATATCTTTTGACATGGTCCATGAAATCTGTTTGTGACTCAAAGGCCAGTCAGAGTTTGACTAGAGGCCCCAGCTTATAAATCTTAGAGAGTTAGTATTCTAGATTCCTGCTTATTCCTGGAAGCAATTTTTTTACTCTATTTGCAATATCTCCACCCTTGGTCCTAGAACTGTTAAGAGGTTTAGAGCTGAAAAAAGATTCCCAGAAGGGAATCTGAATCAAGCCCCCTGTTTTCTTACTCTGAGTGCTGAAAGTTATTTTTTATTTGCTTCATGCCAAAGAACGGCAATTTCAAACAGCTCACTTTGGCAAGAAAAGATTCCCACCACAACCACCCCAACCCCCACCCAGTGTTTTTCTTCATCTGCTCTACTGAAAAAAGAAGAAACTTTAGCATCCAACTCTGAGAATTTGTAACTGAAATCCTGTATATTAAGTGCTTAAAACCACAGAATATTAGCAAAGGCCTGTGGAGTTTCTGACTTTAGGTGAGCAATCAGAGAAATCTGATGATTTTGAGGACTGTTGGTCTCCATCAAAGAATGTAAAGAAACAAATAAAAAAACCTGTGGGCTCACAGGAACTGTTTGCCAAAATTAATCTGAGAGAGCGACACTGATGATATATTTCCATAGATGGTATTATTATTCCCACATAGGAAGCAATTTTATTTACACTGCGTTTAAAAATTGTACTTTCAAAGCTTATATTCTCTTAGACTGTTCAAGGTCAGAATTTATTGCAGGTGAAATGTGGACTTGCCTTTTTTCATATTTCCAATGATCCTAAGGCCAAAGAGATTGTGTTAGGTACAGTATTATTTGAAACTAATTTAACCCACTAGGAAGTTACAAATTTTTGCAGGATCGTCCCACCCTATTATACTACTGTTAGATATGTGCACTCTACTATCCAGTGAAAAAAAGTCATTTTCCTGGATACCACGTTTCAATAAAATTGGATGTTACTAGTTCCCAGAATTTAAGCTTTCGTCAGTTCTTGATGGCTGGAAACGGTTTGACTCCCTCAAACAATCTTTATCTTTCCTTCAAAGGAATTATCTGTACACCAAATTAATTGAAATTGAAGGCTCTGACAGGTGAGACCATTCATCCCAAACTCATTATCCCCACAAATCACAGAATCACAGAATCCCAAGGGTTGGAAGGGACCTCAAAAGATCATCTAGTCCAACCCCCCTGCAAGAGCAGGGTAACCTAGAGTACATCACACAGGAATCTGTCCAGCCGGGCCTTGAATATCTCCAACGTAGGAGACTCCACAACCCCCCTGGGCAACCTGTTCCAGTGCTCTGTCACTCTCACAGTAAAGAAGTTTTTCCTGATGTTCACATGGAACCTCTTATGCTCCAGTTTACACCCATTACCCTTTGTCTTATCACTGGACATCACTGAGAAAAACCTAGCTCCATCATCCTGACACTCACCCTTTACATATTTGTAAACATTGATGAGGTCACCCCTCAGTCTCCTCTTCTCCAAGCTAAAGAGACCCAGCTCCCTCAGCCTCTCCTCATAAGGGAGATGTTCCACTCCCTTAATCATCTTAGTTGCCCTGCGCTGGACTCTCTCCAGCAGGTCCCTGTCCTTCTTGAACTGAGGGGCCCAGAACTGGACACAATATTCCAGATGTGGTCTCACCAAGGCAGAGGGGGAGGAGAACCTCTCTTGACCTACTAACCACACCCTTTCTAATGCACCCTAGGATGCCATTGGCCTTCTTGGCCACAAGGGCACATTGCTGGCTCATGGTCATCCTCCTATTCACCAGGACCCCCAGGTCCCTTTCCCCTTCACTACTTTCCAGCAGGCCAACCCCCAACCTGTACTGGTACATGGGGTTGTTCCTCCCCAGATGCAGGACTCTACACTTGCCCTTGTTGAATTTTATCAAGTTTCTCCCTGCCCAACTCTCCAGCCTATCCAGGTCTTGCTGAATGGCAACACAGCCTTCTGGCATGTCAGCCACTCCTCCCAGTTTAGTGTCATCAGCGAACTTGCTGAGAGTACATTCAGTTCCCTCATCCAGGTCGTTGATGAAAATATTAAACAGCACTGGTCCCAGCACCGACCCCTGAGGGACTCCACTAGTCACAGACCTCCAGCTAGATTCTGCCCCATTGACCACAACTCTCTGCCTTCTTCCTTTCAATCAGTTCTTGATCCACCTCACTACCTGATCATCAAGCCCACACTTCCTTAGCTTATCTATGAGGATGCTGTGGGAGACAGTATCAAATGCCTTACTGAAATGAAGGAAAACCACATCTACCGCTCTACCATCATCCATCCACCTAGTTACTTCCTCATAGAAGGCTATAAGGTTGGTCAGACATGACTTCCCCTTGGTAAAACCATGTTGGCTACTCTTAATGACCCCCTCATCCTTGATATGTCTAGAGATGGTGTCAAGAATAAGTTGTTCCATTTTGTCTCATACAAAATCTAGAAGCACCTACACCCATCAAAGTGTTGGTATGAAGGCAGCATCAGTTTGTGGGTATATGGAGAGGTTTCATCCTGAAGCTGTGATTCATACAGAAACATACATCTCTTTTAACAACTCTATTCCTCTAATAGCACTACTAACGGAGGCAATCTCTGTCCAAGGTGCTTGCTCCTTGCACCACTATCCTCTGACCTCTAGCAGCCGCACAGTGAACCAGAGAGAGGGGCTGATATACAGAAATACAGCTTTCTCAGTTAGGTAATTTTCCAGCCATATCTTAGCTCTGATTCAGTTCTTTTTATGGTTATCGAGCAGAGGGATATTTGTTGAAGGATGAGAACCATTTAAGCTGTCTTAAGTATTGCTGCCAAATGCTAGATTGATATTTTTTTCACTAATTTCTTCTCATGGAAACTAAAGCTTTTTTTTTTTTTTTTTCAGTATAGGTTAAAGCTACACTAAAATATTGGACAAAGCCCTATAGTGTAGTGAGTTTACTGTTTATTCTCTGGAGAGGATGTGATTTCTCTTAGGAACACCAGCATTATGACTGGGTGAGTATTAAAATGGTCAGGAAACAAAGGAAAGAAACTCTTTTCTTTTTAACTCAACTACTGAAATTTAAGGTGGGAGAAAGAAGAAAGGAAAAATTAAGACTTGGTTTAAATGTCTTTCCAAGGGAAGCTTGCACTATAAAAGCAAGGCTTCATACTAGATCCTTCCTAAGTGCAACATAAAGATATGAAGCTGAAGGAGAGGCTGTCATTAAAAAGGCTGTGGCTGTCTAATGTTTTGTCTGCAAGAGCACGAAGGGTGAAAGGAATCTTTGGTTCTGCTAAGTACATCTACCAATGGATTTCTTTTCACGCTTATTCACCTGTTTCTATGAAGTTTTTTAATTCACTAAAGGAATGAGTGAAAGAGAGGATGAAAATAACCTTTCTATTTGTCTTATGGAAACATTCTACTGCTCACTACCAATGTCTCCAGTGAACTCAGTAATGAGTCATTGAAGCAAAACAAAGCAAACTTTAAGAAAAATGTACAATACCAACTTGAAGATTCCAGCTTCTTCCATGTGAGGACCTTTTGGAACTGAAGTTAAAGACCTCATGTAGCACAAGGGAATGTGAGTGCTGAAGAGCTACCTCACTATGAACAAATTGTCAGCATTTTTTAACAGCAAGTATAAGCAGAATATATACAGTATTATCTTGAGATGTGAAAGAAAAATTGAACGACAGAAGGACACTGAAAAGAAGCAGATATTCAATGAAACAATATTGAAGCATGCTGCACAATAAGTATACTATCTAGACAAACATACATTTAAATATTTGTTTTCCTGTGAGATCTAAGGGTTCTGAAATATTCAAGTCATACAAAGTTATTTTGGCTTTTTACAAAAAGTTTACGTGCAGTTATGACGGACACCTGCTAATTGCAGAACCCACCAAAAGTTCCAGTTTTGGACTTCTTAAAGATTTTCCCATCATGATTTCAGAACTGTGTCAGATTCTCCATTACTTAGTATTTACACCATACTTAAAAAGAATACAGTGAAAAGAAACTGTGGAACCGTGATGAGGTTTATGGCCTTATACAGAAGGCTGGACTAGATCATTACATGGTCTCTGGCCATGCAAGAGGAAAACAAAAAGTGTTAGAATCTCATCCAGGCTGTTGGAATTCCCTTTTACACAGATGATTTTAATACCCATGCACTGGTTCTCAAAACTATTATCCCTTACTTCAAGGAGACAGGGAAATTTAAAACAAATGTAGAAACAATAATTACAAAAAATATATACTAGCCAGCTGGAAAGGAAATGTGAAGCACTCTTGTATGCAGAACATGCTACTACTACTTCTTTGCCAGAATTACACACAAAGCAAACAGAAAGAAGCATATTAGCAAAGTCAGATCTGTATTACAGAGCCCATGGGTGACAAAGGGAAACAGATCCTGGAAAGGAAGCTTTAAAAAAGAGCATTTTGAGGATTACTACTCAGGTTGTTTAATGAGGAAAAAAATAAAAAAAGAAACACTTACTGCAAACTTCTGTTTTTTTGTTTAGCCATCTTTCCCTGGCTATCCACATCAATAAATTTTTTGGAAATAAAGTTAAACAGACTGAATTACATTTTTCTGGAAATGTAAAATATTATTATAATTAGTATCCATATTAAGATGCAGAGGGATTTGTAACATTTATATGTACACAATACATATTTTCTCTCAGCTACTATCCTGAAACAACTAGATAGGGACTTTTTGTCTTTTCTGTTAACCTAAATGGAACTTTCCCTTATACGTGACAGAGGTTGACACCACACATTTCAGAAGACACCTTGCAACGTACAAAATCTCTCCTCAGCATCTTACCCTTACCTTGGCAGTTAAAGAATGTTTTAATTCAACACTGTGAGAAATATTTGATCTTCCTTTCTGCAGTCTTAATAATTTCACCCTGAATGTAATTGCTAATCATATGAGAAGACAGATCCTCTTTTAATCCCGCTAAATGGTTGGTATCTATCACTTTCTGAACACAAATCTCTGTACTGCTACCTCAGCTCTAGATTGTCTCTCAGTTACTCATATTGCTTTCTCCACAGAGACACACAAGTCTTCCTGAAAGGAGTCAGTGCCTTTCCTTGCCAAAGAAATGCAGAAGCTTTCACAGCTATTTGGAAGTACATGACATTTATCTCGTATATTTACTAATATATTTCAACATAGGAAAGCCATGGCTTAGTTCTTCACAGGATATAAGTTAAGGGTAATTAATTAAAGAATGCGAACAAAGTACCCCAAAGTAAGACAGTGTACAAACTTAAAGTGCTCCTAGCCTACAGAAAATGCTTATCAAAAGCTCATTCATAGCAAAGCAGCTCATCCATTGCTGACCTGAAGCTCAGGCCATTTCCACAGACGGTAAGCCCTGTGTAACTGGCCTCTCAACACAGCTTACCTAACCCAGGCAGCTGGTTCAAGGATCCAGTCTCCTGAGGACTGCCACGCAACCATAATAATTTATCACAAACAAAGAGTCAGTTCTCAAAGATTTTTTTCCCCTTAGAAGAAAGGGGGAAACAAACATTGCACTCTGCAAATGGAGAGCATGCAATGCTCAAACAGTTTTGAGACAAAATCCTTGGGCTTTAAAATATAAAGAAAGGAACAGCTCAAAAACAGGAAAAGTACACTTTCTTCTGGGCTTGCAAGTGCTAAGAACATTTTATCCTGAGAGCTGTCAAGGGAGGATGCTCTAGTTGCTAGACAGGTTTTGGGGAAAATCAAAGCAGTACTGTCCTAAATTTTCCTTACATGGCCTGCTTTAAAAGGGTTTTTCCCTCTCCTGCTTATAGCCAGTGAGAATTTTTTCTTTTCATAATGGACATCAGGCCTGTTGGTGTGGAGAATCAGTTTGCGGAGTGTGAATGGTGCTGTTACTAGCAGTCCATGGTACTGATGGAGAGATTTATATCTGAATATGGTCAGTGTCCTCAGCCTGCAGCTGGAATGGATTACTTCCAGCATTTTTTGTAATGTCGGTTGGTACGTTTCTGTGTCAGCATTGTCAAGGATTTATGGACAGCAAGAAAAGGTCAATAATGCACACAAAATGGCCTGCCAAAATGAGTTGTGGTCTACTAGTGGGTTGTTGCCCTGCAAAGTTCCACTAAACTGGAGATAGCATAGAGAAAACCTACTTGTTAGTGCCTTATGCTGTTTGTCAATTGCTCAGCATAGCTCAGATCTCCTGCTGAGCTATGAAAAAAGTGGTACTAAAAGTCACAACAGGAAAAATTTTAGTATATATCATCTTCATGGTCCATTTTTCTTTCATGTGCTTCCCTATAATAATGTAGTGTTCACTGGTTTTTCATGGGCGTCCAGGGTACGCATGCTAAAAAGAGCTGATTGTATTCGGAAATGTATTTGTCATTTTATGTTAGTGTGCTACTGGATCCTTAACTGTGCAAAATTTCCATTTAAAAGATGTTGCTGTCTATCCTTCATTAAATTAAGAATGGGAGAAGAGTGGCAGATGAATATTATGATTTTTTTTAATGACTAATGAAAAAGGCTGGACTATATTGTCACACTTTACAGCAGTAACTGACAATGGTTGCACATGAGGAACAGAGCACATAGATAAACTTCCCCCCATCCCCACCATCCAGATTGCATCCAGACCATCACATGTATTAGCAACTGACTGACCTATCCTTCATCGGTTTGGACCCATTTAGCTTTTGGCTCATAGTCAAAATCTATGGCTCACAGTCAAAATCTGCAGCTCTAGCTGATACACAAGAGGAGTACTGTCTGTCGCCTGTCAACACCCACAGTAACCCACTGAGCTCAGATCCAGCACAGCAGCCTTCGTCACACAGTGCTCATTCTGCCATACTTGTCATAGCACCACTCTCATATGTACTGTTAGAAAACATCAGCCTCCAGAGCAAAGGTATGTGATGAGCATCAAGCTGCTCCCAGGGCAGGGGCTCACCAAATCTCAGCATAATTACCTTCACCCAACTTGTCACTTACCCTTATGCAGAGAGACAAAAAACAGACTCCTGTAACCCAGCCAAAAGGTCCTATGGAAAATAACAGAGCACTGTTCCTCCTAAAATCCTTCACTATTTCTCTAGGCACTTCACCATCTTCCCCTTCAGGGCTTTTCTGCCTATCTCTGAGCCACCAAACTGGATCCTGCCCTGACACCTCATTTTGGCCTTGGCTGAGCTGTCTGAGCTGCTTCTGCTTGGTGAGCTGAAGTCACAGCTGCAGTCACAGCTGCAAAAAGATGCAGGCTCCCAACTAGAAAACCCTTTTTGGGACAGGCCAAGTTGGGTGTCTGTGCCCTTTCCCCCAAACAAACATGCAGAAGTCAACATAGCTAGTGTTTTGCATCAGATGAAAGTCCCTCCCTCAACCTGCTTCTACTTTGTTTCTGTTGCTAGATAAAATGTGGAAAAAATTAAAACAGAAATGGCTTTTTTTTTCTACATCAACTATTTACTGTTCCCCACTTCTGAGTCTTATACTTTTTTCAAGGAAGTTTCAGATAAGCTTTGGATAAGAAATCAGAAATTTCCTGTTAATGTCTTCATACTCCAGCTATCATTTGTGCTTTTCTTCTAGCATGTGCTAGTGTGACGAACCAATGTCCAATAACTAATATGTTTTACCTCACATTAGAAATGTAGCAAGCAGGCTTGCTGTGGTGTTCTCACCATGGGTTCACCTCAGACAGCAGCAAAATGGAAAGAATAAACAGGGAGAGAAGCTACTTTTAAAACTCAGAATAGTACTTCATTTTGAGTTTTGTTCATGGCTGGGATTCATCCCAATTTTAATGAAACAGAATTTCTTGGTCACATTTCCACATTACGTTTCCATCTTTCATTAAAGTAGAGCCAGAAAAGCACTTAAGCACATGCTTAAAACTTCAAAATGCATTCTGAATGTATTGCCTAATTCCTGTGATATTTTTGTTCACTGGGGGTCTTCACAAGTTCAGGCTAATCCTAGAAATTGGCTTTGATTTAGATAAAAGCATTCTTGTCCTAAGTGAGGTCAAATACAACAAGGCCAAAACCTGAAACCTTCACATATGCTGGGGGAGACAGACAATATCATTCTTCCTTATGCTCCTGCAGTTAAAACATTGGCCATTTAGACAAAATATGAAGAGAAATAACCAACTCCTCTAGCTTCCTCGCTGCAGACAGCTGTTGCATTTGCTGGCCTGTGGGCTAGGTTGGCCAAGACGTTAGCACCAAGAGCAATGACTACTTTCAACTTCTGAGTACAGTGCTATCCAAAATGAGCTTTAAAAGACTGTAATATTGCCAGTGTAGTGGTTCTATCCAGTTTATTAGGACAGCCCTGAGTCTTTGTTGTTTTTACTGGCTTCCCTTTGTCAAAGAAAGGACATTTAGTACTGGATGATGTTCCATCAGTCATTTCCCCCCCTTAGGGACCCCATGTCTTCACATAAAAGTGCAGGATTTCCTAAGCAGTTCACAAAAAACAGGCTAAAATATTAATCCAGTTTCAAAATAGTATTTTCTGCAATAGTCTTCATGGGGAAGGTTCAGCTCGCAGAGATCAGGAGCAGGCTATTTTAATACAAAGGAACTCAGACCTTTAAAGGGATTCAAGCTGGTCTTTATATCTTCCAGAAAGCCTTGTTCTGAATCACATGCTCTGAGCGTCTGCTCCCTATTCTCACCTATTCTCCTTCTTTCACCTGGGGAGTTAGGTAACGTCTGGACCAAGGCCCCCACCCTTTTTAAAGACCATCTTATTCTAGAACAACATTGTTTATGGATTCCATATGGCCTATCATTAGTGTTATCCTTGATTCTCTGTCTCTCACTTTCCTCTTGTGCAATAAAAGAGATGAAGTAACACATTGTAAAAGAACGTGTTTGCAAGGTAGAATAGACATCTGCCTCTCTTTTTTGGAGGCTGCTGCAAGAATACAGTTGCTACCTATTTTGCCAATTTGACCCCAACATGTCTAAGGCCTCTCAGAGCAATTGTGCGTGAACACAGAGCAACAGCTCTGTGCCTGACATGGACATTGATTTTATGTTTTGCACTGTTACTAGCCCTCTTTGTCCAAAACTTGCACAAGTTATTGTTGGTACTGTTACAAAAGATGTTAAGGATCTTTTGAGGAAGATGTGACTTAATCTTTCTGGAACATTTAAAAAAAAGTTATCTTTCTGTTTTTAAAGTAAATATCATTCTTTATTTGCACCAGCAAGTCCTGCACACTCAGACAAGGCCAGGAAGCAATCATGCTTCCACTTTCAGAACTGAAGACAAAATACTTTGTGCATTTCTAAGAAAAGACAATGCACTCCAACTCAACCACATAACTTGCCTTAGATCTGTCTTTGACAGCTTAAAAATTAGTAAGGATAATTTCATCGATTAAAACCACCTGCTGTTTGATTTGTGATGGCTGTAAAACATCTCAGAATCAGAGAGCACAGTGGATGGACAAAAAAAAAAAAAAGTCTTGTCAAAAAGGCTCATTTTGGCTTCTCCTCTTCCACACCATCAGGAATACCTCTGGTCAATTTGCTCCAATTAGTCTGCTGTAAAACTGTACAAAGATGGACAGCTTCTGACTGCAGTGGAGGCAGCCCCCCCCACCTTACACTGAAGTGGCTGAGATGGGAATCAGGCACAAAGGCTGAAAAACTGGTCTTTAACCACACACTTGGTGCCCTGTCAAGCTTAACAGCATTTGGAAATCTGTATGTCTCATTTCATTGTCTGCTAACCATAAGTCCACTGTTTAAAGAAAAAAGAAAATCGATAATATATCTACTCTTATCATCACATGGAAAAGGATACAAAAATATAAATAACCAAAAGGCATTTATCTCTCTGGATTATTTGAGAATAACCTGATCTTAATGAAGATATAAACGATAGGCTTTAACAAAACCTGCAGCAGGAACTGTGATTGAAAAAGATATTATTATTTCTCTTCTAGTTCCCAAGTAGGACTTAAAGGCAGGTCTCCTTGTGTTACTTCCCAAATATAAGACAAAGAGAATTTTAAAAACACTATATCTATTCTTTCCTCTTCACTGAAGACCTTGTGTTTCACTGGTTGCTCAGGAAAAACTATTGCCGCAGTTGGTGAAATTTTTTTTCAGTGAGGTATGTAGAGATGGGCATATCTGTAGTGCTAAAATTGTTTCTCTCTTGCAAAAGATAACTAATCAACCAACATAAATAAATAAAAGCATACTAGGTGCTAACAATTCCGCTGAATCTTTCTTTTTAAGTTAAAGGAAGCTTAGTGTCTGCCTTCACACCAACCTCATTTCATTGTTGTTTTTTTTTTTTATCTATCTTCCTTCTACAGGCATCCATCAGTTTCCAGCCAGAATTATAATTATTCTGTATTTCTGTGTGCCACTTTTTTATCTTGTAAGAACCTGAATGACTCTTGCCTTAGTCATTTTGTTCTCTGCCTTCTGAAATCTCTACAATCTGAATTTATCTATAAAGTCAGAAACAAAGTAAATTCAAATCTGTGAAATCTATGGGAGAACCAAGAATTTCCCTCAGGTTGTCTTGTGATTTTGGGAGTAACACTGACACAAGACAGTGACTAAATCATTCACAACTGCAGCAGCCAACCAATAGATGCCCACTTTCCAGGGAACAGAAGTGTACAACTGGCAAAGCATTCTCCATTCATGAGAAGAGGAACCCTTTAAGGAGGTAAAAAGACTGCATATGCAATATGGTACAATGGGAGAGATACTAAAGATCTTAACATAAATGCACTCATATAAACATGCAAAATCTCAGGTGCTTGTTCTTATTTTAATATTGCCTATGACTGAAGTAAAAGTAAATTGGAAGAATGTGTTTGAAAACCCATATGTATAATGGACGTACACCAAAACGTAGTTGAACTTCTCTACTTGCAAAGATCTACTCATCATTAGTTTGTGACTGCTTTTTGAACCCTGCTTTTTACACTGTTTAATTTGAAGCAGGTACTGGTAAAGTCTTTTTTTCTCTAACATACTTAGTGCAGTGTAATTTATATTGTTATGCAGATGCTGGATAATTTGAATCTCCATTCTGTTGCACATAATTTACATTGTGGCAAATAAAAAGATAAGTGCAATCCATATTGCAAATGCATTGTACTCTTGTGAATTTGCATGCTTTCTCCCTGTTCTTCATCATCTGATGGAATTTATTCAGTCCTTGTATCCATGCCTAGTGTTGCAGTGAATATGCTCTTATCAGTTGTGTTTGGATTTTTAAACTAGCTGATTCAATATACATTGTCAAAGCAGTCTTCACTATCACCCTAAATAATTCCCAACTAGAAAAAGATTTTGAGATCTTTAGCTGCAACTAGTTGGTACAGCTCCACTTACATCAGTAAGCTGGAGTGACCTGCTGAGAGTGCTAAAGATGGACAGTAATTAAAACGGTAACTGGGCTGGGCAAACTCTACTTGAATGCTCTCTCTCCTCTGCACCTCCTTGTAATACAAATACAGTGCAATTGAATTTGAATTAATTTTTCATCTCTACATAAAGTAACATGGCTTTAAGTGAGCATAAAAAGTAACTCTTTAGCCATTGTCATCAAAATACAGTATATTCTTTATGGAATAAATCGAAAGTTAAAATCTTACTCTTGACTTTTTAATGCTATTTTTATAAAGTGACAATTCCAGTGCAGGAAAAACAATGTCATGTAAAAAATGGAAGTGCAGTGTCTCTGTTTATGTATTTTCTAACCACTTTTCTGTCTTCTTCTTCTGGTAAACTACTAGGAAACGTTTACAGTAATTTCTAATGCTATAAAGTTTCTGTATTTTTCCCCTCGATGTGAAGCCATTACCTAATCAAGTGTTGCATAATAAAACAAAAAAAGAGATCAAGTGTTGCATAATAAAACAAATAAACAGATACCTAATATGATCTGTTGCTACAGTGTGAAAAATGAAAATATTAACCAAGGTCTGTTTAAAAAAGTTTCATGTAATAAATCACAATTTGTTAAAAAGTCAAATTAATTAATGTTTTTAAACATAGAAGCGGAACCTGGAGAACTTTGATTCCTTTAAAATTCTCTCCATAAAAAATAACCTCTTCAATTCATTTGCTGCAGTATAGTAATCAAACATTATTGATTAATATACAGAATCCGTGACATGGTGATGCTGGAGGTGTGGGAGTTGTTCAAACTACAGAAGTCTTTAAAAACTTCCCTTCCACCAGCAGGGTGATCTCGGGTGGGATGTTAAATGTATGCTCAGCCACTGGCTGCAGAAAGTCACTAAAGCAAATACTGAAGCACCTTGGTGAAGGCAATTGCAGCCTTAATACTATCAGCTGACAGTTCTGCTCAGTGACCCTCTCAGGTCTCAGAAATGGTCTTTTCAGATTCTGGGTCTTGCTGTATTGATTTCAATCAGCGGCTTTTCCTAAGAGCCCCACATTCAAATATCCCTGCCAGAATTTCTACTCTCTAGCACAAGTTTTATCTCAGGGTTTTTATTCACATTTGACATCATTCAGCTAAATGACAAGAGAGGATTTTGTGTGAGGGTTTTTTAATTATGTTTGTTTCGAACACTAGTAAATCTCTCTGTTTACTTACACTTTCACTTGCTCCGCTGAGGGAGGCACACTGAGCTGCCTCATGTGCTGTTTTCAAAATGTTTTTACATTTTCGGCCACGCTTCAGTGGGACCAAAGTATTTCTGTCAACGGCTTCATTAATGCCAGGATTTTACCCCTGGCTCTTGTACACTGGAGGCACTCCGCAGGAGGCTCTCCTACTGCTCGAATCCCCGTGCTTCCCTCTATCCCTACCTAAGCAGCAGAGGCTTTGCTAGCCCATGCAACCCAGTGGCGCACGCTGGTGACAGACCAGGCAGTTGGTGCTCCTGCGCATGGGAGCTAGGGCAGAAAGGTGAAGAGAAAAGTGGGCAGTCACCATGCCCCACTATCACGCTTCTCCACTGTGAGAGGCTACACCACATCATTAAAAGCACAGAGCAAAGCAAGCCAGGGGGAGGCAAAGTCGTGTAAGCCATGTTTGCACCTCCTAACTTCTATAGCTCTTGGCATAAATCAGAGCAACCTAAAGGGTTTTTTGATGGTTAAGATTTGGGAGGGGGAAAGGGTATTTCAGACAGTTAAAAAGTTTCAAAGTTTTTCTCTTTTTCTGTTGGGTAGGTTGTGGGGTTGTGGGTTTTTGTTTGTTTGTTTGGTTTGGTTTGGTTTTTTTGGGGGGTTGTTGGTTTTTTGTTTGTTTCTTTTTTTAATGAAAAAAGCTATCAGGAAATCCTCAGCAGAAACTGAGAATGGGTTCCTGATGGCTGTATGGATTTTGCCAAAATCCATTTTAAGGTTTACTTTGAGTAAGCTCAAATCAGGTTGCCATATGGAATTGCTCCATGCAGCAGCCTGACCTAGAGCAAAACTGAACAAAGCTGAGATTATTTACTAAACTCCTAAACCACTGGCTGTTTTGAATCTCCCTTAAGCAATTAAGAACATATTAAGTTAAAAAATCAAGTTAACGAATAGGTCAAATAGTTGTACATAAGGTCGGCTATTTGACAGCACACAAAACACAACCATGGGTCAACATTCACGTCTCAGACTGTCTCAAAGTGTGCTGGCACCTGCAGTTTAGCATATTTACTGCTGTAGCCAAAAAGATTGATCACAGGAAGACAAAGCTGTTCTGTTAAAAAAATATAAAAAAAAAAGAATCAGCTGTTTCTTATGAGCAGTCTGTCAGAAAACCAGCTCAATGAAACTGTGGGCATTTCTCTCGAGCTCAAGAAACATTCATGCTGGAGAGGATACTGGAGTTATTCTAATACTTTGCAGTTGTTTTGAAGGTTAAATAGAAAGCAGCACAGAAGAAAGCCTCTGCCTTTCTGATTAAAGAAAAGGCTGAAACATAACATCAAAATGCACAGTTGTGCCCCCAACTAAAATAGACATAAGAGCAATGCTGTATTTTTCACCTCACTGATGCACTCCTAAATTGAAAACACAAAGGATGCCTTTCACTTCTATTTTTAAAAAAAATAAAATGACACAATTGTCCCACAGAGAAACCAGACAGACAAAACATGGTCCTGCTTTTGTGAAAATAAGTCATAAACCCATGAAATGTCTTGTGCCAGAATCAAAGCAAGAAGCTTCGGATGAAAAATTGATCTGACTTCTGTTAGAACGGAGTAAGCTGCTCTGCAATCTCATCTCTCCCCATCCTGGGCTCCAAGCCGATGCAAAGGTAAAAGGAAAGCAGCGAAAGGCTCAGCACACAGCAGTCCTAGTGGTTTTTGACAGGACACATCAACAACATAGAAAACATTGACATGCATGCATGAGCTTTTGGCTAGCTTGTACATAAAACGTGGTTTCACCAGCTGCCCCATTGCCAGTGCTAAAGGACATTCCCACAGTTCCCACAAGTTGCCTTATCTGCTTGTGTACAAGCAGGACTCCTTCCCCAGGCAAACATTTAGTCTCCCATGATGAGAATAGTCTTGCAGGTGTTCATTCAGTTCTGCTGGACAGTGCATGACAAAAAGCACAATTTCACACCTTCTAGTACCTTCTTCCTTTCATTTCTTATCACTTATGAAGCTAATAGCAAAAGAGAAAGATTCTTAACCTACTTTACCTCATAAACCAGACAATGGTCATGTAAAAAAGTATTTATAAAAGGTGACAAGATGCTCACTGCTATTTCAGCCCTCTTGCACTTGTAAAAGCCCTACAAGCCAGAGGGTCACGGTTTTTCACATGTGGCAGATGTGTAAACAATCATGGTAGATTGCACAAACCAGTGTAGCCTTAAGGTTGCTCTAGCTTATCCCAAGAGCCTGAGCAGTTCAGAACTACCTCAAGCTTCGAGGGAGATAGGAGGAGTCAGAAAGATTAGAGTCTTCTCTTTTAAAGTGAATCAAATGATCTCTGGCACTACATCTTGAAGGGGAATTGAAAGTGCCCAGCTTAAAAAAGAATCTGAAGCTTTCTTCACCATTTTGTCATGTGTCTCCTTGTTAAAAATAATAATAATATAATCAATATACCACATTTGATAATGTACACGTTCACCTGTTTGCAACACAGCTTTGGTATAATTTCCAAATATATCAGACTAACAATTTCTAGCAATATCACTGGCAATGAAAGATGGCTTCCATATGACTTCTACCACCTGATACATAGGGTATCAAGTAGTGGAGCTTTGAAAGCTTGGAATATGCTGATAGTTTGTGGGTTTTATTTTCCAGGCCTCAATTTATGCTCTGCATTTTATATTAATATTGCTTTTTTTATAGACCAATTTTATTTATAGATGAAAAAGGGTATCAGTAACAAGTGACAAATATAGATAACATGATAAAAAGGACAAAGATGATGACAGCTGCAGATAAGAATGAACAAATTAATATTAATTATGAGATGAACAGTAATAATGAGCATTTAATAGTTTGCGTGTAATTTAATGCATGCTGAGACAAAGACCAAATTTTTAAGCTTCCTCTCAGGTGCATCTCATAGTAGCTTTTGTTGTTATTTTCCAGTACAGGCATACATCCTCTGATTTCAGTTTTTATGTTCTGTTTGCAGGCCAAAAGTGACAATGTTTTGCAGTATACCTAAAGTAGTATGTGTATTTGGTATGCTGAAGACATCTATCATCTTTTGTCTGTAACTTTTCTGAAAAGTTCATCACCTCCATTCCCTCAACCAATAGCTTTCTTGTAGCAGAACTAATGCCTGTGAGAAAATGATTGCAGGGTCCTCAGTGTGGCGTTTACACCAGCTGCATAAAGAAAGGAGAGGAGAGAGCAAGTGACAGAGACTGTCGCAGACAGCCATTTTCCTCATGAAAAGGAAAACATGATTTTCAGGACCAACAGAAGACACTTGCCAGACAAACCAGATGGCAGGATTTGTGAAACCACAGGCAAGGGCTTGGGGCAAAAGAGAAGAAGGGGAAATGGAAGGGATAATACCTGAGGGAGCTGAAAATGAGAGGACTGTGGAAGAAAGGCAATGACAGACTGTGGGCAGAGAAAGATGTCTGCAAGGATGAGCAGGCTGATGATGGTGAGACCAGCCATTTCCATGAATACGTAGCCTTGCACCTGGCCTCTGGATCATAGTGCAGAGTGTTGTGTGCATGCTTAGTGAAACTCTTGTTAACATCCATGAAGAAACCATGTGGTCTATCTGGCTTTGCGCTGTGGTGAATAGCCCTTTTTATTAACGCAGGCATGCCAGACTGCATAGCAGCAGGCTATTTGTGACCTTCTGACAGTCAGAGAAGCTGTATCCATTGAAATTGCTGATGCTGAGGACCCTGATGGCCACCATATGAAGATAGAGGAAGTTCCTGATAGTATTGCATGCTTTTATTACAGTGTCCATGACAGCAGATTTCCTCAGTGCAGAGCAATTTGTCGATGAGCATAAGAGCCAAAAGTGAATAGAGACCAGTGGGCAATGGTACTCTTTATACACTAGAAGAGAGACTGAGGAGCAGGCATGCATGTGTCAGGGTTTTCAGCACACAGCATCAAGATGATACTCAGTTTTGTTGCAGAGCTGAGCAAGGAGAACTAGGACTACTGCTATCCTATGGAGGACAACAAGGTCCCATGAGTGCCTATTGATCTCAATATCTCTTTTCAGCATGGGCTTAAAGGCAGAGAGTGAGTCAATAACGGGCATTTCTGAAACCCCTCACTCATGCATTAAAAAAATAAAAAAAGAAAGGCAGAAAGAAACCCAACACATGTTTTGCACAGCTAAATAGCATCGTTTGAGGAAAAGATGACACCATTTCCTGCCTGCATGAAGAACTAGAGCCAAATTCAGGCCAATGAGAGGGGAACTGCCGAAACTACCCCATAAGAAATGCTAAAATCATGAATATAGTTTAAACATCTAACTCAGTGCTACAGAGTATTCCCTAATTCCAGGAGTCTCTGAAAACTGTCCATGCACATGTAGGAGTGAAATGCTAGTGATACAGTTCCATCTCCATTTTATGCAATTAATTTACTTGAGGCTCAAAACCTACTCTTCTGTGCATCTCACTCCTATCCCCACTGCTTATGTATTGTGTTCTGAGTCTTGCAAATGAAAAATATGTGAACAAACAATTTCTCTCCTTAGGAAGCTGCTTTCTTACCCAGTCACAACATCAAGCTCCGACTGCTCTCTGATACCATCAATCTCACCTTTCCTTACCTGCACTGAACAGCCACAGTGACAGTGACTGAGAGGATGGGGCTTGGTGGCTCAGAAACTGGTCTAGAAAGTGAGAGGTGTGACCCAGAACCCTTGAGCTCAGAAGGACCTGAATCCCAGACCAGGCAAGGGCTGCTGCAACTCCTGTTACTATGGGTTGATTGAACCGTACAAGCACACAAGCCCAAGTAACAGCCAGCTCTCAGTGCTGAATGCAGTTTAGCATAACTTCTCACCTATTCTTTTGTCATAACACTGCTCTTTGTCTGAATATAGTATTTTTAGTACCCAAGGGGTATCATGCTCCCAGTCAGCAAGCTGATTTAGCTGAGGCACAGGGGTGGTGGATAACGTCAAGAAATATGGCAGACTATTCATTAAGTAGACAATTCATCTTAATTAAACCCCTGTGAGTCAGCTCTTCCTGACAAAATAGTATTTGAGCAGATTCAGATGCTTTTATGTATTTTATCAGTTTCCTTTCATATTTTGATAAACTTCATTCAAGATTCAGACAGCACTTAGGATTCACAGGAATAAAAATAAATTACTTTTACCATGTCCCCTCCCAGTTCTGAAAAATATTCTCATTAATTAAAATGAACTCATGAAGATATATCCTATATAGCATAATCCTTAGTTTAAATATATAGAAAACCAGACAAAAAATGCATATTGATAGCTGTATTTTAAACAAAAAAAAAATCTTCACATAATAAATACATCTTATGCACATTAACTTCAAATTTACTTCAGAAAGCTATTTACAATATAAATAATTATAAATGGGAACACCTTGCAAGATATTGTTGACATAGCTAAATTGCGTTTCTTACATTACATTCCAAAGGAAAACTTCAAATTACAGATGTTATGCTACAATGTCACTAGACCCTACACATTGCAAGGCATGGTATTTGAAACGCTGGCAATCTGTGTCTTTTCATAAATATAACCTATTTGTTTAAAGCAAATGTGAAATGCTTCATTATGTTTCAAGTGCCCTTTTTGCCAGATTAGTATATTTTATGCATTGAAATATTTACCTTGGGAAAAAGTAGCAGTGCCTTAAAAGTACTTTTCCTAATAGACTTTCTTTCCTTAGAAATGTAAAGGTGCCAATGTTTAAAAATGTGTGAGCAAGATTATTCCTTGCATTTCTAAACTTCCTACTGCAGCAGAAAAGAAAAAACATGTACAGTCCGAATTCCAATAAATAAAAATGTTTAAAAATTGTATTATGAATCCTAGAACAATAGGAAATCTTGAGAACTCCATGTGAGAGGGGAGTTAAATAGTGAAACAACTAGAGAAAAAGCTTTGTTTTCTTCCTGTATTTGATCTTTCCTTTCAAATACAGCTTCATAGATGGGCTCATAAATTACCTCTTTTAAGAAAGGGATGTATTCCTAGCAACTTAGAGCCAGATTTATCCACAGAACTATTGTATACATAAGCTAAATGCCACAGTGAAGTTTAACCTCACATAATTTATTTTTTTCAATAATAAATATTCTAAGGAAATATGAACTGAAGTCACATTAGTGCTCACCATCTGAACAGAAGACTAATTTTTCAGTCTTCAGAATAACAGCCAAACCCTCAGCTACACCCCCAGCAGGCTTTACTAACATCAAATTGAAAAAGGTACAGAAAAACTACGGGGTTTCTTTTGGTGGTTGTGGTTTTGGTTTGTGTTATTTTGTTAGTTTTTGGAGTTTTTTTGCTTCTTAGTGCCTACAGCAAAAATATTTAACCATCAATACTAACTGCAGATAGAAAAACTAAGTTCACCTCCACACTGTGGAGGTGTCTGGAGTTAATCTAGCATACCTACAGAAAAGCATGTTCATTCACCACTGTTCCTAATAACAAAGCCTGCATTGCCTTTAGACCCTTAGGTGTTTTAAGTAAACTTGCAACTCATAGAAAGACCAGAGCCTGGATCCCTTTCTTGCCAGACGAGTATAGCCACCTTAAAATAGACCTAACTAGGTCTAATCCTGGAACTGTGTGCTATAATCCCCATACAGCTTTGCATGCAGAAGGTCTGAAACCAATGCGTATGCCACAGCTTTGCTCCTTGACTGAAAGGTTAACTGACCTTTGGAAATGACAGTCTGATTTTCTGGGGTGGTTGCACCTTTTCCAGAAATACTATAAGACCTTTTATTTTTTCCCAACTTACTCAGGATGTTTATATAAATGAACATATGGTGGTTAACATACTTAGAGACATTAATGAATAAATGCTGCATGTCCAGAGATAAAAATGAAATTCAGATAAGAGTGATTAAAAGAGTTCAAAAGACCAGAATTTCTCTGTGTAAGCTGTGGCAGTATTGTGGACCCATCAACAAAAGATGTTTAAAGCTTAAGAAATAGTTCTGGGGCTCTTCAGTACAAAGAGATGCACTCATTTTTTCAAAGCATGTATAAATAATCTCTATTATAGAAACACAGCCATTATAGCTATTGCCTTCTGTAGTTTCCATACTCACATTTTGAGATTAAAAGAAAAAAAATAAAAACTACAAACAAACCCCAAACCTATCAAACCTATTGCCACTTCACAAATCAGCTTTTTTGCCCTCACACATATTAAGTAATACCTTACTCCACAAATATTCCCATTTGAGTCAATGGGACAAAATGCTGAGTAAGATTCCTTTTCTAATTTAACAATTCCTTTGCAAATTTATCCAAAATTACATACTCCATGCCCCTGGGGTACACTCTTGAATAAAGAAGAGAGGGGTTTTCACTTCTTTAAACAAAAAAGATACACCAAAATCATAATGCACGAAAATCGTAATGCACGAAAATCATAATGCACCATTCACTGACATCTGTAAGAAATTCTTTGAAAATGTTGTGGTCAGTCTGCATTTGGAGTAGCTACAAAATATTGATTTGATATGTTAATAACAAACCAGTATTATGTTAGAGAAATAATGCAACACAGCAATTTATACTGGTTTTGTTTCAAAACATAACCTATATACCTTATTTAAAGTGATAATTTTTAGCTAATGTGATACATTTGAAACATATTTAATACAAATGCCTTGCATTTTTCAATTTCACAAAATATCTCATCTGATTTAGAAAAGGAAGAAACAAAAAAAGAAGATTATATCCTTCAAGGATACTAAATGAAAAATTGAATTAAATAAATATGTAATGGAAAAAAGTAAGCTTCATACCATATTGAAAAGTACATGTAATATGAGTTGCAGTGATATTATATGCTATAATTAAGATTGCAAACTTGCTTTCCTGGAGCATGTAGCATGCAGAGTCTATGCTTACAATATTCAATGTTTTCATCAATTAAAAAGAAATTCCTGGCTATTTAAAGAAGCAGGATGGCAAAATGGCTGGCAAAAGGCATCCACCTCCAGCAGACCATACTGAAATGCCAAGGAGTGCTAGTTGCTGGAACCTCATGAGGGAAATGAGCATTTGCTTGCAGCACATGTCTGCATGTACAGACCACTCTACAGATATATTCCATTTATTACAGTGTATTTTACTGCACTTGTCTTTGTAGTGGAGACTGGAAATATTGAAAATGGGACAAATAGCTACAGTTTGGGAAGCTTTAGTTTGGGATCACAGTAAATCAAAATGGGGAATTTTTATTGCATAGCAAGCTGGCCTTTTTCCTGGGTGAAATCATAGAGTGCAAGCATCTTTTATTGTGCCTGTTTGTTTTATAAGTCTTCTATTTTCCAAAAATGCCTGTCAGAACGCAAATACAACAGTGCCAAAGCTAATTTCCTGACTACCTGTGGCCATTAGATCACAGCCGGGGAATTGCAGGCGGTCTGCAGAACTCTATTGCCTTCTGATTAAAAGCTTGATAACAAGAGTGCTTGGTGATCCCAAGAAACTCAGGTGCTGACAAAGTTCTGTTCATCCAACTGGTTTAGGAAACTTCTGTAATACAAAAGTATTTTGATACTTAGACATATTTTTATGTGTACTAGCAGGGATATGATACCATGTACCTCTGCTCTAATTCGCTTTGCAAATTGCATTTTAATACTGTACAATGAGACTCCAAATACAAGTTTATTCATATTATTCATAGGAATAAGTGAAATAAATATGTATCCAGAATTAGATTTATCAAAAATACTTTCTCATTCCTATGCTTTAGGAATACATACAATCATTGAGCTGAAAGAAGTCCATTTTGGTCCATTCCTCTGAGTTAGCAGTTGTCAATATTTTTCTTCCCCTCAATTATTTGCCTTGTTTTTATCTTAAAAAACAAACAAATGAAAATCTCTAGCTGCTTCTTTTTATGACCTTTGTTATTCATTTGGCAGTTAATCAAATAAACTTCTTGCCAAATCATTTTATTCTCATTTTGCCTTGGCTAACATTCAATGCCCTGTCTCTCATTGCTGCCGCTATTTCAAATGGTTTTAGACCATTATTTATCTCTACACTTTGCAGAGCTTGGTGCACACCAGTGACATTCCCCCTTGCTCTTTTCCCTTACAAAGATGACAGACCCAGTTTATTTAAAGTTTTTATTAGATCTTTCAGTCTCTTTATCTTTTGCTGAGCTCTGCTCCACCTTTTCTATTATGAGGTTTAGATAATAAAGACCAGACTATGTTGCTCTTCCTTGTGTTCAGTGTACATTTCACCAGGAGTAATCATGCTGCAGTCAACAAAGATTGCCTATGGAGTAAGACACTACTCAATTCAAGATTCACAATCTGCCTTGGAGTGATCAGGACTATACACAATATCCCAAGTTAAGAGAGGTAATTTCCTCTGCTTTCAAGTACATCTCTACTTACGTGGCTTATAATGTTATTATTTAGCTTTTGCTTCTGATTAGTTTTATTTGAAAATAGATATTTTTAACCCGCCTGTAGCATGCTGGTTTATATTTAGTCCCACTGGTGACTCAGTCCCATATGTCGAGCTTCTTAATGTTATAAATGAAGGTAGATTTAGTGTTAATCTCATTTTAGTGACCACCTCAAGTCTGCTTACTTCCACAGTGGTATAATAAGGAATGGTCCTGCTCTCATTGCAGTTAACCAAGAAACTTCATATAAATGCCATACAAAGGACAGGTCTATCAATTGTTCCTTCAAATGTCCTGGTTTACTTTTTTTTCTTTAGCATATGTTTTTTATTTATTCTTTTCCGATCAATTAGTGTCTCTTTGTTCATGAGATTATTAAAAATTGCAAAAAGTTTCTCTGCCTCTTTTGATGTTTTCTATAAGTTTATGACAGGCCCTGATAATATCAGCATTCTTAATACGATTGAATTTCTTGGAACCTTGATTTCTCTCAGTATTTTTTTTATGTACATATGACTGATTTTTACATCCCTAATATGTTCTGATATTCATTAATTTTCTGCTGCAAGCAAAAAAAGAATGCATATCTCTTTTTCAAAGTCATACCTATTACTTTACTGTTTGTCAGACAGAGTAGTTACAATTTTCTATACTTTCTTAATTTTCTCAAAAAATTTATCAGAAGTAGGACAGACCACCATGCAGATTTTGTTATTCTTGCCTCTCATATTTTACATTTATGCAATTGCATTTGTATTTTACAGCAAAAATTCTATGATCCTATTGACTTCTTTCCATGTTTCAAACGAACTAATTATGCAGACACTTTGAACCACTTTTCCTCGGTTTTTTAATTATAACTAAATGGCATATATAACCACAAGATTAAATGTATCTTGGACCACTCCTAATTCCAGCCTATTCTCCTTGTTATCCTGACAATTTTCTTCCATTTCACTCCACTGCCCACCTTGGTGAACAATCTCTCACCTCTACATCAACACAACCAAGCCCTGTGCGTTTCTCAAAACTACACTGAGAAAGGCCTTCTTTATTTTAAACACAGTAGAAGTGAATATTTGATTGTACTAATCAAAAGGATACTGCTCATTTGACTCCATTCAACTCAAGCATATGTAAATAGCTATGCATGTGAGTACACAAGGAAATAATTCAATGAGTTCTTTCTTCTTTCCCCCTTTTTTGATTTTGCATTGGTTAACCTTGGATACTTTATACCATGGAGCAGCACAACACACTGGGCTGTTAGGGAATAAACAGATCACCAGAAGAACACATGCTGCTGTGCATTTCAAAGGAACACATTCCAACTTTCTGTGTAAAAGGAGTGCATAGCAGTTTTGTTGGCTGGGACCTGTGGAACACAAGCAGTTCAGAAGGTCTGCCTTTGGCAGCATTTCCAACCAACCACCTCTTACACAGTGTGCATGAATTGCTCTGCTACCCTGCCCCAAGAAATCCCTGTCTAGACCTTTTCCATCTTTCTCATCTTGCATGGCACCAACTTTGAGTTTATCTCCATTCACTCTAGCTGTGCACGCCAGTGCATTTTTCTTTTCCAAAAGCAATGTGTGTTAACTAGCATTTCCCCAAACCTTAGGTTATTCTTTCTAGTGCACTGTGGTATATTATATGCTGGTAACGACAAGGGCATGAAAACAGATAATATCTTCCAGTTGGATCTCAAAGGTTATTTTGTAAAACACAAAAATTTTTAGAAAAAAGTGTCAGCTTCCATTGGTTATTATAACAGATGTTCCCTTGTGTCCTTGTGCTGGATCTTGCTGCATCCTTAAGTGAGAAGTCACATCAAAATGTGATCCATTACATCCTAGTGAATAGTTTCTAATGGTTTCAGTGTCATATAGATGCTCCAGGGCATATCCAGTTAATGTGTAAGCATGCTTATCAAAGTACTGCCTATGGGAGCTGTAATAATTTGGAGAGGCTGATGGATGGTCCCCTGGGGTTTGATGAGGGGACATGTCTGAATGCAGGTAGTCTTTAGATAGTACCAAACTAGATTTTGATATTCGATCAGAATTGGGGCTGCTTATCCTAGACAGAGTCGTGGGGCTGTTGTCATAGTCATTTTCATGTGGGCTCATAATCTTCCCATCTCGCTGCTGGATGTGTTCACAGGGGGGAGTGTTGGCGACCGTCGGAACACGGCAGACATCTGCTGCCAATTGCTGCTGAGGGTAGTTTGCAAAACATATAGTATGCTTCTTCCCTGTGCCATTAATGGAGACCAATGGATCGGGGGTTGTTTTCCGCAGCTGTAGTCTGTTTTCTTCCTCTTTAATCATTTGCTGGGTGGCTCTTATTAGAGTTTCAATTTTGCTGGGCTCATGTGGACTGCTCTGATATTGCTCAGTACGGTATCGGTCACCTGATTCACTGGCAGAGCCAGGGTCAGGTGAGCTGACGACACTGTCCTCATCCCAGTGTCCTCTCCCTAGGAAAGAGAGAAAGAGGGCAAGCATTGAGGTTGAAGGAGGCAAGCAATCTTGAAGAACAAGTACCCTGAACTTTGTTTTATAGACAGAAAACCAAGACAGAGGCTCATAAGAAAGTCATCAAAAATTACTGTGATGGACCCCTTACTTTTCAGTGACAAACTCTAGTACTCTGTCAGCACATGGAACGAGCAACACAACTGAAAATATACAGAGACCTAAGCACCTCAACACAAACATCCAGTGCTACCTGAGTCGATTCAGTGCAACCAAGCATTTGGCACCAACTCTGCAGGACCTTTGTATATTCTGGAGCAGCTAGAGGCCAGGCAGGGTACCTAGGGCATGTCAACGTGCCCTCAACACTGACATTCAGGTTCCTGACCCTTTGCTATCTCTTTGCATTAATAAAGTCTGAGTGAATTTGGACCATGGTGAACACAAAAATCTCAAGGAATTACAAATCTACATCTTTCCAACATGTCTTCTAAGGCCTTTCCAGAAGCTGAGACATAGAGAATTTGCAGAATGGTTTGTGGTTATGTAATGACTTTACACAGGTTACACAACAATAAATAAACACAAGTAATGAAACAGTTCTTGTTTAGAAGCACAAGAACCCACAGCTATTAGACAGGGATATTATAAAAACGTGATCTCATATCCCAACTCATAAGTATTTGCTGTATAAAACTTTTAAAACGGGAAAATATAACTATATTCTTACTTCTTTTTTAAAAAATAAGGCCCATAGACGTATCAGAGGTGTTCAGCTTGCATGTAGCTGAAAGGACAGAATCAGACCTGTCAATCCTCACTAGGAAGAAGTTGAGTGACCCCCAAACCTGAACAGCCAACTAAGGCCACATTACAATAAAGGGTTTGATGAAAGATTCTCTGAGATATGTGCCTGCAGAAGAGCACATCTTAGACTTGCACAAATTACTTAACCATGCCTTTGCCTCAGCACGTACGAAGTCTTCTTTGGAGATAAGGCCCTTTGGGTTGGTTGACAGGACTCCTCAGAGGAAACCCATTTTCAGACCAGCACAAGTATTTTCCCCTGCTCTGTGTTGGGTCGAGGCATACAGATCTGCTTGGGTGGCAGACCACTACTGCTCTGTTGCAGAGTTCATGACAAAAATCAGTGATGCGCTCGTCTAATAAACATATCCTGCCATTTGTCGGTGGAAGTACTGCACTGTGGAGTTTCTCATGAGCATAAATTTATCTTCACATCTTAAGATCTGGACCCAAAATGGCAGGGCCAGGAGGTGGAAGGGAGCTCCAGGCACCAGAGCACATAATATGTCCAGTACAATGGGGAGCTGGTCAGCCATGGCTCTAAACCCAGTGCTCAGTTTGTTTCACTGCACAGACCACATATGCAGTGTCCCAGATTTCCCGAGTATGACCAGAAACACATGGGCTCGTACGCAACATCCAAGGCCTGCCATATTGGTCAGCTAATTGTAAGGTGACTCTAATCCAGAACTACCATAAGATACATTGAAAGACAGAAAAGGAAGAAAATATTTTCTGCCCAACAAAACTACCCTGACAGAAATGTTCATACAGTATTGTCAAAAAGTTTTGTTTGTGAAAGGCCAAGGTTAGAAACTGCCTACATCTAGATGAAAATGTCACATTTGCAACACAAGCTGAGATGGTCTTCTCAACTAAGAGCAACAGGTCAGGTTTTACCCCCAAAGCTACGTGCAAACTAAAGGCCTAAGAAAATAACTGGAGCATCTGGAATTACAGTAAAATCAATAAACAAACTAAAATCACGTTACATTATCCATTTGCATTGATGATCCTTGATAAAGCTATGGAATAAATATTTAACATTTTTGTGTTTGCACCTCCATATGGTATTTGTATGTTGCTATATTTCTATTCTCAGCAGGAATTATAATGCATAAAATTTGCCAGAAAAATTGTCATACTTCACTCCATTTTCTTTTTTTCAGAAGAAAAATCTAGAAAAACATAAGTATGACAAAAGTACAACACAGACACAAGGAAGGAGATGTCTTCTCAAAGGAAAAGTGGAGGATAGCCCTCATCGACAAAATTTAGGTCTTCTTTTCATTCCTCATTTTTCCTCTGACTGTATTTCTTAGAACTTGCTAATTAATTATTTTTCTAATATCAACATAATTTTCCTCATATCGCAGTAAAATAGTACAGTTCTTTTTCCTTTCCAAAGCTTTATTCCGCAAGGCAATGCTAATGGTTTGCAATAGCATAATTAGCTTTTATGAGTTCTTTAGATACAAACTATATTTTTATATATTACTTTAGTAGATTTATTTTTTTTTAAATGATGCATCTATCCTTACAACCTTGAACTCTGACTTTTGAGTCAGTTGCATTCTTCCAACTCTCAGTCTACCTTTTAATACCTAGGTCCTATGGATTTTAAAAGCCCAAGATCATCCCTTCACTGTGATATTTTTTATTAGCTTCAGCCTCTGAAGATGTGCCAATGCACTGTTCGCAACTTGCCAGACACCAAGCAAGGCATTAGGCTTGGTATTGGAAGGATGGAGAGACTCAAACTGGCTAAAAGTTATAGCTGGGGACAAATGTCTGAAATCAAAAGCAAATGCTAATTTGAATTGTTAATTTTAAATAAAAACAAATAGCAAATCATAGGGAATTGAGTAATAACCAGTGCAGAGAGATAAGTCATTTGGAGAACAATTTCTCCAAAGACTGTAAAGATTTTTTTAATATATGGCTTGGATTTAGCTCTGATTTTTTGCTAGATGGATTCCAACCAAAGTAGTTTGATCTTAAGTCAAACAAATAACCATTTCTATCGAGTGTATCATTTTGCTTATATTTTTAAGATCATCCTTGAAATCTCACCAGTCACATATGTCCACCTGAATTTCACACATTAAAAAATATACCACAAAATTTTATTTTGGTGCATATAAGCCAGACCGTTAAACTCAACTTGAATTTTAAGTATTCCTCATCTCCATAGATGCAATCTCTGAGACAAGGACATAAATCAAGATTCTCCCTCATTTTCTCTTCCACACAAACAGCTTCATGTTTATGTCACATTGCTTTGTCGCATTGCTTAAATGGTCCCACTCCTGAAAATCCTTGTTATCTCTTACCATGAATCCTGTGCACTGATGTTATGTGGGGCATACTGTTTTCATATGCCTCTCTGCTCTCAGGGGATGACTTAGTCAGAGGCAATGCTGAACGAGAACCCCACCAGCTCTCCCTTCCTGGCTGTGGCGTGCCAAGGAAATATCGGCCAGCTTCACATCTGCCTCCTTCACAGGCCTGAGTATGGAAATGTCTGTCATCGGTCAGCCGGGAGTGGTCAAGTGCAAAACCATAGCAGAGAGCACTGCGGTCTGAGTACTGTCTGTAGGCACAGGAGACATCATGGTGCTGGGAGCTCGGTCTGTCGGCGGGCTCCAGTAGCTGGGGTGAAGCTGTGTCAGTCAGGGGGCTCCCACCCCACTGGCTTTCATGGTCGGACTCAGATCTCTCAGTGTGAAATCCAGAATACTGCAAAACAGGAGAAGCAGCGTGGAAGATATGCCTGGGTGAAATCTGCAAGTAACTGCACTGAAAAGACAGAGTATGTCTGTGATAGGGTGTTTTTTGTGAGCGTACCCACATGTCTGCACCTTCTGATTGGACTCCTAGTCCTTTCCTGTACAACACTCTGTAATGAGCTCACAGATTACAGGACAGACTTCATGAAAGTCTAAACCATTCCATGCCAACCCCTAATAGCTACTTCATTTATGATGTGTAATATTAGACTCAGCAACATCAATGTTGCAAGTCAATATTTTTTTAATATGTCCAGGTTTTTCTTATTGCTTTGAAAGCTAGTGCTTATTCTCAGCAATGGTTCCCCAATGGAGTTCTCCCAAAAAAGGGACTGAAGTAACACCACTCCTGGAGCACTCTCAAGTTCAAATTGAAACTGAATGTATTTCAAGCTCTTTTTCTAAGGGTTCCCTCTCTTTTCCTCATGTTCTGTTTGTTGTTGGATTTTTAATTTATTTTTTTTTCTTACCTGGAGTGGTATCTTTGAACTTCTTTCCTCCTATTAGTAAGGAAAAGAAAGTCTCCTGCAGACCTTGAGACTTCTACCAACACTGCTATGGAGTAAAGCTCTGAAGTGACAGCAATTGGGTAGGAAGCTAAAAATCACAGCTCTATTGCAATGTGGGAGTAAGGAAAATTTGAAACTATTTGCCAGAAAAAATAACCACTAGCCAGAGCAGGCAGAGCAGGCATTTGACACCTTCACTTAAGCCGGGCCCTCCCAACACAGAAGCAGCAACTAGCAAGCAGTTGGAAAATCAGACAGAATGGGAGCATGGGCATTTGTTTATAGAGAAGTAAGGGTTAAGTTAAATGTCCCACTATTTCTAGGTATTCATAACGAATGTTTCAAACTTTCAGATACTTTGGGGGGAAAAAAAAAAAAGAAAAAAAAGGAATGCTTATTAAACCTCCTAGGATTTAACTGCCTCATTTTTAAATCTTTTTGTTTATTGGAACTGCTGAACTTCATGGAACATCTTTAAATCAATTTCATCCATGATTATGGATTGGGATGAGACTAAAGCTGTACATGCTCACCACTTCAGTACAGCACACTCATGTCACAAATCAATGCATTACAACATGAAACCTTGGAATTCTCCCATTCCATCACTCACCTTCCAGATGCCTGCGCACTCTTCCTTTTCTTCTAATAGACATTAGGCCCCTCTCTTGAGAACATAAGCTTACCTTCCTTTTCATTAGATTGAGTTAATAAGAAACTCCTTATTATCAGCCAGGATCAAGGTTTTATGCACTTACCAATCGAGCGTACTGACCAGATGTTTGACTCACAGAAACTTAAACCATCTGCACAACATCAGCAGCAGTTTTTACATTTAATTAGGTATTTCTTCTGTATTCTAGTTTATATTTGTGAACACTGTTTGTTAATACAATAGGTTATTTAAAGGAAAGAAAGACAGGGTCATGGCTTTGAGGAGCTCAACTATATTTTGTTATTAGCTGTCAGAAAAATATCAGTAGGCAAAAGCCTATCAGTAGATATGGAGAAGATCAGCAAGTTAGCATAGCATATTCATTGCAAGGTTTTAGAAACGAAAGGATAAACCTGATTTTGCACGAAGTTAAGAGTTACAGAACCACAAAAAGGTTCTTTTAAATGTCAGTAATTTGGCATACTTTAACTAGGAATTTTATTCAACCATCACACTTGCATGTAAACAACTGAAATATCAGACTCTTCTATTACCCTTTCAGTTCTAACGTCTTCAAAATTCTTAGTCACAAAAATACTTTTGCAATTTCTGACTGAATTAATGTCAACTTTTTGCCAAAAATATATAGATGAATTAAGTTTCCAACAAAAAAAATAGAAATTTTTTACAAGATTTTGGCTATTAAAATAGTTAAAATGGAAATTCACAAAATTAAAACTACTTTTGTGCCTGTTCTTAATTTGAGAATTACTTTTAGTGCCTTTCAATTTTTACTTTTATAAACTAGATTTTTTAACTTTTAAAGTTAAGCTTAGATATAAGATAATACAAGATAATATAAGCATAAATATAAGTATAAAAAAGTTAAAAGTTCATTTATTTTTTTATTTAAAAAAAATCATAGTACACATTTCCGTCATGAGGAGTACAAGGAAAATTAATTTCTAACAATATTATAATGGAATTTCTTTTATTGGACAATTCATGATGATAATAAATGTCAGAACTGAAAATTCTTAATTTGATTTAGCTTTAATAGATATTCTTCTATTCTCTGTTTCGAAGGACCATTCAGGGTGCAGCAGCATAGCTTCTCTTGCAGGGAATTTCTCTCCATAACTGAAAATTTGCTCCTCTTTTTTTGTTTTTAATTTTGAACCTAACCACAAAGGATTCAATTGCACAGCCCTTTGTTCACTTTTCTGAAAGAAAAGGACATCATTTCAAAGGGTACATGTTCAGCACATCAGAAATGCACCATGTAATGTCATATAACCATGTAGTCAAGACCAACAATACTTCATGCATGTTCTTTGTACTTGACGTAAATGAAGATTATTTGAGATCTGACCCATAACAGCTGCTAGGCCACAGACTGACTTAAATCAACCCAATGCATTGCTTCTGGCCCATATTTTCTACCAAGGCCTATTATGACTGCTGACTCTTAAGGTACAACATAAGCAGACATAGGCCAAAAATACGTCTAATTCCCTTTGAAGCTATCACATCTCTATTTGGCATCATTATGCTGCCTCTACTGCTGCCGTCCTACCACTGTCTCTTCTGGGAATCTGATGTTGACAGGTGGAGACTCCAAATATGGGTATGTGTGACATGTTGATGAGCAGAGAAATGAAAGGATGATCAAAGATACTGCTTTACTGAAACAGGAGTGGAAACACTATCTCTCAAGTCAGAATTAGGCTTCCATATGTCAAGCAATGAAAGATCATAGAAAATGGAATCAGATTTAATGGAAATTATGGCAAATTAAAATTAGTTGGTTAGGGTTTTTTTCGATCCACATCCTGCCTCACCAGAAATGTTCTCCTTCCTGCTAGTTTTGGGTTCTGACTCCCCTCAGGCAGAATTTATTATTTTTGGGTTCTTGACAGCAAACAGAATTTAAACATGATAAAGAACTTCAGACAGGTAAAACCTGAAATCCCTTCAGGTGATTTCTGAATTGTCTTCTGGCATAAATAACAACAATAAATAAAGTAAATGGTCCTCCAGCTGTTTTCTGGAAATTGAATTGCCACCTCCAGATACAAGAAATGTCTTCCAGAGCACTAATCCAGCATACCACTGCAGTGAGAACATACAAGCAGGATTAGCACTGACATAGGAAGGGGCTATAGGCCATCCCTCTTGCTACTTCCACATAAAGAAAAACTTCAGGAGGGCTGAACAGGCAAGGAAATAGGAAAATATAAATTTCATGTCAGAGAGAAGCTTATTTTATGAGAGCCCATGGAAGTGTATTAGGTCAGTAGACAATATTTTGTGATTTTCTTTTCCCTGACCTTCCATTCCTACAGGTGTCTCACCGGCCGAAGCACTCATCCTGTCATACATAGCAACATCAGCCTGCTCTACACACCATTCCAGATGTTCAAACAATAGAAGTTATAGATTTCTAATTTTCGGGCAGTCTACTCAGATTTTTATCATCATAAACACTAAATATATAGTGAAACCCTCTCAGAGTCCTCTTTTCCATGAAAAACTTTCACTATATCAGCATTAGCAGCTTTCCTCTTGATTTGTGTTTTAACCATGAGAAAAAACATCTCAGATGCAGGCTGCATTCTACCAGGAACATATGCATGCTTTTAAATCACTTTTATCTTACTTTTTCCTAATGTAATCCTGAAATGTAAAATATGTTCTTTTTATATTCACTATTATAGGCAGAACAGATGGTGAAAGGCTTAGATTAAAGTAATACAGCATGTCCATTAAAATAACCCCTACTGCTGGTGACTCTTCACCAGATCAGGAGTTATGTTTACTATAAAAAGAGAGGCTTGCTTTGCTTTTGAATACACTGGAAGTTGTCAAAGCTTCAGGCTACAGGAAGAAATGAAAACAAAACAAAGGCTAAGGCTTACAAATTCAGTCTGATTCTGTTGTCTTTAACCCATTGGGTTATATGTTCAAATAGAGGTGGATTACAGAATTAATCCAGATTATCTGTTTATAGGAGTTATAAAATCAATTTACCTCCAAAATCAAGTGTATTTACATACATCTACTAGAGAAAGCTTTTACTTCCAAAAATTCATGCATGCTGTAACACATACCAAAGCCTTCATTCAACAGCTCTTAGGTACCTTGTTACTTGTATACGTGACTTTGTTTTACATATGTATGATCTTTATCCAATAACTAAAATGAGATATGAAGCAGTAAATGTGTATCCATATCTGACCACAAAGTATTCTCATTAGAGGCAGGCAACAGACAGTTTTGAGTATTTTCTTTAAACAATCATCATTAATGGGAGATTAAACTCCAAAGCAGTTGTTCAGATGATCACAATTAAAATGTTTTTCCAATCTTGTTGCTATTTCCTGTGTACAGAATAAATGAGGTCCAGGGATAGCTTTTGGAAACACAAAATAAATGAGGTCCAGGGCCAGATCTTAGGAGCAATTCACAATGATTACTGTTATGGGGAAAGACTACAGGCATCTTTTAACCAACTCACAATTTCCTTTCTCTGCAAATCTCTATCAAGTCTTCATCTCTCCTGGTTTTTCACCTCCACTTTCAGCTCTCCACCTCTAGTAGAACAGGGCTAGAAGATCACTGTTAAAAGTGTCTAGGCAAATCCTACAGCTGTGTCTTGAATTTTGGGTTGTTCTTCTCTCTGCTTGCCCTTTCCCAGTCTGGTTTCACAGAATCCAATAGCCCACTATACTAATGTCAGTATTAATCAGATGTTGACCAATGCCTCTAATTTAATGAACTCAATTTTTGCTTGAAGACTCAAGGGCCATATTGCACTATGTCTGCCTCTGCATAAGACTTGAGGAAAAACAGAAACATTAACACTATCTTAGGTGACCAAACCATCCATCTTTCACTCTAGTAGTAAACATTCTGCTGAAATTTTTATCATAGTTTTCAGTCAGATCATATCTCATGTAGCTATCCTATAGCAGAGCAGAGGATTCTAAGTTATCTCCCAATTAGGCATATGACCCCCTTTTCCCTTCAAAAGTGAAACAAAGTAAGTGGCAAGGACAAAAGAAAAACAAGGAAAAAATGAAGAAAAGAAAAAATAAAAAAAAAAGGAAGAAAAAAAGAAGGAATGAAAGTACGTACATTTAAAATCTCCTATGTGCCCTTAATTTTAAGGAAAACTTTGCCCACTGACATTATTTTACTAATAAACTCCCTGCTTCCTTCCCTTACCAAAACCCAGACTCCTGTGTAAGCTAAAATCCACGGCCTCAGTTTTCAGCTGTGGCTTTTGAGTCACACGCTCATTCTCCACAACTGGCTGGCAAATTACGTGGGCTGGAGACTGAGGGACATAGGCCATACCACCTGCTGCATGTTCTTCACAAGAGCTTTTCTTACTCTTTCAACAGCTTATTCAGTGGTAGGAACAGATGAGAGGGATGCGAAGCCAAGCTGCCAGTGTTGCTTGTGGTGATATGCTACAATGAACGGTATGACTATTTTTCAAGATACTGGCAACAATCACACTATTCTTTTTGGATGGTGAAATCTGTGACTTTACTACCAGGCAGCTGGCAATGAAAATGAAACTGAAACTAAACATCCTGAGGTTTCAGACCGCAATCCCTGATAAAACAACGGTCTCAACACTGCACTGTCAGTTCAGGATTTTTTCTGGTGGCAG
This sequence comes from Psittacula echo, assembly GCF_963264785.1. Classification (NCBI taxonomy): domain Eukaryota; kingdom Metazoa; phylum Chordata; class Aves; order Psittaciformes; family Psittacidae; genus Psittacula; species Psittacula echo. The sequence goes on along the minus strand of NC_137738.1, from coordinate 64,614,671 downwards.
AGAGGAAAAGAAGATACTGATGAAATTCACACTTTCAGAAACCAGATCAATGTGGGAGGATAACAGGTCTTCAGTTGGGATTGTTCTGTTAGCAAATGACTTCTGAAAGAATTGAGTAAGGGGAGATGAAGGATAATTTCAGTAAATCAAAGATAGTCATCTTAAAAATCTAATTTAGAGTTAATTGTACGTATCTCTCCCAATTCTTTAAAGCAGTTTTATTACAATTGTTTGGTGTAGTGCATTCAAAAGAAAGGGTCTTCTTGAACAACCCACAGAAGTGTGTATGAACAAGTGATTAATCAACAACAGCCATAACAACCTGTGGCAAAATTATATTCTTAAAATTAAGAATCTGAGTTCATATCTAGGAGCTTATTTAAATATTCCCTGTGCCAAAAGCAAATGTCATTTAACTGAAATTCTTACCCTTGGTACTTTTGAGGGTAAAAAGAAAGAAAACAAGGAAGTTAGGTAGACACACTGTACACACTTAGAGGTCAGTTTGGAAAACATTGTACCTGCAGAGAAACTGTAGTCATCAAGGTCATTATCAGTTAAATATTGACCTAGATTCTTTAAAAATACACAGCTCTTCTATGTGACATCATGAATGCATACATTTATATCCAATGTGTGGTGGCATAAGGGCAGTAAGACTGGCATAATTAGTAAACATAATGGTTATTTCAGCAAACAGGCTTATTTGAGCAGAAAAGTTGACAATGTAAGTATGCAAGTGTTGTGGCACTGTCTGCAGAAATCATTTGTGCATATGCATTAGTTTAAGCTCCAGTTTACAGATCCAATCAAGTCTGGTCCATTCTCCAAGCAGGGATGTATTCCTTACACAGAAAATGAAATCTGGGAAATTAGAGTCTACTGACACCAGTGGTTACCTCCTAGTGTTTTCACCCTTTCAAAGCTTTGTATGTAGGAAAGGTTTCTTGTTCCAGCTCAGCAAGTTAGCCTGTTGCTTTCCCTTCTCAAAACTCACTCCTAACTCACTCCTTCTGACGAAGATTTCTATACTAAACTGCTGTCAAACATCTGGCAGCTTTCTAGAATGGGTGGAATTATTAAAGAGTGGGTAAGAAAAAGCAAGATTTCTCAAATGGCAAAACTCAAAATCCTCGCAAACCAAGTATTTAAAAACCAATGTTTTCACATGTCCTTCTGTCAGCTCCTCATTAACTCTAAGACATGTGCTTATTGTTGTTGATGATGATTTATTATGCATGCTGAAACATGAATGTTTCCAGCTTTTTTGAAACAGTTTAAAGAAACGTATTTTTGTCTCAATATCTTATAACCTGTAGTTCTTTACTCCCTTTGAGTAACAAGTTCTGTGTCCCATTACAATTACTGAGGTAAAATAGCAGTCAAAATCAAGATATTCAAAAAGATTCAATTTTGTCTTTCAAAGACAACTACCTGTGGGTATGGTGATGTCCTTGATTTTGACTTTGTGCTCGAGAGGCGAGATTTGCTTCCCTTTCTATTATCCGTTATGGTTGGAGTTGAATTTGTGTATGAGAATGTCGGCTTGGCAGCAGTGACCTGATCCAGGGAGAGCTGTAGTCCTTTATATTCAGTATCCCTATATAAAAGGCAAAAGTGAAAAACAAACTCATTTCATATCTTAATGGGAAACATTCATTCCTTCTTAATGGGGTGTGGAAACAAAAGATATTTTTAAGGGAAAAGAATAAAACCAACCTGAGCAAGTCAGTACATCCCCCTAATACATTTAAGTAGCATAGCTTACTAAACAATAGCACTATGTTTGTACTGAAAATATGACTGCTCTTTGCATCCAACTGCTATCATCCTGATCTCAGATGATCACTTTCTTCAGTAATAAAAAACATTGGAATAGAAAAGTCTGAGATTTGTATTACAGTTCTGCACTGGTCACATAGCTAAGCAGCAAATAGGGTACATTTTCCTCAAAACTCTTAACTGTGCAACTAAAAACTTACCGTGTGTGTATATGTGTGTGTGCTCATGCATGTGTGGGGTGCACATAACATCCTACATGATCACTAAATAAACCAAATAAATTGTTTTTCATGAAAACACTTTAAGGTTGTATTTTTTGTTGTTTACGCGGTTCCAGGCAATTGGTGTAATTTTTTTAATTTTTCTTCTTCTATGAGTCTTGTGAATGTTTATTCCTGTGTTTGAAGTTTCTTATACCATTTTACCAGCCTCAGGAAACATCTAAATAAATAAAGGTCATTTCAACAGGCTGTGCCCCACTCACTGAACAGTAGAGGTTTTCTATGGGGAGCGAGATATAACAGCAGTTTGTGAAGTTCAGAATTAGTTTCTTTAAATTTTATAATGAATACATAAAAGTAAGGAAAACTGGTATTACTCACAATGTCTTACTAAGCATAACGAGGGCATATGCGTTGGACTGCACTCCTCTGCACACATCTGCATGTCTGCTGATACCCAGGGGAGTAAGAAATGAGCTCTCCAGCTTTCATGTAGTCATACGGAACCTATTCTGACAATGATTTATTAAAAGAGAGCGAAGAAAAAGTTTCTTCATGACCTACCTACCTGGAGGAAAAGATGAAGGATTCATGGTTTTTCTCTTCCTTTGTGTTAATCAGCAGAGAAATAAGAGAACAAGGGAAGAATAATGCTTCTCTTATGCAGTCAAGGAGGCAACATACTCATTCACACATTATCCCATGCTCCACCTAAACCTTATCTTTAATAGATTATATTAATAATAAATTGTTCATCAAGCTCTAATGACAATGTCTTGCTCTATAACCACACATATATTGATGTAAGCCATGACAGTATAACACTCTTCAGAAAGAAACTGCACCAAAACCCAGTTGGTAACTCAGAACCACACACCCTCTTGCTCACTCCCCATCTTTTTCCTCCTCTCTGCTCCCAGAGGGATGGGGAGGAGAATCAAAAGAATGTAACTCCCACGGATTGAGATAAGAACAGTCCAGTAACTAAGTTATAACACAAAACCACTACTGCTACCACCAATAATAAAAATGATAAGAGAAATAACAAGGGAAGAGAATACAACCGCTCACCACCTGCCGACCGATACCCAGCCGAACCGAGCAGTGATCTAACCCTTCACAGTATCACAGTATCAGAGTATGCTAGAGATTGGAAGGGACCTCAAAAGATCATCTAGCTCAATCCCCCTGCCGGAGCAGGAATACCTAGATAAGGTTACACAGGAATGTGTCCAGGAGGGTTTTGAATGTCTCCAGAGAAGGAGACTCCACAATCCCCCTGGGCAGCCTGTTCCAGTGTTCCGTCACCCTCACTGAGAAGAAGTTTCTTCTCAAGTTTAAGTGGAGCCTCTTGTGTTCCAGTTTGTACCCATTACCCCTTGTCCTATCATTGTTTGCCACTGAGAAGAGCCTGGCTCCATCCTCGTGACACTCCCCCTTTATATATTTATATACGCTAATAAGGTCACCCCTCAGTCTCCTCTTCTCCAAACTATAGAGACCCAGCTCCCTCAGCCTTTCCTCATAAGGGAGATGCTCCACTCCCTTAATCATCTTCGTTGCCCTGCGCTGGACTCTCTCCAGCAGGTCCCTGTCCTTCTTGAACTGAGGGGCCCAGAACTGGACACAATATTCCAGATGCGGTCTCACCAGGGCAGAGTAGAGGGGAAGGAGGACCTCTCTCGACCTACTGACCACCCCCCTTCTAAGAAACCCCAGGATGCCATTGGCCTTCTTGGCCACAAGGGCACAGTGTTGGCTCATGGTCATCCTGCCGTCCACTAGGACCCCCAGGTCCCCTTCCCCTACACTGCTCTCTAACAGGTCGTTCCCCAACCTATACTGGAACCTGGGGTTGTTCCTGCCCAGATGCAGGACTCTACACTTTCCCTTGTTATATTTCATCAAGTTTCTCCCTGCCCAACTCTCCAGCCTGTCCAGGTCTCGCTGGATGGCAGCACAGCCTTCTGGCGTGTCAGCCACTCCTCCCAGCTTAGTGTCATCAGCAAACTTGCTGATAGTACACTCAATTCCCTCATCTAAATCATTGATGAATATATTAAATAATACTGGTCCCAGTACTGACCCTTGAGGCACTCCACTAGATACAGGCCTCTAACTAGACTCCGCCCCATAGACTACAACTCTCTGGCTTCTCTCCTTCAGCCAGTTCACAGTCCACCTCACTACCTGATCATCCAGGCCACACTTCCTCAATTTAGCTATGAGGATGCTGTGGGAGACTGTGTCAAATGCTTTGCTGAAGTCAAGGTAGACCACATCCACCGCTCTGCCATCATCCATCCACCGTGTTATTTCCTCATAAAAGGCTATGAGGTTGGTCAAGTACGACTTCCCCTTGGTAAAGCCATGTTGACTGCCCCTCATAACCCTCTTATCCTTGATATGCCTTAAGATGGCACCAAGGATAAGGTGTTCCATCAGTTTTCCAGGGATGGAGGTGAGGCTGACCGGTCTATAGTTACCCGGGTCCTCCTTCTTGCCCTTTTTGAAGACTGGAGTGACATTTGCTTTCCTCCAGTCCTCAGGCACCTCTCCCGTTTCCCAAGACTTGGTAAAGATGATGGAGAGTGGTCTAGCAATGACTTCTGCCAGTACCCGTGGGTACATCCCATCTGGACCCATGGATTTATGGATGTCCAGGTAACTGCTCCCAGTTTATATACCAGGCATGACGTGCTGTGGTATGGAATACCCCTTTGGCTAGTTTGGGTCAGGTGTCCTGTCTCTGCTTCCTCCCGATTTCCCCTCCTCCCTGGCAAAGCATGAGACTGAGAAAGTCCTTGGTCAGACTAAACATTACTGAGCAACAACTAAAAACATCGGTGTTATCAGCGTTGTTCTCAGGCTAAAAGTGAAAAACACAGAACTGCACCTGCTACTAAGGAGAAAAATGACTGCTACTGCTGAACCCAGGACACTCCATGATTTAGTCCTACCAAATTATGTTATACAAAACATCAAAACCAAAGGATGTCAATTAATTTTTATATTTAACTACTCTCAATAGCATGAGATATTTTCAATAGTCTTGAAAAAACTATCAGTATCATCCTGATATGCACAGTCCCTCTGACTATTTGGTTATAAGAAAAGGAAGGTTCATGTGGTCTCCATGTTAGATGCAGAAAATGTGTCTCCAGAAATGAAAATTAATCAAAACTAAGTAGATAAGTTGTTCAAAAGCATTAGGCATTTTGCTGGATAACCCATAGTCTGCACTCATGCCATTACTTTCCCATCTCTGGTGTATGCCATCCAGTAACAGTCTGCTGCTTTCTCATGTCAGTGGAGGAGTTTCTAAAAATTGTACAAGACACCACCCCAGTATTCAGACCATGGACTGTCACTCCAACGCTACTTGCCTGCTGCTATGATCTGTGTAAAGGCCGAGCATTCCCATTATAGAGATTACACTGTACAATGCTTCTATGTCATGTGAATCTTAAAAAACCAGGGGAACCAGGCTGCCCAAAACCTTGCATGCCATTATATGCTACTCTTCTAAGTCCTTGGTATCATTAGGGTGAGAAGTCACCCTCCCACACACATTAGAATAAACACCCCAAGCTTTATTTGCAGCCAATTTCTTAGACAGTAACATCATTAAACAAAGGATAAGAAAAAAAAACCTATTTGCAATTCTTGCCACTGAATGCCAAGTTTCTCCTCAGGAGAAAAAAATTAAATAAAATACAACTGCATTACCCTTAAAGATGAAACACCTGGAGTTTTTTGCATCACTAAGGCATAATTCAATACCATCTTAATCTTATCCTAGCACAGCTATGCTTCAGAAGAGCCAAGACAGACACCAGAACACCAAAAGTAACAGGCCAAGATAAATGCCAGAAGTTTGGCTTTTTTTTAAAAAAAGGGGAGGGGAGGGGCAAAGAAAACACTGAGGAATCACTCTGGTCTCAATGTCAGATGCATAAGATGTTCCACCAAGAAATTAAAACTTTTGAGTAGATCCATATGCACTGTGAAGTAAAGTACTAGAGGAACCAGGGCTCCTAGTGGTACACAAACTACAGATGGAAATTCTGACAACTTCCTGGAGGAATTTATAAAACTTCCACAAACCACGGAACTGTAATCTCCAGACTCCTGTTCTTGGACACCTGAATCCTTTATTATACAGTCCCAGCAACATAGTAGTATTGCATCTTGTGTTTCAGACATCATTCAAAAAAAGGTGATGGATACAAGCCTCTTCCTCCAAGGTCCTCACCTGCAGGGTACCACAGGGATCCATACAATCTACATCTATCTACATGGGACTGCTGAGAGAGAGAGTGATATGGCATGTGTTCAATTGCTAACAGTATGTTGCTGACAATCTACTATTTATCTCATTTTCTGATGCAACTATCATCACTATAAAACATCAGAATAACTACAGGAAATTAGCTCTTAAATGAAGAACAGATGGATCAAACTGAATCCAGACAAGACCAAAGTGATGCTTCTTTGCAAAGGGAAACACATTGAAGACCTCCACCTTTTCATGATGGGAAACAGCCATTCTCTCCACTGTTGGGTTGAAATTCTAGGTCCTCTTTGACTCTTCAAAAAACTTGGATGCATACACTTTCGGCAGCATATGCTTCCAAAAACTGATTATGTCTCCTCTGGCTTGTTCCTCCCCACATATGAAAATCTGACTGGTATGGTCAATGTATCAGGCACCTACAGACTGGATTACCATGCCTCATTGTAAGGAAAAAGAAATAAGAAGGCAAAGCGTAAAATCCTTTTGCTACAACATGCTGCTTCCTATTTTCTTCTCAGATCTAACTCCCAAAAGCATTTCCCCTCGGTGCCATATCTCTGGATCTTCTAATGCCCATTATAAAGCTTGAGCTTAATTTTGAAAGCACTTATTGATGTACTAGAGCTAGCATCGTGAAAAAACAAGGATCAATGTACCAACTGCACTTCCTACAATAAAGCACCTGAAAGTTGAGTAAAAAACATTCCTTACTAAAGAGACCTAGATATAGAAAGCAACATAGATGGAGAAGGACAAAGTCTGAAACAGAATAGCATTTGGAAGAGGAAGCTAATCTGTTTGCACATGGCTTGGATACCAGCTGGATCTGCAGCACTTGTGTGGAGAGTTCCCACAATTCAGCTTTAGAAGACACTTTCTGCATACTGTCATTGAGAAAATGTACAGTATGAAATGGTGGCAACCGTCTGTCTAATGAAAGTTTGAGGAAGATATAATGACTTATTAGCAGATAGACACAAAAGAAGAACAGTAAGGGAGCACTACAAAACCTGAATTCTCAGCAAACAACAGAGCTTGCATAAACATGGCAACTGAGTGTATGGATATAGCTCACCATGCAACACAGAAAAATGAGAGGGTGTTTATGTGGCCTTTTTGAAGGAAAAAAGATGAGGAAAGGGTGAGTCAGCATCGCTATAAATAATGTTGGGAAGACCGGAATTAGTGACAGAGCCAATGAGACAGTATGGCCTAACTGTACAGAAAAAACAGGCTTTTTTGTAGTTATGTTTTTTCAAGTAACAGGGTGAAGTTTGGGACTACTTTGACCAAAACCTAAAAACTAGACATTAACATTGGAGAACTAAAGGCATAAAGATTTTTGAATATACTGTTTCTCTACCTAAAGACATTGTTGCCTATGGAGTGGAAGAGAAATTAAGCCCTGAAAAACGTTTTCAAATAGAAAAAGCAGCTAAACAGGATGTATCTAGAGAAAGTAGCATAATAATGGCATCCATTAGTAAAGAATGAATATCCAGATTCCACTAAAAGAACTTAAGGACAACCAGATTCACCAAAAGAACTTAAGGACAACCAGACTGAAGAATAGAGATCTTACACAGCTACAGTCATAAGCAGCATAACCTTTAAAACAAGAAGAAACCCATCAAAAAATAAGAAAAAAATGCTTAGCTCACGGAAAACTCTGCAAAAGCCATGAGAAACAGCATCTTTTTATGTTAATGCCACAACATGCCAGAAAAGAAGAATAAGCCATACATGCAGTGAGTGAGAATGCACAGATAACCAACAAAGAGACAGATATTTTCAGTGTCTTTAATTCCATCAAAAGACATTAAATTTAGACACCTTAAAGAAGATTCACAGAAATTCAGGTTTCATAGATGGAGTTACGGCATTGAATTAGAAATGTGTTTCAGTTCATTCTCTCCAGCAGCAGTCAAAATTATTAGTGTACAACTGGAAATAGATCTTACTCCTAGGTATCTTTCAACTGATAGTCTGAACAATATGCAGTGATCATAATGTCACTGGAAAGCACATCAAGTGAAGACTAAAAAGGCATCATGTGACCACCTAAACCTGACAAACACTGTAACCCATGTCATTCCTTACGCATATTTAATTAATTAATGAAGTACGACCTGAAAGTAAAAACATTAGATGAACTTAATGCGGCAGGTTCCTACATCATGGGTACAATCATTCATATGACAGAAGCAAAGTGAAAGCATTGCTTATGCAAAAGAAAGCAAGGTGCAATTTTAATTGGTTGCACTATTATTTCTATTGAACACATAACACATGTTCAACATTTCCTCTAGTTTTACATAGGAAACCTATGAAAAGACTCATATGCACTCTGCATTTCTTTTAGTTAAAAATAAGAAAAATTATATTTGACAGATTTTCTGCCAATCTAACAAACCACAGAATAGAAATTGTGAAATTAAACTAAAGGTGTAATATCATTAATGTTCAGTCTTTTTGCTGAGTTTTTGGAATTCAGTTATAATCAGCCATGAAGGTAGTAAAAGTCTGGCACTTCCTCATGCATGTCTGACCACAATACTTTAATATATCATTCTTCTTTTAAACAATGCCTGCAACTTTTAACATTTCCACACTCCAGCTCATGCAATGCTAACAGAATGCCATTCAGCAGAGGAGTGAAAAGAGAGCAGATTCTGGCTGTTTGTCATCTTCATAGCTTTCTAAATCGGCAGATGGTACAACAAAACAGACAGTTTCCTCATCTGCTGTGTCCTCTGTTCATGTACAATGTGTCTCAGAAAGGTTTACAATGGCCCCAGTCTGCTCATGAGACTTGTCAGGAAGAGCAAATGAAATCCACTTAGCATTTTCCAGAACCAGTGAAAATAAGGAGGTTTCACTTAGCTCATATAGGAAGCCAAATTTCAGGACAAAGTGTGAAAAAAGCTGTTGAACCTCACTGTTCATTATGAAACTACATTAACATTCAGTTGTGTGACCTCAGAGATACTCCCTGCCACAGTTTTCCCATCGGTTATTGAGCTGATGTTAGTAATCCTCCTTTCTGAAACTTCTCAAGTGAAGAGTCCCATATAGGCCTGTCCTACTGCTCACCAAAGTAATTGGAAAGACCCTTCAGAAATCTTTCAAGCGGTTGTTTATTATCAGTACACTTAATGGTTAAGCAATGCATCTCCTTGCAGAAGTATGAGATCTGTATATTGGATCCCTTCATTAAGTTTCAGGCACTCATTTACATCCATAAATAGCATAAACAGTGGTAGCTGTTTACATCTTGTTGAGTCGAAGTTTACAACCTTTCCAGCCATGAGATTCACATACATGATATCATGTTTCTGTATTAGCTTTTAAAGGCAGAGCAATCCAAACCAGAAAGTTTAAATTATTTGATACATTCAGGAAACTGAAGCACAAAGTTACCTGTATGGATCGTTTAACACAAATATCTGAGGATATCCCCTAGACAACTACTGTCAGAACTTTTATATTCCCTGATTGGTTTCTCATCTCAGAATGCAGTCATTTAACTGTCAGTGGGAGTTAAATAAGACATCCTGGCCTCTAGATAATCATGGTGTGGCAGAGGTTTCAGCAGTCTGAAGGTGCAGTTTGTCATTCTCAACCACATGTCTAGCTACCTCTGGCTCCAAAAAGACCCTTTTATACACAGTATTTGCCTTTATTTTCTAGATTTGCTAGATGAAAATATGTGCCAAGGATTTATACTGTTTTTGGATAAAATGCCAAAGATATCCTAGACTTACTATATATAAATACAATTTACCATTTTTAGTTACAGATAGCACTGAAAAAATGTTTTAAATAAACAAAATATGATGAACCGAGTTAAATTCTGTAATATTTATTTATACTGGGACTGCTTTCTGTCAAATGAGAGGTGCCTAGGAGCACAACTGGCTAAAAGTCATGTTCGATGTATATTTAGTGCTTGCCAAATTAAATGGAGAAATATATTTGACAGGAGTTTATAAATGTTTACATATGTTACAATATGCCTGATAATGAGAAATTTGGCTTAGAGAAACATAACCTGCAATGTCTTTTTTTTTTCTTTCAATGGCCACCAAATAATTAAGAATACTGTATCTGAAGGCATGTTAAACCTTGCAGAACTCCTTGACTCATGTTCATACTATCAGCCTTTATTAAGTAATTGTGGTGACTTCTTTGTAATCCTTTGGAGTTTTCCTTTATTTTAAATTCACCCACACATTCAGAATAATACTTCTGAATAAACCAAATGCCTGTTAAATGAGAGTTTAAAAAGTCTCTTTTTCTTCCAACTACCCCATTTCAGCCACTCCATAAAAAACAATTTCTCCTCAGTGCATCAGCATGTACACAGCACTCTTTTAGGAATTAATGCCAAACATAAGTTCTCACATCCATGTAAGACAGTTTCCACTTTGCAGAAAGCCAGCCTAACAACAGTGAAACATACTGCTGTTATAGAGGTAGGTCTTCCAATCTCAGACTTCTTAAGATTTTTATGGGTTAAAAAATACCTTTAATAGCAGTGACACTTTTAAGACACTGACCTAGTAGCCAAGTGATCTGGATTCAATTCCAAACCCTCCTACAGACTGCTAATGCCACAGTGGACTAATCATGTATCATGAGATTTCAGCAAGCACTTGGCACTTGCCTGAGCTTACCCTCAAGTCAGCGAATGAGACTTTTAGTTTATGTAGGGTCAAACCTACAGACATCACTGATCACTTATGAGAATCCCTACCTTACCTTTGCTGAACATTAGCTCTGAAAGGGAGGATAATAATGTGCTGTTGTAGGAAACGCTTCTATGAAACATTGCTGCCTCACCTATTAAACTTAAACAGTCTCCCACTATTAACGCACTATAGCTAATGTCACTAAGCTAACTCTCAGCTGCAATGCCTGAATTCACATCTACTACAGATAACAAAAAAAAACATTTTCTTAGGCCACTACTCACATCACTATTGATGCAAAACATGTTTTTATTCTTTCAGCATCTCTATGTATTCAACACAAATGCTTTCAACTATGTCCTATACTATTTATCCTTGATTAAACCTCTTCTAGGTAGTTAATCATTAATGATTTCTTTACAGCTGCTGTGCAAACAGTTCATTCATGCCTACAACATATCAAATTTCACAGACGTGTTCTTTAATTGGATTCATTTATTTCTAATCTAGTTAAGCCCTCACTATTGTAATGCTTGACTAAATATACATTAAACTCATTTATTTAAACTGCTAAAATAAATTTGAGATGATTCTATGAATAAAAATACTTAATTGAATACATGTAATACCACTGTTATTGTGTACCTGAGAAGAATTTACTGGAAATAGCACATTAGAGAGCTATGTTATATCTGTGGACAAAAGGATTTGAGAGAATGTTGATGATTTTTTTGGCAGAGATTATAAATTAACAGGCTTTTACATCCTAAGGGTTTCCATAGCATATTAAGGTATGTAATAAGTAGAATCAAAAATTGATCCTCATGATTTTCATGAAGGATGTTGGGTGTTTTAAATTTAAAATCCAGGCACTTTTTTAGAGCTAAGAGCCTCATGCCAATTCTGTCCCCTTATGGCAAGGAAAAGGGCTAAAACAGCCAAGATACTGTCAAATTCCACTATTTTATCTTTTGTAGGTAACAGTAACTGAAAAGTTGGTACAAAATTGGATAAAAGTCCTGTTTCTGGGTGTTCAGAAGCCACAAAAGACACTTAGGTATGTGTGGAGTCTATGGACTCCAAGTTATTTTATCTCCTATATGGGGTTTAAGTACGGTCTTTAAATTCTTGTTTCAGACTTTTATTTCTAAAACTAGTAGTCTCAAACTCCATATTGGTGAAGAATCCTGTAATTTATATGTTTTACCACTTACATTGAGAAGTTTCACCAAGAAAGATATATCACATTGCAGAAAAGTCACTGATAACTCAGACTGCCCTGTGTATAAGAAAATGCACATCATTGCATAATTATGCAGTAAATGCATATTATAAAAATGAGAATTCAACCTCATGCCATACACAAACCCCCATGTACTGACACTCCAAGTATTGTATATTCTGACCATCCCATCTGAAATCCTGAAAAAACTCAAGACTGACACAGAAAGGGAAATGGGCTTAGAACAGCCTCTGTATAAGGAACAATTAAGGAGATTCCTCAGGCTGATAGAAGAGATGACTGGGAGAACAAGGTCTGCAAATTGTGAGCAACATGGAGAAAATTAACAGGAAGCAGGTTTTTTTACTTTTTCTTCTAATGCAAGAAATATGAGCTATGAAAGGAATGCAAAAGTGGTATTTTCAAAACACAAGGAGGCTTTTTTAACATATTCACTTAAGCTGGGCAAAAGCTCATATGCTTTCAAAAAGTAAGCAGATTAACTTGTGGGGAAAAAAACCCACAAAACACTGGTAACTAATGCATTCAAAGGTCTCACCTCTTTCAAGGAAGACGTTTGAAATTCTTCAATACTGTGACAAAGTGCTGGGGAAACATTACTGCGTGCTTGTCCTATTTTTAAACTCTTTCCAAAGTATTTGCCATAGTCACTATCAGTATGTGTCTGATCTTGTATAACTGTTCCTATGTTACACTCTATACTGCAGTACTTAAGCAATTTTATACTTCAACTGCTTTGAAACTGGGCGGTAAAGAGTGGTTCTAACAACTTTCTATTATTACTTTTAATAATTTATTGTAAAAATAAATTTACTGATATTTCAGATTTTATCAACTCCTCTATGTTCCCCGTAAAGCTTTTGTTGTGCTGAGCTTCTTGGCGTCCTAAGGTGAACACTTAAAAAAATTAGTTAACTTTTCTGCAATGGCTTTCTGGATAAGCTTCTGTGATCTGCGAGTATTCCTTTGAGAAAAAAAATGTGTTTAAAAAATGGTTTACTGTTCATTCTGTTTGCTCATCCTTAGGAAATTTCTTATCTGCATGCCTCATAACATACTTGCCCACTGTTCTAACTTGCTTTTCCTGATCAGCTGCCCCACATAGTGAAGAGGTCTGTTGAATCCAAAAGGATTCATGAGCTCCATCTGGTGAGGAGGTCCCATTTACTGCAGAGCATTACAGAATCACAGAATCATAGAATAGTTGAGGTTGGAATGGACCTTAAGATCGTCTAGTTCCAACTCCCCTGCCATGGGCAGGGACTCCTCACACTAAACCATGTCACTGCATCCAGCCTGGCGTCAAACACTGCCAGGGATGGAGCATTCACAATTTCCTTGGGCAACCCATTCCAGTGCCTCTCCACCCTCACAGGAAAGAATTTCTTCCTTTTATCCAATCTAAACTTCCCCTGTTTAAGCTTTAACCCATTACCCCTTGTCCTATCACTACAGTCCCTAATGAAGGGTCCCTCCCCAGCATCCCTATAGCCCCCCTTCAGATACCGGAAAGCTGCTATGAGGTCTCCACGCAGCCTTCTCTTCTCCAGACTGAACAGCCCTGACTTTTTCAGCCTATCTTCATACGGGAGGTGCTCCAGTCCCCTGATCATCCTCATGACACTCCTCTGGATTTGTTCCAACAGTTCCATGTCCTTTTTATGTTGAGGACACCAGAACTGCACACAATACTCCAAGTGAGGTATCATGAGAGCAGAGTAGAGGGGGGCAGGGTCACCTCCTTCAACCTCCTGGTCACGCTGCTTTTGATGCAGCCCAGGATACGGTTGGCTTTCTGAGCTGTGAGCACACACTGAAGCCGGCTCATGTTCATTTTCTCATCAACCAACACCCCCAAGTCCTTCTCCCCAGGGCTCCTCTGAATCTCTTCTCTGCCCAACCTGTAGCCATGCCTGGGATTGCCCTGACCCAGGCATAGGACCTTGCATTTGGCATGGTTAAACTTCATAAGGTTGGCATCAGCCCACCTCACAAGCGTGTTGAGGTCCCTCTGGATGGCATTCCTCCCCTCCAGCGTATCAACCGAACCACACAGCTTGGTGTCATCAGCAAACTTGCTGAGAGCGCACTCAATCCCACTGTCCATGTCACCAACAAAGATGTTGAATAAGACCAATCCCTGAGGGACACCATTCCTTTCTGAATTTCATACTCTTTGCGTGCGGCCATCCAGCCAAGCCTTTATCCACCGAGCGGTCTATCTATCAAATTGATGTCTCTCCAATTTAGAAACAAGGATTTTGTGTGGGACAGTGTCGAACGCTTTGCACAAGTCCAGGTAGATGACGTCAACTGTTTTGCCCTTGTCCATCAGTTCCGTAGCCCCATCATAGAAGGCCATCAAATTGGTCAGGCAGGATTTCCCCTTAGTGAAGCCATGCTGGCTGTCACCAACCACCTCCTTGTTTTTCATGTGCCTTAGCATGAATTTCAGGAGAATCTGCTCCAAGGTTTTTCCAGGCACAGAGGTGAGGATGACTGGTCTGTAGTTCCCTGGTCATCCATTTTCCCCTTCTTGAAAATGGGGGTTATATTTCCCTTTTTCCAGTCATTGGGAACTTCACCTGACTGCCCTGATTTTTCAAATATTTTCTCTTTCATCAGATTAGTTCTTCATTGTCATGAGACTTTCACCATCCTCAGAAGAAACAAGACTTTTCTACAGTGAAAGTCCTTCCAATCACTGGTCCAGAGTTCCTCAGCTTTGACAAAAGCTGGCAAAGGGGCAGCATTTTGCTCCTGAGGACCATTGTGTGCCATTATCTGCCCACAAAGCAAGTAACTGTTGTAGGATACTTGATACATACTTTTCAACTGAACCTTGTTCTTTTCGAATCTTAGAGGCAGTAAGGCGAGGAAGGCAGGCAAGGATATGCAAGTGGGTTTTGGCATTTGGGGCGAGTGGCTTTTTGATCTTTTTTTTCCTTTTTTTTTTTTTTTTTTTTTTTCTTTTTTTTTTTTTTTTTTACAAATGAATATACCTGTTTTCTCATTTCCTTGTTTGTACCTGAGATAGATTGTCTTTTAGCTCCTTCCCACCCACAGCCAAACATCTACTGTATTCAAATCCTACTCACATTACTTGTCACTTGAGTCTAAGGCTCTGTTCATATTGAACTTAGCCTTGGTCATCCAGCTTTGATAAGAGATACAATGTATAAATTGTTCATGTTGATAAAACAGGAGACAAGTAGCAAGAAAAGCCAATATCATGAGGCTATAAGATAACACACAATATTCAGTTTTATACTTTCCTGGTAACCACTGATTCTACCTCCTCAAGTATATGTTATACATGGTTAGATTTGTTAAGTGGGTCCATTAAATGTTAAAAGTGATACAAGATAACCTACTTGACTACCTTGATCCTCTAGGCCATGCAGTAATTTAAGCCACCGTACATTGCATAACTACTGCTGACCCTATGCTTTCTATCAAATTCAGTAAAAAGATACTTTTCTAATGGTAGTTAATTCTTTCTGACAATATTCCTAATCACATCTTATCATTAACAAACAGTTCCAGAAATGCATGCTCATGTAAAAATCCGTCTTATGAAACTGAAAAATAAGTGTCCAGTGTGTTGAATGGTTGTAGGTAGTTAAATATTTACTAGACATATCTAAAATTTCACAACAAATAAACTCATTTAATAAAACACAGTAACATCTAGCTATGCTTTCTTTATACATATAAATCTATCATATGACTAGTACCTTTGCTCTCTAGGTCCTTGCTTTTACTAGGGCAGGCAGGGATCTTTCATGGCTTTAGCCACTCTGTTGTCACTGCTTCACATGCACATTTATCCAGGGTTTCTGAATGCCTAGAGGTGTCTCTGACCAGGCTGCTCTGTGTTCCCATATAGGTGACCACAGCGTACATGGAGATCAACTCCACTGTCAGCCTACAACAGCCCTCGCACCAGCACTACAGCTAATTTGCTGCTGGAGTAACTGAAAATTTGATTTGTTTTGTGTCACAAGCCTAGAATATCATGATGTATGAGATTTACTGTGCTTGCAGTGACCAGTTTTGCAGCACATACACAGCAACTCCAGAGTATCACACCTCAGTGAGCACCTTCTCTCCTATTGCTTTCTTGAACTCACTATATCATAATGGAAGGAAAGCCTAATTGCATAACCCATGTTAAGTTACAGAGTTGTAGTCACACAGACACACAGTTTTCTTAAGACTCAAGCCATGTTCCCACCCCCACTGATGGTTTTCACCAGCTAGAAAGCACTGAGGAGGCTGATCATCTTTCGGAAGATGACATATTTTCTTTAACTCTCCTACTAGCAACTTAGAATCAACAGAATTATTTTGGGGCACAAGGTGCAGCAGTTTCCTGTGAGTGGGAGGATGCTATCAAGCTATTTATCCCCAAATCCAGCCTTTATTTGAGCAAACACTCTACCGGGATATGCCTCATGAAGCAGTCATGAGAGATTATTATTTTGTTCTGTGCGCAAAACAGTCTTTGGAAGCAGCAAGAGAAAAATAGCTTGCAATGCCTTTGGGTGGATTTCAGTTAACTGGGGCCTAAGAGAGTTTTCTATAGCAACAGCCCAGGCTATCAGCTGCCAAACTTAGTACAGAGATGATCAAAGCCACAGGCTACTTGGGAACAGGCTGCCTTCAGAGCAGATCATTCATGTTTGCTTCCTAACTCACAGCAGAAATGTAAGAAAGCTGAATATTGAATGGGCTTAAGGATCTTCCCTCAAGATTGCATCAAATTATGCACACAATGCTAGGGATACAGTCAAACTTTAGTTAGCCAAGCATTTGAGTTTCCATACCTACACTGAAACTTCAGCAGATAATAGCTGTTGTTCTCAACATTGCTACCCCCAAGGTTTATACACAGTGGTTTGTAGCTGAAAAACTATGGCTGTTCTTTTTTAGGTCCCAATTCAACACAGTATCAGAAGTGTCCTTCAAGTCATCTCCATTTGGCAAAGCCAAGGAATATTCTTATTTTTGAACATGTGCCTAAGGGTTTGCTTGGGCTTTTTTTATTTCAAAACTGAATTCACTAGGACATAATCATGTACTGAAAGTTACGTCTAAGCACTTTTAGAGCCTGTCATGTGCTCAAGTGCTTTAGTAAATCAGGGCTTCTGCAATTTAATTGCACTAAGTGGATGATAACAAAAGGCAACAACAGGAGTAAATCGCCTAACTGTGCTAAAGATCATGTGATTGACTCCAGACTTCAGCCATCCTCAGCCTTCAGAAGGATCGAACACTATATCCTTGTTCACACAGAGTGATGCCTGCCTCCATAAATAGTGTCATCAAAGTGAAAGGGGCTGCCTCTGAAGTAACCTACTGAGTATGAACATGTGTGCTGGAGCCTGGCCCATGCTGTAAAGTACAAAAGAGAGGTGAGGGAAGGAGAATTAGATTTTAAACAGATACTTGCCACTGTTGAATGGACAAAGGAGATTTATTTGTTAACACTTAATTTAGGCCATGTGGAAATGCCACATTTGTGTGTGTAGGATTAAAAACTAGCAAGAACATCATACTGTCGAGGGAAGAGCCTACTTCAGAAGCAGTTTAGTAACTTGTCACACCTGTTGTATCTCATGATAATTACAGTGAAACAACATAGGAATCACAGCACTACTGAGATGCAGCACAAAGTAACAAAGTAACAGAAGCAAACATGCAACCGATTAAGGAAACAGAAGCAGAGCTAGTAAAATTGTAAACCTGCTTAAGGAACACGCTGTTATGACTAGGAGCCAGTTCTGCATCCGGTTTTGTGTAGAGTATTGAAAGGGTGACAGCACAGAGAGGAATACTTTGGTAGCCATTTAACTGCTTGTCCTGCCTCTTCTGCACAGCCACTAACATAATCCATAAATGACAGAGAAATGTGTAGTAAAACTAGCAGATGCTCTTCCAAATGCCTAGCTTGTCTTCAGCTTTCTGAACTGTCACAGAGCAGTGATCATAACCCTAAACTCCTATGGTCTTTCCAGCCCGCTGTGTAGGAGGACCACAGGGGCTGATCCCCAAAGGGACTGGAGCACCCAGCTGCTGTAGTGGTGTTCACAAGTCTCATTCATACCATTCAGAGTGCAGAAGGGCAAAGTAGGGATAAAGTGTGAACAACCTTCCTAGCAGGAACAGCTGTGCTACAGTGTACAGCCCAATGCTTCGGTATAGTGAAATCTGTGGTAGTTTACCTTAAACTGTGGCATTTTGGGAGTAAAATTCCCTGGAGCTGGCCCTGTACTTTTCATCAGTGGAGCAAGACAAACAGCTGGAGGTAGTAATTGCCTCAGCCATTGCCCTTGCTGAATGTGTCTCAATCCCAGACAATCATTTTACAAGATCTGTAACTTTTGGGAGGAGGGAGTTTCCAAAGGCCTGTAACAGCCAGCACATTGAATGGGAAAAGGATGAAGTGGAAGGCATTTGAAGTCACTTTTCTTCCTTGGAATACAGACACCTATTAGAAATCTTGAATTTCATGCTGTGAGAGACTATCAGTATGCACACATTTAAACTAATGGTTGCTTTTGGGTTTGGGTTTGTATCTTTTTGTCCTGTAGATCTGAGCTGCAGTCCTTTAATACTTACTCTAGCAAATAAAACTTTCTTCATATGAGCAGCAACTGTAGACTCCAGCCCACAGTTTTAGTGCCTTAGCCATTACAGTCACCTGGTTTAAATACAAGCATAGAAATTTGGAGTGAATTAAACAAATGGTAGCTAAGAAAGCCCCTACACGAACAAAGAAGAACTGCAGAAACGTATTGTGGACACCTGGAAAAGCCTGTCTCCTATTTGCAAGAAATATATAAACAATGTTCCAGGGAGACAAGTCTGTAATAAAAACTAATGGTGAACAAACAGAATACTGCAGTGAGTAGTTCAAGAAGAATCCTTTTATGCTTTTTTCTTTGAGGCATATGCTTCCCAAGCATTTTGATTTATTAAAACAATTCTTCTATATATTTTCATTGCTGATTAAATCACGTGAAATATGCTTTCCAGTCTTAAGAAAAGTACACTGCAAATTGCACAGATAAATTGGACCCAGTTCTGTGCACAATTAAGCAAGTGGCAAAATTTCCATTAATTCAGAGAACTATAAAGGAAAAACAGCAGATAAAAAGTAATTGTGCTGTTTACAACTACTTAATAAAAAATACATTATCCAGTTTAACTCTCTAAGCCTTACCTTATATAAAGTATATAGAGTATAAAGTTAGATGGCTAAGCTTACTCATACAACTAGTTCCACTCATGAGAGCAAGATTATTTCTGCAAGTGATAACTTTCCCCAGTGTATTAACTATCCTACACATGCCATCACACACTTGAGAGGTACAAGAGACCATCTATCTACATTTGACTAAGGAGAGGATTCTGGCAATTCCATATAGGTAAATTTGAGAGAAACACCTTAGGAAAATAGAACTGTAGGTGTGGAAATATAGTTTGTGGTTTCTCCATTGACTCTGACTTGATGTACCAGAGACAGACTAAAATGAGAATTTCTATGAAAAGCTATGAAAATACTTCATTGTAACTATCAAAAAATATAGGGAGAGCTTTTTTTTCCACCTGAAGGACAGATTTCCCTAAAGGCCATTTAATATGTCAGGGAAGACTGTCTTTAAGGGTCTGCAACATCATACATAATGAAATCACATTGCTTACACAATCATTTTAAATCTGGTTGTACACAAAGATATATAAATAGTAATAATAATTTAAAGATTAAGTGTACAGATACAATTAACAGTTAATTTATTCCAGATTTCATTTACCACATCATTAAGTAAAACATTTGTTAATATGGCAGTTATTTGAAATAATCTTTCAAATTGCACTCAATTCGTGCTTCTAATCAGCCAGTTACATAATGCAATGTGAAGAGGTAACTGGAACTACATCATATACGTACTGTGTCATCAGAACAGAGATTAGTTACAATTAGGTAACTAATCCCTGTTATCCAGGTACATTACCAGTATTGCTATTCTTTTAAATGCTAAAGGACAAGGAAATATATATAGAAAATCTTCTTTAGCTTTCTCTGGGGACAAATTATTGCAATATTTGCTCATGCTCAAAAAGTCAAAAGATTTGCACTTTGCATTATCCATTTGTTTAAAGGGAGGTTGTTTGCAATCTAAATATAAACTTCAGCAGTTGCATTCTCTATCAATCGACTCGTACTTGAGTCCCCCTCTGTGATAAACATGCACAGCTAATAATCAATGATTATGCAACCATGTGTACAGAACAAATAAGAAAGGAAACAAATATTCTGTGTCTGTACTCACATATGCCAAGCAGAATACAAAGAAGATCAAATATGTGTGCTTTACGGCTGGAGTCCTTAAAGGTCATTTATATTAATTTTTGACACACTGCTATTACACAAAAAATAACCTTCCCTCTTGTTGCTCAAATGCCCTTGCCACCATACCTATTTAGTTCGATATATGTAGTTATTACAAACACTTGTACTCAAGCCTAGAATTCACTTGCTCAAAGCCTGGGATTTATGGAAGGCGGAAATGACCTCTTTTTCTTTTTCTTTTTTTTTTTTTTTTTTTTTTTTAATGGAGGTGAGAGGGGTCCCTTCTACATAAACCCTTTCTCGCTCTATTTTTTATCATTGATACCACCCAAGGAAGTTGGGATGCTACAATGTAAGAGATGCTCATTCTTTCTGCTCAGTCTGCACTGAAACTGACCCTCCAGACCAGTTTGGCACTTGCACCACTCAGTGCCTGAGCTCCTTTGCAAAACATCAAAGTACTCGGGTTCCTCTCAATAGTGAGAAAAAGCTCCTCAGCCCACGAGCAAACATAACCAAAAAAAACTCCTGGGGCTTTCCCTGAGTGAAGAAGTACTGTGTGAGGGGAGCAGGGACTCAGCAGGTCAAAACCCTGTCCCGTATCTTCCAAAGCTTATAATCCCTTTTGCTATTTTTAGCAGAAGGGACCAATATTTCCTATTTTCAGGGGAATCTTTGGCAGCACGCTTACCACCTCTCAAGCTCCATCGTACAATCCTGAGCAGTTGTTTGCACCTCTTTTGCTTTCTTCTCAATTTCCATATCCCAAAGTTGATGCTTTTCTCTTTCATGATCATCTTCATCCTCCCCAGGTTTACACTGAGATGCAGCAGGCAAACCCAGGCCTCTGTCATGAGCTGCATCCACTCCAGGTGCTGAGCGGAAGATTGGAAGGAATCCACAGCACACACATATATCTCAGCTGTTCCCAGCTTACTGGAATAATCCAGTGTCATCCTTAAGGAACTGCAGCAGCTATAGGATCTATACTAGAATAAAGTATATTTAACATCTGCAAATTTCAAGTGTATCAAGGCTTTTATTCAGCCCTCCTGGAGTGGAGTCTACCTCATACCAGAGGAAAACAGCAAGTCCCCATAACCTCACATTTTCCCCTCTATTTTTGCCACCTACCTTCCACATTTGAGTGCTAACCCTGAATAGCTCATTAAGACAATTAAGCCAATTCTGGGTAGAAGTTCAGCATCCCCCCGCCTGACTCTCCCGTCTTCCCCAGCAGCTCCCCTCTGCCCCACATAGTCCATCTCTGAAATTGGTAACTTCTGACTTTTTTTAAAAGTTGGCCCTTTCTCTGCTTACAGCCCCCAGCACACACACGGCAGGACCTGTTCTTCTCATTCATTTTTACAAATGACAGGCTAGAATAATAATAACAGGAATAAGAACAATACAGTTGATTCTACACCCATCCCCTAGGCCCAGGGCAGTGACTTCAGCAGCAGCAGAAGCAAGCGGGACTCTATTTCTTCATCTGCAGCACTCTGATGAAGAGCCGGGCAGGCTTGATGAGACACCGAGGACCTGAGTGTCCCAAAACTTGAATGCAGTGGTGGTGCCTGCATTGCAGCCGCCGGCAGCACATGACAGTTGCTGCAACCAGTGATGGACCTCTCAGCGTTTAGTATCCGCATGTTTAGTCAGCCTGGCCCCCTCCCTGCTCTCCTGCCGTCCTCCTCACTTGAAGCAATTACTCGAAGAGCGCAAGGGGAGCCTTACACCGAGGTGTAATGAAGGCGTGCCGCAGTGTAACTACGTTCTCCAGGGGAAATCTTGAAAGAACAACTACAGTCCTCCTACGTGTCTGCCTCGCTGAAACCAGGTTTAAATTGACCTCCTTCTTAAAATCCATACATATGCACCAAAATACAAAGATGGTGCCTCCAGCGAAAAATCCACTGAGGCGGAAGAATTGCGCTGCTGTGGTACGGCTTCTGCGCCGTTCTGGCGGGAAGGGGCGAGACACACACCCCGCCGAGCCCAGCTCTCAGGCGATGGGGATTAAATCCCGCCGGGGTGTGGAGCGCGGCGCACCTGAGCTATGCACGGCTGCGGGGGGAGAATGGGTCACTGGAAGCCGCTCCGGCTGGAGTGTAGCGGTGATGGCCGCGCAGTGGTGCCAGGGCAGGGACGGGGTAGGGCTGCACAGGGTGCGACCGTCCTGCTGCTGGAAAACGGCTTCGAGGGGGTTGTCTGTTCTGCCCCATGGGATACGGGTGCTCCCTGCCTGCTGTGGTGGGCCGTGGTGGTCACCCTGGCCAGCCGGGGACAGATCGAGCCGGATCCCCGACCGATTTTAAGCAGGTCCGACGGGATGTTTCATTTCCCCTGGGGTCATTTGAGGTAGGGAACTGTGATTGATGTTTATGCTTTTGGGATTAAAGGAGAGGGAAACAACCGATAATATCAGGTGCTCATAGAAAAACAAATAGTGCTTCTTGTGCAAAACCCCTCTAGCGTGCTAGTTGCCTTTGGGTTCCTTGTTTCCTATCCAGACTTCTGTCTTTGCAGTTTCCCGTTCACCTAAGACAAGTGCTTTGGGCGTCACTGAGCAGTGTAAACAAAGAAAAATAGAGAGGAGCTGGTACAGGGGAAATGGACATATAGCTGAAGCAGATTTAATGATGCCTCTCCTCTGCCCATCCGCATCCTTGCTGGGTGAATGCTGGAGTGTTACGACGCCTCCCCCAGCATCCCTTTTTAAAGTGAATACAAAGTATTTTCTTTAAAGGGGAAATTTCTGTTTACTCCCTACACCAGAGTGCTGACCCAAATGGATGCTTCCTTATGCAGGCGCAATAACCTCTGCCCACCAATCTGAGAGCAAAATGCCCCTACTCACTAAAGTGATTACGTTCGAGCAATGCAGGCCCCTTCCCACCCCACTAGCTGTGCCTGCACACATGCCCAGAGCTTGAGAAGCATGCCCTGAACTGGGCTTCCAAATCACTCACCACCTGCACACGCATGAAACCTGCCATGGTAAAATCGTGATGTTGCCATCCCGCAGTTTTAAGGGAGGTGGGGGTTGTGCCTCACAGACATTTCCCATGTCTGCATTTGCCCCCAGACTTAAAAACAGCGGAGCAGAGGAATACTCAGCCCCGAGGACCAACGAGGCACCGCTGCCCTGACCAGCCCTACGATCCCAAGGAAGCATCAGTGCTGCCGCCCGCGGCTACTGCCGAGTCATGAGGAAACGCCAACAGTCCTGGTGATAAATACTTCCAAACAGTCC